>NW_024543082.1:29285000-29910000 GCF_018167655.1 Microtus oregoni
ACTCAATAGACAGTTATACCTGCTGTAATCAAATGTAAGAATTCAAATAGTCCTAGTTTTCAGGTAGACCAGGACTGGGACCATGTTTTCAAGTACTTATAATAGAATTAAAGTGAAGGTGAATCATACCACCTAGCCTTCTCTTCCGTCTCTCCAGAGACTGTAGGAACAGGTGTCACTCTTCTGCTTATGATTTCCAGTGTCTTCATTTTGGTTCCCGAAGCCTTTCATCTAGATCAGCGTCATGACACTTTCCAGGAAGACTTTAGTTCTCTCTTGTTTGTAGTGCTGCACGTACTGCCCCTGTGCCTTTTTGGGTTACCTTACCTTTCCTGCCTGGCTCTTCCCCATGCTTTGGTCCATCCTCTGACTGCCTCTCACCTGGGTCTGGTGGCTGTCACCTATACTGCATCTCCTGTGGTATCCATAGACATTGTTCTGTACCTGCATAACTGTCAACAGATTGTTGTGTGCTAGTCCTATGCAAGACTAAACTCCAAGAACTAGGCTGTGCCTGGTTTTTTTGTTTTGTTTTGTTTTGTTTTGTTTTTGATATCCTATGTGGTTAGAGTTTTAGCACATTCTGGCTAACTTGCACCTGTGGTTTTAGGCTGTCTTGGTGTCTTGGTTTTCCTCTCAAAAGTAGAGCCTGAAACAACAGTTTAGATATAGATGTTTGTGTGGGCAGAGATTCCAGGGAGCTCAGAAAAGGAAATAGAAAGATGCAAAGGCAAGATTGATAAATTGTCACTCGCCTGTAGAGTGTCAGAACTGAAACCCCTAGAAAAGGAGAGGCAAAGAGGGAAGCAGCCTGATTTCTCTGCCAAATCCATTTCAACAAAGGCCATCTTTTTCCCTGTCCTGGCAAGGTCCTTGACTCTTCCTATTGCTCTGTAGTTACTCCATTAGGAAAGCTAATGGCTCTGCCTTTACATCCAGTACCAGCCTCTGCCAAGCCGTCGTGGCAGTAGCCTTCTCTTTTGTCCTTTGGTTTGTTGTCTGCTGTCCACAATAAAGCCAGATATGTTATAATTAAGACATAACTAGGGCTTATTCCTTGTGGTCTTCCCAATGCCTCACCCCCATTTCCTACACTGAACAATCCTTTTCTAGCTACGCAGCCTTACAGTCTGACTCCTGAGATGATATTGTCTGTGACTCCCAGCTCTTTTTGGCTCTAGTTCTACATGACCGTAGTATAGTTCTTTCCTCTGTTGTGTTGACTTTACTTCATAATCTCCAGGCTTATGCCCTGCTCTCTTGAGTCTTCTCAAATGTACTTCCATGAGTGATTGGATAGGTAGGTGGATGGATTTTAGGTAGGTAGGCACTATTTGTAGGTACTAAGTGATGCCCCTCAGCAGCATTGTGTGGAAGCTGTTACTATCCCTGTTTGCTGTGCAAGGGAAAGATTGGGACGTAGGTTAACTGACTAGCCCAGAACATAGGTGACTCTGACCTCCCAGAAAAAAATTCTTTTACCACTCATCTGGATGCATACTTGCACACAGAGCATATGTCTGTCTATCTGGAACTAGTTTCTCAAACCCTGACACACTTAGTATTTTCTAACATTTTCTCTCTTGGTGCTTTATCTGTTCTTAATTGCTGGTTTCAATTACTTGAGAAATACCTTCCTATCCTTTGCTTCTGGTCTGCTGTTTCCCTTGTGTCAACATCTCCAGAAATTTTCAGTGCTACAGACTGCTAGTGCTGGCTGAGTCAGTCCTGTGGTTCTGCTGACCCCTGTAAAAAATGAGACGTGTCTTTATTCAGATGCGTGGTTCTTACAGTGAACTAGGAGTGAGGGAGAAATGGAAGAAAAGGATCTAATCCAAGCTACATGTCACTATTAAAGAAAAGCAGGCAGGAATGAAGAGAAACCTGGTGGGTGCTAGATTCATCTCTTGTGGCAGAGCCACACCCCTGTCTGATCTTGTATTCTATTCTTTCTGAAAACCAAAGAGCCTAGTCTCCGAGTGACCAGTAAAGGCTGCCCCTGGAGAGCTGGGGGCTGGGGACTTGTTGGCTTACATCTGGGGCTGGGTGTGGTCCTTGGCAGCATTCCTTCTAGAATAAGCCTGTCAAAGATGTATCTAGTCACTATGGATACATTCTAATAGTAAAAATCAGTGTCTGTCTCTGTCTCTCTCTTTCTCTGTCCTGTCCACATCACCTCCACCTCTCCACCCCACCCCCGTGGTGCTGGTGATGGGATTTGGGGCCTTACTCAACCACTAAGCTACATCATCCTCCCAGTTCTATGACAGTACTGTTAGTAGGAGTCAGTGATAAAAAAACCAGACCACGAGAGGAGGTGCTCATAGAGCAGAGCCCACACATCATGTCCCATGAACAACCTGCTTTATGCTAGAGCACCAGGGAGGGAGTGGAAATCTAGACCGTCTCCTTTGATGCTAACTTAGGCCTATTCTTGCAGTCCTGACAGTTAGCTGCATATTTATTGTTTGCTGTAGAAGCTTGCACATCTAATCTTTGCCACACACTTGCAAGAAGGCGCAGTTGTTACCATACTTCACACACAGCCCTGTGTACAGAGGACATCAGCTCACAGGGTAGAGCTAGCACAGCCAAGTGTCTGTCCCCAAAGCTCACACTCACCAAGTTGCCTTCTATTACCTTTAGGTTTGAGAAGAATATCAGTGACCCTTCAGTTCAAACTCCCTAATCAACTTTACAGTCAGGCTAAAGTTCTCTATGCTGTTGAAAATGACTAGTGAGAAAATAGCATTTAAAAAATCGCAAGCAATTAGTGTAAGAAAGAAAACAACCTTTTAATTTTCTAATGTTTCTAACCTTTATTGAACAGTCTTACCTAGTAATTAGCAAGTAATTCCCTTTCCAAGTTCATTTTAAAAAGTCCACAATCTATTATTAATTTTTGGCAGTCATGTTGCATTTAAGTATATATCTTATAAAACAAAATATAAGATAATAATAAAAACTAAACTAGAATTATAGACTTGAGGAATTTTGACAATTCAAATTTAGTTTATTTTCTGAATAAACTAAATGTAACCAAGCATCAGATGGGTAAGGACCCTAAATGTTAAACCTCATTTTCAAGTGTCACCTATGTGTCTACCTATTAAGTTCGAGCAGGCCTTTCATGGAATACAAATGCTGATGGTCTCACCTTCTGTCTTCCAGATCAATTGCAGGATGGAGGGACTGCTACATTACATCAACCCAGCACATGCTATCTCTCTGCTCAGCGCCCTCAATGAGGAGCGCCTTAAGGGACAGCTATGTGATGTACTCCTGATTGTTGGGGACCAGAAGTTCCGAGCTCATAAGAACGTCTTGGCTGCCAGCAGTGAGTACTTCCAGAGTTTATTCACGAATAAGGAGAACGAGGCACAGACTGTCTTTCAGCTGGACTTCTGTGAGCCTGATGCTTTTGACAACGTTCTGAACTACATTTACTCTTCCTCCCTTTTTGTGGAGAAGGGCAGCCTTGCTGCTGTGCAGGAACTGGGGTATAGCCTTGGTATCTCCTTCCTGACCAACATCGTTGCCAAAGCCCCTCAGGCTCCTTTTCCAGCCTGTCCCAACAGGAAAAGAGTTCCGGTGGAAGATGACGAGACCAGCTCTCAAAAGCGAAGTGTCATCGTGTGTCAGGGCAGAAGCGAAGTGCCAGGGAAAGCCAGTGGTCCAGCTGTGCAGGACCTCAGCCATGCTGCCCGGGCATCCCCGAGTGGTGCAGTCAAGACCAGCACCAGTAAACCACATGTGGCCAAGCCGCCAGAGCAGCTTCACAGCCTGTCCTTAACTGAAAAGAGTTGGCCGAAGGATAGCGCTGCAGTATATGCAAAGTCTGTGGAACAACCTGGGGCTTTGGATGATCCTAACAGGGGTAGTTTGGTTAAGAGAAATGCAGTCCTACCCTCAAAGCCTTCACAAGATAGGGAGGCCATGGATGATAAACCAGGAGTGAGCAGCCAGCTTCCCAAGGGGAAAGCTATAGAGCTGGCTCTGAAGAGACCACGGCCACCTGTTCTGTCTCTTCGTAGCTCATCAGAGACTCCATATCTCTTAAAAGAGACTAGCAAAGGAGGCAGTCAGGGGGAGGATAGGAACTTGCTCTACTACTCTAAGCTAGGCCTGGTGGTTCCATCCAGTGGGCCTGCCTCTGCAAACCAGAGCATTGACAGAAGTGGCCCACTAGTGAAAAGCCTCCTCAGGCGGTCGCTGTCTATGGACAGCCAGGTTCCTGTCTACTCCCCCTCCATAGATTTGAAGTCGTCCCAGGGATCATCCACAGCAGCAAATGAGGCATCAGGCAGTGTGTTCTGTGCAGTGTCTCAAAAGTCCTCTTTAAAAGATGGCAGTGACAAAAAAACCCTGGATGACAGGCCTCAAGTGCTCCAGCCTCATCGCCTCAGGTCCTTCAGTGCCTCTCAGTCAACAGACAGGGAGGGAGCCTCCCCTGTGACTGAGGTGCGCATTAAGACTGAGCCTAGCAGCCCTCTGTCGGACCCCTCAGACATCATCCGGGTCACCGTGGGAGATGCAGCAACAACTACGAGAGACCTGCCCCTCAAAACAGAGGAAGACCAGAGGGACATTAGCAGACTCCCAGCAAAAAGAAGGTTCCAGACAGACAGAAGGTCACCCTTGAAGAAAACAAGGGCAAATGAGCATGGGCCTTCTGTCTCAGAAGAGAACTGTGAGGAGGGCAGGAGCCCTCCTTCCCTTGACAGCAACTTCCCAGATTCTGAATTAAACAGAGAGGAGTTTGGTGAGTTGGAGGGGACGAGACCAAACAAAAAATTTAAATGCAAACATTGCCTTAAGATTTTTAGATCAACCGCGGGTCTTCACCGCCATGTTAACATGTACCATAACCCAGAGAAGCCTTACGCTTGTGACATCTGTCACAAGAGGTTTCATACCAACTTCAAAGTGTGGACACACTGTCAGACCCAACACGGCATAGTGAAGAACCCATCGCCAGCCTCTAGTTCCCATGCAGTGTTGGATGAGAAATTCCAAAGGAAACTGATTGACATAGTGAGAGAGAGGGAGATTAAGAAGGCCCTGGTCATTAAGCTCAGGCGCAGCAAGCCTGGCTTCCAGGGACAGAGTAGCTCCCCAGCACAGCAAGTCATCAAGAGGAACTTGCGCTCCCGAGGCAAGGGGGCCTACATTTGTGCCTACTGTGGCAAGGCGTACCGCTTTCTCTCTCAGTATAAGCAGCACATAAAGATGCACCCGGGAGAGAGGCCCCTCGGAGTGAGCAGAGCTGCTAAGCCGAAAGAGCAGGCTCTGGCACGCGCGGTAGAGAGCAAGGAGGTTTTCCCGTGCCGCCTCTGTAATGCTAAGCTCTCTTCTCTTCTAGAGCAAGGCAACCACGAGCGCTTGTGCCGGAATGCCACCGTTTGCCCTTTCTGCAGCCTCAGGTTCTTCTCCCCAGCGCTGAAGCAGGAGCATGAAGACAGGTGTGAGTACAAAAAGCTGACCTGCCTGGAGTGCATGCGCACCTTCAAGTCTTCCTTCAGCATCTGGCGGCACCAGGTGGAAGTGCACAACCAGAACAACATGGCTTTAGCAGAGAACATTTCCCTGCCTACCCTGGACCACAATGGTGAAGTGGCAGCTGCTTCCAGGCCTCAGTCTGAGCCTAGCAAGGTAAACCATGTGACTGCTCCAAAAGAGGACACAGTGTTTAGTGACTCTTCAGAGCAAGTGAACTTCGATTCTGAGGATTCCTCCTGCCTCCCTGAAGACTTGAGTCTTTCAAAGCAACTGAAAGTCCAAGTCAAAGAGGAGCCTGTGGAGGAGGCTGAGGAGGAGACTCCTGAGGCCAGTGCACCTCCCAGGGAGGCTGGTCCCAGCAAGGAGGCTGGTCTGTGGCCCTGCGAGAAATGTGGGAAGATGTTCACGGCACACAAGCAGCTGGAACGACACCAGGAGCTGCTGTGTTCCGTGAAGCCCTTCATCTGCCATGTGTGCCACAAAGCCTTCCGTACCAACTTCCGGCTCTGGAGTCACTTCCAGTCCCACATGTCTCAGGCCACAGAGGAGCCTGCACAGAAAGAGGCTGAGGTGTGTCCTGTGCCCACAAATTCCCCCTCACCACCACCTCTGCCACCTCCACCGCCCCTGCCTAAGATCCAGCCCCTGGAGCCCGACAGCCCCACAGGCCTTCCTGAGACTCCGACCCCTGCCACAGAGAAACTGTTTGCACCCCAAGAGTCAGACACCCTCTTCTACCATGCCCCTCCCCTTTCAGCAATCACATTTAAAAGACAGTTCATGTGCAAACTCTGCCATAGGACATTCAAGACCGCTTTCAGTCTTTGGAGTCATGAGCAGACACACAATTAAATGACCTACCCCTCTCACCTGTCACAGAACAGCAGCCCCTGGCTTTGTGAACTGTGTCCTAAGACAACTTTTTTTAAAAAAATAATAAAGGTTGGAAACTGTTATGTTTGAATTTAGATTTGGGATAAATTAATGTTGGCTAGGAATGTTCTAACAACTTCAGAAACAAACTCTGAAATATTGTGCTTCTGGACCTCAGCCAGCAGGGCTTTGATTCTGTTACTGTTGAAGTTGAGTTAATGTTGCTGAACTGCATGGTTCCTCATTCCAAGGCGTCGCTATAATCACTTGACTGAGGTTTTTGGGTTTTGTTTTCTGGGTAGTGGGATACTAGGGTATTGTTGGGTTTTTGGTTTGGGGTTTTTTAATTTATTATTTTGGACACCTAAGTTTGAAGTAACCCTTAGCCATGTTTTTAAGGCCAAAAACATACAAGGAAGAAAGGGAGTTGTTTGCAGTATTGAGTCAGATTTTAGAATAACTTAGCAATAAGAAAAAAAAAAACCCCAACTTTAATAAATTATCCTGACACTTGATAAAACAAAAATTTGGTATTTTGTGGTCCTATGAAACCTTTTTTATGAAGATTGTGAGAATTTAAATCAGCAATAGTCACACTTAGTTTTTTTTTTAATAAAATAAGCTGTCAGTCACTTCATATAATCAGTGATGGTCACATGCTAAGGAAGGCAAAGAAATGGAAGCCTGACTGGAGTGCTCAGCCGTCAGCAGCAACAGATCAGTTTGAAAACCACAGGACTCTGCTGTGCCGTCTGCACCACAGCGGCTCACAGCTGGCGCTCCGGAACTGACATGGTCTCTGCCAGCTTGAAACTCGGGTGTCGCTGGGATAGGCGGTGCCAGCATGAGGTTAGCACAGCACAGCCTGACCACATCCTAGCCCACCATTCATTCTAGGCCTTCAGAGATTAGAGGAAGTGCCACATTGTAGCTTCCATGTGCTCTCCAAGAACTCTCTGCACAACATACACATTTCTGCCTGTCTGATGTGAGGACTTCGGTGGGAGTATTGACGTGGATAGCAGTGAGAAGTCACTCTCTGACATGCAAATGTGTATTGAAACACTAGCAAAGGTCCAAAATTAGTTTTTGCAACTTGATTTGGTACTTAGGGTTTGAGCTTTTTTTCTGTTCCATGTAGGTTGTAATTAAAACCCTCTCCATAGGCAATATCCAAAGTTCAGTGGAGTAATTCAAAAGGCAAACTTTTGATTTCACTCCCTCGAGGGAGGAACACACCTGGAAAGAAAATTAGGGGAGGAGAAATTCCCTATTCACTTTTGCTGTATGCTGTGTCTTCACATTTTCAAGGTGTGCTCTAGCAGAGACACCACCTGTCTGCTCACCAGCATTCTACACCCAAGGTAGCAAACGTTTTTTTTAAAATAGTCATTGACTTTATATACTCAAGAAGCTATATGTGGAATTTTGACCTTTATCCTTTCACTTGAAAAGGCTATTGTAAATCCATAAATATGTCTGCATTTCCTATTTCATTCCTTAAATTTTCAGGAAAGGGAAATAACATTAGGTTGCAGTTACTGATTCTTGCCATCTGCTTTTTTGAACTATGCATTTTAAAGATGAACTGAAAGTGTCCACCTTTAATGAATGAAGCTAGTGCCAGGCGAGGTAGCTGTCCATTGAACTCATTCCGTGTGGCGAGTGTCTGGCCTCTCCCTCTAAGCCCCTTGGGGTGTCACTTTTCTTAAGACCATCTCCCTGCATGGTCATCTCCTGTGTAGCTACAGAGCGATAATCTCCAAACCTGGCATTGCTAGTACAGTGCCCCAGGACTTGAACCTATGCTACATTTTTGAAAATTTATAAAATAACATTGTTGTAAAAAAATAAATAAAAGAAGTATTTTTGATCTAAATGTAAGGTCTGCATATCTGTTAGGTTTTACAAATTACCAGTGTTTGTCACCTTTTTTGTTTAGAATAAAACATAAGATTTCAAATAAAATTTTGAACCAAAAACATTTATAATGCAGTTGTGGTTTTTCTATTGCTTTTTATACTGTATCTTAAAGGACGTCAGACTGAAAGAGTTTATTTTGGTGTCAAAAACTATCCTTCCACTCATGTAACTATTTTAAATGCTAAGAAACAAAATAATGAAAGACATTAATCACTGTATTCAGTAAATAGTTTTTTAGAGGATGTTTATTTCAGCCAGCAGGCAGATATTTGGTGTTCAATAAATAGGTCTTTCACCATTGTAAATCTTTAGATAGTAAAGATATTCTTGTAAATGTTTTTCTGATTGTAATTAATTTTTGCAAGTATGGAAAGCACATTGTTTCTTGTAATTATTTAAGATGCCTGCTTTTTATGCAGTTGTGGAAAGAATGTAAACTGTTTTAATATATTCTTTGTTAACCTGAGAACTTGTTACTGAATTGTTTTTCTTTATGTGGGGAGGATTAAATACATTGGAAACATGTTTTTCCCATTCCGGGCTACTGAGCAGATTCTACCTTTACAACTAGTTCTTACATCTGCAGTTTTGCCAGATGTATAGCTGACCAGGACTGTGTGTGACTGTGTTCTTCTCAGTCATTTACCACCTGAACCCACACGTAGCCTGTGCTGGCGCTAATGATAGTGGGACTGAGATGGTAAGATGGGCCTTCTCCTTTTGACAGAAGCCTGAACACCGCCTTCCCAGGCCTGGTGGCCAGAAGGCAGGCCTGCAGCAGGACTGTGTTTCCAGTAGTTGGACTCCCGTGGACGTGTGTGTGTGTGTGTGTGTGTGAGAGAGAGAGAGAGAGAGAGAGAGAGAGAGAGAGAGAGAGAGAGAGAGGGAAGTCGGTGCATTTCCGTAGTACAAAATGAGTAGCTTTCATTCCTTCAGATTTTTTTATCAATCTTACATATTAACCTTTGCTTAGAAATTCAGAGTCAGTTTGTTAATTTCTAATTTCTGATTGGTGGTTTGGGGGTAGTTGTGAAATGCATTAATGACTTAAAGTGTTTTTTTAAAAATAGATTTCAGTTCGGGTGTGGTGGTATGTACCTATCATCACTGTATTCTGTTTAGGAAGCTGAGCCCAGCAGTAGCATAGAGACTGGCTCCAAAAAACTAGTCAAAGTGTTCAAGTAGGTTTCCCTTGCTGTAGCTTTAGCACTTTAAGACATTGGATATTTTCATGACTTTTTTTTTTTTTTTTTTTTTTTTTTTTTTTTTTTTTTAGCAAGCTCTTCAGAGCCCTCTGTGAGGACTCCAGTTGGGAAGAAGACCACTGGGGACTTTTCTCTGGGGCAGAGAGCTAAACTGGGGTTCCGATTATAGAAAAGAAAGGAAAGTTAAGTGTCTGATGTTTTAAAGATTCCTTTTAGAGACAGACTTTGGGGAATCCAAAGTATTTTCCTATAAATCTTTGAAATAATTGGATTCCACATTCTTGGATCATTTGTGTATGCTGCCTGAGTCTCCACATTCTTGATTAATATTGAGTCTCAAAAGGTGGCCATTTATAGCTGGCTTTAATCCAAACTGCCCTGAGCAGTTTTTCATCAAATTCTATCTAACTGAAAGTAAGCAGGTTTTATAATTGTATACAAATTTTGTTGTTACAAGCCTTTACAGAATAGACTGCTTGGATTTTTTTTTTTTTTTAGAAATAATCTTTTAGGAACTGAAAATGCATAGTAAGAGGGATGTAACGATACTCCATTGCTTACACTATCCAATTCTGTAATCTTTCCTTGGTTTAATGGTATCAGCAATGGATGGGTCAGTAAAATCTGTACTGTGCTCTGCTCTGAGTTGTGACACTGGAATCCTCTATACTTTGAAAATCACCAGTGGTGTTGGTGATAGTGAAGGGAGATTCTTCTGTCAGGATGATGGGAGCAGCACTAGAGAGTTTGGGAATACTTGATTTCCTTACCCCACCCTCACCCCTACCTATTCCCCCACCCTCACCCCTACCTATTCCAAGTTGCCTGTGATGTTAAGTTGCTAGAGCTCTCAGTTTTGTGGGGTACCACAGTATGTAAACATTAAGACTAGATGCATGGGCATCTGTGCCTGTCTGCTTCGTGTTATTCCTGCTCAGATTCAGTGAAACCAAGGTTTTCTTTACTTTCACAAGGGTGATCTTGTGTTTGCAAGGAGGGTGTAAATACATGACAGCACCTAAGTACCCTTCACGTTTGAGCAGAGCAGTTGATAAGCTAGTCACATTTCCTGATTATAACACTTTTGCTGTAGGAAGTCTTACAGTCAGTGGTTACCTGCCCCCTGGGGTGTGACCTCTTATGCTATATATGCTTATGTAGAACAGGGGTTCAGCCTCTTTTTCCAGCCTCTCTGTTCCAGTTGCAGATTTTGGTTTCTGATCTCCGTTCAAGCAGAGGACTCTGATTTGTGAGTCTACTCCTAAATAAATAACCATCTATTTCTCAATTCTGAGTTAGTGTGGGATTTCTTTTAAGCATCCTTCACACTTCTTACTGTAATGAGGCTCCTTTATCACAGGGATATAGTCCTACTTTATTTTTGCAAATACCTGGCTGTGGATATGTCACCAAAGTAACAGAAAGGGCACAGAGAGAACAGGCAAACTCCTCCACTGATGGATGGAGCTGCTTGCATCCCCTCCAGTGGCTTTGCTTCCCTTGCCAGCATCCAAAGCTAGACTGTGTTGGGTGCATGTGCCTAGATTTTTTTCAGCATACCACACCAGGGACCAAGGATGCCGTTTGTTAACCTCTTTCCTCCCCCTGCTTACCCAGTTGTTCAACACAGAACCATTCCTCTTGCCAGCCATCAGCTTTCTGGGTTTAGATTTGTTGCTCTCCTGCATCCTCTGCAGACCTCATCATACACAAAATCTCTTAAGTGTCGTACTGCCAAAACTCATGTCCAGTGTCTAATGGTTTCACAGAAAGAGACCACATTTTATCTTGGTTTCTTATGGACATGGGCTATAGGGGCCAGGAGAGCCAGGAGGGCCAGGAGTACCACCCATGCAGGGCATTGGAGAGTACGTCCCTGTGATGCATAGTACTATACAGACTAGCCACCTAAGTCCCAGCTATAGCTTTGGTTTGGAGATGGTGTAACTGGTTGCCTGCCATGTCTTCCACAGTGGGACTGTGTTAGCTCCATGTCATGACAAAGCCCTGAAGCTGATTTGTTCTGTGGTGTCAGAGATTGCAGTCTGTGGTGAGCTGCTCCATGGCTTTGGGCCTGTGACAAGGCAAAAGGTCGTCGTTGGAGCACATTGTAGAGCATAGCTGCTTGCCTTACAGCCAGGCACTCGGTCCCCTTTGAGGTACTTGAAGTTGACTTATTTCAACTAGATTTCCCTCCCAAAGACTATACTACCTCTAATGGGACTCTGGTCACCAAGGCTACAGGCTGTGGACATTTTAGATGGAAACATAACAGATCCCTCAGTCCATCCACTCTAGGGGATCGCAAGCCCATAATTTGCCCACTTGAGTGCCCTGAACCCTACTTGCTGTGGGTGGCATTGTGTCCTCCAGGATGAACATCTTGGCCTCTTCCCATTCTTTTTTCCCCACCCAAAGTAGCTCTTCTCTTAAATGACCCCATAAAGCCCTGACAGCTACTCACCTCCTACTACCTTCTGTCCTGTCCATTTCTTGTCTACCTTACTAGATGAAGCAGGCCTAGGACATGGTATTGCATCTTTAGTATTCCCATGCCTGGCATAGAATGATGCCTACTAGATATCTGACAAATAAGCAACAACTTTGGCCACAGGCAAGGGACAGCCATGTCAACTTATCTTCTGCTAGTAAAAAAACAGTGAGTTTCTATAGCCAGGTATTCAGTGAGATCCAGAGTGTATTTTCATTTCTAGATGAATTGCAGCCCCAAAAGGAACGGCCAGATTCAGACAGGCAAGCTCCTCATACTTAAGTACCACTAGATGCTAGCAACACAGTCACAGGTATGTGACAAGCTAGGTGCTTCTCAGGGTGCAACTCAAATGAGAGCGTCAGTATCCTTAAGAAGAGATGTAACAGCTGACACCAGTGTTTGGAAGACACCAGAGCAGGGCTTGCTTTCTCACTTTATTCCCGTTTCCAATCTTGGGCAGTCTAGTCATAGCTGGTCTTCTTCCATGTGAATATTTCTTAACCTATGATTCTTCTAGCGCGGTCATTTGACAGTTATGAGCTGCTCCTTTGGTAAAGTGTCCCTTGATTGGATTGGCCCCTGCCATGTGTATGTTTGGAGCCAGAATAACACAGAAACTGTATTCTCTTCACATCCCGCCAGGGGTCACAAACATACACAACTGTAGTGTAGTTGTCCTGTTTCTAGTGTGTTCCTTTCATTCTTATGCCTGATGCAAATGCTACCCATCTTCTCTGTACTTTTCCCCCTTTGCTGCCAGAACATAATTTATGGGAGATGTTTCAAGACTCTAAAATCCTATTCCTTTCCTCAACCTTACCCTGTAGTTTTGGCTAATACCCATTGCCTAAGTTATTAATTTTTTTTTGTAGTCACTGCCAAGTAGGGATTGCCTCATCTCACCTTTGCTTCATTTATTTATGGATTTTCTTTCCTGAAAAATAAAAAAAAAACAGCCCCACACTCTCCCATCCTCTTATTTTGACCTACCCATCTAATCGTGTGTGCTGTGGAGTTTCTGATCCCATTCTGTCCAACTGGCTATAGCCTGTTGCCTTCAGTCTTTATTTAATGCTTAAATTAATCTAAATATCCCTTCATGTGTTTTGCTTCAGGGCATACGATGTTATATAACCTTATTGCATTCTTTTCCTCCCACATGTCTGAAACCAGCCATTTCCTTAGTAAGTTCAGTTACTTTGGTAAGGGTCAGAAAGCAGAAGCATGGATACTCATTTGCACGCAAACGTGGATACCCTAAATTCTTCAGCAACCAGACTTAAAGGAGGACAAATACATACATATGACTGAGAAGATTGCTCAGTAAATATAAGAACATGAGTTTTATTCTTAGGACTTGTTAAAATAAATAAATAAAGAGCCCAGCGGTGGTGGCGCACGCCTTTAATCCCAGCACTCGGGAGGCAGAGGCAGGCAGATCTCTGTGAGTTTGAGGCCAGCCTGATGTACAAGAGCTAGTTCCAGGACAGGCTCCAAAGCTACAGAGAATCTCGTCTAAAAATAAATAAATAAATAAATAAATAAATAAATAAATAAATAAAAATAAAAAAATAAAAAAATAAAGCTTCGTATTGCCAGGCAGGGTGGTACTCACCTTTAATTCCGGCACTTGGAGGTCAGAGACAGGAAAATAGATCTCTGTGAGTTTGCAGCCGTTCTGGATACATAGTGAAGCCCTGTGTCAAAGATAATAAATAAGCAACTTAGAATTAACACCTGGGGCTGTCCCGCACACATGCACACGTGGGGCTGTCCCCGACACACGCAGACACACATGAGGAGGAGGATGGGGCTGAGACATGGCTCAGGGTTTAAGAGTGCATACTGACTGCTATTTCACAGAACCTAAGTTTAGTTCCCAGCACCCACACTGAGCTGCTCAAAACTGCCTGTCCTTTCATCTGCAGGGTGATGCCCTTTTCTGGCCTCCAAGGGCACCTGTACTCAGTGCATAAACTCACACATATACTCACACAGGCACATATATTTACTTAGAATAAATATCTATAAACAAAGAAGAGGAATAGGAGAGCTAATTAGGGTGAAGGGAAAATAATGCTTGGTTATGTGTGTGGTCACAGTTTTATAGAACCTGCTTGCCAAGATAAGATACTTCTAGCTTGGAAGTGACTCATGCGTATAGGGGCTTGACGCTTTTTATCTTCATAGGAAACCTGGGTGACCTTGCTTTTCACTTCCAGTGGCCCTCTAAGCCACAGCCTAGAACTTGAAATTGATAACTTGACAATGGATGTCACCTTACCTTTAGGCAGCTTTTACTTACCTTTAAAAAAAAATGTGTGTATATTGTGTGTGTGTGTGTGTGTGTGTGTGTGTGTGTGTGTGTGTGTGTGTGTGGAGAGAGAGAGAGAGAGATGCACACATACCACAGAACACAAGTGGACACGAGAGTGCAACTTTTGTTGTGCCCAGCTTCTCAGGTGCAAAGCTACACCCTAGAGGGGAGGATAGAATGGTTCCTCTGGGAAGAAAGTCCCTGTGGCTTCTCTCTACCTTTGGAAACAGAGGTGGTCTATAGTTAAAACAGCAAGCACACTGACCTGCCTGATGTAATGGGAACATCAGGGAGTCAGGATAGGCATCTTTTGTCTGCCTGATGTAATGGGAACATCAGGGAGTCAGGATAGGCATCTTTTGTCTGTGCCCCTGAGAAAGGACATTTGGCACGTAAGGAGACAGAGGTTTTATTCTGTGAGACTCCATGATCATTGAGATGGGTCTACAAGTTAATTCTGTAGAGTTCATCAAAGGGACTCAGTGCTTGCCTAGCATGAGGAAACCCTTGTTTTGCTCCTTAACATCACAATCTTAGCATAGTGGCACTCAGGGAGGTGGAGGCAAGAAGATCAAAATAAAGTTCAAGGTCTCCCTCTGCTATATACATAGTTAAGGTCAACATAGACTACATGAAATATGCCTTTAAAAAAAAAGATGATGACTTGGTAAAGGCCACCAATCCTGACACCCGGAGTTCAGTTGATCTCCAAGAGTATGGAGACAACTTGTGCTCTGACTTCCACGTGTGTGCCTATTCTTACACACACACACACACACACACACACACACATACACACACACAGTATCTTTTCAAAAAAGAAAAAAAGCTGTCCAGATCAAAGATTACAGGAAGATTATTGAGCTGTGTGTAAAGTCAGGTGCTATTTTTGTCTGTTTTCTTTGTAAGGTCCAAAAACATGTAGTGTAAAACACCCTGCTAGCTCTTTCATTGAGCACAAAAGCACTTGCCTTAGGGCTGTTGTGTCTCAGCAGAACTGGGCTCTTTTCCACAACCCCATCACTACCACCCTGTGCATTGCTATAGAACTGTCTAGTGGGGGATGGTCCTTGTTGTGTGAGAATTTAGGCCTGGTGGTGCTTACCACCAAGGGGAAGTTTGTGGTGCAAGGAACTCTTTCCCACATACTTAGATTGGCCAGAGTGATGGGACAAAGAGGTAATAGAATTCCACTCAGTCTCACAATGCACATAATTTAGAAACTCTAGTCTTGGAGGTCAGCATTTTTCCAGGACACACCTAACAGAAAGGGCGGACGTTCTGTGCTCCTATAAGTGTCAGGCTGGTCCTGTTCCAAGGGGAGGATGAGGCAAGCAGGATTGAAGGAGGAGATTGCACAGGCAGCCAGGAGAGCTAGATTTACAGATATAGGAATAGAAAGTTGTTCTGTTGATGACAATCTCCTGACAGATGTCAGAATGAGAGCCTAGGCTATGAGGACAGAAGTTTTTTGGTTTTGGTTTTGTTTTTTTGTGACTTTTTTGTTTGTTTATTTTTGTTTTTTTAAGAGAGTTTCTCTGTGTAACAGACCTAGCTGACCTGAAACTAGCTCTGTAGACCAGGCTGGCCTTGAACTCACAGAAGTCTGCCTGCTTCTGCCTCCCACGTACTGGAATTAAAGCGTGTGTCACCACTGCCCAGTGAGGACAAAAGTTTTTATATCTATTTATTGTGTGTATGAGTCTGGTCATGTATATACCACAGTACAAATGGAGAGGTCAGAAAACAACATTTCAGTATTTGATTCTCTCCTTCCTCCTTGTTTGAAGATAAGGTCTTTAGTTTCTGCCGCTGTGTTGCATCTGGTAGACTATCTGGCCCTAGAGCGTCCAGCAAACTCTCCCGTCTCCACTTCTCATCTTGCTGTAGGGGTTCAATCCCCAGCATAGCATGATCAAGCCTGGCGGCTCAGCCTTAGATACACTGTGAATTCAAGGCCAGTCTGGACTACCTAAGACCTGGTCAGAAAGAATGAAAGGAAGAGAGGCAGGGAGAAAGAAGGAGTGCACATTAGATGGACAAGTAACATCATGGGGGCTCAGCAGATGGATGTGAGGAGAAACAAATAGCACTTTAAAAAGAAAAATTGAAAAATCCAGAAATGAGTTGATGGACACACTTGTATAGAATGAAAAAGAGTAAATAAACAAGCAGGCACATTAGGAAAAAAAATAAATTCTGATGATGATGTTGGTAAAATATTTTATCCTGAAAGAAATTTCATAAGATGACTATTTTCTCACCTTTCAATATGCTCCAGCTACTTTGATGTTCTAAAAGAAAGCAAACTTTTTAAAATATGGAGGTGGGTGGTGGTGGCACATGCCTTTGATCTCAGCACTCAGGAGGCAGAGGCAGGCAGATCTCTGTGAGTTCGAGGCCAGCCTGGTCTACAGAGCGAGATCCAGGACAGGTTCCAAAGCTACACAAAGAAACCCTGTCTCAAAAACAAAAGTAAAAATGAAAACATGGAGAATTGCTCCTGTCAGAGTCACTGAGTGGTTTTATAATTGCACACGCTTCTTTCTACCTCAGGGATGTGGCTCTGTGACCCACCATAGTGCTTTCCCACAAGAGTGAGAGATATTCCCTGCTAACCTATGTTGGGAAACTGCCCCAGGACCCCAAAGAGGCAACACGGGTAATAAAAGGACCTATGGCTGATTGCCCTGGAGCTACGTGTGTTGTGGGCAAAGGGACTGCTTTCTGTAGGGACTATCTCGTTTTAAAATGGTTTTTATAAGATATACATATTCTCTCCCCTTCTGTAGTAAGGAGGCTGCTTATTCGTTCCATCCACCCAGAACCAAAATAACCACACAGAAACTATATTATTTAAAACACTGCTTGGCCCATTAGCTCTAGCCTCTTATTGGCTAACTCGTATATATTAATTTAACCCATTTCTATTCATCTATGTATCACCACAAGGCTGTGGCTTACTGGGAAAAGTTCCTGCATTCCAGCCTCTATGGGGGATGGGAAGGAGCTCCATGGCTTCTCTCTGACTCTGCCCTTCTTTCTCCCAGCATTCAGCTTAGTTTTCCCTGCCATAGGCTCAAAGCAGTTCTTTATTCATTAACCCCCATCTACTCTCTCCTGTGACCCCCATGCTCCCAATTTACTCAGGAGATCTTGTCCTTTTCATCTTCCTTTGTAGATCCATGTATGTCTCTCTTAGAGTCCTCTTTGATATCTAGTTTTTCTGGGGTTGTGGCCTGTAGTAGTTATTAGTGTCAGAACCTAGACCCTGATGGCCCTGGCAAGCCATACTCAGCAATCTGTCCTCAATAGGCTGCTTATGTGACAAATAGCAATGGAAAGCAGAGAGAGGAGATGCAGTCAATGTAGTCACTGGTCACAAGTGCCATTTGGGGGGTTGTACATGAGTTTTAGGTTTCAAAAGAGGAGAAGAAGCATACATAGCTAAGTAGTCCTGGTCAAGGTGTGGTCCTATCCATCACTAAACTATAATTGTCCCAACTCTTATCATTTCTGCAAGGTGGACTGTGTACCTCTTTGAATATCTTTATTTCTATAAGGATGATTACACTTAGAAGATGCAGAAAGAATCAAAGAATCTCACAGACACAGAAGTGAGCATTTGTCAGTTGCCTTCCATCTCCTGGCACCCATTAACCTAGGTCTGCTCCCAGAGATAATGTACCTCACTTCAAGACCCGTGAATGCTACACAGCATGGCAACAGCTTCCCTCAGAGTCAGTAAAGAGACCTGGATAGGAATCAGCCCATGGTGTAGCTGAGGCAGAATGATGCCAGGGCCCATTTGAGCACAGACTTTGCCAGAGTGAGGTTGAGTCACAAGGTAGGTCAGGAGGACACCAGCATGTGGCCTCAGTCATGTAACCCCAGGCACATTGCAACTCTTTCCAGGTGTGGCCCAGAACATGGACTGCACACCTGGTATTTGATAGGCTATGGCCTCTAGAATACTGAATGAAGAATGAACAGGAGCAAGTGACCTTTCTTTTCTTCATGCGTTCGATGGCCTTCTTGGTATATCCAAGGAAGGAACCACAGCTGAGTACTCAGAATCAGGCATACTTGTGGGCAGGATAAAACTATGTGCGCCAAGCATAGGACTATCCGTGGGGAGCCAGCCTTCAGAGTGCAGGTCTGGGGCTGGTCTCCCTCACTAATTCTTCCACATCTTTGACACATCCTCTACTATCAGTACCCATCAAGATGATGAAGACTATGAAGTCACCCTGATTCCTATCACATTCGTAGATATAATCAAGGATGGAAGAATGGTAAAAACCTTCAAAGAGAACACAGACAATTAAAGAATGGTGGAGAGACAGGAAAGAGAAGACTTTGGAACATACATTGGTGGGAAGTGGGAAGTTAGCAGGGACTCCAGAATCCTTGCCTGACCCTGAGTCAGGTAATAATACTCTCTCCAAAGTGAGTGAGAAACAGTATTGGGGTACAGCAAGTGAAAACTGGCCTGAAAGCATGTAGGACAGGGATGCTATAGGTGTTTGGTAAAAAACTCAGACTCTAAAAACAGAAGGAAACAAACTTTGACTCTATAACAAAAGATGGAAATAAGAACATGAGAAGTGAAGACAAAAGTTAAAAATTGACTCCACACACATTTTGTTTTGCAAAGACATCTTATTTTGCAGAACACTGCTATGATGTCTTCTGACCCCCTTACCAGAACCCATAGTCTCCTTACTCTTTCAGGTAACAAGCAGAGACTCAGTACCCAATGTCCAACCTTTACCAGGGGCATGGGACACCTGAGGACCCAAGGCAAGTGAGAAAGCACCAGAAAGCCCTGATGCTGTCTTTATCGGCACATATCCAGCCTGGTACTTAATGGCATCTCAATTGTCAACTTGATGGGATTTAGAATACTCATGGCAACAAACTTCTAGGCATGCCTGTGATAGAGTTTCTAGATAAGTTAATTAATACAGTGCCATCTGGTGGGCTGAGCACCAGCACTTAGCATTGTCTGCTCCATGAGCATGGGTAGAATGATCCTCCCCCTGGTGTTCCTGCTGCCTTGGCTTCCACAGTCTGATGAACTCTACACTCCGGAACCCTTTCTTCCTTAAGCTGCTTTTGTCAAATATTTTGTCACAGTAACAATAAAGAACTAATAGACTCAGTTTTTTTGGAGACAGGCTCTTAGACTGTATTCCAAGCTTCTCTTACACTCACTGTGATCCTCCTTCCTCAGCCTCTCATATGTTGGCATTATGGGCACAAGCCACCACACCTAGCTCTGGATTTTTTTTTCTGTTCATACAAATCCTCATGCTTTAATTCACAGGTTTCCTCTTTCATCTGCATTCCTTAGTGTGATTCTCTTTATATAAGGATATATACGAAACAGAGTACAGACCAGAACAATTAGCATCAAAGCCAGTCAAGGGCAGACCTTGTTAGGGGATACCTGCTGAGATCAGAGGCATCTGGGAAACAGCCAAGTACAGTGACATCTTATTTGAACTGATATGGAAGGCATCTTCAACTCAGATACCATGGCTTCAATAAGACCATGTCCCCTCAAATTCTCATGCTGCAAACAATCCTTAATGCAACCATATTGGCAATGGGCCTTAGCGGGGGGCTGAAGCAAAGAGGATTTATGCTGAGGCTCAGAGAGTGACTAGCTGTCCTGAGAGAGGTGAGTCATGGATGGAGCTGGCTCATATGTGCTGAGGTAGGTCATGCCATAGGCTCAGTCCTCTTGCTGGTTCTTACTCTCTATTGCCTCACATGGTAAAGTATGAGGCCTTCACAGATACTGGAGTTATGTTCTTGGATTCTCAGCATTCGGTACCCTAAGCGCCAAATGTCTCTACTCACTTACCCCAGATAAAGACAAAGCAGACTATTCAAAGCTAAAGGTAGAGCTTGAGGAGAGGGTGCAACTGGTAAAGTGTTTGCTAAGGACCTGAATTTGATTCCAAAATCCATATAAAAGCCAGGCAGAGTAGCCAGTGCTTGTAATCCCAGCCCTGTGGATGGGGAGACTGATGGATCTCTAGTACTCACTGACCAGCCAGTCTTGCCTACTTTGTGAACTCAAGACCCTTGATAGCTCCTGTCTCAAAACAAAGTAGAGGGTGAATGAGAAACAATGCCTGAAGTTCACACACACACACACACACACACACACACACACACACACGTGGGGGGAGATCTGAGAAATTCTTCCTGTGTCAGTGGGTACAGCTATTTTGTATTTTGTCTTGTTTCTCCTCATAATCCAACTTAAAAGTTTCAGCCCAGAAGAAAGTCTCTGGAAGCATCTCTGTGACCCTCTGCCCCTCAGAGTCTCATGACAGTCCTGTAGAAGTCACTGTAGGCCACATTTTATGTAGCATTTCCTACCAGTGTTTCAAGGGGCCGGTTGAAGGCACTTCGTCTCTAGGACTCTTGGTCTGCAAGGGAGCCGTCCACACACATGTGCCCCCAGCATGAGGCACGTAAGACTCAAGGCCTCCGCAGGAGCCCTGTGCTCAGCAGATGCCTGAAAACTGGCACTGCCACAGCCACGACCATGCTCCTGCCACAGCCACGACCATGCTCCTGCCACAGCCACGACCATGCTCCTGCCACAGCCACGACCATGCTCCTGCCACAGCCACGACCATGCTCCTGCCACAGCCACGACCATGCTCCTGCCACAGCCACGACCATGCTCCTGCCACAGCCATGACCATGCTCCTGCAGTGAATGCCAGTGAGCTGGGGGACCAAGGGCATGTCTTCCTAGGCTCTTGCTCCTTCCCATGGTGCCTTGGACTCAAGAAGGCAGGAGAATTCCAGCAGAGGATTCCCGTAACACCAGTGCCAGGGTTTGGCACTCCTAGGCCAAGGCTTTTCTGAGTTTTTTGTTCTCCTGACAGCTGTCGGGGTCCGATGCCCCAACATAAAACTACTTTTCCCTAACTGGACTGGTGCAGAGGAGCGGGAAATAATGAGACACAGTTCACACAGCAATATCGGAAGGGAGTTTCAGGCTTCATCCTTTCCTGAAGATCACCCGTGTTTATTATTCAAACACCTTTTCTCCCCACCCTGTAAACCAAGGTGGAAACTCATTAATATTCTCTTTCCGGGGATGCGGGAGTCAGGAGTAGTACTGTCACCCCTGCAACTCAGTCACCAGCTCGGAAACCACACCTCCCCAGGCGATCTACATAATAACAAAAGAGAAGGAGCAATATATCCTGATGTTTGTTAGGTAACCACAGCTCATCTGGCAGGATGGTTCTGCCTTGGAATCCAAGCATGGCCAGAGAACTTGGCTGTAAACATCTCTTATGAAATATGGGCCTGCAGACAGCCACCTATGGAACCTGTCCAGGTTCTCTCTCTTTCCACCCAGAATGGAACAGAAGGCAGCTTCCCTGAGTTTCTCTCAATAGGAAGAGGGACTGTGACTCTGCTCACACCTGCCTCTGAGGACATGTCCTACAGAGCGTCGTGGTTGACATCAGTGTGGATGACTAGGGAAGGGCAGGGGCCACTCCTCCTTGGCAGCAGTTGAGGGGTGACTGATTCCCAAAAGCATAGCAGGTAAAACCAAGGTCTTAGAACATTGTTTGTGCTGTTATTTATTACTTTGACATAAGCTAGAGTCACATGGGAAGAGGGAACCTCAACTGAAAAGATGCCGCCACCAGACTGGCCTGTGGGCAAGCCTATGGGCCATTTTCTTGACTAACAATTGATATGGGATGTCCCAGCTCACTGTGGGTGGTTACACCCCTGGGCAGGTAGTCCTGGGTGCTTTAAGACTGAGCAAGCCACGAAGAGCACGCCAATAGTATGCTCTCCTCCATGACCTCTGCATTAGCTCTTGCCTCCACATTCCTATCCTTCTTCTAGTATTGCCCTGACTTCCTTTGATAAATGGACTGCGGTGTGGAACTGTAAGTAAAAGAAGCCCTGTCCTCCCCATGTTGCTTTTCTTTGTGGTGTTTTTATCACAGAGATGTAAACCCTAAGACGCTGTCCTCAGAACAGTGGCTTTGTCATTGCAGCTGCTCTTTTAAAGGTGAATTTGCAGCTAGTGAAGAGGAAGGACTGTTTGTGAGAAGGCAGAGAACCTCACCTGTCTGTTGAGAACCATAGGATCCTTGCTTCAGCCAGATCTCTGGACTTCGTGTTCCTTACTTATGAATGAAAGATAGTAACATTTTTTAATATGTTCTTTTCCATACCACATTGTGTTCCTAAGAGCTAAATGCAAAGTCTGCAGCATCTGATTCCTTTAGTGTTTCTAATTCCCTTTATAGCATCTTTGGTCAGTTTACTTATGGGCTAGTACAAAATCAATAATGTTGGCCAAAGACCTCAGTGCCAGTCTTTGCTGTGCCTGATGGCTTTCCCTGGGATTCTATATCTGAACCTGGTTCTATGGCATAGTTTAGCTAAGGAGTCTCTGGGGGTACCCACAAAATTGACTTCCAGAGAGGCTTCTGACAGGGATGCCAAGGACTCTCAGTCTGACACCCCTGCATGCCTCTCTCCCCCACACAAATACATTTATTAAAATTCCAACCTGATGTGATAAGTTGAGAAGGGGACCTTTGGGAGTTAACTAGGTGGGTAGTGATAAGGGTCTGATAATTAGTGCCCTTATAAAAAGGACCCCAGAGAACTGGAGATATATAACTCAGACGTAGAGCTATGCCTAGCATGCATCAGTTTATATCCCCAGCACCACAAAAAAATGTAATAAACAAATTATTAAATGTACAGGGGATCTGAAGAGCTCTCTTTACCACATGAGGACATCTGAGAAGATGATCATTTACAACCAGTACTGTATTATGCTGCACCCCACCCTTGGGCCTCAGGCTCCAAACTACAGACATTTCATTAATCAGCCACAGGTCTCTGTTATGATACTCCTACCCAAGACACTTCCTTTCATAAGACTGTCTGACAGAGTTTTGAGGTTGTGAGTTGGTGTGGGTGTGACACCAGAGCAGTACTCTTGACTGTGTCCTAAGTCCCCACAGTGTTCTTTCTCTTGCTTCTCTGGGAAGGTTCTGTTGGGGTAGGGTCTCAGGTCTGTCTGCCCCTCTGTGGTCTTACACACTTGCTCCTTAGTAACAAGTGACCCCCGTGCCTGCTTCAGAGCAATGAGAGCACAAGCTCCCTCCCACTGTTTGCTTGTTTCCTGTTCCTTGTTAAGCTCTGGGACTTAGCCAGAGGATACTGGCTGGATTCCAAGCAGCTCTGCAGGTGGGTGGGAGTACAGCTCACCCCAGGTTATACTGGCTCCCTTTGTGACCCACAGTTACTTCTTTCCTGATGCCTGATGTTTCTGCAGCCTAGAGAAAGAGCCTGGAGATGGAAGACTGGACCACTTTCCTCTTGACACTGTCTTCCTGGATCTGTAGCGTGGAGAGTCCACAAACTCAGCAACAGAAACTTGGGGTGGCTTGAAGACCCAAGGACCTGGAGATGGTGACTGATCAGTAAGGCTCTTCCCTCCCCTGGGCGCATTCCAGAGGGCACATGCCTCTGTGCAGAATGATGCTCCAGAGATGTCCTTTGACTCCAGAACTCACTTGTGTAGTCACACACCACTCTGGAGATGCCCATCAACCTCCAGGAAGATGAGGTGTCATGGGCCACCTGTATGTCTGTGCCTCAGGGGCTACCATCTCTGCTGCACAAGGTGACACAGACTGACTTCAAGCATGAGCCTTCTCCAGACTCTTGTTTTGGTTAAGTGTCCTAAGCCTCCAGCTTCTCCCTAGAGCAATGGTACTTCATGCTTCTGACTGGGAGTAGGGTAATTGCAAATTGCCATCATTATACAACATAACATAAATTTGTGATTGATGTGTACCTTTAATTGTCAGTTCCTTCATCCATTTATTTATTTATTTATTTAGATAGAATCTTGTTGTATAGCCTAGGCTAGTCATGGACTCAAGATCCTGCATCAGTCTCTTATTAAGTTCGGGAATTGCAGGTGTATACCACGGCAGCTCATTCTGATGCTGTTCTTGTTTGTTGTTGTTTGACAGTCTCACTGGAGAGCTCTGGCTGGCCTTGAACTTGCAACTATCTTCCTGCCTCTGGTTCCCCAGTGCTGGGATGAAAGATGTTCACCACTACATCTAGTATGCTTTAACTCTTAAAGAGAGTAATTTCATACCAAGAGGACGGGAACTGGGATTGGTATGTAAAATAAAAAATAAACAAAAAGAGACTACTTTCTCTCTGGATTATTTCTATATTCAAATAGGATTTTTTTTAAAAAAAATCACAGAGGAAAACATTGGGTCCAGAACTCAGGACAAACATCAATTATAAGGAATGTACACTGTTCCCTGGCAAGAAATGCTGTCCCATGCCCCAAGTTGAGTGGCCGAATCTGTCCTGTCCTGGCTTTAGGAGTTGACTCCTTTCTGATAAAGCCATTAGGCTTGCCTAATAAATCCAGCCAAGGTTTTATTCTAAGGTCAACTGCTGAGATTAGGGAAGCGAGTCCAGATTGTATAAGCAGTGTTTTTCAGGCTGCCCTGGGAGACTGCATTTCACAAGCAGCTCTGACTCCATTCTGAGGGAGGATGAAGACTGCAGCTCCTGGGTGGACCACAAACTGTCAAGGCACTACCCATAAATCACGGACTGATAAATGACTTGTTCCTGAGACCAGAAAGGGAGTCAGCTTTCTGTTGGGTATATTGGGGTGAGGTAAGACTGTAGGGACACAGTGTGTGTGTGGGGGGGTAATATCAAAATCATATCAAGAAAACCAGGCCCAAGAACTTATTAGACATGCCAGACAGAAGAAAGGAGTACAACTCCCTTGACTGGACCCCATACAAAGATGAACAGCTAGCAGAAGGATGGCATACCCCCACCTACCTGACTCCAGTGTGTGTCAGGGACAGACAGATGTAGCACGATTAATAAAAACCCAGAGACAGATATTGGGGTCTAACTTGAAGGTCAGAAAAGCAAAACAGCAAGCCACTGACTCTTACCTCTACCTTAGTCCAAAATGGCGATCCTGCCTCCAGAAACCGTTAGAATGAAATTGTGTACGAAAGATGTCTCTTCCCATCTTCTATTCGTCTCTAGTGCTGAGATTAAAGATGTGCACTACTACCTAGTCTCCAAGGCTGTCCACTGTAGTTGTTTTACTCTCTGATCTTCAGGCAAGCTTTATTTAATATAATATCACCGCATCGACAGACAGGAAAATCCTGACTCTCCTTGGAACTTCAGCTCACATCTGCTCCAGCTGCGGATATAGCTTGACTGCCTCCCCACCATTTGTTCACCTAATTTGGATCTGAACCCACTGTTTTACTGCTCTGGTCTGCTCTGCTCTTTCACCTTGCAGATAGCTGAATTCCACCCTGAGCCTTGCTTTCAAACCTGACTCTTGGAACTAACAGACCTCTTTAAACTAAGAGCTTCATTGCAGCTTGTCTGGGTTCACACCCATTATCTTATCTATAACAAATTTTATTAGCATTTCTATAAGCCTACTTCTTGGACCTTTTGAACTCTACTGCAGCCTTTTAAACTTGTATACATTATATAAACTACATATATGGAGATTGATGGTATGTTTATTGTATACTTATGATATGACTTAATGTTAGTAATTAATATTAGGTAAAAAAGAAACTGTATCTGTCTGTGTCAGAATTGAAATCACTAAACTTGGTTATTAAATATTAAATTGATTATTATTAATGAATTAATTAAATGTAATTGAAATAATTGTATTAAGTAAAGTTTGATATTGTGGAAAATACAACCATGCCCATCTATAGTTCTAGCATAGTATGATCATAGCATCAACCCTGGAACAACCATGGCAGCAGGGCCACAGAGGCAGATCTAGTGGGCACTGGGAAGCTGGCCCTCAAGACCTTCCCCAACAAGCATGGATGTCAGTTCCCAGGCCAGCTTCAGGTGTGCATGCACAGGAGGGGCCGGTACTCCTTGGAGTTGGGAAAACCCAGAATAAAGGGAAAGTTTTAGAGAATTATCTCACCATGTTGGCTTCCTGCTTTTTGCTCTTAAGGGTATTCCCACCCAATCAAACAAGCAATTGCTCCTGAGAACTCCTGTGGGAAGCCCATTTAAGCTTCCTGCCAGAGGCAGGCTGTCACCCAGCCACATTCCTTTGTAGGTTCAGCTTCAACAGAATCATGGGCATTTCCTCAGTCTGTCCAGGGCAGGTGGCCCTGCTCAGATCCTGATAATACCTCAATGTTTCTGTGACTCGGGCTCATCAGTAGATATCACTTGGGTGGGGATGTGGGGGCATGTCCTGTTGTTTGATGGGTATTTGCACTAGGATGCAGACCCATTAAAATGAACATGTGATTGACTGACCATCTCCACAGAGGTGCTGGGACTGGATTCATTTAGATATTTCCCAGATCTGGCTGGAAGGCATGCAGATACCCTCTACTGTTCGTTAATCGGGTTCCCGAATGACTGATCTCTCAGGTTTAAGAGCCCCCGTGTTTCATTTAGATAAGTTTCTACCTGTGATCAAGAGAAAGGGACTCCTTTACTTCCAGCTTTTGAAACTTGAAGTATAAAATTTGCTTGGCTCTGTCTTTATAAAGTAGGATAGGACGTTGGGTTTGGTCACAAAGAACCCAACGGGGTTAAACCTTAGTTCAGTCATTTTCTTGCTGTTACCTTGGACAAATTTCTCCTCCTCTCTGAACAAAGTTTCTTTTCTAACGTGGGATAATGTTTTCCTTCCAGTGTTTCCATGAGTAGAAAGTGAGTCTATAAAATCCCAGTGTCTTGGGCAGGATCTGATGGCAGCTGAGGTGACCTTCATGAGTGCCTACCAGGTGTCTCACCTAGCTGGTATATCTTTGTGAGTTGGAGTACCATTCCTGTCAGAAGGGGTCCTACTTCATAATACTGTTATTTCTGTTGACCACATTCAAGGGAGACAGCTGACTCTTCTCCACCCATAGAGGCTGCACTTTTTCTTACGGAAAGTTCTGGGAAGAGTCGCTACCCTCAAGAAAGGCAACAGGAAAAAGGACCCAGCCACAAGCTCAGAAAGTGACATGATAAAAGAAAGGGATGTTTCGATTGGGACTGGGACTAGTTCTGATAGGAGGGGTGTGTGTGTGTGTGTGTGTGTGTGTGTGTGTGTGTACCTTCCTGTTTCATTGGCTTCTTGCTTGGGCTCTACAGGCATGACAAGAAGCTGGCCTAAAGTCAACTGGAGACAGGATACTGAGCCAAATGCCTTCTCACACTCTGGTTACTCCCTCAGCATAGCCCTGGGTATTGCACCACAAAGTCAGCTGAAAGGAAATTCTTGGGGTGACAGGGGCATCAGAGTAGAGGCCCTGCTGGCTTAACTGGCCTGGGAGGCAACCATGATAGCTCCCCCAACAACTGCTATCTGCCCCGGTGCTGGGTACAACTTGATAATTCCAGTAGGTACGCCTAAGAGAAGAAACAAACTAGAGAGTTCCTGGAACTCGCTTTCCCTTTTGTTCAGACATTTAAGATAATTATATCGGAAGTTTAACAAAAGTCCCACTTCTTTGGAAGTATGTTTATAAGTCTTTAAGTGAGCTGGGGATGTAGCACAGTTGGTAGAGTGTTTGCCTGACATACATGAGGACCAAGGTTCCCTCCCTTAGTATCACATAAAGCTGGGCATGGTGGTATACATCTATAATCCCAGCACTCAGGGGTCAGAGGCAAGAGGATCAGGAGTTCAGAATTATCTACATGGCTACATGGCTAGTTAAAGGTCAGCCTGGGTTAAATGAGACTGTCTAAGAAAAAAAAATCCCCATAAAATAACTGTTCAACAATAATGAATAATTTCTCATATGAATGAGGATAACTATATACAGACACAAAACTTATAACACTAGATATGTTTATTTCTGAAAATACAGCATCCTCATATCTTCTGAATTTGAAGATGGCAAAATATGCCTAACCTTGACATGTAGATGAGGAAATTGCCTTGAAACAGTGATGCGGGATTCCCCTCTGTATGCTGTGAATACCATTGGTTAATAAGGTAACCCTTGGCCTGTTGATAGGGTAAAACTTAGATAGGTGGGGAAAAACTAAACTGAATGCTGGGAGAAAGAAGGCGGAGTCAGAGAGAAGCCATGTACCCCCACTGGAGCCAGGCAGAACTTTAGCCATTAAGACACAGCCACGTGGCGATACACAGATTACTAGAAATGGGTTAAATTAAAATGTAAGAGCTAGTCAATAAGAAGTTAGAACAAACAGGCCAAGCAGTGATTTAATTAATACAGTTCTGTTTGATTATTTTGGGTCTGAGCTGCTGAGCAATTGGGAACAAACTAGCAGCCTCCTCCAACAAAACAGGGTGAGTCAGCATAAAACATTCAACAGGTAACTCTTGACTGGGTGATGAGCATCTCAGAAATGTCTGGAATGAAAATTGGAACAGTGGGGCCTTTCATTCTAGGCTCTGGGGGGTGGGGGGATGGCTAGCTCTTGGAAGCGTGCTGGAGAGGAATTCAGAACATGGGTCCTCTGCTTTCCTCCTCTCTGCCACTATATGCAGCACGAAGGGAGATCCAGTTTAAGTTCAGAACGAAGCCTCTGGAAGTCCTCCAGGTAGGCAGCTGTTTCTGGTGGCTCCTGGGGTTTGATGTAAAATGCTAGAAGCCCAGGCTAAGCTGCTGGGAAATGTTTCACCATCCACTAACTACCTCAGGGGAGAGTTGACTTGGGGGCAGCAGCCAGCATGCCTACGGTCCTCCTCCAGGCACAGACCCCCTAACCCACCTACTCATAGCAACTCAGAGTCGCAAACTTTTACGTTGAAGAGTATTTCCACCTGAACTAGGGAGATGGATCAGTGGGTAAGAGCACTTGCTGTGTAGGGCCTGAGTTTGAATCCCTTGAACACATGTAAAAAGCCAGATGTGGGTGAAGCCTGCCTGTAACACTGTAACACCAGAGCTGGGGGAAGGGGGCAGAGATAGAAGAGTGCTGGAACTTGTTGGTCAACAACCTACCTCCAGAGTCAGTAAAGAGATCCCGTCTCAAGGGAGTAAGGTTGAAAGTGGAGTGGGACACCCGATGTCCTTCTTATCCTTTGCTGCTGTGTATGGGTGCATGGACCTGAAACACACACAGGCCTCTCTCTCTCTCTCTTTCTCTCTCTCTCTCTCTCTCTCTCTCTCTCTCACACACACACACACACACACACACACACACACACGTGGTTAAACTCAACAAACAACAGTCACAGCCAAATGTGACTGAAAACGAGACCTATTAAAATCGACTGTAGTGAGGCCAGGTGCTCCTCACAGAACTGTATTCTGCTCCCCAGGTCAAAGATGGGTGCGGGAAAGAACAGCGTCCTCATGGGGAGCAAGGAATGTCATGACAAAAAAAGGTAAAAAGGTGTGTATTACTTTTGCCAGAAAACGCCTGATCTCTTTATGAATTTACAAGGTGTTTCTGCTCTAGTTACAAGCGTGTTTTGACTACTTGCATTGTCCCATAAGCCCATGTTGTTTCTAGAAGCAGATACTGACCCTCTGTATATCTGTATATCAACAGTCTCTTTGTAGACACATATGGAAATGTGGCACATCCCAGACTGAGGTGGTGGCTAATTTGCAGTTTGTTACAAGCCTGCAGCTGTGTCAGAGTGTGAGTAGCCCCGGAGACACGTCAGTGGAGGAATAAGACGGGTTGCACCAGTCACACAGGATGGATGAGCTCCTCCTCATCCCCACCCACACAGTAGCAGCCAGCATGCACGTGAACGCACATGAACACACACAGGAGGGCTTGGGCACAGGTAGATATGGTCTAGACTTTCAGGTGCCTGATAAGACCCGCACCACTCAATTGCATAGATCTAGCTATAGGTCAGAAAATAATTGACCCTTTCTTCAAATGAGAACTGATTTCATTTACTTTTGCTTAAAATACCAGGTGTAAAGAGGGGAAATGGGAACAGGTCAGAGCCTCTGGTCTTTGGACTATACCAGTGCTCATCAGCCTATGGTAACTTACTTGGTTTTTAATCCCATATCCTGACTAGGAAAGGCTCAGGTTCAACACCAGCAGCCTTGAGAGGATTCCATTCTGTTCCCACAAGTTCCCTCTGTCCAACTGCCACCCAGTCTTTCTCCTCAAAGATAGAGGTGGAGGGGATACTGATTCTAGGTTCAATTCTCTACCCCCACTCCCGTGAAGCCAGTCATTGGCTAGCAGACTCCTACATAGTAAGAGAAGACTGAATGTTAGGTCCACCTTGCCCAACTCGAAATCTAGTTCCATTGGCACAGCTGCAAATAACACAGCTGAACCATTTTAAGAGATAAGGCTGTGTCAGGTCTTAGAGAACCTGGCTACTCTGTTTCTGACAACTTTCTTAACATTTCTTTCTCAAATTGAGCATGAAGAAGTGTGTCACAAATGCACAAAATAGACACAGGGTGCACCCCCCCCCCCCAAAAAAAGTCAGCGATCCATCCACATCCTGAGCTAGGACCTGGGTTTGACAAGCACATTCCAGGATCTTGAATTAGCACAGGCGTTGACCCCATATGGCAGCCCATAAGCCTACTTTAGGGTGACAGCTACGTGCTGCCTTTGCTGGCTGGCCTTACAAAAACCCAGTCCCGGTGGTCGCGAAATTCTTGGAATTCTCACTTCATTGGGGCATCGCTTACCAAAGCGCACGCGCGCACAGACCACAGCCTGGGCGCCTGGCAGTAGCCCTTGAGGTTGAAGGCGCCAAACGCGGCTCCCCAGGAGATCACCATCTTGCTACCACTCAGGGTTGTGGTGGGAGAGGCCCTGAGCACTTAGCCTGTGCAGGCGCCCGGGACCTTTAAGGGGCGGAGCTGTGAAGGGAGACTCTGCTTCTGCCCGCCCCCAGGCCCGACCTCCAGCGGCTACTGCAGGCAGCGGGCCGGGAGCCCGGGGCTGGAAGCTAAGAGGAAGCGCCTGGCCCCGTACTTCCCTGCCGCGCTTGGGGAGAGGCCGCCTCTGTCCTGCATTCCAGTTCCAGGTGCGCAGTGCTCTATTCGGCACCCAGACCGGTTCCCGCCGCCCTACTCGCGGTCTCTGCCTCTCAGCCCCCGGACCCCACGCCCCTGCGCCCCTGCGGATGTCCTGAGTCGCCACCCGTTCTCTCCGCGCCCCGGGGCCACGGCTGCTCGGGGAAGTCGGGGCGCGCGCGCTGGGTATGCGCCGTCAGCATGGGCTCGTGGCTCGGCGAGGTACAGTGGCTCATCCTGGTGTCCCTCTTCGTGGCGGCCCTGGGCACGGTGGGCCTGTACTTGGCGCAATGGACGCTGGCCAGGGCGCGACCCCCGCCCCGGCGGCGGGCGGAGCCGGACGAGCGACGGCGCCGGGAGTCGGACACGCTCCTGTCCTGGATACTGACACTGGATAGCTGGGAGAGCCAGTGGCAAATGGCCTGGGTGACCGCCCTGAACTACGAGGCCCAAAGAAGAGGGGTGAGTTCCTAGGAGGGCGTGGTGTTTAAGTTTGAGGGGGGCATCAGAAAGAGCCCAGTCGATTGGAGGCCGGCACAGGCACCCGAGGAAAGGCATTCCATCCCTGAAGTTAGGACCAGGGAGAGTGCAACACCAGCAAAGGGGAATCCACAACGTGACTGTTTGATACACTGAACATCAGTGGCTCCCTAGTGTGGGCAGTTTGTGGGAAAATTGCCCAGAGGACCTGAGCCCACCCAGCTGGTTCCTGGTGGATTCTGGGTGGACATTTATTGATTTTGAACCTGATAAATGAATAACTGTGATCCAGATGTTTCCATGTTGAATTTGTTGCACTATGCCTAGAGCTTCTCAATTTAAAAGGGCTTGCATTTCTGAGCATATTGCAGAATAGTGACCATTTGTTGAGATCTCACTGTTTGCCATATGTGGCCCTGGGGACTGTAAGTGCCTCTTCCACTCCCAAATCAGCATGGCATCTTCACCATCATGAAACTGGGGAAACTGATGTCTGGAAGGTTAGAGTTGCACAGTCTTTGGTTGTTGGACCCAGGATGTGGACCCAAAATGTGCTGACCTCACACCTTGGGTTTATTACCTAGCTCTGTGCCTCACACTCTTGTGGTTGTTTCTTTAGTTATTAATTGCTTGCTGACTTATTTTTACTTTTAAGAGATGTTAGTGTCAAGTTCCTGGCGTCTACAATTTGGAGGCATTCCACAGGGAAATTAGGAGTTTGGTGGGACAGAGCTGGCACCTGTCAGCATTGCATCTGTCCCTCGACTTCAGGTACACAGGCACCCACACCTGCTGTGCAGCCCAGTGGATACTTAGACACAGTGAATACTACAGTGTTTAGTCATTGTCGTGGCTGAGCCTGTCCACTTTCAGAATATTTCACAGTGGGCCCTGAGCCAAGATTTTGTGCCATGGCCTTGGTGCATGTGGCCATGGAACAAAAAACAAAAAAAACCAAAAAAAAAAAAAAGGAAGGAAGGAAAGAAGGAAGAAAAAGGAAAAAAGTTTTAAGTATAAATGAGCACAAATTCAACAGTACAAGAGACTTTGCTCTGGACTCTTGGAAAACGATTTTTGGCTACAAAAGCTACAAACTTAGTTGACATCTTCTTGATACCTAGAATAGGTGCCCAGTCATCGGAGCTGGACCTTTACCCAGGGTCAGCATGCAAGCTGTGTCCTCGTATGTAGGCGTAAACACCATCCCACCATGAAGCTGCTGTCACTGACCCCCATTTGATTTGGTGTCAGAAGCCTGGCTTCAACAAGAACACTGAGTTGCCTGAGCTGATGCCAGTCTTGGCCTCTTTCTCTTGTAGGGTGCTATTGGATGTTTTGGTTAATGATCTGTAGGAGGTGGACACTAGTGGCCCAGAGTCAGTGACCCTCCCTTCCGTGAATCTTGGATGTTCTATTTCCTGTCATTTCTTTTTTGGCTTCATAAGATATGATCATGTTCTCAGGGTTCTTTGTGCCTGGAGGATTGACTAGAAAGGAGAGGAAGCCCCTCCTTAGCACTGGGCTTGGTTGGGCAAGTGAATTCCCATGGTTACCTGTAACCCTGGCCTTTGTGGTTGGGGAGGACATGGGGGGAGTGCTGGAAAGACACTGGCTTGTTTTCATGGTCCTGTCTCCTCTCTACTCTTTGCCAAATTTAGCCATTTATCCTAGGAGAGCCCCTGCCTAAAAGTGCCAGTACTGTATTAGGTTCAGGCTCAAAGTAACTGGTGGCTCCTGCTGGGGTTTTGTGTGCACCTTTGCACGGAATTGGTGTTGGAATATCTCTTGGCACAGTCTTTGTTCTAGCTGATTGGCAGCTGCCAGGGAATGCTGCTTGATTGAATTCAAATGGAGGGTTTGGAACTCAGTCATTTACCTCTCTACCACACCCCAGTGTCTTGGACTTTTGCTGTTGTTACAGTTATGTTACGCAGGGAACAGATGCTGGCATTTATACTAGTAAGAGCCTGACCCCAGCGGCCAACCCTGCTGGAGTTTCTCCCTGCTCTCCCCTGCCTTTGAATGCCACTAATCCCTGATTGTGGCTGACATTCCCAGACTGCTTTAGGCATAGACAGCCACATTTTAGAGGTCCCCTACCCCCACTCTGTCCTGAAATCTCTTTGCCCTAGCCAGAGTGACAACTCATATTTGGAAGTCAACCAATACTTGCTCTGTCATTGGTGGAGTGGAATGGAGAGACACTAGTAATATTTGATCATGTCCAGCATCTCCTATGACAAGGGAAACCTTCCACCAAGTGGGAGGAACAGTAACCTACCCCAGTCTAGCTTTTACCCTAGATTTGTCTTTGTGTGTGTCCTGTGTGTGCAGTTGCACATGCACTAGCATGTGTTCATGTGGTGACCAGAAGACCACCTCAAAGACACTATTCACTTTGTCTTTTTGAGACAGAGTCTCTGATTGGCTTAGAGATCACTGATTCAGTTAGGCTGCAAGCCCCTGTCTCCACTTCTACAGTTCTGGGATCACAGCCACCCTCGTCCTCCACACCTAACTAGTTCCCTGGGTTCTAGGAATCGAACTCAGATCCACGTGCTTACACAGCAAGCATTTTCTTACTGAGCTATCGTCCTAACCTCATCATAATTGTTTTAAAATGGAAAGGGACTCTAAACTTTTCTGCCCAACTCCCCCTCTAGAAGTAAGGAGCTGAAGCCAGGCTAGCTCAAGGTCAGCCTGGACCCTGGTCTGGCTTCTTCATGGTCCTGTCTCACCTACTGCCTTGCTTGTGGGAAACGAACTCATCCCTGAGCCCCAACTGTTTCTTCTGAATGAGGTGCAGTGAGGAGGGCCTGAGTGATGGAGCTAAATCTCTGTGATACAAGGACTAAGCCGTGACTCGTGGTGGCTTCTTTGTGCTCTTGTAAGTGTAGCTGGGCCAGTTCCAACCCAGAAATAGTTTATAGGGTGATTCGTTGGGTGGGAAAGAGGGGAATCTATCATGTCCCAGACGCTGGTCAGCAGTTTTCCAGTGTGTAGGGATTATGGGAGTTGTTGGAAATACCCTTCCTGCTTCTGTACCACAGTGCCGCATTCACAAGAAGGACTTGGGTTAGCTGAAGAGTAGAGAATAGGAAATACTTTCCTCCCCTTGGGTGAGAAGCCACTGTGCACCCCTGTCTCTAAGCCATCTGTCAGCCAGAGTTTCGCTGTGCCCAGCAACACGTCCAGCTGGTAGTTTTTTTTTTTTTTTTAAATATTTATTTATTATGCATACAATATTCTGTCTGTGTGCATGCCTGCAGGCCAGAAGAGGGCGCCAGACCTCTTTACAGATGGTTGTGAGCCACCATGTGGTTGCTGGGAATTGAACTCAGGACCTTTGGAAGAACAGGCAGTGCTCTTAACCACTGAGCCATCTCTCCAGCCCCAGCTGGTAGTTTTAATGTTAATCTTGCTTCTCCAATGAGTCTGATATTACAGAAACCCACACTATTGATGGGGCTGATGGAGCCAGAGGACCCAGGAAGTCTTGTATTATCTGAAGGTAGCTGCTCAGGTGAACGCTGTGGCTGTCCTTCAGTCACATGAATGCTTTGGCTTGTGGTAATAATCAGTTACACCAGTGATGACTCATTCCCCTACACCACCCAAGATTACCTACGGTTGCTGTTTCACAGCCCCGGCTTGGGATGCCATCATGCTGGTGGCAGGAGTGCTTCCCTTCCACCCTGATGCTCTGTGTAGCACATGCTGGTCTCAGTCCATGTTCTGCTGCTGGTGTTATGGGCTTCTCTGGTGTTTCCTCCCTGCCCTCAACTGGCAGTGACTCTAGATTAGAAAGATTCTCAGATCTGTTCATTTCTGTAATCCTTCAATCCATGATTTCTTCCAAAAAATGCCCTAACACAAGTGAGTAAGATGAGGATGGGTAGTCAGTGTGAACTTAGAACATGTTCTGAATAGCACTGACTTCTCTGAGATTCTGTAACTTGCATGTAAATAATAGCCAGTCACTGCAGTCTTCCCCTCACCTAAGGACTTTCAAGTTGTACTTACAGAAACCAATGGCAGAAGCTGTGCAAAGCAAGGCTGATAGTGAGACTCTGACAGTCACTCCAAGTAAGGGCCCTGGGTCATCTTGTTCTTTCCACTGAGAAGAAAAATGGGCTTGGGGCAACTCTGAACTCTGCCTTGCCCCTGCACCCCAGTGTACACTCTCTCTTTTTAAACTCAGACACTCAGGCTTCTTCCCAGTTCAAGGGTCTTCTCACAGGGCATCCCCGAGTCCCTTATGTGTGCATCTCTTTTCTCCTTACTTAACTTCTTGAAATCACAGAAGTGCCTGAGTCCTCTTCTGTAAGGATGTTGCCCCACTCCACACACTCCGCAGTCTGCACTTATTCCCCTCTTGATTACTTGTGCCTCCAACTGTTCTCTGCATTGTGAGCCTAGGCAGAGCTTGGGTCTGTCCACACAGAGGCGGACGTCTTGCCTAGCTCAGAAGTGTCTGAGAGCAAGCCCTGTGCACGAACGGCGTAATGACAGTCACCATGATGTCTGGATGCTGACCTCAGACTTGGGAGCCAAAAGGCCCCAAGAAGAACAACAGGCTGTTTAATGTGCTCTGTTGTAGCATTCTGAAGAACAGAAATGGAAAGGAAGCTAGCCTGTGACTGTGCAGATCTCCAGAGTGAAGCCCAGGACAAGTGCCAGTGGAACTGATCTTTGTACTCGGCTGTGCTCCCAAAAGACAGGAATTCAGGAAAGAGTGGGTGTCTTATCCACACCAACCAAAATCAGCCAAAGCTAACCCCAACCCCCTTCTGGTGGCTGAGGAAGGATGAGGGCTCCTCAACCATATGGAAGATAGGTGTGAGCCACTGTTGGAGTTTGAGTCCCAACTCTGTACTCACTAGCTATGTGATCTTGGACAAGTCTGGTTTCTCTTTATTTCTGCAGAAGGGAGTGACGTAGAGATTCGTGAGCTTGTGTGAACAATGCCTGGCATATCGAGGGTCAGGGCTGCTCTTTTGTAAGCTCTCACTTGAGAGCTGTTTGACTTGCTTTTGGATTTGTAGAAAAGTTGGAAAAATAATTGAGTTTCTATGTGTTTCTCACCCAGCATCCCGTAACTATCGGTCAATGATTAGAGCAGAATTGCTGTTGGCACAGGATTGTAATAACTTAAAACTGGAGAAATTTAGTTAGAATAAGGGGTTAACAGTGTAACTACAACCAAACATGCAATAAAATTAACTTTGTATAGAATAGGTGTTAACCTAGGCACAGTTACATTACCAACTGGAACTACTGTAGCTACAATGAAAAATAAAGTGAAATTAACATTGTAACAGTACAAGACATTAACATTATCACAATCCCTTTAATAAGAAAACATAGTATTCCTTAATCTCAGCAGCTTCCTCTGTGCATCATCTTATTGCTCAAGGTCCTTGCGGGTCTCTTATGACCCTTAATTGATACTTCTTAGTCTCCCACAGTCGGTAATGGTTCCTCATTCTATCTTGTTATTAATGAACTTGATAAGATGGAGTATTGTTGACTGTTATTTTGCTGAGAATCTGTCTGCTTTTCGCTGCTGTTGTGTTGAGGCTGTACATACAGAAACAGTACCCCATGACTGTTTAGTACTGAGGTGTTTATGGTATTGGTGTAACTTGCACTGGGAAGGTAGGTCCTGTGAGATGCTTTTGTGCCTTATGTCTCCACATGTGGTTGTAGTTACCATGACTTGGGAGATGGATGTTTCTGCTCTCAATTTAGTGTCCTTAGTGTGGCTTACCAGCAACAATTGCCTCCATGGTGTTTCCTTAATAGTGATTTGCTATTTCTTCCTTTATGTTATTAACTAAACCTCTACTGAGAGAGGCAATGACCATTTCTCCATGTATATTTAACTGGTTGCATACATCACTGTGGAGTTGTGTTTTGTTTGTCCTTTATATTGTTCTATGGGTCCTAACCCTGTACCATTACTGTTACTCTGCTGCCTAAATTGCTGCTGTGTTTTTTCTAGCCAGCTGTGTTCTTCATCAGTTCACACTTGTTTCTTTTCTTGCTTTATGGTTTCACAAGACCGTGTGTGTGTGTGTGTGTGTGTGTGTGTGTGTGTGCGCGCGCGCGCGCGTGCGTGTGTGTTGCTCATCTTGTATTTTCTCTTCCTCTGACCCTGGAAATTTCAGTTCCATTTATTGGAAAAGGATTTAGAGCTGAGGATGTAGAGTTTGGGTATGCATACCACTGCTCAGCTCTGAGTATTTTAGATCCTTCAGCAGAGCTGTGGGCATGAAAACATGTGTTTTTTCATGTCTATCAGTATTCTCATGTCTATCAGTTTTTTCATGTCTATCAGTTTCATGTCTATCAGTTTTTTCATGTCTATCAGTGACTTCTAAGTCACGAGAACATATCAGTACTCTTCTTTTTAGTTCAGCATCAGGGTTCAACTTAGTCTCCTATCTTCTGCTGTGTGGATGTATGAGTCCCCCACCCTCGTGTGTATGTTTGTGTGTGCCAATGGAGAATCTCAGCTGTCACTCCTCAGATGCCATCTACCTTGTTTTTTTTTTGTTTTTTTTTTAAATATGTATTTATTTATTTATTTGTTATGTATACAATATTCTGTCTATGTGTATGCCTGCTGGCCAGAAGAGGCATTACAGGTGGTTGTGAGCCACCATGTGGTTGCTGGGAATTGAACTCAGGACCTTTGGAAGAGCAGGCAATGCTCTTAACCACTGAGCCATCTCTCCAGCCCCAATCTACCTTGTTTTTTGAGACAGAATCTATCATTGGCCTAGAACTCATTGTCAGACTTTAGTAACTTCCTGTATCTGCTAGCCCAACCTCTCTTACTGGGATTGTGAGCAAGCATTAATACACCTGACTGCTTAGGCACTAGGGATGCAATTCAGGTACTCAGTTTGCACAGCAAGTGTTTTACTCTCTGAGATATCAGTCCCTTCTTCACTTTAGGTTTTTTTTTTGCTTGGACAGTTATGTGATCATATTGCTAACGCTGTGCTGGATTACAGGTTCTGTGCACAGTCAGGATGGTCTTCTGAATGTTCTTAATATCCATCCTCATACTCACTTTGAGTGGTTCTGTAGTTCATGTGTCATGCTAGGCTTCCTTGTGAGTGTTTGTTTTTCTATCTAGTTTCTTCCACATCTTTGTTTAAATGTGCTTGTAGCTAAGCCTGCTGACTTGAGTTCAGTCACTGGAACCCACTTTGTGGAAGAGAATTAACCCTTTCAGGTTGTCCTCTGACCTCCACATGCATTCTGAGGCATGCACATACCCTCTCTTACACTATATATATGAAAATAAAATACTAAGGGAAAAAAATCAAACTGGAGAGAAGACTCAAGGGTGAAGATGCTTACCACCATGCATGATGCCCAGAATTCAACCCCTGGAACTCACATGGAGGACTTCTCCAAATGCGCTAAATATTAAAATTAACCACCCCTCTTCCCAGGGCCCTGGGATGTTACTGCTGCCACATGCAATATTCCTTTTTCGAGACAGGGTTTCTCTGTGGTTTTGGAGCCTGTCCTGGAACTAGCTCTTGTAGACCAGGCTGGCCTCGAACTCACAGAGATCCGCCTGCCTCTGCCTCCCGAGTGCTGGGATTAAAGGCGTGCGCCACCACCGCCCGGCTTCCTATTTGAAATTCTTGAACCAGACGTGTTCTTGATGTCTGATTCTGAAATATTTTCATATGCATACTTAGATAACTTGGGGATGGGATCTGAGCCTAAATATGAATTTCTCTTCTGTTTCATATGTACTTTAAAGAGTGTGCATGGTGTCCGGGCCAGCAAATACTGAAGGTGATTTGACACAGATTTAAACAGTCCTGGGCTTGAACCAAAGCTTTATGGTGTGGCGTTTTCCACTTGTGGCCCCGTGACTGAGCATCTGCTTCAATCATTCTGTTCTGGATTTTCCCCTCATTGCCCAGAGCCACAGTTCTAATCACCGAGGCGCTGTAGCATGCATGGGTCAGGGTCCAGGGTCACCCACCTCACTTCTCAGTTTTTTTGTTTGTTGTGTCAGTATATGTGTTTGTAAGGGTATGTGTGTGAATGTATGTTTTCTGGTAGTTTCTACATGAGGTTTTCCTCATGTGTGTTCAGAGTCTTTTTTTTGTTCGGGGCAGATGACTGTGGACTGGTGTTGCTAGTCTTGGGCAGAACGTCAGCAGTGCAGGAATTGGTTGAAAGCTGTGGGCTCGCTCTACTCCAGAGTCCACAGGAGGTGGGTGGATTATAGGTAGAAAGGTAGTCTTCCCCATCCTTGTTTTAACTTACAATGTATGTCCTTTGTAAGGGTATACCTTGACATTAAAGAGCTTTTCAAGGTTTTGCCCAGAAGGCACCACAAGAAGGAGTATCCACCCTACCTGCCCTGCTGTGGCTCTGGGGCAGCGTCTGTGTCCAGGTGGAAGGAAGGCATCCCTGTGCTTCTCAGCTTCTCTGGGATGCTCTGTTCTGCTGGCTTACCTCAGCATCTCAGCACCCTGCTAATGGCACCTGCTTGGCACTGGCCTCTGTACCACAAGGTCAGCTCATAGTGCAGTGGTTTCAGCAGGTTCATAGGGTCCTTAGCCAGCTGCTCCCACCAACGCCAGTTCAAATCCCAGACTCAGCCAGCACAGCCTGGATGGAGATGGTGACTTCATCCCTCCTGCCATGTAGAGTTTACCACTTCTCATGATGTTTAAGGAGTGAGGTAGGTGCTGTTAGCACAGGGTAAGGTTCTAAATCCTAAATAAAAATGAACTATGTATCTTATGCTTGACTTTGATGTCTGGAAATTCTTTTTTTTTTTCCTTTTATTTTATATGCATTGCTGTGAGGGTGTCAGATCCCCTGCAACTGGATCTGTAGACAGTTGTGAGCTGCCATGTGGGTGCTGGGAATTGAACCCGGGTCCTCTGGAAGAGCAGTCAGTGCTCTTAACCACTGAGCCATCTCTCCAGCCCCCGATCTCTGGGAATTCTTAAGAAATAGGGAGAGAGTTATGTCACTGCTCTTCTGCACTAGGCCTGCCCGAGCACCTTTGGTCCCCTTACATGTCAGTTCTGTCTCCTGTCTTTCCTCATATCCGTATAGGAAACTAGCTAACTGCCATGGAGTCCTGACTTACACATAGGGCAGCAGCTTCTTGTCCCTCAGTCAGAACTTTAGACAGGAAAGTCTATCTAACAGGAGAAGGTAAAGAAGGTTTCAATCTAAGGGCATCTTGGTATGTAAGCTGGGACTTTCCAGAAATCTCATTTTAAAGAGGATAGTCCTTGGCTTGCTATCCAAACCCATATTTACTTTTATAAAGTATTGATTTTACTGCCTTATAGTCACATTGACATATATATATATATATATATATATATATATATATATACACTTACATACAGACATTACATACATACATGCATACACCCGAACCAGGAGAAGATGAGCTGTGTGTTTTGGAGATTTGAAAAACAAAACAAAACAAAACAGGGTCTCGTGTAGTTCAGGCTGCCATTAAACTGAATATATAGCTAAAAATGTCCTTGAACTTTGGGTCTTTCTTCCTCCAGCTCTTTTGTGCTAGGATTTCAGAGATGACAGTAGAATCTAAAGCTTCATGTATGCTGGATAAGAACTTTGCCAGCTGAGCTATATCCTCAGCCCTCACTTGGAAATGTTTAACTTGTTAGACTGCTCCACCCCGGACAAAAGGAGAGCTGGCTCAGTGAATAAACCGCTTGCTGTACGAGCATGAGGATCTGAGTTTGAGTCCCCAAAACCCGTATAAAAATCGTGTGTGGTAGCATGTGTCTTTATAATCTTAGAGTGAGATAAGAGGCAGGAGAATATCCGGAAGTTCATTGGCAGCCAGCCTGGTGTGTGTAGACTGTCTCAAACAAGGATGGACAAAGGTGAGGACTGACAATTCGGACTGTGACCGGAATGTGCATGCATTCACATACACAGATGTTTACATACACACTAATAAACATACATACCCGAAAAGAAATAAATAAAAAATAAGAGAGACACAGCCATCCCTGGAGAATGCATGACTGTGCGGCAAAGACGGAGGACACAGCCAGCAGACAGGCTCCTTTCCAGCCAGCAGTGTTCTGTGCCATTTCACATCCCAGAGAGATACCAGGCCCTGGGTTTCTGCCCAGCAGTGGAAGAGGAGAGGGAGATGGCAGTGCCTCTACAACCTCATAACGCAGGAGAGGTAATTCCCTCCATCCAGAGAAGAGCACTTCCTTAGTAAGGAGGAGACATAGCTGACTCACAGCCTGCCCTGGGGCTGCACTTCTCTCCCATCCTCAGTCTTGGGACTCAGCATGATGCTTCATTGCGTTATCTTTGAGTCATTTGTCCTCTCCATCCTTCCCTCATCACAGGGTCCTACTTGCCCAAGTGCTGGGCCAGTCCAGCATTGGCTGGTTCTCAAGGGTGTAAACCTACTGATACTTAACCATTGCTAGCATGTTCTGTTACAGGTTGTTTTTGTTTTTTTAATTTTGTAGCAAGTGTATATTTGAAAATAAAACCCAGGGTTCATTTATGCATTTGTCCTCACATAGCTTCTCTCTTCCAGGGCCCACTGCATCTCTCTTTCCAGCCGAACCCACAGCCCCAGTCCTTGCATCTGACAGTTAGAGAAGTCTCCAGTGTGGTCAAGTCAAACCAGGAGAAGGTGAGCTGGGTGTTTGAACTATGCCATCTTTCCCTGCATGCTGAGTGAATGCCAAGCTGGAGGTGAGCTAGGTGCTTTGCTTCAGAATTACTGAAAATACAGAACCATTATTCTGGGGAGAAATGGTCAGCCTATCATTTTTTAAAAGTCTGCACATAAGAGAATATCATTCAGCAGCGAGATGGACAGAAGCACAAACACATGTGCATACTGGAAAACATGTTACTGGGGGCGGGAGATAGAGTTCAGTAGGGAACAGGATTGCCTAGCATACATGAAGCCCTGCGTTTGATCCCTAGCATATAAATTAGGTATGGTAGTGCATACCTGTAATCCTAATATTCAGAAAGTAGGGGCAGGAAGATCAGAAGTTCAAGGTCATCCTCACCTACATAGTAAGTTCCAAGCCAAACTGGGCTCCACAAGACCTTGTCTCAAAAGAAAACAAACGTCATGCCACATGCATCCATTTATCTTTATAATTACACACACACACACACCACACGCGCGCACACACACACACTCGCATGCACACACACACATGCGCGCACGCACACACAAACACACGCACACACAAACACACGCACGCACACACACACACCACACGCGCGCACACAAACACACACTCGCATGCACACACACATTTATGTGATTCCATTTATCTGAAATGCCCACAACAGATAAGAGATGCCATGACCTGGTGTGTGGAATGACCTGGTGGGCACTGGAGTGGTTCCCAAGAGGCAGAGGGTTTGTCGGTGGTGATTGCTGCCCAGCTACAAATGTGTTGAAAGCATTTGAGTGTATTACTCTAAAAGGCCGAATTTTATGGCCTCTCAGTAAGGCTTGTGTGCGTGCATGCGTGTGTGTGTGTGTGTGTGTGTGCATGCACGCATGTATGTGTGCATGTGTGTGTGTGTGCATGTGTGCATGTGTGCGTGCATGCGAGTGTGTGTGTGTTTGTGTGCGCGCGTATGGTGTGTGTGTGTGCATGCGAGTGTGTGTTTGTGTGCGCGTGTGTGGTGTGTGTGCGTGCGTGTGTTTGTGTGTGTGCGTGCGTGCATGTGTGTGTGCGTGCGCGCATGTGTGTGTGCATGTGAGTGTGTGTTTGTGTGCGCGCGTGTGGTGTGTGTGTGCATGCGAGTGTGTGTGTGTGCGCGCGTGTGTGGTGTGTGTGCATGCGACTGTGTGTGTGCGTGCGTGTGGTGTGTGTGTGTGTGTGTAATCAGCCATGCAAGGCAGTTTTTGAGCCAGTGAGGTGTGGAATAGAATTAGTCCTATTGCTCAGAGGTTATAAGCCAGATGCATACATGAGACTGACCAGAAAGTCTAAGGAGACCTCAAAACTGAGTCCAAGAAATATCATTAACTTTAGCCTGCTGTATTCACATTACCATCTTGTATTTACTGCCTTATTACTAATGATTATTATCATTAATACTATCCATTTTATTTCCTTGGACCCTAAATGTGCCCCATGACAAAAATGACTTATCTGCCTAATAGTCAGCTTATCTTCCCAACTCAGAAACCTTCCCCACATGGGTGGTGGGACATCCTTGCCACTGTGGTTCCCATGGCCATCAGATGGGAAAGTTTTCTTATGAGAGGAAAAGGGACCCTATCAGTGCCATTCATTACAACTCTTCAAAGTGTACTACTGTATACATAAAAAGAATATGGATTCGGGCTAGAGAGCTGGCTCAGCAGTTGAGAGTGCTTGCTGTTGGCAGAGGACCAAAGTTTGATCCCCAGCACTCAAACTGAGCAACTCACAACTTCCTGTAAGCATAGCTCCAGGGCTCTGACGCCCTCATATGGCCCCAAGGATAGGTACACACACACAAATAAAACAAAAGTAAAACAACAACAACAACAAAAAACTTGTTAAAAATAAGAATCTCCTCCCTGCTGTTACCTTGGTCTTTTAAACTGTTCTAACAGTTTAGCTTATGCTTGTAGGTCATATTATACTTATGTGATTCTGTATCTATATAAAAATTTAGGAACCACAAATTAGAGAACTAGGAAATATTTACTCTTCTGAGTCTGGCTTAATGAGATTCTGTCTATTTGTGCCCATTTCCCCATAATTGATATGGCTTTATTTTTCTTAATGGCTGAAAGTAATTCCATGTGTATCTAAACCACATTTTCTTTATGCATCCCTCTGTTGTTGGACATCTAAGTTGGTTTTATGCCTTAGCTATAGTGAATACTGCTGTAGAAACTTTGGTATGCAGTGTCTTTGTGACGAGAACATATTTTTTAGGCTGTGACATAGACAATGGTCCTGTCGTCTGTCCTTGCTTCCCACCCACAGTGGTGACCGTCCTGAATTTAGGCTAGTTTCTTCCTTCCCAGTCTGCTGTGTATTCCTCACCCCTGCGTGTGAAAGACCAGCATTTGCAGATCTATACTCATTTTATTTTCAAGTTTAATGTACAAGGCACGTTTAGCAGACAGCTTGGAGGGAATCTCAGGTTGGAAGAGAGTGCTACCATCCCTTAGCCCCACATATCTTTGTCACCTTCACAGCAAGGATTGTTTGTATTTATTAACTCCTATAAACTTACTATGCATACTCTAAAGTATGCCAATATTTCTCTTCATGGAACTTGAAATTCATCTGATTGGTTACAGCTTTGTTTCCTTAGCTGTCCTGGGTCAGGCTCTGAACAAGCCAGGCTTGTCTATCCCTCTTGCTTGACTGTCATTAGGGTTAGGATCTTGTAGAATCAGATTTATTTATTCCTCTTTCTTGGCTAGATAAATAGCTTGCTTCCTTTTCCCACAGGCATGAGTGACAGGTGCCCCAGGGGCCTGGTTGTTTTCCCAACTTCCCAGGTGCACATTCAAGTTGCCAGGTTGGGGGTGGACTAGGTGGGTCCAAGATATTCTGTTTAAAATTGGCCAGACGCTCCCACATTGATTGCTGTGGTGTTACGCCGTCAACCCAAGGAAGGTCTTATCCTTACAACCCTTGCTAATACAGAAGTCACGTGTCCATGCTACCCCCTTGGTGAGTTCAGAGAACTCTCTGGAAGATACTACAGTAGCAGAAGGAACTGAAACCTGTGGCAGACATTGGAATATAGAAGCTGACAGTCTGTGCAGTTGGTAAGGACAGAGGTAGATGACCCTGTAGCCACCTTCACAGGGTAGAAACTGAGACCTATAGAGCAGAGGGCCCAACTTTCCTGACACTTTTTTGGGAAGTGAATGCTCCAGCAGCCAGCACTGTCTCTGTCCGTGACAGATGAGGAGTGTACTTCTGGGGAGGTGGGCTGCTTGTGTTTGTTTTTTCTGAAACTGCCAAGTCTGAGGGGCAGCGGAGTAGTGCTGGAGCTGTCCTGACACCTGAGAAGGGAAGGAGTCCAGATCCAAGGTCTTCATATTGCCAAAAAAGCAGCGTAGGGAAGTGGGTAGGTGAATGCAGTCCTATTAGTCACTGGGGTGCATGTTCAACCTTTGGGTAAATAGTGTTTGTACATCCTGCTCAGAATAATGTCATTCACCATAGACAAAAGGGAAAAGTGGTCCAAGCTGCGTGAATACATCAGTATGGACAAAGAGTATTACTTGGCCTCAAATGAAGGAAATACTGACATATCCTTCAAGATGTGTGAGGACCTTTTGCGAAGTTGAGCTATAAAAGAACAAATACTACAGAGATATTAGTGAGGCTCTGGGTGTGGTCCATAGAGTCAAGGGCACAAGCAGAAAGGGAGATGGGGGTGGGAGGTGGTAGGAGGAACTGAGCACAGAGTTCATATTTTGTGTGACAGACCTTCTAAAGAAATGGTTGACAGCGATGTGTCCAAATGCTGTTCTCTGAGGTCAAGTGGGCTGGCCAGGCAGGTAGGCAGACCTCCTCTTTACTCCCAGAGTGGTTGCCCTCTGTTGATTACTGGCTATGGGTGTAGGAAGGGTGGGACTTTGTCTTTGGAGCCCCGTAGTGACTCTAAGCTATCCTTAACCTGTGCTCACCTATGGGAGTCTGTGTGTGTGTGTGTAGGAGGGAATGGGGGGACTAGAAGAGTGTGTGTACACTTATGTGTATGTGGAAGAGGTGGCTGGGATGCTGTGTGTGTGTGTTATCTTCCTGAGCTTCTGGGAGGGTAAGACCCTTCATGTGCTTGGTTTCTGTATGTGGCATTTTAATTTTGGACAGATGCCATGGCCAGCCATAACAAACCCACTTTTAGAAAGGTCTGGGGCCAGAAAATAAGCTTTTCTCGTAACGTGTCTCAGTTTGGACATTATTTAACTCCCCCAGTAGATGAAGACCTGGGATTGAGTGTAGCTTCGCTGTATTCTTCTTGTCCATTCCCTGTAGGGTTCAAGTTTCCAGTGAAGTCTTTGTCAGTTTTCCCACAGTCTCCCTGCTGTGCAGAATTCTTGAGAACTCGAGGACCCCAAGTCCATGGCGTATAGAATTGAAAACGTTTGATTCCAAGAGTGATTAAAAGCCTTTCCCTGCCAGCTTCCTCCATGACTTCAGGGGGTTTTCGTTGTTGTTTGCTTTCATCATTTTAACATGGCCTAAATGTTAAATCTTAAATGTTATCATGTGCTAAGGAAAGGACAGATCCTCCCAAGCCCAGCTTGTTCCATGGTTTAATATCTTCTCCCAGCTGAATAAAAGTAAGGACTGTGTACTTGTAAACTTATACAAAGGGCTTTGAGCTTGGACTTTCTCCTGCAGTCTTTTAAAGACATCTGTGTGTCATGGTCGTTGTCTTTGCAAACATGGGTTCTGCAACCCGCAGTGAAATCTCTCATGGCTTCAACAGAGAACAGTACCAAGGACAGGGGTAAGATTTAGGCCGTGCCCAACCCACTGAGCTTGGAGCAGTCTGGTTCATGTAGGGCACTTTGAACATTGAACATGTGCATTTATCTTAGTGTCACAGACTGGGTATCTTCCCATTCTGACCCTCACAGCTAGAAATTAATGTAACTGGCTGGATTCCAGGCTGAGGCTCACAAGCTGGGCCCTGCTATACACCCCATTTCTGATTGGCAGGGGACAAATTGGGACTTTCCAGGACCCCTTTAGTTCAGCAGATAATTGGAATGGCACACGACACAGAAGCGCAGTTTGTGCTGTTTCCAGTTTTTAAAGCTATAGACAAGTGGAAAATGTGTACATGATGTGTGTGGAGTAGGAATGGTCCCCAGGACCCTTTGAACTTGGCTCCTCCCTGGGAACCCCCTTCTCTGCCTGAACTTGGATGGAGGCTTCAGCACTCTGAATGACTGATTATTGTTTGGCTGCTCATTGATGTGAACCTCCAGTTCCCTGACTTCCCTGACCTCTTAGTCTTTCTGACGAGTCCCATCTGGAAGCTGTCTAGGGACTCCCAGCCACCACTTGTCTCATTAGCCACAAGAGACACTTGCTTATCACCCACAGCAAGCTCTGAGGAGTAGTAGCATTTTCCTGTGGTAGCTCTCTTCAGGGGGCATCCTGTTAGATGAAACTTCCTTTAGGCATAAGCCTGGCCCTGCTGTCAGGCACTGGCATAGACGGGCTGCCATACAGAGATGCTTCCTGGGCCTGGGCTCTGATCTCTGCAGGCTTTCCTCCTTCCTTGGCTAGTCTCAGCATGCACCCACTGGTGATTTCTCCTAGACTTAATTACATACTTATAGAGGAACTAGTTCCTACCTACAGTCTCTTTCCTCACATCCTGGGAGAGGTCTGCTCGAGAGTGTTCCACCCAGGAGACGCAAGGCTCTATTTCCATGCAAGAGTGGCCTAGATCCAGTCCGTCCTCCACAGTGCAACGTAGTCCTCCTATGTCTCTCTGCTGGAACAGAGGCTTCCCTATGTGGTGTCTTGACAATCTAGGTGCAAAACCATACTTCGGCCACCCACTTAGTCACATTCCTTTAACAGGTGGGATGGGTGTTGTTTTAAATGTTATGCAGCCTCTGGCAGAAGAGGAGAAATTCTCAAAAGACACTTGTATCCTTCTTGTCTACTGTCAGCCTAGTGAAACAATGAAGCCCAAAGAATTAAGACTTCTCCAGGAATCCAATGCTCAGGGAAAAGAAAGGCTGAAGCCTGGTGCCAGTTAAAGGAACCTGGCTCTCAGGAAGAGAATTCACGGTGCTGACAAGTTATCAGACTTTCTGCCAGGAGAGACTGAAGCTAAGACAGTGATGGATGAGATAACACCTTGACAGTTGCTTAGCTATAACACACCCTTTGCCCTCTATTTAAACATCACCCTCATGTCAGGACCCTGCAGATAGACTTGGGACCACTGAACCGTTTATTGGTTCCTCTTCCCAATTTGACTACAGTGGATACTTCTTTCTCTGCTTTTATTAGTATTTATCACTTTAATAGGTATATTGGGACATGCAGCTGAGCCAGGATATTAGTTCTGCCAGCCCCAGTTTGTACCCTGAGAACTCTGCCTTAACTTGTGTTTGGGAAACTTACAAGTGCCGGCAGTGGTCACACTTAGAACCAACCTTGAAGATTGCAGATGATGTCACCTTTCTGGATGAAGAGCCTGCTGCCCTGTGATAAACTTCAGTTGACTCAAGCCAAGGTTCCTGATGGTATAAGAACCACCTTAGGCTAAAGTTTTAAATAAAAGTTTGTGTTTGCCCAGCATTCAGGAAAGGCCCAGCCAGGCATCTGGGTTGGGGTGGGGGTGCTTGCTCCTCACTCCAGGCCACAGGGTCTGTGTTTGTCATTTGCAAATCCTTCCCCAGTAAAGGAAGGATTGAAAGCAGGGGCAGGATTCTATAGCGCCCCACAACATCCATACCTGTGGTTGCCTTACGTGTGGTGAGCCCAGGTTGTGTTTCTTTTCATTTGGGCTCATGATACTCCGCTGTTAGAAGACAGGCACAGTGCCAGTGGTTGGAGAGGGAACTGAGACAAGAGAGCAAGTCACTGGACCAAAGAACAGTTTCCAGCTGGTAGCACCCTGGCCACTGTGCACAGTATCCTCTGTGGCTCCTGCACCCACCCACATCCATCAGTAGATTTGAGAAAGGGAGATTGTGAAACCATAGTAACAGTGTAGAAAGTGGGAAGGGCACAGCTACCCAGGGTGTGCAGCCAGTGCTGTGCACTTACGTTTACCTGCATGGCTGTTGTCCTTTGTGTGCTGATATCTACCCCGAGAACATTGTGGTTCCTGCTCTGTCCATTCCTCTCTAGTTTGCAGGACAGTGAATCTGGTGAATCTGTCTTTATTTCTCCTAACAGAAATCTCCATTGATCTTTTTGTTTGCTTTGTATGACTTGAAATTCCAGTCGTGCCATTAACCTGGTATGTATGCTAAAATGCTGTAGGTTGTGCAATTGTTTTGAGGTGGGATCCTTCCCAGGGCAGGTGAAAGCTCCTGCTGGGAGGTCCCACCCTCTGAGTGCCGCTGAAGGAATGTGCTTGTTGGGTGTTGATGTGTGGCGAAATGACCCTTGGGAGCTGCTAGATAAGTTGGTTTATTAGAATATAGAATATCATGAATAGATGATAGAATGACCTGGCCCTCAATAAGAAGTACTAAGTGCCAGCAAGGAAAAGACCCCTTTCCTTTTTTTTTTTTTTTAAATAGGAAACATCTTTTCCATGTCTTTTTATGTAGAGTCCTTGAGGGAGAAACCTTATACACAGATGCTTCTGTGCCAAACCATATTACGTAGTCACAATTCCCCCAACCTGCCTCCTTTTTGTTATATACTATTCTGATATGATCAAAAGCATGCTGGAGTGGGAGTTGGAATCCAGAACCGGTGTGGTTCAGGCACACCCCATCTACCCAGCATGCCTTGGAGTTGGCTGCCACCTTGTTTCCAGAATTTTTCATTTTAGCACCCTAGGAAAGATCCTTATGAAATAAGCCTTCAGATCTATATACTGCAATTCAGTGGGCAAGTAGGATGCCTTCGTTACTTTCCCATCAGTGTGACAGAATACCTGACCAAGGCACCTTAAGGGAGCAAGGGCTTGTTCTACTTATAGTTCAAGAAGATATAGTTCTTCATGTTGGGAAGGCATGGTGGCAGGAGATTGGGGCAGTTGGTCACACCATATCTGCCCTCAGGAAGTAGGTAGAGAAGAATACTGGGTCTCAACTGGCTTTTTCCTGTTTTAGGTCCAGGTGCCCAGCCCATGGGATAGTGCTGACCACGTTCAGATTGGGTCTTCTCACTTCAATAAGCCCAGTCTAGAAACTCCCTCCCGGACATTCCCAGTGGCTTGTCTCCTAAGTGATTCTAAGTCCTGTCAAGTTGACAGTTTGTGTTGACCGTTATACAGGGCGAGTGTGTAGATATGATGGTGGTTAACTCGAGTTTGTTTTGCATTTTAAACTGAGGACCTTCTGTTTCAGAGTAGATGTTGGGTTTGATATCCTCCTCCCATTGTTAAGAATGTTTACAGAGGTGAGAATAGATTACAGAACTGGGAAAGACACCTGATTTGGGAACTGGTGCTAACTGGTCTGTAATCTGGTAGGAAATATACTTTAACGAGAGAGAGATAGCCATGAGCCTCCCATACCCCAAGTAACTGCAATTTCTTGAGGATCTCATGCCTAGGAAAGAAAAGAGTAAAATTCTGATAGCAGCTAGAGGAGGAACTTGCCTCCTGAAAAGGATGTCACACAACTGTCAGGTTACACTAGGGCAGTGATGGGCGAGACGCCACCTCCATCAGGACTGCGTAGCTGTGCATGTCTTTTGTCCTCCGCTTGAACCTAAACCTCCTTTTAGCCCCCACTCCACGTGCAAGACAGACTTGAGGGGTAACTGAACCTCTTTATTTTCCTCTTCACAATATTGCCACACGAATAAATCGTCTTTCTATGCCATTCTGCCGTTTGTTTGACTTACTGAAGATGCCTGGTCTTAGGGCTGCCAGACCCTGCTCTCTGACCTGACAGCCCTGGTAATTCCTTTTTTATTTGGTGCCTCCTTCCTTACAACATGTGAGCCAAGTGAAAAATGCCCCCTAGTAACTCTTTAGATGCATTTTGTCAGCTGTGCCCTAGTTCCTTTGGAGGCAAAATACACGATTTTGAGTTCTAGAATGTTTTGAGAGGAGGTACACCGCAGGTGAGTCGGAAAGGAAAGTGAAACAGTGGTGAGATTTTAAAGGATTTGGGGCTTCCTTGTTGGCAAGCAACAGCAGTAATTTGGGAGGACCTTTGGCAGGAGTCTGGGGTTCCTGTTATACACAAGGCACATCTCCCAGCAGTGTTGTGGGTGTAAGGTCTCGAAGCCAGAGAGAAAGAAGGGAGAGAGGCAGGGAGGGAGGGAGGAAGAGAGGGAGGGGAGGGGAAAGGAGGGAAGGGAGAGAGAAGAAGGAGGGAAGAAAAGAAGAAAGGAAAGAAAGGAAGGAAGAAAGAGAGGAGGTGAACAATAGGCTTTGGCTGCTTTTTGTTTTTTTGGTTTTTTTTGTTTTTTTTGTTTTTTTTTTTTTTGGACAGACTGTGTGACAGGATGGTGCCAGTAACCTATGTCTCTCTTCTTCACCCCTGGAAGCTACACTCTTTCATCCAGGAGTACCCTTGACAGATTCTTCCCCAAGCTGTCACCTGCCTACTGTAGCCGCCTTGATCATTCTTCTCCTTGAAAGAACAGCATTTAGTGGGAGGTATAGTTAGCCTTCTCTTCTGAAATGATGGTGCCATTGAGGCTTCTGTGGGCACTTTGGTGAGAAAAGATCTCAGGACTCGGGCAGATCTGTGGCTCACTTTATTTTTATCTAGGAAGCCATTCCTGGGAGGCAAATGCCGGCTTGAAAATAAATACTAGTGACACTTAACCTTTCAAAAGACACTGCTTTGCTTGGGAGATGTGGCTGCTGGTAAAATGTTTGCCTTTTAAGCATGAGGACTCGAGTTCCATTCCCAGAATTCATATTGTTGTTTTTTGTTTTGTTTTAAATGTTAGACCTGGTGGCATGTGCTTGTAATTCCAGAACTAAGAGGTGGAGACAGGCAGGCCACTGGAACCACTTTCTGTACAGCCTTGCCTAATGGTTGAGCCCTAAGGCTCAGTGAGAGACCTTGTTTCAAAACAGGAAGTAGAAATCTTTTAATCCCAGCACTCAGGAGGCAGAGGCAGGTGTATCTCTGAGAGTTCAAGGTTTAAGTTTCAAGCCAGTCAAGGATACATAGTGAGACGTTGTCTTTAAAATCAAATCAAAACAAAACAAAACAGAAAAACCAGGGTGGGCTGGGAGATGCCTCAGTGGGAAAGTGCCTACCGTGCAATCGTGAGGGCCTGAGTTAAAAAACCCAGAACCTCCTTAAAAGTCAGGTGTGGGAGTGTCCATCTGTAACCCAGTGCTGGGGGCAGATGGGCAGATCCTTGGAGTTTGCAGTCTAGAAGAATTGGTGAGCGTCAGGTTCAGTGAGAGATCCTAGCTCAAAAAATTGGTAGAGAAGCAACTGAGAAGGACAGCAAGCATCAGCCTCTGGCTTTCACACCTGCATGCGTAGGTTAGCACTTCTGCACACATTCATACACCACACATGCAAGCTTGTATGTGTTTATGCACTGACATTTCAGAACACGTGCTTGGAACCCACACCAGAAGGACCTAAAAACTATACTTAGGTCCACATAATGTCACTGAAGGGCTAACTAGAAAGCATCGTTACCACCTAACTAGAAAGCATCGTTACCACCTAACTAGAAAGCATAGTTACCACCTAACTAGAAAGCATAGTTACCACCTAACTAGAAAGCATAGTTACCACCTAACTAGAAAGCATAGTTACCACCTAACTAGAAAGCTCTACAGTCACAACCAGCTCCTCATAGGCCCTAAGGTAGGTGCCAGCTCTGGGCATTCTGAACCTTTGAGATGGCTGGAAAGTTGTCAGGGTCCCTCAAACACGTACAGGATCCTGCTTGTTAGGAATTGTTCCTAACGCAAATTCCCAACCAAGCCAAATCAAAACAAGACAAATTAAGAAATATCCAGGTTTAATGAGAGTCCTGTGCTCGAACACGATCACCAGGAGGAAGGAAAAGGAACCACATGATCCTCTTTTGAGGGTGCACTTTAAGTACCCCCAGGGAGGGATCAGGACCTGGCATGCTGGGATTTGGAGTCCAGACCAATACAGCGCTCAGGCCTGGGGGCTAGGATAGATGAGAGGGGCTGGGGTCTACTCTCCCAACTTAACACTGCTTACGGCTGTTCAGTTGAGCGGCCTAAAAGTGAAGCCCTCTGTAGTTTGGGGATCACCATTAATATAGGTAAAGAAGATTACCAACTGAAAAATCATTTTGTTGTCCTCCATTTGACAAATGAGGCACTGTGGCTCTCGGGTGGCAGAGGTGGAACCCTGGGGAGGGGTTCAGCCCTCATGGCTCTCTGTCCATTGAGAGCTGTTTGATTTGACTAGCACCTCAGAGTCTTGAGGTAAGCAAGGTGTGGTGACCCATGCCTGCTAGCTACTCGGGTGACCAAGGCAAGAGGAGTGTCCTGGGTTTGAGAGGAGCCTGAATTACACAGTGAGCTACAAGCCATGCTGAGCACTCTTAATTTTTTTTAAAAGGTCATGATTAAGAGAGGTGTTGTGACATGAACCTGTAATCCCAGCATTTTCAGCTGAGGCAGAAGGATGGAGAGTTCCGTTGCCTGCCTCAGCTGTGCAGAGAGTTTAGGTTAGCCCGGACTACAGAGTGGGGCCCTGTCTCAAAAAAAAAAAAAAGGTGGGAGGGGGAGAACAAAGGCAGTTTTCTGCTCCCACACAACTGATGGGGGGCTCAGAAGGTTTGTTTATGAGCTTTGCGCATACACACTGAAGGCAATAACAAATGCTAGTGTGCATGGCTGATGGGCCACAGTATGGCTGGGGAAGATCTGAAGAAGCCCCATTAGTAATTTGCTAGCTCTGAGGTTAGAGGAAGTGAGTGGCATCTCAGCCCCTCTTCCTCTGACAAAAACAACATCAGGGAAAGAGGGTTTGTGTGTGGTTGTTTGGCATCTGCATTCAGAAAGCAGAGTGACAAATTCTCTTTCATGTTGTTCAAGGCTCAAGCCAGGGGTCCCTCCTCAATGGGTTTTCCCCGCCTCAATTAATTTAAGCAGGATATCCCCATGGGCATGCCCAGGGCTAACCTAATTTAAACTGTTCCTCACAAGTGTGTGTGGGAGGGGGTGGAAGAAGCTTGATCCTGTCAAGTTTACATCTGACATTGACCATTACAAGTGGCGTATCATAAGCTTTGAGGTCTTGTGTTCTAGAAGTCCTCAGGTTCCTTGAATTTAGTTATTGGCCTGATTGCTTCCTAGCTTTACCCAAGTGCTAAGATGCTCTGTGTCTCTCAAGGGATGACTGTTGGGTAGCTTTATGTGTCCTTGGAAACCAAAGCTTCTTACGAGGTTTAAAGCACACCTCCCCACCCCAAGCCACAGTGTTCTTAGTACAGTGCTCCTGGGCTCGGCGTAGAATGTTCTAGAGCCCCTTGATAGTGGTGCAGCAAGCCCTTTTCTGTTTTATTGTTTTATTTCGAGCAGTAACAGGCACAGGCCCTGGGAACAGTGACATTTCCCTGCGTCACTCATTGGTCCGTGCAGTTTCTCTGCTATCAAAATTTCCAGAAAGGATTGTTTATAGAACATTTATTTTTAACATGAATCAGCAACATTTCTTATCCAAACATTTTTTTGTTTTGTTTTGTTTTTGTTCCAACCATCTGTGAACTCTGGGAATGGGGAAGACATAACTAGACCCTGTCATTTATCTTTTGAGAGCAGTGTCATAGGAACGGATGAAAGAAAGGTGAATCCGTTTCTTCCCGAATTTAGAAGCAAGGTGAATTTTTTATTTTAGGTGAACTAGTGCTAGAGCTGTGGACTCAGGACTCTATTCCTAGATTCTGGAAGTTGCCTTAATGGGGCTCAAAGCGCACCAAGTATAGGTTAGAGTATGTGTGTTGTGGGGTAGTGGCAGGAGAAGAGGTCTGTGTTTGGGAGGCCAGAGATGAGAAAAGAAAGGGGGTGGATGGCCTAGCTCTGAACTTTGGGCTCAGGCCAAGCAAAGTATTTATTTTCATAATCTTTCTGCTATGTGTTTTAGATTCTGAGAAATACACCAGAGAATTGAAGAATTTTCTGTCTCCTAATGTGAACCTCAGGGTTAGGGTCAGCCATTCCTTGGGGGAAGGCAGAGGTCTATGCTGTGTCTTCTTCAGACTTCCAGTGACTAGATTCTGGGCTGCCTAGCCACGCTATGGTGTAGTACCTAACATGTCCCATTGCTGCAGCCCCTATATACCTGGCATCTAGCCTTGGTGTGACTTGGGCATACATGGCTGGAGTCTGACTTAGAAGATCTGCTTCCCCCAAAAAACCACTGTGATTTTGGTCATAAAATCACCCCTCTGAGGTGACTTATAGCATATTAGATTGGGGTTTGGTTTATTGTTGATATAATTACCTATCTTTCTCTTCTAGAACTTTGTTCTAAAATGCAAGTTCATTTTATATTTGAACTCATGTTATAATTCTATTTTCATTAGACTGATTTAATTTTTACAATTACTTAATATGTATGTTTTAAAAATTATTCTAACATTAAAAATAATATGCTAAATTATTTGTATTGGAATAATTTTTATGTTCTGGATAAATCTGTAATATTTTTCTTTATCAATTCATGTTACGTTTTTTTTTGTTTTTTTTTTTTTGCTTTTTGAGACTGAGTTTCTCTGTATAGCCCTGGGTGTCCTGGAACTCTGTCTGTAGACCAGGGTGACCTTGAACTACTCAGATATCTGCTGCCTCCCGAGTGCTTGTTTTACAGGTGTGTGTCACCACACCCTGCTAATTTTTATATTTTTTTTAACTTTTAATAACCTATGACTTATTTTCCTTTTTAACTTTTTGTTTATTCTTTGTATCTTTCACATCGTGCATCTTGATCCCTTTCATTTCCCTGTCCCTTTGTATCTACCCTTGCAACCCCCACCTATAATACAATAAAATAAAATTTAAGAGAACAAAAGGGAAAATCAGTCTCATCATGGAAGCTGTAGTGTGACAGTGAGTTACACAGTAAATATCCACACATCTGTACTTGCAAGTGTGTATTTACAAAGAGTCATTGGTCGGATTCAAGGCTTGCTGGACCCTCACTAGGACTCTTCTTGGATATCCTGTTGTTGCCCTGTGTCATGGAAATCCCGCAGCTTTGGGTCTGCAGAACTGGCCCCTTCATGTACTCCAGTATATCATAGATGGGTTGGGTGTTGGGTAGGCCAACTCATAATCCTGGTTCTGGGCCTGGGTGGTTGCAGGATTGGTCAGCCTACCATCTCACTACCGAGGTGAGCTCTCCAGCATTGTTCTGGCTAGTTTACCCCTTGAGTGTTGAGCAAAGGGCAGAGCCAATTCTGCCTTCATGCCCTCAGGATCGACTCCCACACTTACACCATCAGGGCCAACTCGACTGTGTTGTCCAGGTGAGGTGCACGGCCACTCTCCTGAGTGCTGCAGCTGGTGAGGAGGAAGGTCAGCTCTGCACTCTTACGACCTCAGAGACAGTTCCTCCATCTGCCATAGGTGGTGAAGGGTGGGGGCTCTTCTCTCCTCTGTCCAACCATCATATGGCAGATAAGGGGCAGGCCCAGATCTTTCATGCTCATGTTCTCGGACAACTCATCATACACACACCACACACACACACACACACACACACACACACACACACACCACACACACACACACACCACACACACACACACAGACACACACACACACACACACACACACACACACACACTCATAAAGGTCAGCTTTGCTGTGCAGCCCAGACAGGGTTCAGGACCCACTTGTTGTAGTGTTGTAGCTGGTAAACGGGAGGGTCAGCTCTCTTGCCAGCTGGAAGCAGTAGGAGTAAGGGGGGAGGGCATTTTTTCCTCACCTCCACCACTGCACACAGAAGGAGGTGTACCAGCTCTGATCCTCTCACACCCTCAGGTCTGGCTTACCTGTGCCCCTGTCTACAGGGTCAGCTCTCCTACAGTGCCTAGGTGAGGTGCAGGACCCTCTCTATCCATATTTCTGGGTTCTCTATGTCTAATTCCAGTCTGCCAGTTGCTGGGTCTGTCGCCTGATTCAAGGTTAACTTTATTAACCCAGTCTCGGGGTGTCACAGTGTGATCAAATAACCTGCAACAGCAACCTGTAGATGTTGGTTCTCTGCCTACACCATGTCAGTCCTGGGTATGGAACTCATTGTTAGGCCTGGTGGTCAGTGCCTTCACATGGCGCCCCATCTCACTGGCCCTGTCTAGGGAATTTGAAAGCAGTCATTGTGAAAAAATATGTAACGGAGATTTTTTAAAGAAAAAAAACCCTTCATTATATATGGAAAAATAATGACAATTAGATTTAATCAGGAAAGAATTTGGCTCTTGAGATTCCATCAGGAATCGAGCATCTGAGACAGTATCTGTTTGTTTTTTCATGGTATAAAAGATGTGAATCTGAAAATTTATCTGAGGTTGAGACTCAAAATTCTTTCCTTGATCACATAGAAAGTCTAGATTATTCAGTGAAATGAAGGTGTCCATGGTAACCATTGTCCTTGCTGTCTCCTAAAGACTCCTTGTCCCTTGTCTCTCTAGATGGTGATCTGTCATGTAGGGGGAGAGACCCTTCAGTTCCTGGTCAGTGCAGGGCCTGCCTCCCCCACCAGCTCAGAATGCCAGCTGTATGACGTCCGGCTTTCCCCATTTCATTTAAAGGTAAGGCTGTGTAGATGCCGTCGGTCACAGGTAATCCGTGGTAGATATAACCTTGTGTTCCCTGCCATAGGAGGGACACAGGGAGAATTCGTCCATGCTGAGTTTCAGAGTTCTGAATCTCATGGTGTTATTAATTATGAATTAGGTCACCCATTATCTTAAACTCACCATGAATATCACTCAGAACAGCACAATACACTGTAGTAAGGTCTGTACCCAGCATGGATGATGACTCCCCAAGCTATGTAGATGGAGAGCTCTGTTGAAGGAGCTGCGGGCTGCGTTCCTGCCACCCAGCTCCCGGCCACCTGCTAGCTTATGCTCCCAAATAGTTACACGGAAACTGTATTCTTTTAAACACTGCTTGGCCCATTATGTCTAGCCTCTTCTTGGCTAACTCTCTTGATTAACACATCTTTAGTAATCTGTGCAGCTCCAGTCTTACCAGGAAAGAGTCAGCATGTCTGACCTGGCGGCGTGCTCCATCGTATCTGCCCTGAAGAGCCGAAGCGTGATGTCTGAGCTCACTTCCTCTTCCTCCCAGCATTCTGTTCTGTTTACTCCACCCACCTATGTTCTAACCTATCAGGCCAAGTGGTTTCTTTATTAAGTAACCAATGACCTTCCTCCATCAGAGCCCCTTCTCTAATTCCTCTCAGCCTATACACTCGCTGAGGCCATGTGGAATTAGGACAGAATTGTGTAAAACTGCTTTGGAGAAGTAAGTAGATTCTGGGTGAGGGTCCTGTGACCCACCCTGCCTCTCCAATGAGGAAATGTCATTATTCTGCAAGCCCAGCTTTGATGATCCTTTGTAAGCAGATACAGATGATCTGATAAAATGGTGGCAGTTTGACTTTGAAGATAGCCGTCTTCAGTAGGGTCCTTGAGGGTTATAGGACTATGGCGCCATGCTCTTGTTGGCTATATATTAATTGTTAAGAGCTCATATACCACCTCACTCTGCATGGTCATTGTGCCTTATACGGCTTCAGGTCAGTCACCATGGGTGTAGTTCCCAAACCATACCTATTGTCCCGTTCTCCTGCCAGCCACCTGGAGACATAAGCTGTTCTCACCATCTTAAAGTCCAGCCCTAACCACACCTACCAAGTCCCCTTTACTATGCCTGGTCCTATATCTGAGGCTGTCCAGGATGAAGGTCTTTCCCATCTTTCCATGATTCTGCCCCATCTACATGAGTAGGACTATTCAAAACAGCAGACCAGTTGAGGCTTCCAGAGTGGCTTGGGTGAGAGGGGTACCATTATATATGGTACTCCATATATAATCCCAGGGACATGTGGACACGGGTACCGCCCATGGCCAGCACTGAAGACAGGGTGCCCTAGGTCACTTCGCTCCCTCCACTCTCGTATGCCTTGATAACAGAAAGAGAAGCACAGAGCACAGTGAGTTCCTTATTTAAATAAGGCTGCACAGAGTGACACTTGGCCTGGGCAGAGGAGAGGCTGGAAAGGAGTTTGGGGGGTGGGGAGGTCTTCACATCCATTCTGAAAGAACATTTTAGACTGAGGCAGAAGCCGAGTCATTGTCTTTAAGAACGTGACTAAAGGAACACACACAGGGGCTGGAATGGTGGCTCAGTAGTTAAAACCACATGCTGTTCTTGCAGATGACCTGGGTTTGATTTCCAGCATCCTCATGGTAGCTTACAATCTTCCCATAACTGCAGGTCCAGGGGCATGTCACCTCTTCTAGCCTCCAGGGGCTCCAGGCATGCACACAGTACACTTACATACACATAGGCACCTCATATACATTATCTGAATTATGTTTCTATTGGTGTAATAACCACAACTAGAAGCAGCTTGGGAAGGGGAGGGTTCATTCTAGCTTACAATTCTCAGGTCTGAAAAAAGATTTTTCCATCTCGTGGCAACAAGCCAAGGAATTTATAAGAAAATGTCCTACTTGTTCTTTGTATAACCAAACTCCACTACCTGCAGGAAGTAACCCAAAGGTACTCAAAGAAATGAAATTTGGAAAATAGATGCGTTTTATTTTGCAGAGTTTGGAAAATTAGAATGTGTATACCATACCATAGGTACATATTCAGGGTTTCAGTGGAAAACTGCTTTGAGTTCTGAAGCAGCTGGTTCGTTATTACACATTTATTAGAAGTTATGGCCATCATTTATACTCAGGTGTCTGTTATCTGCTGTTGTTCCTTCCTCAGCAGTCAAACAATTCAAGGATAACAAATACCTGTACAAATTAAGACTGAGCAATGCTCCAACATATGTCCCTAGTAAAAAGAAACAGTTTTTTGCATATTACAACATAAAGCATATTACAGGTATATTACACAACCCTACAGGACAAGCAATTATAGAAAGATCTAATTGCACTCTAAAAGATATGCTTAATAAACAGAAAGGACTAATAAAGATTCCCACTGATAGATTACAAAATACTTTATTGACTTTAAATTTTTTTTAATGGTAATAAGAAAGGAATGACAGGTGGGCTGTGGTGGCACACACCTTTAATCCCAGGAGGCAGAGGCAGGATCTCTGTGAGTTCGAGGCCAGCCTGGTCTACAAGAGCTAGTTCCAGGACAGGATCCAAAGCTACAGAGAAACTCTGTCTTTAAAAAAAAAGAAAGAAAGAAAGAAAGAGAAAAGAAAAGAAAAAAGGAACAACAGCTGAGGAGAAGAGACATTAAATAATGGAAAAAATTCTGAATTAAATCAGTCTATATACTTCAAAGATGTGTTGACTTCGAATGGAAACCAGGATATGTGTTGTATTGGGGAATGGGTTTTGCTTTTGTTTCCACAGGAAAAGAAAAGCTATGGATATCATCAAAATTTATAAAGATTCCATCTAAACTAATGTATAAGACTTAACAAATGACTTTCATTTGATCAATATAACCTGCAAAAAGGAAACTCCCCAAAGTTAGGGTTAGGATGGGGTTTTGTTTTTGTCTTTCCAGAAAATAAAGGCATCCAACTAAGAAATCACACTCCATCACAGAGGAGGTCAGGGCAGGAGCTGATGCAGAGGCCATGGAGGAGTCCTGCTTACTGGCTTGCTCCCCATGGCTTTCTTGGCCTGCTTTCTCATACAACCTAGGGCTACCTACCCAGGAGGGGTAGCACTGCCCACAATGAACTTTGCTCTCCCACCTCAATCATTAATCAAAACCCCCACAGACTTGTAGGCTAATCTGATGGAGGCATTTCAAAGTATGTCTAGGTTTCGGTTAAGTTGACAAAAATCAACCAGCACATACATAGAATAAAAATAAATCTTAAAAAATGAATACACAGAGAGCATCAGTACACATATACACAGCATATACATAGAATATGCATGCATGCCTTGTACAGACACAACACACAGTGCACACATGCAACATGCATACACATATAGTACATATGCATAAAATATGCATGTACATTGTAGTAATATGGGCGGCAGGGCTGCGTTCTCAGCACCCCCGGCCGCCTGCCCGGCTAGCTTATGCCCAAAATAATTACACAGACACTGTATTCTTTTAATCACTGCTTGGCCCTTTAGCCCTAGCCCTTACTGGCTAATTCTCACATCCTGATCAACCCATCTCTAATAATCTGTGAGAACCGGTCTTACCGGGAAGATTCTAGCCTAGTCCATCCTGGGTCGGAGCTTCATGCCGGGAGCGGGGCATGGCGTCTCTCTCAGGCGTCTGCTCCTGAGAGTAGAGCTGTCGAGACTCTGACCTCACTTCCTCTTCCTCCCAGCATTTTGTTCTGTTTACTCCACCCACCTAAGGGATGGCCTATCAAAATTGGCCAAGGCAGTTCCTTTATTAGCCAATGACCTTCCTCCATCATTTCCCCTTTTTCTGTTTAAACAAAAAAAAGCTTTAACTTTAACATAGCAAAATTACATATAACAAAACAGTTATCAAGTAAAAGTTACAATAATCTTTATCATAACTAAGGAAAACTATAACTATAACTAACTATTCTTAACTCCATCAAAGACTCCAGAAAGATACAATACTACCTAAGCAAACAAGAAAAAAGCAACTTTTAAAACTCTAGAAATGACAGAGACATCTCGCTGCCTGGACAGTCACCCAAAGTTCCTCTGTACCGTTGGGGCATCCATCTTCAGCCTTCAGGCCCATGGTATCCAGCAGACATTTCCATAAAGCAGGAAAATTCAAAGTCAGTTCAGTCACTATCTGTTGTGTCCTGCAGAATGTCTCGCAGACTCTTTCATGAATCAGGAACCCCGAAAGATCATCTCACCTTAGGCAAGTTCAGTAGTCCTCTTTCTGTGGGTTCTCTGTGTCCAGTTTATGCAATAGTCCAGGCAAGAGCAGTTTCTTGCCCAAATGGCTATCAAACTCCATAAGGAGCCTCTTCGATGCCCATCTTCCTCTTGAAGTAGATTGGTGCTGCCAGGAGCAGAGTGTCTCATTGTCATGAAAAGTCCTATATCATATCCCCCTTTAAATGTTAAAGAACGTTTATAAACCATATTTGGGAACATGGGCGCAGTTTTTTTCTCTCCAAACTGCTTCCTGCTGAATGGGGGCGTCGTTAATTAGGTCTTTCATGGTATAACCTGTGTGCTAGTTTCATCTCAGTTGGCAGTTGAGTGAAGCAATTTTCTGAAGATGTTCACTGCAACCCTTCAGGAGGGCGTGGTCCATCATACCAAATCGGGATAAATGCAATCCACAAGGTCTGATCCTCTGTGAAAACAAAAGAAGAATCTCTTTTCCAAAGTATCATATCCTTAGATCCAAATTCTGAAATCATACCCTCATGATATCCGTTCTGGTTCCATTTGGCAGCCCATATAATGAAATGTCTCTCTGTACTTAGCTCCTTCACAGTCAAAAATTTTAAAGAAAACACAATGTACATAATCCAGACTCTCTGTGAATTTTCCATTTTTACGTGGCTTATTTTTCTTTATTTCTTTTAATCTCTTAACTATCTGTACTCTGTCTCTTTAAAGACTTTACTTTTACTTTTTTAAACCATTAACTTTATTCTCTATATTCTTTTTCTTCTCTCTCCCAAGCCTACGTACATTCATCCACAGTGTGACTCATTTAGTGGTCTGAATCTGTCCTATTGTGAATCTGCAATTTTTTACTATCCAAGGGCACTTTTGATTTGCGCCTTTAAATCAGTAGGCACTTAAGAATCTAAGCTGTGACATTCCTAGGTTAACTTTTTGCTTTTTGAGCGTATATCTTTGACCTGGAATATCTCTGTAGACCAGGCTGTCTTTGAACTCTCAGAGATCCGCCTGTCTCTGCCTCTCAGGCAGTGGGATTAAAGGTGTTTGCTACTACACCTTGAACTCACAGAGATCTGTTTGTCTCTGCCTTCTAGGCACTGGGATTAAAGGCGTGTGCTACCACACACAACAACTCTCTTCCTTTTTTTTTTTAACTTTAAGAACTTTAAATTTTAGTCTGCATATATTTTTAACACACTTTAAACCATTTAGAAATTTTCTTTGTCTTTGAAGCTCTCTTTACTGTATATCTCTCTTTTTCTGACCACATGAATCTTTAATTTACCAAGCAATCTCAGTAGGACTAAAGGCGTGGCTTTGCCAGCTAGATCCAGTCCATTCCTTAGCTTTCCAGCCTCATGGCGGATATACAGGCTGTAGCCATGTTTACTGCCACAACTGTATGGCATTTCAAGGTCCCTGCCAGCAACTGAGCTACAACAGACAACACTCAAGTCCTCTCTAGGTAGCCGGCCCTCCTGCCTCAAACAGTCAGAGTTTGCCCTGGCAGGATGGCCCAGAAAGCCGGCATTTTTAAACGGCGCAGCTTTTTTCCTGCTATGGCTGAAAACCGAAAAGCATGTGTTCAGCTTTTCGTCAACACCGTTTAAGTGTTTCGTGGCAGGAACTCTTAATGAGCTGCAGGGTTTTGCAGCTAAAGCTGAGTCAGGAAGCCTCTCTCAGATGAGGCGCTTGCTTGCCTCTAGCAAGCAGAGTAGATCCGAGAAATTGTCACTATCAAGAAAACATGCTTTACTCTTTCCCAAGCTTTTTCAGGCTTTATGTGGAAGCAGTTGTCCACGTGGGCGCCAATTTTGATAGGCCATCCCTTAGGTGGGTGGAGTAAACAGAACAAAATGCTGGGAGGAAGAGGAAGTGAGGTCAGAGTCTCGACAGCTCTACTCTCAGGAGCAGACGCCTGAGAGAGACGCCATGCCCCGCTCCCGGCATGAAGCTCCGACCCAGGATGGACTAGGCTAGAATCTTCCCGGTAAGACCGGTTCTCACAGATTATTAGAGATGGGTTGATCAGGATGTGAGAATTAGCCAGTAAGGGCTAGGGCTAAAGGGCCAAGCAGTGATTAAAAGAATACAGTGTCTGTGTAATTATTTTGGGCATAAGCTAGCCGGGCAGGCGGCCGGGGGTGCTGAGAACGCAGCCCTGCCGCCCATATTACTACAATGTACATGCATATTTTATGCATATGTACTATATGTGTATGCATGTTGCATGTGTGCACTGTGTGTTGTGTCTGTACAAGGCATGCATGCATATTCTATGTATATGCTGTGTATATGTGTACTGATGCTCTCTGTGTATTCATTTTTTAAGATTTATTTTTATTCTATGTATGTGCTGGTTGATTTTTGTCAACTTAACCGAAACCTAGACATACTTTGAAATGCCTCCATCAGATTAGCCTACACGTATGAGCTTATTAAGGCTCAGGTGATGAGCTCAGCTACCCAATAACTGTTTCTCCGTGGTTTGTTCTCATAGATAGAATTCCACATGGAAGAGAAGAGAGAAGACATTCAGATCAGATGGTCATTCACTCATGTACCAGAAACAGCCATCAAGATCCAGCCCCAGACCCCAGGGGAGGTCAGTCCGTAAGTTTTTGTCGTTTTTTTCCACTGGTTTACGGATGCATGGCTAGCTCTAAGGTGGGTAGCCCCTGCTAGTCATTCTCCTCATGCTGGCGTAGGCCACAAGAGACAGGGCTCTGTAGGGGACGGCTTTGATGGAGAGGACACTTTCCTTTCCCCTTTCTGGGGCCTCAGTGTGCAAGCTTCCGTGAGCGTGTGCAAAAAAACCCAACTTTTCTTTTCTGGACAGGGAGTTCTTCCTGTGGCTTTCACAAAATTCCCTTGTAGTTCTGCTCTGTTTCAACTAGATCAGCTACTGAGGCCTCCCCACAGTAGAGATCTGTGAGCTTTGTAGTGTGTCTCCAGTAAGAGACTCATCTTTTCCTCCTTTCATCTCTCTTTGTCTTTTCTCTCCATTTTTTCTCTGGTGCTAGGAATGGAGCCCAGGGCCCTGAACGTGCTTGTTAGTGTTCTACCCCAGACCTGCCAATATTTTAGCCTTCATATTTTGACATAGATGTGTGCAGTGTGAGGTTTAAGGTTTGGTTGGTTTGGCTTTGGTTTGGTTTTAGCTGGTAAGTTTCACACACACACACACACACACGCACGCACACATACACACACACATACACAAATTCTGACCGAGGCAATTAACTAATATCAGATTGGTAACACAGCCATGGGGTGTGGGGGGAATGACTCAAGGAATCTTGAATACAGAATGGTCTCCTTCTCAGCAGAAGAGACTGAACATGTCAGGGCTTGTCTGTGTGGAATGAAAGTCTGGACAAATGATGTCATTGTTTGAGAGAAGCGAAGAGCAGAAGGAAGGAGAAAGAGAGAATGAATTGGGGTGGGGCAGCCCTTGCTTCTCTTTCCTTCTGCTGCTTGCTTCTTTCTGATGATGGCATAATTTATGTAGGCCTGCAGTACACACAGGGAAGCTCAGCCATGTTGAATTTCTCAATGCAAAGAAGGGCACAATTCTGTGTGATTCCTTGAGTCATTTTTCACCATGAGTAGCTGTGTTACCAATCTGATACTGACTTGTCTCAATGTTCAGGTGTAGGAGATCCCTATCTCTGTTGTTTTGTATATTTATTTTATTTTTTATATAATTTATTTTTATGTGTGTGGGTTTTGCCTGCATGTGTGTCTGTGTATGATGTGTGTGCAGTGCTTACAGAGGCCAGAAGAGGTCACTGAATCTCCAGGGATTGAATTTAGACAAGGTTGTGAGCTATTTTGTAGATGCTGGGAATTAAACTCAGGTCCACTAGAAAAACAGCCAGTGTGCTCTTAACTACTGAGCCTTCTCTTCAACTCCTTGTATATAATTTTGACTATTGAAAATTTGATGGTTCTGCAGTTAAGAGCACTAGCTGCTCTTCCAGAGGTCCTGAGTTCAATTCCCAGCACCACATGGTGGCTCACAGCCATCTATAATAGTATCTGTTGCCCTGTTCTGGCCTGCAGGTATACATGCAGAGCACTCATGCATAAAATATAAATAAATTAAATTTAAAAAAATAAAGAAAATTTTATCTAAAGTCAGCACCACTGACAGATTGGGAAAAAGCTCTGTTCCCTTCCATTTGGCCTTACTGATAACCTGCATAAAACAGACTGGGAAAAAGCTCTGCTCCCTTCCATTTGGCCTTACTGATAACCTGCACAAAAGTGACTTGTGTCATTTTATGAAGATGATCTCATTCATTCCTCCTCCTGAAGTCAACCAGCAGCATGCTGTCTACACTGTATAACTCCCTGTTCCTCATCCTCTAGGCACCCACAGATTCCCCTGTGGAGCATTCTGGGGACCACTTTGTGGCTCAGTTGCAGACCCACAGCTCACTGATGAATGAGTACAGCACTGGGGATGGGGAGAGGCTATGAAAGGAAGTTGTCCTGGCCACTGTTCTTGAGCCTGTTAGATAATACCTGCCATCAGGCAGAGTTCCTGTCTACTGAGTAAGAAGCAAATGTCCAGGTCAGACAGAGAAGTAAGAGCCCATCCTGAGGCACAACCATGCTGTGCGGTATTATTCAGCCAGAAATGGGGTGACTTGCTGGTGCACGCTGTCTCCTGACTAGCTTTGCAAATGATAAAAGAAGCCTGATGCAGGAGACATAAGTGTCAGCATCACGACACGTCTCATCCAGAAAAGGCAATCCACAAAGAAGGAAAGATGGATGCCAGGAGTTAGGGATGTGACTCCTGATAGGATGGAGTTGGGATTCATCTTTAGGAAGTAGTAAGAAGGTTGAGAACATATTTAGTGGGTGCTTAGTACGGTGTGTGTACGAAGGAGCAGTGAATGGTACATTTAAATAGTTATTCTATATCATGTGACTTTTATTTAACTTAAAAATGAAGGCTAGGCTATCAAGGAACCATTGAGGGGATAGGTGATGGCCTCCTGGTTCAAAGCACAGACCCTTAACTGTTTTAGCCAGTGGGATTTGATTCTTGGCTCTTCTGTTTATGGACTGTATGACTCTGTGAGTGTTAATTGACTTTTCTATGTCTTCATCTCTTATCTGTAAAGTGGAGGGAATGTGATGTGAAGATTAAACCAGTTAATACAAGTGTATATGGGAGGCTGGTCCCCAGGGAGAGCCATGGCATCAGCCTTTTGGGTTTTGGCATTTAGAGACCTTACATTTAAAGATTAGTAGATACAGGCCAAGTTCACTATAGGAAGGCCTGACCATGAGTTTAAGGCCAGGCTGGGACACACAGTGAGATTTTGTCTTAAAAACCCAAGGTCCACTCATAGAATGCTTGCCTAGTATTGGCAAAAACCCTGGTCTCTATCCCTAATACTGAAAAATAAAATAAAACCCAAAACCTGTGCACTAAAAACATTTATAGTAGTGGTTCTCAACCTTCCTAATGCTATGACCCTTTAATACAGTTCCTCGTGGTGTGGTGACCCCAAGCATAAAATTATTCTGTTGCTACTTCATAATTATAAATTACTTCATAATTTTACTGCTGTTATAAATCATAATATAAATGTCTGATATGCAGAATCTCTGATATGGACCCCTGTGAAGGGTCCATTCAGTTAAGAACCTCTGATTTATAGAACTCTGCTGCACAGAACCATGCACACATGAATGGGTGCTGTACCCTCGCCAGTACCAAGCTAGGAATGGTGAAGGATGAGTCCCAGGAAGGTTGTTGTGGTCCCTTCATAGGCTTCACATGGGGTACTTTCACCTTGACATCTTGAATATGGGAGCTATCTGAGCTGCAGAATGGTGACAGTTAAATCTTGATTATATGTTTGTTTGTTTGTTTTTCAAGCACGGTTTCTCTGTGTAGCCCTGGCTGCCCTGGAATTTGCTCAGTAGACCAAGCTGGGCAGGAACTCAGAAATCACTTGCCTCTGTCTCCTAAGTGCTGGGACTAAAGGTATGCACCACCACCACCCAGCTAAATCTTGATTCTTAAATTGATGGGATCTACAATCACCGTGAAAACAGACTTACAGACAACTCATTGAGGGAGTTTTAAAGTTAGATTAATTGAGGTGGAAGACCCACCTGAATGTGGCAACATTATCTCGTAGGCTGGGATCTCAGAATGAATAAAAAAGAGAAAGCAAATTGAGCACCAGCATTTATCTTTCTCTGCTTCCTGATATTCTCTATGATCAACTGCTTCACATTCCTGCCACCTCACCTTCCCAGTCATGAAAGACAGTGCCTTACATCTCTGAGCCAAAACGAACCTTTTCTTCCTTAAGTTGCTTTTGTCAAAGCAACAAACCAGGTATAGCCAATAGATCCAACAGTTGGAAGCAGTGTGCTTATTGCTGTGTGGTGTCTGAGATCTGGAGTCTTTGCACACCTTGTCTGGTCCTAAACCCTGACTCTCTCTGCCTTCCATCAAGTTCTTGGCTGGACTGTGCTTCTCTGCAGCTCAGGGGCCTCTTCAGCATCACACAGTTGTTAGCACAATTGGTTCATTATGATCCGAGGTCCCCCTTTCCTTACTGGCTGTGCTCCTGGAGGCTGTTGCTGTTCCTAGCCTGTCATGGGTTAGCAGGACAGTTGCAGTCCCAGTGATAAGAGCCAGCATAGCCCTCACACCAAGGTTGCTTAATGTAGCCTGATGTTGTAACATCTGGCGTGCCTGTTAGGTACCTGCATCTGGCGTGCAATGATCTGATGGCCTTTCCCTCTCCAGAAGCAGGTGCTTGAGGTAAACGTGCTTTCCGAAGCCCTTGCAGATCTTCTGAAGTACCTAGTTGGTGTTGCCTCTCCATCTGTGTTTCTGAGCACCAAGCCTTCACGGGCCAAAGAAGCTCAGGTAAGCCCAGATCCCAGGACACAGGTGATTCTGACTTGTGTTTCCAGTGCTTTCACTTCTCACGGTGGGGCTGACACTGCACAGGCAGATATTGTCCATGGTGTTAGATCAGAGCCCCATGGTGAGAGAGGTCGCCAGGCTACTCATGGGTGTTCTTCTCATGAGGCTATGGTCCCCTACATTCATCAGGCACTGTGAGCTGATGGTAGCGTTTGGTACTAAATTCTAGGTGACTAGGGTCACGGGGATATGAGAAGTCATCTTTACTTTCCTTTGCTTGCAAGGTAGCAGGAACAGCTCAGCTAGCAGATGAAAACACAGGGGGTTATAAACTTCCCTCAGGGCCTCTCAGAGGGATAAGATATAAGGTGACTCCCAAATACTGGAGTCAGTCATACATCCACAGAGGTTGGAGCAAGCCCCAGCTACTGCATCTCCCAGTAAATCTGTTAACGGTAGATTCTTGAAAAGCAGAGGCGATTTGTGACCATAAATTTATATAAATTGGAGACAGTTCACAAAACAGTATTGTATTTTCATAATCTACAGATTGAAAAAAAGGACCTATGCTATTAAATCCAGTCACATTCCAAAATGAAGTTGTCCAATTTAATTAAGTACTATACCCATGACAAACCTTTCCAGAGAAATTAAGCACTTGGGCGTGGGGGTGAGAGGGACTTACAAGATATATTATGGTGTTGTGACTGATACATACACGGTGTGATTCCAGCCCATATCTGAAGCCTTGAACACCAGGAGAGTTGATAGTTTGGCCTCAGTCCAGACTGACCATAGGCTCAGAGCTCAAACCCAGGAAGACCAGTGTTTCTGACTGATTCTAAGAGCAGAAAAAAGACCATGGCCTGGCTGAGGTGTTCGGAAGGAGGAATTCCTTCTCATTTGAGGGTTGCTCATTTTTCTACTCAGGCCTCAACTGATGGGATGAAGCCCATCCTATTAGGGATAGCCATCTACTTTACTCCGTCTGCCTGAGAAACGTTGATCTCTCAGGCTACAGCTTACTTTGAAGAGTGCTTGCCTAGCATGCAGCATGCATGGAGTCCTGGATTTGCTTTCTAAGACCATATACATTGGGCATGGTGGCAAATACCTATAATACCAGCGGCCAGAGGATCAGAAGTTCAAAGTTATCCTCCAATCTGGGTGACACCATACCCTGTCTCCAGAAAATAAAAATCTGTCCTGAACATTGAACTCATCTCAAGCCACCATCACAGAAACACCCAGAATGGTGTGTAACTGAGTAGCTGGGTATTTATGGCCTAGAAGTGGAACCCTCATAGCTTAGTGGTTAAAGCACTTTTGTGCCAGTATGGAGACTGGAATTTGTATCCCTAGAACCCAAAGTAAATGCCAGGTGGACATGGTAGTCTGCCTATAATTCTAGCATCAGAAGGCAGAGATCAGGGGATCCTGGAGCAAGCTGGCTGACTGGACTAGCTGCATTGGTAAGCTTTGTGTTCAGCAAAGAGACCCTGCCTCAGTAAATAAGGTGGAGAGTGATTAAGGATTACACCTGCTGACAACCACAGGCTTCCATATGCATAGACATGTCCATGTTCACACACACACACATGTAAAAACTCATGTATACATGTATGTAGTAATAAGGGCGGCGGGGCCGCTTCCCCAGCACCCCAGCCGCCCGCTCAGCTAGCTTATGCCCCAAAATAATTACACAGACACTGTATTCTTTTAAGCACTGCTTGGCCCTTTAGCTCTAGCACTTACAGGCTAATTCCCACATCCCGATCAACCCATCTCTAATAATCTGTGAGAACCGGTCTTACCGGGAAGATTCTAGCCTATGTCCATCCTGGGTCAGAGCTTCATGCCGGGAGCGGGGCACGGCGTCTCTCTCTGAGGTGTCTGCTCCCGAGAGAGCTGTGGAGTCTCCGAGCTCACTTCCTCTTCCTCCCAGCATTTTGTTCTGTTTACTCCTCCCACCTATCCTCTAACCAAGCCTTTTTTTTTGTTTAAACCGAAAAAGGGGAAATGATGGGGGAAGGTCATTGGCTAATAAAGGAACTGCCCTGGCCCATTTTATTGGTTAGGACATAGGTAGGTGGAGAAAACAGGACAGAACACTGGGAGGAAGAGGAAGTGAGGTCAGAGACTCCACAGCTCTCTCGGGAGCAGACGCCTCAGAGAGAGACGCCATGGCCTGCTCCCGGGCAGACACACGCCATGAAGCAAGCCGCCAGGTTAGACATGCTGAACCTTTCCCGGTAAGACCGGTGCTCACCGATTATTAGAGATGGGTTGATCGGGATAACAGAATTAGCCAGTAAGGGCTAGGGCTAAAGGGCCAAGCAGTGATTAAATGAATACAGTTTGTGTGTTGTTATTTCGGGCATAAGCTAGCCGGGCAGACAGCCGGAGTGCTGGGGACGCAGCCCCGCCGCCCCTATTACTACACATGTACACATACACAAAAATGAAAGAAAAATGTAGCCACACACATACAACTGACAAACTATTAAGTCTCCATCCTATCCCAGTGCTTTAGGGAAGTTTACAGTCCTTCCTGGCCTCTGGTTCAGAACAATGTTTGTTGGGTGTTACCATGAGTGTCTCCGGAGATGTTAGGAAGCTCAAGTGCAGTCAGCAACCAGGATGGCTTTAACTGTCCAGCATCTCTCAGAGAACCTTAGGTTCTTGAGATAAATTTAAGAGCCCCTGTGAGCACCATCATGGCAGCTAGTGCCTGATGCCCTTCTGAGAATGCAATAAGACTGTACCTGCCTCTATACCCTCATTTGTGCCATGTCAGAGGTTCATAGGTGTTCTTCCTAGAACGGTGGGCTCTGCCTGGAGACAAGAGGTGATCACAGACTGATGGCCATTCATATCTACATATTGTCTTGTCAAGCACTGCAGCGTGAAGGCCAATTCACTACCCCACCTGGGTCTAAACATGGAACCATGTGCTGGCTAGTCTTCACTGTCCTTGGAAGTAGATGACAAAGCAGAATTTGAACAGGGACATCACTTTCTGAAGGGTTCTTCAGTAGGGATAAGAAAAGGCTCACCATGGGGCTGGAGAGATGGCTCAGTGGTTATGAGCTCTTGACTGCTCTTTCAGAGGTCCTGAGTTCAATTCCCAGCAACATGGTGGCTAACAACCATCTATAATGGGATATGACCCACTCCATTGATGTGCATAAAAACAAAGCACACATATACACAAATAAATAAATCTGTTAGAATGGAAGGAAGGAAGGACGGAAGGAAGAAAAGGCTCACTTCAGAAGCAACAGAACCTTCTCATGAGATAGGACCATCAAGTGATCCTGGCAGTCAGATCCCCTGTTCTAGTATCCCTGAAGACGCTGGTGTCAAAGATATCACCCATATAGAAGCTAGTGCCCCTGGCTGTCCTATTTCCTTATAAAGGTCAGTGCCCATCATGGGAATTCATTTAGCCGATAGTCTTTAGGGTACTGGCCCATTAGGGCGTGATCTGAGGTACTGTGTATGGACAGAAAGCATGCTTGCTATCTTGGATAGTGGTTGGAGTTCTGTTCGCAGCTTCCAGTGCAGAGGACCATGACTCTCTACCCTTGTTGTGAGTTCTTCCCCAAATAAATATTTGTTGTCCTTTATTCCGGGCTCTCACGGACTTCCTTAATTATGCCTACATTATGGAGCCTGACCCCTCATATCTTCACAACTGTTACTCTGCTTTCTTCCTACAGACCCTACAGTGCATTTCCTCCACTGCTCAGGAACCCTGCCCTCCCAAACCTCCAAGGGCTCATGAACTAAAACTGCAGGTGAAGAATATCCGAGTCTCCCTGCTAACCCACCCTGGTGCTTCAGGTGGGTGCTGATGCCACCAGGGCCTCATGGGGCTTCCCACTGCTGTGGGAGGGACCTTCCTTGGCTTGGGCTGGTGAATCCTTGTATGGCAACATGGTTGGGTCTTCAGTATGCCTTCCTTGGCAGACATACAGTGAAAACCTTGGTCTTTGGCTAATGGGCTTGGGGTCCAGATTCCACAAACTGTAACTCCTTAACATGGTAAGCAACTGTGTTTTTCTGCGCATACCCAAAGACTTTGTGGGAAAGATTCTAAATGTTCCACATGCAGAGAAAGGGCAGATGTTTGAAACAGTGGCAAGGCTAGTAACAGAATCTGACCATTACACAGGCTATACATGCCACGACCTGTCATACTGCACCCCGTAAGTATGCAGATGTTGTAATCTAAACTCATCTCATGCACGTGAATGCCAAGGGAGCGCAGTGTCGTGGTTGCTTTGCTCTCAGCAACGGTTGCTAGTCTTGGCTTTCTTTTTTTTTAAATGAGCCAATAAATTCATGTAGAATACCTCCTAAAAAGTGGGGTATGAGGGTGGCTGATGGGGGATCAGAGGACTTAGGCTCCCTGCTGCCCCTGGTGTTGCTGATGGGAAGAAGGCAGCTGTGAGCCCTGGCCCTTCGCAGTGGTCACTGAGCCACCCTCCCCAAGCTTAGCAGTCTGATGCAGGATATGGCTCTCCAGTTGCAGCTTGGTGTTGATGAGAATAGAAGTATGGGGTTCGGGTCATTGTCTAAGAATGTTAGGAATTCTTGTTACTATTTGTTACAGTTTACAAGGCACAAAGAGACTTCATTTGAGTTGTCTACAGGTACTTGCATGTTGCCTTTCACACCTGTATCAGCTAGTGGGGAAGTGGGTCCCCTGCACTACCAGCCAGGGGTGGGAGTCCCAACTTTGGGGTGCACATGCTATGAAACCAGATCCCATTCCCTATCCACACTAACATGCCCACATATGGAAATGGATCTGAGTCTTCCCTTTCACAGGAGACTGTGAAAGTTACCCTGACCTGATGCACTGTAGTAGTTACTAACCACCGAAGACCTCAGGACTGATCTGTAAAGGAATGGTGGTGAGATTTCACGGTGCCTATACCAAGTACCCCAGAAGAGCTTTGGGTTAGATGAGGAATGAAAACACCTGCTTGTTGTAAGTGAGACATGGGTTGTCTGTGAGATGTGGCTACAGTTGAAGCTTAGGACCGGCTATCCTGTAGGCAGGTTGTTAGTCTCAGCACATTGGCATGCTGCTTCTGGGTGAGACTCCATACCGGAGAGTCCTGCAGGCTGTCAGAGTTGATCAACTGCTGGAAGGAAGCAGTGCATTGGAGTCAGTCCAGGGCTGTTACCACCAAGGTATTGCCCAAGCTTTGAGAGTGTATAATGGCAAGTGAAAGAAAGGTCTCGTAGTTGTTGGTAAACAGATCCTTGTCAGTTAATTTACTATTCCTTGTGTGGGTAAGCAAAGACAATGCATTAAAAAATAAAAACTAATACAGCCTTGCTTCATCTCATCACAGGCAGCATTAGCCACGTGTGTGTGGCCCAGCTGAATGAGCCTGCACAGCAGTTTATCAGCACCCTAGTGAGAAACACTACAGACCTCTCTTGGGAGGAGGAATTGACCTTGTGAGTACAGCCTGCATCCTCATGGGCTTGGTGGCAACAGCTAGGTCTGCTCAAGATGGACAGATCCTGGAGTTGTTGCATAGTACTATTAATACTAAAGATTAATTCAATGAAAGCAAGCCCTGAGTGTTTGAAAGACAGCCAGCCGTGTGTCCAACATGAACTTCTTTTTAAAGACTGTTCTGGGCATCACCTTTCTCCTCATTCCCTGTTATGATGAAGGGCCTATTAAGGGAATCCCTGCTTCCCTTAGCAGCCAGTCATACAGAGTGGAAGGAAATCTCCAACTAATCCCAATATCTGGTGGGAAAAATAGAAAAAGGACACTCAAAACCACTTATAAATCACAATGTAAAGATCCTAACTAATACATGCCATCACATAGGATCCAGAATACATTAAATATTAAAATACATATGTTTGGAAGCTGTGGCTCTGGTCAAGGGCATCGGCTGCTCTTGCAAAGGGTTTGGGTTTGGTTCATAGTAACCATATGGCAGCTCATAACAATTCCAGGTGATGGATGCCCTCTTCTGGTCTCTGCAGGAGCCAAGCATGCATGTGGTATACATACTTGCAGGCAAAACATTTGAACACATAAATAAATCTAAAAAAAATGTTTGACTAGCCATTCTAGCATAAATAAATTAATTAATAAATCCAAGCCAGATTTGGTAGTACATATTTTCAATCCTAGTACCTGGGAAGTAGAGGTAGGCAGATCTCTTGAGTTCAAGGTCAGCTTGGTTTACATACTAAGTTTCAGGACAGCCAGAGCTAAGTAGAGAGCCTGCCTCAAATAAATAAATAAATAAATAAATAGATCTACTTGAGTTTGCACCAGAAATATAAAGGTGGCTTGATATAAGAAAAGCTATTAAAGGTGATGGTGGAAATAGATGGTGGAACAGGAATACTCCATGTATCTCAAGTAAAAGGCATCTTAGAAGGAGGAGGGAGACTTGTTGGATATTCTGTGTTCTGTGCTCAGTTAATTATACATAGTCGTTGTTTTTAAATGGTAACAACGACGTCTGACTTTTAATTTAATTTAATAAAAATTAACCTAATGAAATCAAGGTCTCCATGGCTGATGTATTAGCTTGTCTAATATACGTCTTGTCATAAAGGGTCTTCCATGGATCCCCTCTGAAAGGCCAATCCCTGGATACATCAGTGGCTATTTATGAACTGTCAGGCTGCTGCCTTTTAGGACTGATAACTTTGTGTTCCTTTGCATAATTAAAAATATACATTGGAGGGGCCCAACCTGGTAGCGTTGAGCTTTGAAGTGTTCACAGGACTTTGTTCTTTCCACAGTGAACTGAACGCCAAATCTAAGGAGCTGCTCTTGCAGATCTCAGAGAATGGGTGCTCTCGTGAAGGTGGGTGGAGGATGCTCCAGACTAGCGCCCCGACCTGGACTCTGGAACGGGGAGGGGAGAAACTGCAAAGGAGGTAGCCCCTCAGCTGAATCACAGGTCTCCCAATGAAATGTTTGGTACACAGTCAAACGTCAATAATTGCTTTCATTTTGGGGACATGCTTGTCTGGTTTTTAAATTTTTTTTCCTTTGTTTTGTGTATAAGAGTGTTTTGCGCCAGGTGGTGGTGGCACATGCCTTTAATCCCAGCACTTGGGAGGCAGAGGCAGGCTGATCTCTGTGAGTTCGAGGCCAGCCTGGTCTAGAAGAGCTAGTTCCAGGACACGAACCAAAAAGCTATGGAGAAACCTGTCTCGAAAATCAAAAAAAAAAAAAAAAAAAAAAAAGAATGTTTTGCCTGCGTGTATGTCTGTGCACTGTGTGCATGTAGTACCTTCAGAGGTCATAAGAAGGTGCCAGATCCTCCAAGACCAAAGTTTCAGATGGTTGTGAGCTGCCACATGGTGCCTAGGAACTGAATTTAGGTCTTCTAGAAGAGCAGCCAGTGCTCTTAGTACTGAGTCATCTCTTGTGTCCCTGTTTCTTCAAATTTAGAATCTTTCTTCAATACTTTTTAGATCAGAGGAGCAATTTTCCTTCAATTTTAAGTTTAAAAAAAATAGTAACAAGCCAGGCAGTGGTGGGCACACCTTTAATCCCAGCACCCAGGAGGCAGAGGCAGGTGGATCTCTGTGACTTTGAGGCTAGCCTGGTCTACAGATCTAGTCCAGAGCAGCCAGGGCTACACAGAGAAACCCTGTCTCAAAAAACAAACAAACAAAAAAAAATGAAAAGAAAAAAACTGAAACAAACTTTCCAACATAGCCATGGCAGCCCCTTTCCTAATACCTCTCTTTATAAGTTTCAGCTGATGTTTCCCTACAGAATAAGCCCCTTGGGTTTAATTTAAAGTATACACATGTTTCAGACACAGGAAAGCAACAATTGAGGGTAAAGTCACCAACATAAACATGGGCGTGAGTGTGCACTTTGGTATACATTGGTAGTGCCAATGTTTGTCAGATTCTTCTGTTTTTACATTTAGTGCTGTGTCTGTATAGGTCAGAGGACAACTTGCAGGAGGAGTTAGTTCTCTCCTTCCCATCTTGTGGGTCTTAGAAATCAAGCTTAGTTTATCAGGCATGGTGACAAGTACCTTTACCTGATGAGCCATCTCACTGGCTCTTAAATTAGTTTTTCTTTTTGTGGTGCTGGGCTTTAAGCATGCTAGGTAAATGTACTACTGAGTTACATTCTCAGACCTTTTGGGTGTTTTAAAAGCCATGTAAACATTAAAATTGGGAAAGAAGAGACCATTGGCTTATCTAGCTGTGCCATCGAGTTTCTTTGTTATCTCCTGAAGGGAAGCTGGAAGACAGGTGACTGACCAGGTGATCCTGCCCTAGTTACCTTCAAGAGGTCTGTGCAAGCCTCTTTGAGTCTGCCATCTTTAGATGCCTGTAGAAGTAGTAAGAAAAACCTTCTTTGAGTGAATATATGAGACACCCTGCAATTAGGCTGCCATGGGCTTCTCATCCTTCCTGGTTCATGCTCCTGGTGGCTTAACCCCCTCCATTCCTGGTTAGCCTGATGGAGCCCCTGAAAGCTCTGTGTAGCTTTACAGATGCCGTGCAGAGTGTGCCCATGCAGCCTGTGTTTATATTCTCGTTCTGAATGTTTGCCATGTTGTCCATAATCTCTATGTTCAGTTAGCTATTGCACACCATCCGTCTCCCTTTTCCTCCTTTCTCACCCTGTCTCTCCCTCTTTCTTACTTTTGCTTTTCACACGCAGGCACATGTTTGAGAATAGGTCACTGTCGTTATGACCCCGACCCCTCCATCCTCCCATATATGCTTTGCCCAGGGCATTCAGTAGCTTCTTCATTTTTGTTGATGCCCTTCCCCCTCCCATCCCCTACTGTCCCACTGTCTGCTTCCCTGTTCCTGTCAGTGGTTCAGGGATGTTGATGCAGCTCCACACTCTGTGTGGTTTACATATTGCTCTGCCAAACATGGCAGAAGTTTCCTGGATTTCCTGCAGCCTCTTTTTATTTGGTAACACTTGATTGACACTGTGTAGTGAAGCTAACGGGACATCCCTTAGGGTGTATGACTGTGGGAACATCACCATTGCTCCTTTTTGTCTTCCACTCTAGGTCTGCTGGGAACAACAACCATTCACCTAGACTTATTTAGGAAGCAGCCTAATGGCCCACAGACGTTCAGACTGGTCAGCGAGACAGAGCCTGACAGCTTGGTGTTAGGTTCAGTCACCGCAGAGGTATGATAACATGTTCTGCTACCGTCCTGTCTCCTGCCTGCCTCAGCTCGGACTTCCATCTGACATGCTAAGTTCACCCAGGAAGCCCTCTTCTCAGCACAGCCTTCAGGCTCAGGTGGACACATCTTGCCACAACTGGCTTAAGCTGGCTACTGTAGGAGATGACCTTTCCTAGTGTCATTTCAGCTAACCCAGCTGCTTTCCTTTTAAAAATTCCTCTTCTGAGTCATGCTTAGACTTTGATGAGTTTGAGCTTTGCTCTCCTGAGTCTTTGTCAGTCTGGGTTGATAAAACAAACAAAAAACCCTAAGGAACATAGGTGAAGTAGCGGAAACCAGTGTACCACTGTTAAGTCAACTTGTTGCTGTCATCTTCAGAATCTATCCATATCTGCAGGTTCAAGTTGCAGCATGCACCAGCCAATCTGAAAATATTTAACAACAACAACAACAACAACAACAAAAAAACATCCAAACTGCATCATATTGAACATGTACAGACATTTTTTTCTTATCACAATCCCATGGGCAGTACAGAAAAATAGCTAGTCCCTTGCATTTGTATCATATTTAGTATGAGAAGTCCTATAGAAATCATTAATCCACCAGGAAAGGAAATGGCTATTCTATGCTCTCATGACACCATGTTCTGTGAGGGGCTCATTTGTGGGTGTGGATCCGGTGAGTGTGGGAAGCAACTGTCCACCGAAGCCTTGGCTCTACTATGTTTCAAAATGAATTTCTTTTTCATTTGCCACAGTTTTCTTACATAGAACCTGGTGAGCCGAAGTCCTGGCCCACTCCTGTTTCTCCTGCAAAGATAGAAAAGGACCGTACGGTGATGCCATGTGGGACTGTGGTCACCACTGTCACTGCTGTGAAGACCAAGCCTCGCTTTGACACTGGGAGGGCGTCCCCTCTGAGCTCAGGTGAGACCCCAGAGTGCAGTCTCATTGCAGGAGATGCACAGGTCCTCTGTGGGGTGGGTCTCATCCTGCAGCACTGAGCATTGTAAGCTGCAGCACCAAGCTTTGGCAAAAGAAGTCCGGTGGCATGGAAAGAAAGACATTGGCATTGCGCAGTTATTTTTATACGCTATGAAAAACAGTTGGCAACGAGCCAGGCATGATGACAAATGCCTTTAATTCCAGCAGTTGGGAAGCTGAGGCAGGTGGCTCTCTGTGAATTCCAGGATAGCCAGAGTACAAGACCCTGTGTCAAAAGAGAAAGTGGTTAAGGGGCAGAGATGAGGTTCTGCCTGGAAGTTTCACTAAAGTCGCAGTCTGGTTCTAAGACTCCAGCCATGTGGGACTCATGATGGCTAGATCTAGTTAGTTGAATGTAAAACACTGCGGATAAGGCGACATGATGTAAAACTGAGGATGTGGCTCAGTTGGGCAGCGTTGGCCTAACATGGATGGGTCCCCAGCATTGATTGTATCAAGTAGGCATAATGGCGCACATTTGTAATTGCAGCACAGGGGAAGTGGAGGTAGGAGGATCAGGAATTCAAGGTCATTCTTGCCTAATATGAAATTTAAGGCCAGCTAGGATATATGATGCTGTGTCTCAGAAAAAAAAAGGTAATTTTGTTTTAATGGGGGCAGCACTGACCTTCCTATTGCAATGTATCAGGGCATTGTCAGGAGACATGGAGAATGAAAAACACATTTTATTGGTATATTGTTTCTGTTTGTGTAAAGGAATTATCTTCCCAAAATAGCTCCCTTGGCACAGATCAGGGACCCACAATTCACATGAGAACTCCAGTTTCATTAAAATGGCTCTGAATTTTTACTCCAGTTTAGACTCCTAGCCCCACTTTTGCCAACATGGTAAAAGAATTAAGAGGATATAAATCTTAAAGCCCAGCCCTGGCCAGTAACAACTGCAGGGCCTCAAGGTGCAGCCCCTTCTAGAATCTTCTCACCTTCTAGAATCTTCTGTTGGCTGTTTGCATGCCCTTGGTGATAGAGTCTTGTTCTTACAGAGTCCCCCGTGAGGACACCCATCAAGGTGAAGGTCATTGAAAAGGACATCTCTGTCCAGGCTATTTCGTGCCACAGCGCTCCCGTCAGCAAGACGTTCTCCTCTTCAGACACAGGTACGGTGTGATCTGTTCTCCATCTCTGCACTTCTGAGCTTTAGGAGTGAAGGTTTTCTTTACTTTATCTTTGGGGAGTCTTTGTTTTAGTTGCAAATAGAAAATTAAAAAGGAGCTGGGACTGTCAGAGGAAGGAAGATGGAAGACAGAGCAGGGTCCCCGCTAGGTCTGTGGAGCACTTTAACAAAGCAAGCAGGTAGGTTTGTAACTTTCTGAAAGCCATCTTTCCTATCATTTGGCACATGGGTGATATCAGTGCCGTTGGATAGGCAACACAGGGAATAACACGGGCTGGATGCTGTGTTTGGTTTATACTGTGTGCTCAAGAACTTGAGAACAATTTTCTGAGCTCTCTGGGTGTTTCTTTTAGCTATTTTTGTATAGCTGCGGTGAACAGCTGACAGACACAGCCTCATGGTGGGAAAGATTGTTTCGGCTCCAGTTTCAATCCATCATTGCGGGGGAAGGGGAAACATGGCATTGCAAACATGTCATGGAGCCAGTACTCCATTAGCCCAGGAAGTAAAGAGATTCTAAAATCAGGGGCCAGGCTATACCCTTCAAACGCCTGTCCCTAGTGTCAGATGTCTGCCAGTGAGCCTCCACTTTCTAAAGGTTCCACAGCCTCCCAGAATAGTGCCACTGGCCGGGGAACAAGTGTTTAGAACATGAGCCTGTGGGAGACATTTGATATCTAAGCTGTAGTATTGCACCCTGATTCCAAAGGTTCATAGTTGTCTTATAATGCAAAATGCATTTGGGCCAACTTCAAGAATACTCATAAACTCAATAGTTCCAACATTGTTCAAGGATTGGATCTAAGTGTAGAGTTTTGTTTTTGAGACTCAGGAAAGTCCCTTAGCTGTGAGCCCCTGTAAAATCAAAAGAAAAGTCATGTATTTCTAGACTGCAAAGGTAGAGTAAATGCGCCCATTCTAGAAGGGAGAAATGGGAGGATGAAAGGAGAGATTAGACTAGAGGGAGACTGAACCTCAGCAAGGCACTGGGTGCTCTAGCCCTGTGTGGCCTGAAATGCTCGTGGTGGAATGATCTGAGTACCAACAGACACAGAGAGTTCCACTCCTGTGGCCTTGCCATTTGCAGCCCATGTGACCTCTCTCTGGGGCTAGCTCCACCTACAGCTTTCCTTGGGAGATGTCCCATGGTCCAAGGGTCTCTACTGCAGCTTAGGCTTCCTCCTCGGAGACTCTGCCCTATGAGATGCTCCTTACAGGAAACGCAACCCTGAATTACATGGCCTCACAAGCTTTCCTAGCAACCCTGAATTACATGGCCTCACAAGCTTTCCTAGCAACCCTGAATTACATGGCCTCACAAGCTTTCCTAATTTAGGCATATTTTTTTTCATAATGCCATAATTCTTGTATACTGCATGTATGAAAATCTCGCACCATATGGTCAACACTAAGTTTCACCGATCGCTTCTTACGTATCATGACCGCAGTGACTTCTGAGTGACCTGTGACAACACTTCTCTAAGCAGCCCTGTTCAAGCAGGGTGCCCTGCAGCTATGTCCTTTAAAGAGAACTCTTTCAAATGAACAAGCAGTTTTACGTTCTGGAGCCTGTGATGTCTGGGGTCTCACCAAATCTTGAAATTCACTAAAAGCATCCTCTACATCCCAGTGCAAACCATTTGACTTCTTCCTTATGGTGCTTATCTCAAGTAACTATGGCAACCTGTCACACTTGCTTTGGCAGGTTGAGATGTTTTCCTTTATTGGCCAAATAGTTTATTTTTCATATATTTCTACTCTAATTTTTATTCGGACTCCACTGTAAGCCTGACTAAAGCAGTCAGCCATAACCATACCATAGCCTGAATGCTGTGCTGCCTTGAATTACTTTGGAATTCAGCCTCTTTATAATTTCCAGAACATAGTTAAAATATAGGCAAATTCTGTACCAAAATATGTAAATGGAGACTGTTCATTTGTGTTCTGGCCACCCAGACCCAAATAATCACACAGAAATTATATGCTTCATGTATATTTCTGGCTAGCTCTTACATTTTAAATTAACCCATTTCTATTCATCTGTGTATCATCACAAGACTGTGATCTGCCAGTGAGATTCTGTGTTCCAGTGTCTTTCTCCTTTGGCAGCTACATGGCGGCTCTTACTCCACCTACTCTCTTTATATCTCTGTTCAGATTTCCCGCCTGGCTCTATTCTGCTAAGCCATTGGCTGTAACAGTTTTATTCATCAACCAATAAAGCAATACATATAAGAAAGGACATCATCTCCCCTTTTCTGTATAATTAAAAAGGAAGGTTTAAACTTCATAGTAAAATTACATATAACAAAACAGGTATCAAGCAAGAAATACAGTTACAGTATTTCTTTATGAGTCTAAATTTTCATATCTAATTTATCTTTTATCATAACTAAGGAAAGCTATATAACTGTCTTCAACTCCAGCAAAGACCCCGGAAGGATATAATATTATCTAAGTTAACAGGAAGTGCATTGTAAGCAACTTCCAAAACTCTAGAATTGACAAGAGACATCTTGCTGTCTGGACAGTCACCCAAAGATTTTCTATAATGTTGGGGCACCCGTCTTCAGCCTACAGGCCCATAGTTCCTGGCAGACTTTTTCATGAAGCAGGAAATTTGAAAGACTGCTTTGCCTGTATTGGCAGTTTGTCAGTCACTTTCTTCTGTGTCCTGCAGAATGCCTGGCAGTTTCCTCTGTGAAACAGGAACCCTGAAGGACCATCCTGTCTTTTGGAAAATTTAGCAGTCATTTTTCTGTAGGTCCTGCATGTCCAGTTCATACAGCAAACCATCAAGCAGTCTAGGCAAAAGCAGTTTCTTGCCCAAATGGCTAGCAAACTCCATAAGGAGCGTCTTTGATGCCCATCATCCTCTTGAAGTAGCTTGGTGCTGCCAGGAGCAGATGTGTCTCATTGTCATGAAAGTCCTAGGTTAACAGTTAAATGCCATATTCTATAGGTCTTCGAAAGGTTTGAAGAATACCTACCCATGAAAACTTAACTAACATGACTACAAGTTTGACTGTTATAAAAGGCTATCTATTTACCTATAATTTTTAATTATACAGTACATTTTTAATGAGCTGTATAAAGATGCCTTAAACAGGAGTAGATATATGAATATAACAAAATTGACCTTAAATTGTATCAATAAACCAAAGTCCATCCCAATGCAAAGTATTTATCTCTATATCATACCCCCTTATTGTTTTAGAAATTGATTGTGCCCATTAATCAATTATAATCAATCCTTTTAAAATAAAAATTAATCAATTGTAATCAATCCTTTTAAAATAAAAATTAATAAATTATAATCAATCCTTTTAAAATAAAAATAACATTTATAAACAATCATTTTTGGAATTTAGGCATTGTTTTCTCCAAACTGTTTCCTGCTGTTTGTCAGGCAGAGTATTTTTAGGGTTTATGGAGACAATTCAGGCAGTCTTGTTCCATTGAACCACATTAGCCTGGAAGGAATCCACAGGTTCTCATCTTCTGTGGAAACAAAAGCAGAACCTTTTTTCCAAAGCAATATATTCTTAAATCCAAAATTTGAATTCAAGATACCTTTATGTTGGTTTAACTTAGCAGTCCCCAGAATCAAATGTCTCTCTGCAGTCAAAAAAAAAAAATCAAAGAAAACACAATAATATACATAATCCAGACTCTGTGTATTTTCCATCTTTATGTGATTTACTATTTTACTCTATTTTTAATATTTAATTATCTTTGCTCCTTTAATCTGTTAATTTCTGTACTCTTGTCTATACTCTTTTTCCTCTTTCTCCCAAGCCTGTGTATAATTTTTAAACACACTGTGACCCGTTCAGAGGTTTATTTTTGTCTAAATCTGTCTTTATCGCATATCTGTAATCATTTCCCAACAAGGAGTGTCTTTTTCTTTTAATTCCTAAGTGGGTATGGCTAGGACCAACTCCATGGCCTTGCCTGTTGGCTCTGCCCCATCCAACATGGTGGAGGTTTGTTCATTGCCTCTATGGGCCATGCTCACTGCCTCAGCTCCAGGGGTGTAGCAGGTCTATGTCACAATTAACTGGAACCATATCCAGCACTCTGCTCACAAACCCCATTTAAGTGCAGGACCTCCCAAAAGAGCCAGAGTTCCTGCTGCCAGCTCAAATCTGGTTCTCAGAGGAGCCAGCTGTGCAGTTTTGCTGCTAAGGCTGAGTCAGGAAGCCTTATCCTAAAGGAATCATGCCTCTGCTCACTGCCAGCAAACTGAACCTATCTGAAAAAAATGCTGCTACCAAGAAGCTTAACTCTGTTCTTTTGTGTCTAGAATTCCTTCCCAAGCTCTCTCAGGTTTTATGTGGATGTAGCGGGTCCACATTGGTGCCATTTTGTAATCGTACCAAAGAATTCCACAATATCCTGAAATGGAGTATAACAAAGGTTTATTTATTTGGGGATAAACTCAGTAAGGATAGCAATCCACAATCCTCTCTGTGCACTGGGAACTGGAGCCAAATCCAGCAGCAAAGAAAGCTGGGTATGCTTCTTGTCTGCCTTTATAGTACATGAGACCACACCCAAAGTGGGCTGGTGTCTTAAAGGCTATTGGCTGAAGGAGTTCCTACCACAAAAATGTGGCACAAATAATCTCTAGTCCTGTTCTCAGTGGAGTCCTTGTTCCCATCCCAAAGAGCAGAAGCTCAGTCTCACCGACTGCATTTCTCTCAGCTCTCAGATCTCCACACACCCACAGGAATGAACCTAAGGCTTACTTACAGTGTTCTAAAGCTTTTCTTCCTTTTTAAAAATTATATTTTTATTTATTTTTGATAATGTCATACTTATATACAAGATACATTGTATCTTGATCATAGCTCCCTACAGCTCCCCACTCCCCCTCTTCTCAGTTCTTCCCTAACACAAACACCTCCCACCCCCATGTCTTAACTCTTTTTATAACCTACTGGGTCCCTGCATATATATGGGGACATCCATTAGAGCATGGGTAACTCACTAGTGATGACAACCCCTGAAGAAAAATGACTTCGCCTCCCACAGCAGCCATCAACTTCCAGTAGCTCTTCAGATATAAACCCACTCATCCATGTTGAATATTGTGGCTTGATCTTGTGAAAGTAATCACTGCTGCTGCGACTTAATGAGTGTGATGGCCGTTTCCTATCCAGAGGACAGCATTTGTTAGCGCTCTTTCCTACCCTGTATCTTCTCTTTTCTCCCTTTCTTCCAGAATGTTCCCTCAGCCTTGGGGAAGTTACTTATTCTCAGCATTTTTATTATTTATGAGTCTCTGCTTAAAGGGGGTGGGCTTCTCTGAAAAGCAGTTGAGATTAACACTAGTCTATGGATATGAACAAATTTTTGACACCATATCTATTTAGCAAAATAACAATAGAGGGCTCCTTCTCGTTGTTTTGTTTTTTTCTTTTACCAGTTTATAGGATCAGGAGTGAATTCCTATGCAACAGACTTCAAATCCAATCAGAAGCAGTTGGGTTATTTCATAGTAGCCATGGCACTATTGTGCTAGTAGATACATCTTGCCTGTTAGGTCAGTATCATAGGGTACAGGGTCTACTGCTGAGTAAGCCCATTGATTCTTTTTCTCCCCCAGCAGCCTGCATAGCACCTTGCAGCAGGGAGGAAATTTTCAGGGCAGTTCCAGATTTCTCTGTGTTCTAAACAAAAGTGTGTGGTGTCTTCGGCAATAGGTCTTACCTTCTAGTTATGGTGGACAGCAAGAGCAATGGCAATAGCCTGTGTCATTTGGGAGCCTCTAGAGCTTCTGGAAGGTTTTTCTAGTCCACATTTCCAAATTCTCCCATGTTTTTCCCACAAGCTATTTCCAAAGGCCTAAGAATCACATATCCAGGTTTGGCAGAAGCAACAACCTCACTTCTCCACTACCAATTTTCTGGATTAGTTTTTTTGTATATTTTGTATTACTGTTACCAAGGAAGCTGGCAGAAACAGTGTAATGGAGGAAAGATTGTTTTGGCTCACTGTTTCAAGAGTAAATTCATGTTAACCAGAGTGTGTAATAGAACCTATTCACATCATGGCCCACCAGGAAGCAGAGAGGGAGCTCTGGAACCAAGGCCTGAGCCTTGACCTTCAATGGCAGTGGTTTTATCCCTAAAGGTATTATAACCTCCAGAGTAGCACCCTCATCTGGGAAGCAGGCCCTTTAAACACTGTGGGGGACATTTGACATTCAAGCTCTATCAGTATCAGTTCTCCAATTTTAGGATTGTTTTCATGTAATCCTCATCTTGAAGATACATTTTCCTTTCTATAAGTCAGTGTGGGGACCTAAGTTTGATCTCCAACATCCACTTAAAAATCGGGAGTGGCCAAACAAGTCTATAAGCCCACCTCTGGGGATGTAGAAAAAAAAAGGTCCCTGGGGCTTGCTGGCAACCAATCTGAACCAATTGGTGAGCCCCAAATTCAATGAAAAATGTTGTCTCAAAAAACAAGATGGAAGCCGGGCGATGGTGGCGCACGCCTTTAATCCCAGCACTCGGGAGGCAGAGGCAGGCGGATCTCTGTGAGTTCGGGACCAGCCTGGTCTACAGAGCTAGTTCCAGGACAGGCTCCAAAGCCACAGAGAAACCCTGTCTCGAAAAACAACAACAACAACAACAGAAAAAAAAAAAACCAAGATGGAGATCTGTTAAGAAGAGACCCATTGTCAACTTCTGGCCCCTACCCATGTGCACAGAATTGAATGAATACATACATATGCACACACAGAGACACATGCATACACACATACAACATGCACACACACACTCATGCACACGAATGAGGCTTATAAACATCACAGAAAGTGTCAAGGTTTTAGGAATTTTGTGCCATGCACTAGGCAAGACTAAGTGTGTCACTGACTGTGGAAACCAGACCCTGTGACCTGCGGCCATGGCCATTCTTAAAGCATTTTTGTTGTATTTGTTTTTTTCATTTGCTTCTCTAGTCCTGGAAATCAAACCCAGGGCCTTGTGCATACTCCGTAAGTATCTATCATGGAGCTACACCACCATCCCTCTTTGTCATGTTTAATTTTGCCTTAGCAGAACAGTGTAAACTATAAGTACACGTTCTCTGAGGGAGAGACTCCATTAAGCACCTCCACTCTACCACCTGCCTGATGGCCTGGCATCATTCTCCTTGTCAAGTGGAGATTATTTTTAAAAAATAAAACAAAAGAGAGAGAACAACTCGCCTCATGGAGCGTGCAGGCTCTGTCAGCAGTACTTGGTATATTTATGACACAGGAAAGGCCAGCTCTTAATTGCTTTTATTAGCGGCCTGTAATTAGTGTTGTGTGTCAGCTGCTTTTGGGAGGGAGAGTTATGTGCCTTTGTGAGGTCAAATTTTTCCCAGTGTTTAAAGAATTTCTTCTTTTTCCTTTCTTTTACTTTCTTTTTGGTGTGTGTGTGTGTGTGTGTGTGTGTGTGTGTGTGTGTGTCAGTTACTGCATGCATGTGGAGGTCAAGGGGACAACCTGCAGGCATCTGTTCTCTCCTTTCCCCCACTGGGTCCCAGGGATCAAATTCAAGTTCGAGCGTCCGGCACGGTGCCTTTACTCACTGTACCATCTCATCCACCTACAGTTTATTTGTTTTTGTCTGCTGGCTTTTGCCACTTTGCATAGTCTTCTTGACAAAAAGCAATCAACTTGTAAACAGTAAAACACGAGTTTTACGCAGACACATCAATGAGTAGCTCATAACTGCGGGGAGTAGATGATGATGACCCTCCCTCCTTTCTAAAGATGAAGTTTTACAGGGACCAGACCTTGCCTGTTCATTTACATTTGGCTCCTGGCTGCTTCTACTCTGTGGAGAGATGAGTTGCAATAACACCTCAACCCCTTACTTTATCCCTCTTTCTCCAAAATGTTTGCCATCCACTGCTTATAGACCATTTGTGCCCCCTCCTCTGGGAGTTCCAGAGGAACCTTTTAATCTTGCTACTGAACTCAGTGCTACCTTCCTCCTGGCAGAGCTACTGGTGCTGAATGGCTCAGATCCTGTGGCTGAAGTTGCCATTCGGCAGCTCAGTGAATCCTCAAAGCTGAAGCTGAAGTCCCCACGGAAGAAAAGTACCATCATCATTTCAGGGATCTCCAAGGTAGGTGAAGGCAGCACCCCAGTCCCTCATCCACCCAGACGGTCCCCTCTACAGAGTCTAATACAGTTCCTTCCCACCAGAGAGGTAGTTACTTTGGGACCACGGTAGTCATTTGTCCTGTTGACACAGGAAGGTAGCAGCCATCTGCTTAGTAATGCTCTGAGGCTTGAGAGCTTGGTAAGTCATTTCTGGAATGATTACTAAGAGAGAAAGAAAAGCACATGGTAGAGGGTCTACCTCACCACCTCCCAAGTTCATTTTTTCCATATTACTCATTTCCAAAACATTTAAATATTTTATAATAAATATGTGTATTCCTTTTCATTACTGATAGAAACAAAGATTGTTCTGCAGAATGTTCTAGTTCAGCTCCCCTGCTCTTCCACTCTGTGGTAACTTTTGGGGAGCAGAAAGAGGGTATGAACTGCCTCTGTTTGCAGCCATGCCCCTGGAGCGCAGAGCAGGCTAGATCTTCAGTGCCAGGGGCCATGGGAGAAACTGGTTCTTTCTAGACGTTTCCAAATGTAGATGGAGAGAGAGCGCTGCAGTAAGCTACAGTAGTTGTAGCCATGACTAGGGAGGGTGGTTGGGTCTTACAAGGCAGGCAGGAGAGCATGTTGGAAATGACTCTCTTAGTTGCTTTCAGTCATTCCTGTTGAGCCACTGTCCCAGCTTTCCACATTACCTATTAGTTTAGTGCCTGTAACTTTACAAACAAATACAATCCTTAAGAGGACCCATCATCTTCTGGTTAATTTCTACTTTGAGATAGAAAGGTGCTTAGTAACAAGAGTGTAAAAGACTAAATCTGCCCAAGTTTATGCTCTTTGCTGAGCTATACCCTGTCTACTTTGAAGAAAGTGATAGTCATTGCCACTCACCTCTTCTTCAGCACCCACAGCACCCTCCAGACCACCTCTGGATGCCTTGTGGCTCTCTGACTTGGCTAAGATGGAAACGTATTTTATAAGCATTTACCATGTAACACAGGGACCTTTGGGGGCTAGCTGTCCTTGCTACTGCTTGATATATCTAGTCACAATGCCTTGGGAGGCGATATTCAGGTGGTGTCAAACCCTTTCTGTCTTCCATGTGCTCATGTTACATCCATGGGCTGGTTTTTCATTTACCCTCAGCCCTGTTGTACATCTCCCCTGACAGACCTCACTGTCTCAGGACCACAATGCTGCCCTCATGCTGGACTATGCAGCTTCTATGGACAGCACCAAACAAGGGGATGCCCCATCCACTCTGTGCCCTCAAGAAGCAGCTGCAGCCTCTTCCACCTCCCCACCTGAAGATGAGCCTGCCCAGGCCCTACCTACCCTCAAGCCTAGAGAGGATGATTTAGACTCCTGGGACCTGGAGAAGGAACCCCCAGCAGCAGCATGGAGTGGTCCAGCCTTACAGGAACCAGATGGGGACGAACTGTCAGAGAGCTCTTTGAGTGCTTCGGAGCTTGGAGCCATCAAGAAGCATAAAGGTACCCGTTACCAAGCCCCGCAGCTTCTCTCTTGGGCTTCCCTCTCTGTGTTCTTGCTCCCATGCTGGCCTCCCTTCCTTTTGTCCTCTCTGAGGCTGTCCTGGCTTCATCCCCTCCCTCCCAGTATGCTCAGACACTGAGAGCTGGAAGGCAGGTAGGAAGCTTGCATGTGAGCAGCTGGGGCTTCATCTTCTCATCTGGGGCCACTGTGTTTTCATGCCTCCAAGCACCCTCCCTGTCTGGCTCTCTCCATCTGGAAACAGCTATCCAAGGCATCAGAGTACCACCAGGAGTTAGGTGCCATAGTGTCCAGGGACAGAGCAAAGTGAGCAGAGATTGGCATCTAACCTTACTTGCTCCTCTCAGTCTCTTCTTTCAACTAGAACCAAACGAGACCTCACCACCTGGAATCAACAAGATCTATAAGGCAAGAATCCCCCCAGAATAACTACTCACTGACTTGATACACACATAGTAATGAAGTCATTTGTTAGCACAATCAATTTGTTTTCCTCATGAGCAATGAGCCCTTATTTCAGAGCCTGGCATTTCTTGTGGGTGAACACTTGGACCTAGACCTTTGGGAACAGTTCCAGGACTTGGAGATTTCAGACTCACTGAGCTTCACCTCTAAGACCTAGAGACCATCCCTAATATCCACGTCCTCAAAAAGATGAGTGCTGAAAGAGGTACCTGAGTCAACCCAGGAGCTGTGGTGGAACTCAGGTCCACTCCTAACTCTGCCTTGTATCTGGGGCTCCAAGGCCCACTTACCTCCAGCAGATTTCTCAGGATTCTCTTGGAGTGTGCACTGGGCAAAAAGCTTAGCCATCCCAGGTGTTAAGAATCCTGGCCAACTTCTTCTGCTAGAGACAGGTGGGGTCTCCTGCTGGGCAATTTTGCCTCATGGAGGACATAGGTGATGTTTGCAGACAGCTGCGCTGTCATAGCCAGGAAAAGTAGTACTATTGGCCCCTAGGGGGTAGAAGCTACAGGTACCACACTCTTTAGGGAGCATGGCACAGACACCACCACACAGTGGAACACAAGTCCCAGGTGCTGAGGTTAAGCTGTTGCTGTTTAGCTTCTTGCCTGTGACTTGTGCCCTTTGCCAAATGGATAGGGGGAGCAATTGAACATTAAAAGGAGCAAGAGGGTGTTCCTGGGGAAGATTTCATATCACCCCAGCCTCTGTTTCCCACAGCTTGGCCTTGGGGACCCTCGGTTGAACACTGTACCTTCCCTGGGTGAGCTGTGTCCCAGGGTATCAGGTGGACTGTCTACTGACTACCCCATGTGCATACTCTGACCTGGTCTTTGTCCTGGGGTCACAGAAGCCTCTGGGAGGTTGCTGGGAAAGTCAGTGAGCAGGGGAGAACAAGGAATACTAGGGTATATCCTGTCCTCCACTTGTTTGAGTTAATAGTCTATATATTCATGTCCCTGCAGAACCCAAAGCTCCCTCTGTGCCCTCCAGGTTTCTAAGAGATGCCAAGCCTACCACCCCTGTGCATCTACCCACCGCTCCTTTTCTTCCTTCCAGCCTTTCCTGTTCCTGCTAGCTTTGGTCTCCCTTGGGGTATCCTCCTTGCTGTGCACCTAACATCCTTCTCCCTTCACTGGCCAGACGGATGAATGCCTCTTAGGAGTCTGGATGTCTGTCACATCTTCTGGGGGCTGGAAAAGCCTCTTTGCATGAGAGCTTCCCCCAGAGGCTGGGCATTGGGTGTCTAAGCATGTTTGACTGATTTAGGAGCTGAGGTTGAACCTGCCCTCGGGTACTTGAAATGCCTTGACCTAAAGTTTTCTGAAAGAGTATTTGGCAACATATTAAAAAATTATTTTGTAGAGCTCAGGCATGGTAGCACATGCCTTTAATACTAGCACTTGGGAGACAGAGGCAGGGGGATCTCTGAGTTTAAGGCTAACCTGGTAGATATGGTGAATTCCAGGCCAACCAGAACTAAATGGTGGAACCTTGTTTTAAGGGGGGGGGGGGGACTAGAGAGATGCTCAGTGGGCAAAGTGTTTACTATGCAAGCATGAAGAACCAAGTTCAGATTCCCAGTACCCATGCAAAAACATATCCATCTGTAATCCCAGTGCTAATGGGAGACAAAGACATAAGATCCCAGGAGCTCTCTCTAACCAGACTAGCCAGTGGGTGAGCTGCAGGTTTAGTGGGGTATTCTGTCAAAAACTGTGGTGGAGAAAAACAGAGGAAGATACCTCATATTAGCCTCTAACCCCCACACAGATGTTTAGGTGACTACACCTGCAATATGCTTCCCCACCACCACACACATACGCTTAGTTTATATCCTACAGTTTCTAGAAGCTTTGTACTTAGCCTGAGATGTTGGCAGAATGTTAAATAAGTCTAAGTTGGGTTGTCAAACCATTTCATTTCATGATATTTTTTTCAATACCGGTACTACAGGAAATGGCTTGGTGGGGTTTAGTTGGTTTTTTGTTTGTTTTTGTTTTTTAAATTTATTTTATGTGGGTGTTTTTTTAAAATTTATTTTATATGGGTGTTTTTTTTTCCTGAATGTATATCTGGGTACCACTTGCATGCCTAGTGCCTTCAGAGGCCAGAAAAGAGTATCCCATTCCCTGGAATTGGAATTATAGGTGGTTGTAGGCTACCATGTGGGTGCTGGGAATAGAACCTGGGTCCTCTAAAAGAGCAGCCAGTGTTTGTAACCTCTTTTTAAAATTTTACATACCAATCCCAGTTCTCACTCTCTCCCCTCCTCCCATTCCCTTCACCTATCCCCCACCCCACCCCACCATCCACTCCTCAGAGAGGGTAAGGCACATTGCTTTGGGGAAGGCCCAAGGCCCTTCCTACTATATGTGGGCTGAGCAAGGTATCCATTCAAAGAGAACAGGTTCCAAAAAAGCCAGTACAAGCAGTAGGGATAAATCCTGGTGCCACTGCCAGTGGCCCTGCAGTCTGCCCCAGCCATACAACTGTCACCCACATTCAGAGGGAATAGTTTGGACCTATGCTGTTTCCTTCCCTGTCCATATGTAGATCCACCTGGAAAGGGAAATAAACAAGATGGCCTGACAAAATTGGGATACCAGGGTGGGGGGAGTAGGGAGGGCGGAAGGGGAAGAAGAGGGGAGAAGTGGGGGAGGAGAACTTGAAGGAATAGGATAGTCAAGATGGAGGAAGGACAGAGATGAGAGCAAGGAAAAAGATATTTTGATTCAGGGATCCATTATGGGGTTAGCAAGAAACTGGCACTAGAGAAGTTCCCAGGAATCCACGAGGATGACCCCAGCTAAGACCCTAAGCAATAGAGGAAAGAGTGCCCAAACTAGCCTTGCCCTGTAGTCAGACTGATGAGTATCTTAAATATCACCATAGAACCTTCTCCAGCAACTGATGGGAACAGAGGCAGAGACCTGCATTGGAGCACTGGACTGAGCTCCCAAAGTCCAGTTGAAGAGTGGGTGGAGTAAGAATATGAGCAAAGAGGTCAAGACCCTGATGGGGACGCCCACTGAAACAGTTTACCTGAGCTCTTAACTTCTTAGCCATCTCTACAGCCCCCAGGGATTGGTTTTAAACCAAGATTTACGTATAACTTGCAAACCATCTGCATCTTCTAGTATAGTCAGGAGAGTGTTGAAGGCTTTGGATTTCCATGGAACTGGAATTCTCCTGGACTCTTGCTGAATGGGAATTTATATATTATATTTAAGCCAAAACAGAAAATTGATTTCCCAAATCCAATTTAAGTTTTTATTTTATTTTTATTTTCTAGACAGGTTTCCCTGTAATTTTTGGTGCCTGTCCTGGAACTAGATCTTGTAGACCAGGCTGGTTTCAAACTCCCAGAGATCCGCCTGCCTCTGCCTCCCGAGTGCTGGGATTAAAGACATGCGCCACCACCACCCAGCTATTTTAGGTTCTAAAAGCACTGGCAGGACTGGAGATGTAGCTCAGTGGTAGAGTGCTTTGTATAGCATGCATGAGGTCCTGGGTTTGTTCCCAGCACTTGAAAAGAAAGTACTGCCACAGCTGTGTGATAATAAGCCCACTGGAACTGTACACATGGGTCTGGGTGGTAAATTTTGTCCTGTGTTCATCACAAAGGCCCTTAGAAAGATTTGAGAAAAAAACTGGAAAGAAACGTTGCCAAATATCTTGGATGGCAAACTTGCATGTGTACATGTGTGTGCTTAAAAATGCATATACATGTACATGCATGTACAAATAGGAGCATGACTGCCCGTGTTCACATATGTATGTATGTACGCATGTAATGTATGTGCATGTGTGTATGAGTCTCTGCTATGTGTGCATGTGTGTGCCTGTATACAAGTGTGAGCATGTGTGTGCATTAGTGTACTCAGGTGTGCATGTGAATGCGTGTGTGAGCATGTGTGTGCACTGTGAGCATGTGTGTGCATTAGTGTACTCAGGTGTGCATGTGAATGCGTGTGTGAGCATGTGTGTGCACTGTGATACAATGACTCCAAGCTCTAACTTTCATTCTGACTCTGTTCTTGCGTGCTCTTCTTTTTGCCTCTCCACATCTCTGCATCTCGTGCTCGTTCCCTTTCACTTAAGAGGATCACTATGCCAACCAGAATTAATTATCTGCACAGTAAGTTATTTTTCATCTTGCATTTTTAAAACATTCTGTGTAATTGACTATGTAGAGAGTACCGGCAGAGTGAAGGGTTTCCCACTGCCTTACCTTTCCTGTGGCTGGTTTTCTGTGGTCTTAACTTCTAAGTAGATTGTCACCTTCATCAGCCATCAGACAGGATACTTCCTCTGTCCTCTGATGGTGCAAAGCCACCTTGCTGTGATGGCTTCAGCAAGGTATCAACCTGGGCAGCCTGGCTGGGATAAGGGAGCCTGGCAGAGCTTTACTGGTTTGTTGTCTCTTGAGTTGTCTCTTCTATGCATGGTCTGTCTGAGACTTCTTTTGAGATCTGAGGTTGCTTTTGGACACCAGAGAACACGCTTTCAGGTTGCCAGGGCCATTGTCTTCCTACATGCAGATTTTAATACAGATTCTCCTATTGGCTATTTATATCTGCCCCTCCACAGAAATAAATAGGATAAATTTAGGAATGTGACAGCAGGGCTAGAATTTAGAATAATTTTCAAATTCCTTTCTGTGTCTATTCATACTTCAGTCTTCTTGGGGGTGTTTTTAAAGGGGAGACTAACACCAGGAAGAGAATTTTTCCTAGTGCCAGCTCCCCATTTAAAAACTATGTGATTTGCCTCAGATTTCACATAACTTCAAATGCAAGTTTGAAAACCCAGTGTGTGAAAGTCAAACCAGTACAGCCAGGGCTCATGTCTCCTTAAACACTGGAGGCTTTTTAATGTCCACAGACTTATGCTAAGCAACACCCCCAGGAAGGCCAGTGTGATATTTTAGCATGTGGACACTCACCTAATGACAACTCAGGAGAGTTTCCTTCTTAAGACTTTGTGCATGGAGCCTTCCTACTCCTACACATAGGCTCCTTCAATTGACTTCCTGTGAACTGTGGTCATCTGGTGTGCTAGAGAGCTGAAAAGCTTATCTCTGTGCGTGACCTCCATTGATCCATATTCCTCAGCTCCTAGCAGACTCTACCCTGTCTTCTGAGCCCACTACCCTCAGCAGTGTCTCTGTGCCTCTCATCCTGACTGATATGTATATATGTGACCATGGTAATTGTGGTGATGAGGGTTAAACACGTAGTAAATGTGTTAGTTCATAACTGGGAGTACGGTTCTGTGGTTCTGTGGTAGAGTTTATCTGGTACCCGTTAGATGTGAGTTTGATATCCAGCACCACAAAAGAGAGACAAAGATCTCTATGTGATTTGCCTCAGATTTCATATAACTTCAAATGAAAGTTTGAACACACACACACACACACACACACACACAGAGAGAGAGAGAGAGAGAGAGAGAGAGAGAGAGAGAGAGAGAGAGAGAACTTATTTGAGTTATTCCTCAAGTCACAAATGAACTTTTTTTGTTGGAATGTCCCATCCTCCCCACATCCTGGTATCCTTCTTTGGAGACAGGATTCTTCTGGAATCCTGCCAAAGGCCATGCCAGTGCCTTGATCTGCCCACTGTGTCTATATGCTCCTCCCTGAGACCATGAGGCACCCTTTGCTCTAGACACCTGGCAGCCATTTCTCAAGGGTGGGTCCCATTGACATTCAAGGCCAGACCCTTCCCCTAGCAGCACAGAAAAGCTAGACCTGGGAACACTGGTTTCAGGAGCCAGCTCACCTTAGGCCCAGACATATGTCATTGTGGGACCCGAATAGTCGCTTCTCCAATGCAGTGAAGGTTCCCCCAGACTTGAGAGTGCAAGCCTGCTGAGACAGTATCAACACCCATATCAAAGGAATTCCCTTCAGACTGGAAGACCATGTCATCCTCATAGAAGTCATAATTTCCAAGGTCTTACAAACCAATGCAGGAAGATTGTCATGTCAGTGCATAGCATAGGATAGCATCCATTTCTGACGGATGCTGGAAAGTGAAGTTTAGCACACCAGCAGAGGGACTGCAGCGATCATGAGGGAGGCTGGAAGAACAGAAAACAACATTGCTATAGGCCGCATCATGGTGTGGGACCCGAGAACTGGTGCGCGTCTGCTGAATGCATACTGCAGCTTAAACCTTGGACAATTTGTAGAGATCACAACAAACACACACTTAAAGCCTTCCTTTTTCTTCCTTCTATATCTTTCTGCAGTTGATCTTAGCCAAACAGCTGAGAAACAATAATACTTAAGACCCTCAAGTCAGTCAGTCTTACAATCTTGTTGAAAGTCTTTGACACTTCAGGGCCGGAATTTGACGTTAGGTATTTATGCTGCAGTTTCTCTTGAGGAAATTGTAGTGATGGCCAGGAAGTGTGACGATTACCTTTTAAAACTGTTTGAAATAAAGATAATTTTAAAAAGCTGTTTGAATATAGTCACCCTGTGCCTGTCTTCATGGTCTGACTTCCTGCCTTAACCTGGACGAATCCATGTTTGTCCCTTGTGAGTGAGGTACCTGTGTTGTCTTAAATGGTAGCTTTATGATCTTTTATTTCTATACAAACCTGAGATTGGAGTGTCGAATGAACTGGCTTCTTCTGAAGACAGGAGGAAGAAACTGCTCTGGCCTTTCCTAGCTTCAGGGCTTTGCAACAGTTTGTGGTCTTCCTTGCCTTATAGATATCTCTATCTTTACCTCCTGTCCTCTGCATCATTTTCTCTCTGTGTCTCTTCAAATTTCCCTTTCTCATAAGGCCACCAGACATCAGGAATGTTTTATTAGGCCCATCTTAATTATCCCCTTTTAATTTGATCACCTCTGGAATGACTCCATCTCCAAAGGGTACATTCTGAGATTCTGGGGGCTAGGAGTTCAACACAGGAACTTGAGAACAACACAGTTCAGCTCATAGCACTATACTGTTCTAAAATACAGTCCCCACCCCAGGCTAGGCTTCAGTCCAGGGACATGCAGAGTCCGTCCTACCAAGGGTTCTGGGGTCTACAGTTGGCACAGCGCATGGATTATTATGTTCTTTTTCTCAGGCTTCCTTTTACCCTCCAACCTCCTCTACTTCAAGTGTGAGTCCCCCCGCTGTTTGTGCTCTTTGGGAACTCCAAAGCTAACCTAGAACAAAATCTAGGAGGTGCTTGTAAGTCTGAAATCCTCACAGACCCTCCTTCCCACCTCTAGCCCAGGTAACCTAGAGCTTGGAAACCACTCAAAGCCAGGAGGGCCTATGCCTAGAGCTTGGTTCTCTGCCTGCCTCATGCTTTTGATATGAGAGAATTACCTACACGAGTGTCTTTGTATTCATGCACGAACCCGCTCCAGTCATGCCCAGCTGGAGGTTAGTACCCAGCCATCCAAACACTAACTGGTGATTGGCCTCTTCCTCAGAGCCGAGACTCTCTCTAGGAACAATCCCTCTCACCTGTGGCAACACCAGGCTGTGGCTTGGAGCAGAGTTGTTTGCTTGACCATGTTTACCTCCTTTTCCTTCTCTTTCCAGCATCCCCAGACCCTAGCAATTGCTCTGGGATAAATGTGAAACTCTGTCCTAACTCGCTTCATGACAAGCAATTTGTTTGTTAAAGGAGAGGTTTTTAAACATTTTCTGGCAAATTTGTGCAGATTAAATTAGCTTACTCCTCTGAGGCAGTCCAGCTTTTCTGCTTCTGCCAACAGGACAAGGAAAACTCATTACTAAAGTCAGGCTGCCATGGTGACTGTTTGTTTGTTTTGGGGGATCTTTTATTTGTTTTGTTTTTGTGGTTTGTTTGTGATTTGGGGTTTCCCTTTGTAGCCCTGGCTGTCATAGAACTTGCTCTGTATACTAGGCTAGCCTCTAACTCAGAGGTCTGCCTGCCCTTGTCTCCCTAGTACTGGGATTAAAGTACACCCCACCCACCCAAGGTGGCTTTTTTTTTTTTTTTTTTTGGTTTTTCGAGCCAAGGTGGCTTTTTAAAGCAACCAGCTTCTTTCTCCATTGTGAATATGGATGATAAGGAGATCCCTACCAGGTCTCCTCCCCACCCTCAGATGCTAACATGTTGGCATGTGTTTCATGTACAGAAGCACATGCATGCTTTTCCCCCATCCGTGAGCAACACAGGAGGCCATGTATGTGTATCAGGATTGCTGAATGTGGCTCATATGCCAAACAAACCGTCAAATTTAGGACAGATCTCCCTGGCTTCGTGGCCAGACTTCTCTTTTTTTTTTTTTTTTTTTGGATTTTCGAGACAGGGTTTCTCCGTAGCATTTTGGTTCCTGTCCTGGAGCTAGCTCTTGTAGACCAGGCTGGCCTCGAACTCACAGAGATCTGCCTGCCTCTGCCTCCTGAGTGCTGGGATTAAAGGCGTGCGCCACCACCGCCCGGCCAGGCTTCTCTTTTGAACACAACTCCTTGAAGCAAACAATAATGAACTTCATGGGCTAGCTTGGCACTGCCCCTGGCCTTGCTGGGCCTGGGTTAATAGGATGCTAAACTAATTGGTGAAAAGGTGATGTTGAGCTTCCTCTCATCTGCACTGTGCCTGCGCTTGACTTTCAGGGACTGTTTTAACCCCACAGGTGCTACCACTCTTGGCTTCCTGTTTTCTGTCCCATACACCATACTCGGCATCTGTGCCAAGGAGTTGAACCAAACAAAATCCAGGGCTTCTTTTCATTTTGTCTTGCCCACTTCTTTTTCTTTGTTTTTACTATTTTCATTGTTGGGTGAATGTGTGCTGGGAATTGAACCCAGGACCTTATGCACGCTAGGCAAGTACTTTACTACTAAGTTCCATTCTCAGCCTAGCATGAGACTTTCTAGGTTGAAAATGGTCCACTAACAAGTTTCATATGACTTAGTCTAGTGTGGGTGAGTGGGTGAGCGTATGAACAGACTGGTAGATAAAATAGATATAATATCCTTGTGCAAGTCTAAAGAATGATCTAGAGTTAATTTTTAAAAATAAACCTTATTCCTCAAAGAACAATACTGTATTAAGAACACAAGCTCCATGATTTACAGGGCTCTAAGCTTGCTGTTAGAAACATATCCTTCATTCCTGGGCATACAGGATGGCCTTGCTTATTTATCACAGAGTTCCTAGTAAAGGGGAGGGGTCATAAGGGACCCCCAGCCCACCGACTCGACAGTGCAGGCTTGCTAGTCTTGCTGTTATAAGGGTCTTACTTTAACTCTGCCTCTGTGGGCAGTGGCCATTCCTTGAGGGAGTGCCTGGTTTTGTTACAGGTTGTACAGGTGTCTGGGAACTTTGCTTCCCCCTTGGCCTGGGTTCATTCTCCCACAGCCCTGACCACTCCTGTGCTCCCCTCTTGCAGGAGGAATTCTAAGGAAAAGTGCCAAGCTCTTCTTCCGCCGGCGACACCAGCAGAAAGACCCAGGCATGAGCCAGTCACATAACGACTTGGTATTCCTGCAGCAGCCGGAGGGGAGGCAGAAGAAGGGGGCAACCCTCAGCCGGCTCCTGAACAAGAAGCTGCTTACCAGGCACAGAGGCAAACACACCGTGAATGGAGCCACCAGTGAGCCCTGCACGTAGCTCGTGTTACCCCATCATCAGAGCTGGAGAATGGGACCACAAAGACCCCCACCAGAAGAGCAGGAACCAGTCCCATCGGATGCGTGCTTTGTCTAGCTTGGTTTTTTTTTTTTCTCTCAATAATCTTGATTTTTAAAGGGAAAAAAAAAATCTGCCTGTTTGTCCAGGACACTTCCCCGAAGACGGCTGATAATGCCGTCCAGTTTGCCAGCAGATATTCAGGGAGAACACCTGGCTCGAGCTGTCACCATGTAATCCGAGTATTGAGGTGGACTATAAGATAGATATTTACATCAGTAAAGGATGTGTGCTCTGATGGACTATTGATAGTAGGCAGGAGGGATCCCAGTCCACCTACTTCTTCCTCTCTCCTTCAGGGACTATTAGGGTTCATGTCTGGACCATGGCATGAGGGAAAGGTGGGCTGTGGGCTGTTGCTATGAGCAGAATGGCCACCTCACATATCTTGCTATTTAGAATTAAATAGTGCATCTGGCCCGGGGGGGGGGGGGGGGCAGTGGTATAGATACAGGCAGGATTTTTGAGCCATGAAGAAATTATAATAGGAAAAAGATATGCTTTGACAAGTATTAGAAGGTGTTCGCTTTTGATATTAGCCATAGACGTTAAAAACTTATGCAAACACTAAATGTGTCCTATGCAGATTATGCCAGACACTTCCAGGTTTACTTGAGCCTTCATGCAGGTAGAGGTGTAGAAATTCAGATATGTTTATTTCTTATGCTAGGGTTCTGTTTTTTCCCATGGCACAGGCAGCACACTAAGCTCAAATATGCCGAGGCTGACATTGGGAGCAATGACTGATATCTTATAGGACATGATCACACACATACATGGTTCTTGCCAAATATAGTCAACGGCCAAAACAAGGAACTTTTAGGGCAACTGAAGAAATTATTCTGTATCTTGGGTGCCAGTTAGTGTTAGGCATAGAAGTTTTATAACAATGGGCCAAACTTGCAGGGATTCTTTTTATGGGCTCTTGAGAACTCAGGGACTTCTGGTCACATCTTGAGGTATCCTGGTTTTTCTTTACTGTGGGAAAATGATAAAGTTGGCACCTGGGTTCAGTATCCCCTGTATCCATAAGGTAGTGTCCCTGTCTGTGTGCCTGGCACTGTAGATTCCCTGGGTCTCACAGCCCTCCAGAGCCACTGTTCTTGGCATGTTTTGACCCGTTAATAACATCCGTTTTCTTCCTATAACAATGGAAGGGCTGACAGGAAAACCTGAGTTCTGTCACTGATATGAAGTCAGGAAACTCCTTCTGGCCTCTTCTATTCATTAGAAATATCAGGGGCAAAGTCACTGTTGTTGACCAAAGATGTCTATGAAAGCCAAAATTATAGGAATATGTTCTCCCCCCCCCCCATTTTAGCAAGAGAGATTAGAAACCCGTATTAGAAATCCTTTTTCTTTCTTTCTCTCCAGTTACTCTGTCCTGGGGATTAAACCTGTGGCTTTTTGCACACTGGACAAGCCCTTCTCTACTGAACTATTTCCCTGGCCCTCTTTTTACTTTTTTATTATTATGAAGTTAGCTGGGCTGCCTTGTAATTCGTTCTGTAGCCCAATCATACCTTGAAACTCTGGTCCTCCTGCCTTCGTCTCTCAGGTAGCTGGAAGTACAGGCCTAAGCCACTAGGCCCAGTGAATTTTACTTCCAAATAAACATAGAATTAAAATGAATTTGAAAATTCTTGATGGGTGTGGTTGTGTAGGCCTGTAATCCCAGCATTTAGAAGGTGAAGAAAGGAAGATGTTAGCTTCTAAGCCAGCCTGGGCTACATGAGACCCCCTTCTAAAAACAGCAACAAAAATAGAAGAAAAAGAACCTGGAAGAATCTCAGGTGGTTTTTAGGTGACTTTGAAGAGACATTTTAGTATATTTTCACCTTTTGTTAAGTCACTGCAAATTTCCAGAATGGAGCTATCAGTACCAAATTGGTTCCCAAAGCCAGTAACCCCCAGTACTCTTTTTGGGAATGGATGTGATTTAACTGCTGTGCTTTACTTGAAGTGTTGATATTCCATACAGTGCACAGAATTGTGACACATAGCTGTCCATTCCCAGAGACTGTGGTGTGTCAGGAATTCTGATTTTGATGCTGTATTTTCAGTGTGGGGTTGTAGCCCTCATCTAACATGTGTGGGGCCAGGAGAATTTGAGACACCTTTTGGATCTGGGAATATCTTGATAAGTTTTTACCATCTGAGCATCCCTGAATCCCACATATAAAAGTTTCAGAAATATGAAGCTCTTTGGACACTATGGTACACACAGAGTTTTGAGGTTTAGACTTTTGTGTGAGAGATGCTCAGCTTATGCAGATTTTGTTGGTTTGATTGGTTTTGATATTTATGTTCAGTTTTTCAAGTGTGAAGGCATCAGAATTTTAGGTTATACTTCCTCTATCAGCAATGACAACAAAAAAGAACAAATGGTTTTTAGCCATCCTAGCTTCCAAATGACCCTGTGAGCATCCTGCTCCTGGTGCCCTACCCACATCTAAGACCTGTCCTGTAGGGTCTCCATTGAGCAGCCTTTGCTAATTGAGAACACCATCACAGCAGAGGGTGCAGAGATGGGGGACACAACAGGTGGCTTCAGGACCTTCCTTGTACTGTGAAGTCTCCTCTCCAAGCTGTTTATCCTCTTCTGTTTCTTCATGGTATAGGGCTGAGACGAATGTCCTAAGATTATGTACCAGTTGCCCACAGCACACATGTGTAAGTCACCTCTGTCCTACTATCTCCACTGCATTCTGTTGTGGCTTCAGGTTCTGTCTTGATTTATGGCAGAGTCCTAGTTTTAAAGAAATTTCTCATGAACACTAATTCAGGTGTCTGTAAATCTAGAAGCAGATCTCAGGTTGGCTGGAGTGAGATGGCCACATTTCCCCTGCCCTTCATGCAAGGACTAAATAGAACTGTTTGTGTGTGATGTTGGTGTAGCAGTAACAAAACTAGGGCTCTTGCTCTGGTTGAAAACCTACTATGAGCAAGAGGATTTAGACAAAGCACTTTATTTTAAATTTTAGTTTAAGTTCAAAACCAGCCCTGCTTCCTGGCTGTGGAAGGAAGCAGGCTATTTACTGCTGACCAGTTCCAAATCAGATTTTTGCTTGGGTTTTCCCTGGCCACATTTACAGAAAAGAGTTGCAAATGTTCTTCTCAAGCAGAAAGGGAAAGATTAATTCATATTGCTGCCACCCAAAGTGGTGGTTTTTTTTTTTTTTTTGGTTAATAAGCTCAGGGCTGTCAATCTTCAACTTTTAAAGTACAAGTTGATAGTTGGTGGAAGGAAAACGTGTCTCTGTCACACAGAAACAGGTGTGGGTACTGACCCTGATGACAGGCACTGTCCCCACCATCTCAACAGGCCAAGACCTGAGGACCAAAGCACCTACATGGAGACAAAGACACTATTCAAACCAGCAGTGCAAGCTTCCATCACCTCTGGCTATTCATGTAAAATGTCCCTGTTCTGTGTATAAATAAGTATTGGAATCACGAAGCTGCCTGGTTCACTTTGCTGATGGAGAGGAGATGTGATTATCCCCGGGCTGTAAGCCATAGTTTTCTGCCCACTGTCATGTCAAACCTCTACTGCAAAAAGAATAAAAGTAAAGGCTTCCCAGGTGTGCGGTGAGCCTGATGCTGGTGAGTAGCAACTGGCATCTGTGACAATGATTGTATTTGTTGCAGCACTTTGGATGTGGTTGTCACCCTGCACCACCCTAGGCAGCGAGACATGGCTGCAACTCTACTGACCTCTCAAGAAATAAATGTGCTCATGGAAAACATTGAACTGACTGGTTTCCAAGTCCTGGGTTGTCCTGAGAGTACCAGGGGCTTCTCTAATATTTGAATTGCTACCATCCTTTGTCCCTTTGTATGACTGGCAACTGACTGAAAATACACACGGATACCTTCTTTGACCCTCATTCCTGTCAATGGACTTTTCATCCTCGTGTTCCTATATTTTGTGTGCTATTGAGTTCCACCAAGGCTGGGGGTAAAATTTACTGTAGGATTTTAGCAGCTTCAGAAACCTTCTGGGGAGTGATGAATTGTGGGTGCTGCAAGCCAGGATCTATCTTGGGCCAGGTCCCCCAAAGCAGTGCTGACATGGCCTGTGAGACACGTTTGGGGCGTGAAGGCTGGGGAGCGTTCATCAGTCTGGGTCCCTGCTATCGGTATCCCAGATGAGAGCGGAGGGAATAGGTAACAGTTTAGCCATGGGTATGTGACAGTGTTTATGCATGCACAGGATCTGGCAATGGTTTCTGGGGTGGGATTGAGGCAGCCTTGTCCCTGCATCTCATCCCCTTTGTGTTCTTCAGTTTCTGTGGTCTCCTTCACTTTGCCCGGCCACAGGCACAAACAAAAGCATTGTCTTTGGAGCTGTGCTGCACTGAGGAACCACCAGGGAAACCACAGGTCACACTCTCAGAAGCCCTCACTCTTCAGCTCTACTTCAGCCTGCTTTCCTATGGGACAGCACGCAAGGTAGCCAGCCACTCCTGAGCCAAGCCCCATCCATTTTCTGCATCAAAGGGGGCTTCTATTGTGGAGATGTCGTCGCTGTAATAAAAATACCTTGACAAAAAGCAGTTTAGGGACGAAAGGGTTTATTTTGGCTCATAGTTCCAGAGGGATGAGAGTCCATTATGGCGGGGAAGGCATCGTGGGCAGGAGTGTGAAGTTAGCCGATCACATTTTTATTCACACAGAAATCTGAACAGGAAGTGAGGCAAGGCTATAAACCCTGAAAGCCCAGTGGAGTACTTCCTTCAGCAGGGCTGTACCTCTTAAAGCAGTGGTTCTCAACGTGTTAGTCAAACCCCTTTCGGGGGTTGAATGACCCTTTCACAGGGGTTGCCTGAGACCACTAGAAAACATAGATATTTACATTATGATCCATAAAAATGGCAAAATTAGTTATGAAGTAGCAACAAAAACAATTTTATGTCTGGGGTCACAATAACATGAGGAACTGTATTAAAGGGTTGCAGCATTAGGAAGGCTGAGAATCTCAGTCTTAAAGGCTCCATGGCCTTCCCAAACAGCAACATCAACTGGAGATCAAGGGTTCAAATACTCCAAACTTTTTCAAACTAAGGTCTGTTTTGTGATTACATTCGAAGAGAGGACTAGAGGACTTGTCAGAATTTACCAGCTGTCCAGGCTGATCTCTGCTGGCACCTCCAGAGGAATTCTGGGTTCCTGACAGTCCATCTTCCCTGCCTGGGTTAATCCACACCAGCTACCCTTGGCCACTTTAGAATTCACACCTTCAGGCTCTGACTTTTCATGAAGGGCTACCAAGGGCCCACAAGGACAGCTGCCTGCCATGGCTAGTCCCCCATCTGTCAGGCTCTACTTCTGTGACTCATCTTTCTTCCCATCAAAAATATCACTGTCATGAGGATGGGTATCAGCTAGCGGCTTCCACCCATCCTGTCCCATTCACCTCATGTCAGGACTGAGTTAGATGCTGGAGGGAATGTAGGTAACATATTGTTTGGACGTCAGACATACCTACAAGTGCAGGGTGCTCTAGGTATATATCAACCAGTGCTTCATAAAAAGGGAGCATGCAGGGTGACTCACAGGCTCGACACCAAGGTGAATAACCACATAGTAACCTCCTTGAAGAGAAGACACCAGGCCAGACTCTTGCGGGTTTATCCTCTGACCACTGCACAGCACAGCTCTGTGCTACGGCTGCCCACAATGAACATTTCCAAGTCATCCTGAATGTAACAGATTCAAAAGTGTGGCCTCTCTCTGTTGGTGCTATTGACATACTATGGCCTCCACTCCCCAACTCTGCCTGGGTTAAATGCAGAGATTAAGGACTAGTTTAATCTGGCTTTTCTTGCACTCTAATCTTGCCTTTTAGCTATGGATGCTATCAAGTGGAACTCAATGCTGTGCACATAGTTGGAATTACCTTCTTGATTAGATTTCCCTCTTTATCTGTAAAGAAGTATCCTGGTGTGTGTGTGTCTACACACGTGTTCTTGCTTGTGTTCATGGAGGCCAAAAGAGCATGCCGATGTCCGCTATCACTTTCTACCTTATTCCCTTGAGACAGGGTCTTATTGAACCTAGTCCTGGGATGGACAAGAAGCCCCAGTGTTCCTGTCTCCATCCTGCCCCATACACGGCTCTAGTGCTGGGGCTGCAGGCATGCAGAGCCTTGTTTGTGTGTTTTTACATGGGTGCTGGGATTCAAACTTCTGCCCCATGTTTGCACAGCAAGCACTTCCCCAGAGTCATCTCCACAGCCCCTGGTCAGAGAGGTGGCTGGGATGATTGTAATGCCTTGCAATGAAGGATATATATATATATATATATATATATATATATATATATATATACATACATACATATACACACATATACATGTATGCATGTTTGATTTTTTGAGACAAGGTTTCTCTGTGTATCAACCTTGGCTGTCCTGGAACTCACTCTGTAGACCAGGCTGACCTTGAACTCATAGAGACCTACCCGCCTCTGCCTCTCAAGTGCTGAGATTAAAGGCGCGTGCCACCACATCCAACTAAGAGTTTTACATTTATATTAACACAAAAACCAGAACTGAGGAGGTATGTTTCTGGGAAAACATATGTTTCGGGTGTTGTGTTAGCCTTTGTTACTGTGACAAAATGCCTAACAAAGATACTGTGTGTGGGGGGGGGAGGGTAGCAGGGGAAAACGAGAAAAGGGACGAGTGATGTTTTGGGCTTACTCATACAGGTTCCATCCATGGTCACTTGTTTCTGGGCCAGTGTTGAGGGTAGTATATCATGGGAGCTTATGGGAGAGGTCACCTCATGTTCAACATGAAACATAGGAAGAAACCTGGGACCAGGTATAACCTTCAGAGGCACACCTCTAGTTAGGCCCCACATCCCTAAGTCCCCACTATCTCCTAAAAATGGCATCGTCAACTTGGCACCAGGCATTTGGCACAGGAACCTGGGAGGGCAACTCATGTTTGTCTTGGTTGGTATTTTTGTTCACTTGACACAAGCTAGAGTTATCTGAGAAGAGGAAACCACAACTGAGAAAATGTCTTCATAAGATTTACCTGTAGATAAGTTTGTGGAGATTTTCTTAATCAGTGGTTGATGTGGAAGGCTTTGGTCCAGTGGTTCTCAACCTTCCTAATGCTGTGACCCTTTAACACAGTTCATGTTGTGGTGACCCCCCCCAACCATAAAATTATTTTCATTGCTACTTCCTAACTGTAATGTTGCTGCTATTATGAATCGTAATGTAAATATTTGTGGTTTTTGATAGTTTTGGGCAACCCCTGTGAAAGGGTTGTTTGACCCCAAAGGGTTTGTAACCCACAGGTTGAGAACTGTTGCCTTAGGCTATTGTGGGCCAGGCCATCCCTGGGTAGATGGTCCTGAGTGGTATAAGCCATGAGGAGCAAGCCACTAGGCAGCATTTCTCCATAGCTTCTGCTTTAGCTCCTGTCTCCAGGTTCCAACCCTGACTTCCTCAGCGATCCAGTGTGATCTGAGAGTTATAAACTCTCCCTAAGTTGGTTTTGGCCATGGTGTTTTATCAAACAATAGAAAAGTAACTAATATAGTATTTAATCCTTAATGTCCTATCTCTGAACCCCAAAGGGTATTGGGCATCTTATTAATGGAAAATACATTTAGTCAACCGTGGGAGTCCCAGATATCTTAGTTTAGGTTTAAAGTTTCTTCTAAGATTCAAATGCAAAGTCTTAGCTGTAATCCCATTCCAGAGGAATGGATGCAGAGAAAGCAAAGATGGGATCAAACCAAGACCAAAGCTCAGCAGAATAGACATGAAGTTCTGTAGATCCATGCTTCTATATCCCATTGTGGAGCTATGTGAGCCCCAATGGGCTTACACAGCTGTGTTGCTCTCTGGGTTTAACTTGCTGAATGTAGCTATTTTAGCAGGTATTCCCACACTCTGGGCATCTCTAACTTCCCAGCCCCTTCAGCTTTTACTCTGCTGGCTTCAAATATTAATCATTCACTCAGGGGCTCCCCACAATTATTTTGATCCTACGACATATCATTTGGTCTCCATACATAACTTTTGTATCTTGCATGTGTGCAAAACCAGTATCATGTGGATACCACCAAGGACTCTTGCCAGCTCAAATAAATAAATTAATTAATTAAAATAAATAATAATAATAAAAAGCTGGCTTCTTGGGTCACCACTGACAGTGACCTGAGTGCCTAGGCAGCTAAATATGATGAAAACAATCATGAGGTCACAACTTCCTGAGAGTTAAGGTGGAGGGTAGGAGCAGGGGGCCCTGACAGTGAGAGCTCTCTTCAAAGTGGAAAGTCTTTCAAGTAATTTTGCTTTCATAACTTTGCTCCAAGGCAAAGTTCATAGCCTAGTAGTCAATAATCCATTCCACTTCCATGTCTTCCTTAGCCCCAAATTTACACTGGCTTTTCTTGCTGTGACCGGTCACTTTTCCCTCCTGTAAACAGTCTGGTTTTATTTAGTCCTATTCATGTGTAGAGGCCCAGAGAACTGACCCTCTGGGCACTTTGGAATGAGTAAAATCAATGAAAGTGGTGTATGGGATGCTGGGGTTGTTTTAAAGGTGTCTTGAAGGTCAAAGATGCTCTGTGTCTACCCACTCACATCACTCCCTTATTCACACACAGCCTGTCTGCCTAGCTCCTCAGTCCAAACACTGTCTGGCCAACTCTCATAGATCACACAAACCCCTCTCCCCAGCTTTCCCGTCTACTCAGTCCCTTCCCCAGGATCCTCATAGCCTGCTCCACGAACTCTCCATACTTTATTGCCTCTCCTGTTCCCCATCCGCACGGCCAGTTAGTTACCCGCTCCCCATGCAGGAAGGCAATCATCCTCCATCTCTGCAACCACGCATCTCTGTCCCCGGGTGCTTCAATACACGCAGTCGTTTCCTAGTCTCACTGTCCACAAAATCCCTGCCAGCTACTACTCCGAGACACAGTCCGTCCCAGGTTCCCCTACTAAGCCGCCAATTATCCCTGATTCTCTTGAAGGAGGTAGTCTCTAGCTCCGGGTCCCAGCAGCCGGAGCCCTAGGCCCGCCCCGTCTGCCCGCGCTGCGCACTACAACTCCCACGATGCCGCGCCACCACCCCCCCGGCTTCCGGTGCTGCGCAGTTTCCGGAGCGGATCGCAACCCGGAGTCCGGATCCGACCCCGCTCTGCACATTCCACAGGCAGGTAAAGCCCCGGGCCCGTGCCCGCCGCGGCCCCACCGCGTGCCTCCCGCCGCGACCCACGCCCCACGCCCGGCCCCGGCTCGGCCTTCACCCGCGCCCCCCGCGCCCGCCCCGGTCCGGCCGCCGCGCCGCCTGTTCTTTGTTACAGTCGCGGGCGCCGTGGGCGATCGGAGTCAAAACCCGGCTGGATTCCGGAGCCGCTCCGGGATCGCCCTGCGCCCGCCGGGTTCCGCCGCCGCGGGCTTGGCCTCCGCCCTGGGTGCCCGACCTCGGTCCCGCGCGCACGGCCCGCGCCAACTGCCCGCCACGAGCCCGGCCCACGCCAGCCCGCGCCCAGCCGCCCACTCGCTGGCTCGGCGCCCCCCGCCCGGCCCAGGCTTGGGCGATGCGCCCCCGTTGCGCCAAAAGTCAGGCCCGGCGTGGCTGCGGGCTCAGCTCCCTCCAGTCCCTTCCCAGCCACCCGGCCGCCTTACCCGGTTTTCGGGCGCAGCCCAGGGAGGGGCCTTGGTCTCCAGCCCCTTTGGCGTTTAAGAAAGTCCGAGGCTGCGCCACGGCTCCGAGGCCCAGGCGTTTTACTTGTCGCTACCTTTTGGTGGCCTAGGAATCACAGTGGAAAGAAAGGCTGGAGACGTGCCCGCCTCCTATTTGGGAAGAGGGTGGACAGGAGGGGCCCAGGGTCAGGTGGAGCCTGAGTGCTCCAGAGGTGAGTTTTGAGAGGTCAGAGTTAAAACACCAGCTCGTGGTGGGCAGCTTGTCCAGCCGAGCCCTTCTTGCAGTGGATGGAAAGCCTCTTCACACATGCTCACAAGCGTCCCCTCCTCTGAGGTGGATTAAAATGGTAGAAGCAAGTGTGTGAACTGAAGACACGTGGACCGGTGCCTGAATTTAAAGCTGCCAACGCTTCTTTCAAAAACATATGCTAGAGCCAGTCAGAACCCTCAAATGGAGGTGCTAGTGCAGAACCCTACTGGCCAGAAGGCGATTTAAGGGTAAAGCCTGAAGAAGTCTCTGACTCTGTGGGAACCTCTCAGAGGTGGCAGGGACAGTACTCCCTGGAGACAGCAATGATGTAGTTGCTGAGATATGATCCCCTACACACCCTGACCATATTTTGATTCAAACCTATAGGCTTTCCACATCTTACCTGCTGCAACCTCTTTCTCAGACTTCCCCTGAAATCACTGTCTTAATCTGAAATAAAACCTATAGATCAGATTATTTAAGGGAAAAGTGTTAAGTTTTCTCCTTACTTTTTTTTCTTTTACTTCTGTGATTCATGTTTTTACACAAATGTCAGCAAAGAATATACTAATTGTTCTCTTTGGGGAGCAGACAGGGTAGTTTATTTCTCCAGGAGACAAATGAGTAAATTAAAACATAACCACAGCTAGGCTGATGGCAAGTGCTCTGATCCCAGCACCCAGGAGGCTGAGATAGGAGGATCTTGAGATGCAGGGAAGCCTGGGCCTCATAGTGAGACCCTGTCTAAAAACAATGGCTATCTTAGTGTGATTACCTTTGAGAATTACCTTTGTTCCTATATCCTCCTGTCATTTTCCCCTCTGTATGGTTATCTGTGCAGAAGGCAGGGAAGACACTGCTGCATTTTGCAGGTGTGATGGAGCTTAAATCTGGTCACCAGCTGTGGCTTAAAAGGCTATCCAGACTCAGTTTATCATCTGCAGGCTGATACTTGTTCAGAGTACCTTACCCAGGTTCATTTACCAGGCCATTTCTGTGGTAAATGTTTCATGTACCCAGGGAGCAATGGAAGAGGTGCAAGAGGCCATGTAGACCATAGGTAACACTGGTTAGGAGTGGTAAGGACATGAAGGAGGAAGGCGGCTGGGTGTGCAGAGGTTGGCACACTCAGAACTGGGACAAGAACCATCTGTCTAGGAAGTGGTGGTTGAGTGAGAGACCAGTGCTTTGAGGCAGTCTAGCCTCTGGAGAGCAGAGTGGGCTCATGTAGACATGCAGATAGTGTACAGAGGCCCGGGTGGGCACATAGTTGAGATCTCAAGCTGGGGAAGGCCAATGGATCAGGGTGGGAAAGCAGCAGGAAGATAGAGAGCTTTGATCAGGGATGGCACAAGGTCCTTCTCCTTAGAGCTGAATCTGTGGCCGCCACCTTGCAGAGCCAGGGCATCACACAAGTTCAGGCCAGTAGACTACACCCAAAATAGGCAGAAACACTGAGAAAGTGATCCAGCCATGAAGGATGTCACTAAAATGCACATGGCTGCTGTCCTGGAGGCACCAGCTGACCTACCATCTAGGCATCCTCAGCTGCCCTTCAGAGAGGCCATGGGCATGGGTGGGACCTGGCTGACTAGTACAAAGTCACCGTGGGTGGCCACTCTCCACAACTTGAAGCCCTCCCTAACTGGCAATTTCACCTCTTAACTCAGAAGGGTAGGCATGAGGCCCTGTTGTTTCCAGTCTCCTGCTCCATCTCCTCACCTGTGTAACTCTGTTCTCGTCTCCCAGGAGAAGAGCCATAGTGGTCATCTATCCTCAGCAGGATAAATGCCCTGTGTACTTCCTTGAACCAGCTTCTCAAAACTAGACTTTTTTTGGTGCTCAGTGACAGTTCAGTGAAGGCTGCCACAGCTCACTCAGAAGAAATGAACGCAGCCTGTGGTCCTGTGAAGTCATGTCTGATTCAATGGATAGACATACTTGTGTTGCGAGAAGTTACGACAGGGGCGTCAGGAGAGCAATTGCAGGCAGCAGTGTGTAATGGACGGTTTAGGATCTCCAGGGAAGGAGGCAGGAGGGTACAGAGAAGAGGCGGGGTCAGCTTGCTGATGCTTAAAGAGAAGTTGATTCCTGTGAGTTGGAGGTGACTGAGGCCTTCCCATCATGGGATTTAAATTTTAATAGCTGTATTTACAAGAGTGACATCAGGATCTGTTTTAGAGGTCAGTGGTACTTTCATATCTTGCTGTTCTTTAAACCAGGCCTGGTCAGGTAAGCTGGTATTGAAGTACAGGGAATGGAGAATGGTAAAAGCACTTTTGTGGGGATGTTGGCAGAGAGAGTGCTGGGCCTGGTGCCAGGCATTAGGTAGCTTCAGAGGTGGGTCCAGATCTAGAGCTGCACCAGGATCCTGGCTTAGAGGTGGCTTTCTACTTTGTGCCAAATCTAGGGGGAGGGGGATGGCCAAGGAGACACTGCAGGGCCACTGCATGCGGACAGAGGTACAGACATACAGATGTCACAGTGAGGGAAGCAAAGCAGGATCTGGGGTGGAGGGGGGACTCGGAGGTACTGATGGAGGGGGGATGTAGGCAACAGAGAGAGACCTGTGGAGCTGTGTGCTGTGCAGCTGGTTCGCCCATTCCAGAGCCCATAGAAGTAGCTCTCAACCGGTGGGTTTCAACCCTCTTATTCTGCATAAGATATTTACATTATGATTCATAACAGTAGCAAAATTACAGTTATGAAGTAGCAACATAGTAATTTTATGGTTGGGGGTCACCACAACATGAGCAACTGTATTAAAGGTCGCAGCATTAGAAAGATTGAGAACCACTGCCCTAGGAGGTGAGGAAGCCAGCAGTTTTCCCAGGACTTACACAGTGGGAGGAAAGAGAAGGTCACATGGGTGACCTCCAGGCAAAGTCCTTTTGTTTCAGTGTGTGAGTCTGGGTGTCCATAGATGCTGCCAGAAGAGGTGCAATAGGAAAAGTTTCCGGGGGAAAGTGGGGAGGCATCCTTTCAGTGTGTGGTACTTTCTGTTGTGAACTTGCAAGGAGAGCCGTGTTAGGACAGACCTTAAACAGTAGGTAGGAATTTGTCGTTGGGGGAAAGGTTTCTGACTTAGACTGTTTGCTGGTAAGATGACAGAATTCCCCAGAGATGTAATTTATAAAGAGCGAGACCGTATGGAGGCTGTCCCCAGCTGGGTTAGAGGGCACCGGGAACCCCATAGACAGGGTATCCTCAGGTTACCTTTCCAGGTCCTTGAGGCTGAGCGATGGGGCCTTACGTTCAGGAATCGGCCGTCTTGCAGTATCATGTGGGAGAGCATCACTAGTGAGGAAGTGGGGGGGGACCATGTATAGGTCCACAAGAAGGGATAGCATCTTGTGACCTCCTGATAACATCACAGTGACAACCATGTCACAGCCAGACTTGTGAGACCACATAGCACCTGGTGACATGGAGGCTGGGAAGGGGACCTGAGTAAATCCTTAGGAAACCTGTACAGGTGAATGCCTTGCTGAAGTCCCTCATCTTCCAACCTCTGTCACATGGGGTGGGGGCAGGCACTGAGCCTGTGGGATCTAATGAGCTTTATTGTGTAAATTAGACCCAGAGTGCTTTAAAGACCCCACAACCCTGCTTCCCTCTGCTGAGATATCCCCTGGTCCAGGCTCTGTTTGACAGGAAGTGTCAGTATCACAGGATCCCTTGGATGAATGGCATGGCCTGAGGGACAGTACTGAAGCCAAGTGTGTCCTGAGTTCTTGGCAGTGCCAGGGGTGTGCAGGGGTTTCATGGCCTTCTGACTGGGAAGAAGGGATCATACCTACTGTGTCAACAGACTGCCTTTGAGTCCACAGATGTGTGCAGAGCCACCACATACAGTTGAGAGGCTGCCTTTGAGAAACATATCCCTGTATCCAGTTCTCTCTGCAGGTCTTTGACATTTTGTAAGTTTGATGAACACATGCTAGTTAGTTATGGCAGTTTGCCTTTTACTGAGATGGTTCACAGTGCTGCTTAGCTTAGCGCAGTGTTAGGCAAGATACTTCTAGAACTCCTCCCTCACAGGCTGCCACATTTCTGCTGTTATGACTGGCTAGGCTAGGATCTTCAAGTTAAACACACTGTCTCAGTTTCTATTTTTATGAACTAGGCTGTACACTTCTTTTGCCCAGAAACCCCTTTGCAAGAATCAGAAGTGAACATTGGAAATAAAGCCTAACCGTAGATGAGCTAGGAAGTTCAGAAAGGGTGTAGAAGTTAGGAAAGAAAAAAAGTCTAAGCGACTTCAGAGCCAAGAACTCCAAGCTGCCAGAGTGGCAGACCCAACCCTAAGAACTCAGATACAGGGGCTAAACCAGACTTGGAGGGTTCTGAAGATGGAAGTTGCATACAAGTACATTGATAGCTGGAAAGAAATCAGACATGGTGGTGTGTGCTGGAAGCTGTAGGCCAGAAGGGTTCTATCTCACATTCTGAGTGAGATTGCCATGCCCTGGCAGCTTGCTGTGCTTCAAGGTTCCAGTAGGCACACTCAGACCAGAACCAGAACCAGAACCAGGCTTTCCAGAGAAGCTGCGGTGGGGGACGGGGCAGGAAGTGAGTAGAAACACAGGAAACAATGCACTTAAGAGCAAAGCAAGATGTCATTGCTGGGAAGATTTGGAACATGCAGGCATCTGAGAAGGGAGTCAGTGAAATGGGTGGACCTGGGGCCCAACTCATTCATTTGCCTTTTTAAACAGCTAGCTGAAGCCGTGGAGAACGTGGGAGTGTGCAGCCTCCCCTCCTCCAGCAGCAGGATCTCCACATAGGTATGCTGGTAGCAAACCCTACACACGCTCAAAACAAGAGAATCAGGTGGAGGAGCAGTATCCAATCACAAGCCCTGTCTTGCAGGTTGTTAAGTTAGGCCAGGTGAGGGCTGCAGAAGCTGGTGTGGGAGTGGAGCTGGTGAGCAGAAAGTGTTGTATGAAGACACTAGGCTGTGGGGTCCTTGAGGCTCAGAGGACACAGGTCCAGCAAGACACCCGTGTGCCTGGGAATCAGGCTTGGGTGTCTGTGGTGGTAAGCGCAGGACCTTCTGCAGAGCAGTCGTCCAGCAGGGAGAAAGCTATAGCTTGACTACTGTGGTCCTCTGTTTGCATGGAGCATTTTCTCCTGTAAAGGGTCGGGTTGGTGACACTGTCTTCAACTCTGTGCAGGTCCTGCTATCCACTGCTCTGTGGTACAGGAGAACAGTCTGAATTTTAAAGATGGGTGGAGAGAGTGGGATTAACAGGGTGGTGAGCCTGGGCTGAGAGCAAAGTTGTGCTGAGTGTAGAAGGCAGGCGCAGTGTGGTGGTTAATATTAACTGTCAGCCTGACGGAATGAAGGGGCACCTGGGAGGGGCCTCGGGGCAAGCCTGGGGGAGGGGCTCGTCTTGATTGTACTTATTGATGTGGGAAGACCTATCTTGACTGTGTAAAATGGAGGAAGTCAGCTGAACATTGGGAAGTATTTATCACTATCTGCTTCCTGGCTGGCCCCTTCAAGCTCCTGCTGCCTTGACTAGACTACCAAGACTGAACTATGAGCCAAAACAAACCCTTTCTTAAGTTACTTTTGTCAGAGTATTTTATCCCAGCAGCAGGAAAAGACACTAAATAAGCAGGAAGTTCAGAAAGGAACAATCATTTAATGGTAGAAAGCATCGCGCTCCATAGGAAACAAGCTTAGGAATAGCTCACAGACCAAAAAGCCAAATATGGAAACCAGAGCTCAGGTGACCAAGAGGTCTAAGTAAGGGGTCACTTCTGGGTTGGTGGTTGTGCTGATCTTCTGGCATGGATGGCATGCTGGAACCATTCTGCATCTGCATCTAGGTATACACCTGCTGTCAGGTATCTGTCTGCACAGGAATAGGCAGAGGAGGACAAGGTGGTAGGACTGAGGGTGGGAAGGCCCCGCCCACAGTTGTTTGGAGCAGACCAGAAAGGAACTCAGAGTGTATAGTCATTTGAGGAAACCAAGGTCCAGGAAAGGGTGAAGATCAGCAGCGTCAGCAGTGGCAAACACGCTGGAACCTGGCATCTAGCCCTCCTGTGCTAGTGCAGGGCTGAGTCTAACCCTGTGACCCTTCAGCCTGTCCATCACAGAGGGACGTTCCCTCCACCCAGCTAGGCTGATGAGCTGCTGCCGGCCAGCCCATCTTTTCTGAGAGATTCCCCAGACCTCCAGTGCCTGATCGTGTTAGCTCAAGATTCTCTCTGCCTACTCCCGGGCTCCTTTATCACCTATCAAACCTAGATCACAGTCCAGAGTTTGAGATACTTCGTTTGCTTTTTCCCTTTTGAGTCCAAGACCAGCTTGGTTTACACAGCAAGTTTCAGGGACACATACTCAGACCCTGTCTCAACAAAAAAATGCAAAAAAAGAAAGAAAGAAAAAAGAAAGACGAGGAGGAAGAGGAAGAAGAGAAATTCTGCGGAGAGGCAAAAGAACCGGAAAGACTAAGACGGGAAGCCATGAAGCCTCACAGTAAGGCTGAAGTGGCAGGCTGTTGATTGCCCATCTCTTGTGTAGTGTCAGCAGCCATCAGAACAGAATCCTTAAGAATCCTGAGATGGCCACGTGGACACGTCAACAGATTTAATGGTTTATGTTGAAACAGAGTCCTCTGGAAAGCCACAGCTGACCTGGAGCATGTGATTCTTCTTCCTCGGCCTCGTTATCCTGGGATTATCTGCTCACCACACCAGTTGTGCTATTTTTTTAGTAAGATGTGGGGTCAGAGTTAATTTTTTGCATGTGGATATCCAGCCATCCTAGCACCATTCGAGGGAAGAAGGCCCTCCATCCTCTGAACCACTTCTGTCATTGTGGAAACTCGATGGGGTGTGTGTGAGTTTGTGTCTGTCTGTTGAGCTCCTTTCTGCCCAGATCTCCATCACCATAGCTTCATGGTTAAGCTTGGGGTAGGTAGACTGAATGCTCCCATTAACATGCTTGTCTTATTTAATTTTTCCTATTGCTGCAATAAAACACCACACAAAAGTAACTTAAAGGAAAAAAAAGCTTATTTTAACAAGATATAGTCCATCAGTGGGGAAAGTGTAATAGCAGGAGCACAAGGAAGAGGGACACATTGTATCCTCATTCCAGAAGCAGAGAGTGAAGAACTCTGATACTCACCTTGCTTTCTCATTTTTACCCCAGCCCATGGAATGGTACTGCCCGCAGTTAAGGTGGGTATTCTTCCTTCAGTTATCCCAATCTAGATAACCATGGACATGTCCAGAGGTTAGCCTAATCTACACAGTCCCCTCAATGATTTAGATCCTGCCCCTTTGAGAGTGAATATTACCATTACCCTTGTCACCTGGTGCAAGCTGTGTCTGCTAGGGAACGTATGCCCGGAGTCCACCCTCACTTGTATCACCAACCAGTTAGATTCAAGAGGTCGTTGACAGAATCTCCTAGACACTGAAAATGCATTTGGTTTCCTGATAATCCACAGTGGCCCTTTGCCACTGTAGCCAAGTTTAATTGGTGTGCTGTAGGCATGGACCAGGTTTGGGCTACAGCTGAGTCAGCTGAAGGGCACAGAAAACCTGCTGGGCCCTAGCCAACCGCTGGGCAGGCGTTTGAACATCCAGTAAGCATTCAGTACTGCTGCTGCCTCCTGGTCCATGGAACATACTTTGAAACACTGGAGAGAGGCAACCTTTCCCCTTCTTCTTTTGCACTAGATAGTACTTTATAATTCCTTCTTTGGGGATTTCCTTCTCAATTTTGGTTTTTAGACAAGCTGTCCATGTATATCCCAGACTTGCCTTGAACTCACAGTTTTTCTGCTTTAGTCTCCTTTGTGTGTGTGTGTGTGGGGGGGGATGGTCATAGGTGTGTGTTACCACACCAACACTGTTCTGTTACTGTGGGAGGGTCATAGAATCTGAGGACTGAACTTGGCTTCTACAGCCAAGCACATTAATGGATGTGAGCAAACTTTGAAAACGTTCATCATCACTTCACGTGACCCCTGCTTGGAAGAAGAGTCTAGAAGCTGTGCTTTGGGGACCAGATTCTACTAATAAAGAATGCCCAGGGTTCCCATGTTGAGCCCCATGTAAGTGACCGGCCTCACATTTCCTGTGCTCTCACTTTCTACAACAACATCTAAAGCCTTCTGGCTCAGGGTTCCTGTCCTTGTACTGCTGGGAGGGGTGGAACTGGAGCCTAGGCTGCTACCCTAGGGAGAAGCACCCTACCACACTCTGTGTACAGATTCTAGTTCCAAAACAAGCAGAACAGAGTAGATTCTTTTTCCTCTGCTCTGCTCTGATGAGCTTTGTGGGCTGTGTTCTGTGTCCTGCTGGGATCTAGCCATGGCGTGGGGTAGCCTCCTGTTACCTGTTCTGGTTGCAGAGCCCTCTGATCTGCGTGTAACTGGTGTGTAGAGCTGGTTTCTGCTGTAGTGCACAGACCCTCAAGCTGTTATGACACGAGTGTGACCCTGATGCTGCTTGTTACGGTTGTGACTCTTACACCCTCCCACCTGAAGTTTGTAGCTTAGAAGCTTGGGCTCCAGCTGATGGTACTTGTGGGTGATGGCATAACCTTTAGGAGGAGGAAACTAGTGGAAGAAAGTTAGGTCATTAGGGAAATGCACCTCCATGGAGACATTTGCTTCTCAGCTGCCATGAAGAGGGTAGCTTTGCTTATCCTGCATGCCCCACTGTGATGCTGTGTTTCCCATAGGCCTCCAGCCAGCAGCACTAACCACAGAATGGTTCCCTGGAACTAAGCCAATCCCTCCTTTGATGGAGGAAGGTCATTGGTTAATTAATAAAGAAACTGCTTGGCCCTGATACTTTAGAACATAGGTGGGTAGAGTAAACAGAACAGAATGCTGGGAGGAAGAGGAAGTGAGCTCAGCCGCCATAGCTCTGTTCTCTGAGGCAGATAAAGCACGCGATGAAGCAAGACGCCAGGTCAGACATGCTGAATCTTTCCCGGTAAGACTGGTGCTACACAGATTATTAGAGATGGGTTGATCGGGATATGAGAATTAGCCAGTAAAGGCTAGAGCTAATGGGCCAAGCAGTGTTTAAAAGAATACAGTTTGTGTGTTGTTATTTTGGGGTATAAGCTAGCCAGGCGGCCAGGAGCCGGGTGGCAGGAATGCAGCCCACAGCTCCTTCAACAGAATGGCGCCCAGACGTGGATAACTGCATCCACAGAAAATCTGAAAAAGCATTGAAGGCTCAAATTAATTTTCCTATCACATTTGTGTTTTTTTTTTCTTTTTGGTTTTTCAAGACAGGGTTTCTCTTGTAGCTTTGGAGCCTGTCCTGGCACTCACTCTATAGATCAGGCTGGCCTCGAACTCATAGAGATCCGCCTGCCCCTGCCCAATCAGGAAGGAGTCTAGTCACTAGAAGCGGAGCAGGAAGCAAAGAGAGAGCGAGAAGGGAAGTGGCCCCTTTTTTAAAGAGAGAGACCACGCCCCAATGGGCTGGTATCTCAGCGGCTATTGGCTGGAGGAGCAGAAGGACCTCCCGCAACACTCCCTGCCTTCTGCTCAGTGACCAGCCACTATCCCCATCCTGGGTTGATACCCACTCCACATGGTACCCACCTGCCAGGAGTTTTGAGGCCAGACGGAGGCATGGAATTGGGTTAGAGTTACTAGGCCCTTGAGCCAGCTTAGATGCTGATTCAAAAAAAGGAAAATGTTATACTGAGTTTGGGGATTAATGTGCCTAGTTGTTTTTAGCATTTTAAGGCAGTGTGGAAACCTTGAAAACTGGGAATTCATCTGCCTGGATTGTGTATAGCTCCCATCCTGATGTTCTTAACCTTTCCCTTCTTTGCTCAGTAATAGCTTGCTCAGCTGCTCTGATTTTTCACTGGAGTGTTAAGCTACCTGCATTCTAATCTTCAAGTTGCTGGGGTTGGGATGGGTTTGGAGAGCAAGAGAGACTAACATTCAGGAGGTGCGTATCAGCTTGCATCCTTTCCTGAGATGATGATCAGCAGTACGCAACCAGAGAGGCAGAGTGATCAGATAGCAGGAAGGATGTGAAGTGGGGAGGATTATTGGGTGGGACACGTGAGTACCCCCTCACTGTGTTTCTCCCCACACTGCATGAAGTTGATGTTTTTATATTGATCTTAGAGCTTAGGCATCTTATATCCCAGAATGAACAACACCTGCATCACTCTGTCTGAAACACATGTGCGGTACTGGATTGGTCTGTGCTCAACTGCCCACTATGGAGATGGCTTTTGAGGCATCCTTCAAAGGATGCATGGGAAATAGAAATAGCTTGACAAAGGTCTATGTGGGAGCAGGAGAACCACCGTGCTGTGTGTCAGACACTACTTTTTACCCACTCGGGATGATGAGATCATTGGCACGAGCTAGATACTGAAGGACAGATTGCAGTAGAAATGACTCTATGCAGAATTCACAGCCTTGAGAGGGCAGAGAATGAGCGGCAGCAAGAAAAGTGGCTTCTAAAATACAGTGTGTATTTTATAAATGACAGCTGCTGCAAAACAATGGAGATGTGAGTTCATTACAGCCCCCTTGTCATGAAGGCATTCAAATCCATTGCTCTTCCTAAGAGCCAGTATTGCTGTAGGTGAGAAAAGTTAGAAGTAGGGTTCCCAGTGCTTGTTCTCTTGAAAGCATCGTGCTATATCCCTGCACAGGATCAAGGAGCCTTAGAAGAAATTATCTAAAAACTGTTGGTGAGCTGAAGAGATGGCCCACTCAGTTAAGTGCTTTCCAGGCAAGCATGAGGACCTGGGGTCGATCCCCAGTACCCACATTTTAAAAGCTGGGCTTGTGGCCTGTACTTGTAATTCCTGCACTGGGGAGGCAGCGACAGAATCCCTGCTGCTCCTTGGCCATCCTTGGCCTCACTGGCAGACCCCAGGCCCCAGGGAAAGTCCATATCTTGGAGAACTAGGTGGATGACTCCAGAAGATTGACATCTAACAGTGACTTTGACCTGCACACACCTCCACACATAGGTGTATGTGCACCATTACACGTAGGGAAGCCCATACATAAACTATGTTGTAAAAGCTCACAGTTAATGGATCTCTCTTATTATCTTGACAGGTGTTAGCAATGGCTGAAGATGGCAGTGAGGAGATCATGTTTATCTGTAAGTGACCCATAGACCTCTCTGTGGCTAGTATGATGTCATAGAATGTCCAGGGAAAGCTACATCCACATTTTGTTTGTATAGCACAGACATGCACTTCTGTAATTTGTTCCATTGCTTTGAGAGCCTGGCTATTACCTGTCTGCTGCAGTGCTGTGGCCTCAGATCACTTCTCTTCAGTACTCCGTTAGGGGCACATGACTGACTGACCTGTAACTCAGAAAGTCACCAAGGTTTAGAAAGAGTGAAGAGTATGATGAGATTTGGGGTAATGGGTTAGTACTACCCTAGATCCTGATTTTCCTAACCATGGAGATAATGTGTGGGGTTTGAAAGTGCCATAGACTGGTGCTCTTGAGAAGAGGCTCCTGCTTGGCATTCTGTGCTTTTAGGAGCACTAAGAGGTGACTTCTGTGACCAGGCCTCCTGTATCTGCTGTACCCTTGCTTGTCTTTGTGTTAGCACCTGTCTCATGAACTCCATTGCATTAGAGTCCCCTTTCCCAGCTTTGTGATCTTTGGGTTTCTCTCTCCCTGACATTCAGTGTCTGTTTACAGGGTGTGAAGACTGTAGCCAGTACCATGACTCAGAGTGTCCTGAACTGGGTCCTGTGGTCATGGTCAAGGACTCCTTTGTACTGAGCAGGGCAAGGTGAGTGAGTGGCTAAGCTTCCAGAGCAGTTCTAACTATGAAGAAGGGCTCTTTACGTGTCTGCTGTGGCCACAGTGCAGAGGCACCAAGTGTCTACAGATAGAAGGAGGCTTGAGAGTCAAAGTGAAAGACTGTGTGTGTTGGGGGCGGGGTGTGGACACTTGCTGCTGGGATGAGTCCTAAGAGTTTCAAAGCATGAGCAAGTGTTTCCTTGGCATAGTCAGGAACCTTGGCATCTGGGCTGTGTCAGCCTGGACTTCATCAGTTTTATGCGTTGAGCAAAAGTGGCCAAACTCACCAGGTAGTGGTGGTGCATATTTTTGATCTCAGCACTCAGGAAGAACAGGCAGGGTGATCTCTGTGAGTCTGAGGCCAGCCTGGCCTGCAGAGTGAGTTCCAGGACAGCCAGGGCTACACAGAGGAACCCTGTCTCGGGCGGAATATGGACAAATTATTGTCTGCTGGGTTTCGTCTGTGTTTGACAGGTTACTGCCTATTGGGTTTCATCTGTGTTCTGAATCTAGGCCTCTGTGGGCAGGTATGCACTGTGGACAGAATAAGCTCAGTCAGGTAAGGGTTCTGGGTAGGTAATCCAGGAAACAGGTCAAGCTCCTGTAGCTACCAGGAAAAACAAACCTTGCAGATGTACCGAGACAGCTTAGTAGCCAGGCATTGCTCTGCAAGCCCATGTATTCCTGTGAGGTCTGTGCCTTCAGAGATCTAGGGTAACGGCCCATAAACTACCAGTAGCTTGAGAATTGGAGAACCTCAGTTACCCCTCTGAGGCTCTGATGGTGCCTGACTTGGTCTGGTGCTAAACTAAAATACTCAGTGTCTTATCACTGTTTCTAGAAATCCCCCAACTGGTATGTACCCCCATTTATTCATCTTTATTTGTGGCTTAAGTTTTCAAAATATTTTTGCCCTAAGTAGAGAGCTGATCAGCTCTTCTGTGGGGGTGAGGTGCCAGTTGCCCATCAAAATCCAGCTGAAGACATTGAGTGCAGAGCCATTGACTCTTACAGCATCTGCTCATCCCCAGGGAGGATGTCTACCTCTGTCTGCTTCTCGACATGTCTCCACTAGCCCAACCTGAGGTCCCAGCTCCACGACTTCCTTTTCCATCATTTTCTTTGACCTTATAGTCTGGCTAATAAAGGCCTCAGTGAAGCTGATCCAACCCTCCCAGACCGGAGCCCCTTTGTTGCTCTCCAGCCTGACATGCTCTGTGCCCCTCTCTTTTTCCCTTCCTCCACCATTCTCTACAACCTGGAAGGTCATAGCCTTGTCTGATTTAGTTATTATATACCAGCCCCCACACTAGGAATGTGGGGTTGGCATTGTCTTGTGGGGCTGTAAATGTTTCCATTAGTATATGGGCTCTGGGTCCTCACAAGCCTAGCGCCATTTCTGTTCCCATTTATAGGAAGAGATTCTGCTCCCTGTCAGAGAGCATCTTTGGAACATTATGGGGGCTTGTAGGCACTGTGCTGCTCTGATCAGTGGGTAAGGTGGCAGGACCTCTTTGAAACTTCTTCTGCTTTCAGGTCCTCGCTCCCCTCTAACCTGGAGATCAGACGCCTGGATGATGGGGCTGAAGGTGTGTTTGCAGTAACCCAGCTAGTCAAGCGCACACAGTTTGGTCCATTTGAGTCCAGGAGGGTCGCGAAGTGGGAGAAAGAGTCTGCGTTTCCACTGAAGGTAAAAGTTGCATGGGCAGGGACTTTGTGGCTACCTCAGAATCCGGGGCTGCATGACTCCTGATGGGAATGGAATGAGGACATCTGAGGGGTGATGATTTGTAAATCTTTCCTTCACTTCAGTTTGCGTTATTCCTCAGAGTGTGAGGGTTAAGACAATGCCTACTAACTTGTAGGTCTTTAGGGAGTACATTTAAGAGCACACAGGAGTGACCCCATGCTGGTGTGACCCTTGTCCTCCCCCAGCAGGTGCTGTGGCTGCAGCACAGCAATGATCTCTATAGCTTCCTATACCAGTGTGGCAATCTCACTCATGTTTGAGTTGCAGGAAGCTCTCCGAGACTTGAGTGACTGCATGGGGCTAGGTAGCTGCACAGAGCATATCTGGCTGAGGGAGAATGGGTATCTCCAGCTTGGATATAACACCAAGAGAAAGAAAGTGGATGTCAGTTACAGAGATGACTGAGGAGGCTCACACATAGAGCAAACCTTCGGAAATAGTTAGGACCTAAACAAATGAGGGCTGAGTTGCTCCTAGCAGCCCTAAAGACAGTGTGCTTCTTCTGAGACCTGAGAGAAACAGCCACCAACCTTAGGTGCTGTAGCCTCAGAGTTTGGCACGCCTGGGATATTGAGCTTATGGGACAGACTTTTCAGCCAAAGAGGAAAGACAAATACCTGATGACAGATATTAAAAAAAAAAAAACGTAAGGAAAGCATAAAGAAAGGTTCTGTGCTGAAGAATGATGGGAAAGGCCTAAATCTGAGCCCAGAAAGGCAGGTAGCTTAGTGCCCTCTGTGGGCCCACACTGGGTCATCACATGGCTGGAGAAACTCCTTCATGCCTGTTTGACTTCTTTTCACCTCCTCAATTCTAAAGGTTATTTTCGGGTATCAACTTGTCCTTATCCCTGAGCACCTTTGTGTCCCAAGGGAAGCCCTGTGTCCCTGAGAGGAGGGTGGAAATGTCCTTCCACACCCACTAGGGGTCACTGAGCAGCTGGTGGCCTCCAAGTTTTTCCCTGCTGTTCAGGAAAAGCTTGGCAATGGGACAGGGTTCCTAAGGAAGCAATCGTCACTCCACAGGTAGAGAACAGACCCTATACTTGTGCTAACTCAAGCTTAAAGTCACTAAAGGCTCTCCCTGCCTGCTCCCAATTAACCCTGAAGCTGTTCTGATGCTCTTCAGATCAGAGACAGCTTACCTGAACTGAAGAACTCGTCTGATGCCGTGCTTGGTGCAGAACCAGGAGGAAAATTCCAATTTCTGGGTATCTACCTGAGCCATGGGGAGAACTCAGGTGTCCCATTCCCAGTGAAGCTGGGAGAAAATCTCATTGTTATGCTGGACAGGAGGAGAACTCAGGGTCTTCATGATATCTAGAGAGGAGAACTCAGGGTCCCCTCGACATCTGCACAGGAGGAGAACTCAGGGTCCCCTTGACGTCTGCACAGGAGGAGAGCTGAGGGTCCCCTCTATGTCTGCACAGGAGTAGAACTTAGGGTCCCCCTATATCTGCACAGAAGAGCTCAGAGTCCCCTCGATGTCCACACAGGAGGAGAGCTCAGGGTCCCCTCGATGTCTGCACAGGAGGAGAGCTGAAAGTCCCCTCGATGTCTGCACAGGAGAGAGCTCAGGGTCCCCTCAATGTCTGCACAGGAGGAGAGCTCAGGGTCCCCTCAATGTCTGCACAGGAGAGAGCTCAGGGTCCCCTCAATGTCTGCACAGGAGGAGAGCTCAGGGTCCCCTCAATGTCTGCACAGGAGGAGAGCTCAGGGTCTCCTCGATGTCTGCACAGGAGAGGTGTCTTCTTCCCCATCTGGGTCACAAAAGTACTCAGATACTCCAATGAGGAGGGACCTGTTGCATGTCTTCAACTTTTTTGCTGCAACCCACCTTAGCCATCTAAGCCACCAAATCTTTCTCTGATCCCCTGGCTGTGGCAAACAGCTCGTCAGCAGGTCCTATCAGAAGCAGTGTTGTGTCCCCCATCGTCCCATGCCACACTGATAGACTAGTCAGTAACCAGTCTGTGACCCTCCCCTCAGGTATTCCAGAAGGACGGACATTCTGTGTGCTTCGACACTTCCAACGAAGACGATTGCAATTGGATGATGCTGGTGCGACCAGCACTAGAGCCTGGGCACCAGAACCTGACCGCCTACCAGCACGGCAGTGATGTGTATTTCACCACCTCGAGGGATATTCCTGCAGGCACTGAACTTCGTGTGTGGTATGCTGCCTTTTATGCCAAGAAGATGGACAAGCCCATGCTGAAGCAGGCCTGCTCTAGCATCCAGGGTACATCTTATTTCTTCACTGTGGTTGGGCCCCTTGCCAGAGATGCTAATGAAGGTGCCAGCAGCTGAGATGGGGGCAGTGGGATGGAATCGGTGCAGTGCTTGCCCCCATGCCTGGGCCTATGGGGTGACAGAGACAGTGCCTCTCTGTCTTTAGGTGATTTGAGGCACTTGGGTATAAAACAGGTTGGCACTTGCTTTGGTCTCAGGGCTCCCACAGTGGCCCACCCTCCTGGTGCTGTGAGGAAGCACAGAGGGCAGGGACGGCCAAATGAAGGTGAGGCCCAGGACAGGTGACAGTGCAGAACAGCAGTTCTCAAGCCTTCCTAATGCTTTGACCCTTCAGAACAGTTCATGTTGTAACCCCAACCATAAGATTATTTTTGTTGCTACTTCATAACTAATTTTGCCACTGTTATGAATCATAATGTAAATGTCTGGTTTTGAGTGGTCTTAGGCAACTCCTGTAAAATGGTTATTCAAATACCCCCCCCCAAGTGTTTGTGACCCACAGATGAGAAGTGCTGGTGTAGAAGGTGAGGGAACCAGGGACAGGCTGAGTGATTGACAGTATAGAAGGCAAGGCTCAGAAAGCAGTCACATCACAATGTAGAAGGTGAGGGAACCAGGGGCTGGAACAACAGGTCAGGGTGCTGGTACTGCCACTGTGTACTGGATAGCCGCTCCTCCTCAAGTCTGGTTCACGCACATGTATGTATGCGTGTGCCCAGGCAAAAGTGTGGGATGTCTAGACAGATGCCTTGGTGTGTGCATGTGACTGTTTTAAGCTGCAGAGAACATGCTCTTGTGTAGTAACAGATGCACAGTGCCTTTCTGTGTTTACAGATGTGTGCATGCAGATGCACCAATCTGTGCATTTGTCAGCATGTATGCAATTCACAGTACACATTTTGTATTCGTCTAGATGTATAGGTTTGTATATGTGTTAGAGTGTATGAATCGATGGGACTACATACATTGTTAATATATGTAGTCATTTAGAAGTACATACAGATGCACAGGTATATACCTATATTAGCATGTGTGTAGATTTATAGGTCTATGCCTGTATATGCTCAGATGTACAGATGTGTGCATATGCTTGTCTGTAAGTACAGATATACAGGATTGTATGTATATGTATATGCAGAGGTATATGTATGTGTTTGTGTGTGTCCTGTTCATATGCATTCAAGAAATGTAGTTCCGCATGGAGGAATCATTTCGGTGAGCCACTAGGTTCAGGATCTCCTGATGGAGAAGCCAGTCACTGTAGTCACAGTGCTTGCCCTATTAACCTGGGTACTGGGCATCCCCCAGGGAAGAGCCTTGCTCATTGTTGTTACTAAGGGTTTTCAACATCCAAGTGGGTTAACTCTGCTTCTGAACCAGATATAGTGACCTCTCATGAAAATGGTTTCTTCCTGTAGTGTGATAGAAAGGCTTCACGGGGCAGGTCTTAACATCTTGCAAAGATCTTACAGGTGGAGGTTCATGAATCAGAGGGCTCTGTCCTGTGCTGTGTTTATAGTCAGTTGTGGTTTAACTGAATGGAAGAGCCTGAGCCCAGCCTCATAAAGCAGTACAAAAAGAGCCAAGCACAGATATGGCTTCTCCCAGCTCTGGAACCTAGAGACACTTCACTGTGTGTTGGGACAACTTGTAGTAGTGTAGGTCACTGGCTACTGTCACCCAGATGGCAGCTAGAATCTTTATGTCTTTCTATCTTTGGAGCACTTATCTGGCTCTCCCAGGCTGGCTGCTGCTGGCATATGCTCCCCTGGGCTTCCCCACTGACAGTTTAAGTGGCAACTTCCATCACACCTTGCCACCTACCTCTCTGCCCGCCCCCCCGTCTGTCCTTTCCCTAAGTCCCTCTCTGCAGTACCCTCACAGAGTTTGGGCTATGTGCCGAATGCATCCCCCCTTGCAGAAACCATGCATTGCAGCCCTCCTTGCCCACGTCTCAAAAGCCCACAGAGAGCAAGGCCTCTGAAGAGAGGAGTGAAGCATCTAGAAAGCGGTACTGATTGATTAGTTCCCTGGTTGGACCTGAGAGGGATGGACTTTTCATTCTTCTTAGCGCTAGTCCTTGTGTGTGTACCAGAGAGTTTGTCACCCCAAGGTGGAGTGAGTAAGTCTTGTGGACATCACTTTGTCCTCTCCCTAGGTGGGTGAGATCTCAGGAGCTGTACTGTGGGACACGCTTTGGCCTGGAAGGCTCATATGGATGGTCTCCAGCTTCTGATGGGTCAATTTAATGATTTTTTTTTTTTTATGATGGATAGCATGGGTGGAGAACATTGACAAGAAAATCTCTACTATAAGCTTTGGTCTTCCCTCGGCCTGTGATGGGTAGGTGGTAGGATTCTCTGGAGGCTGGACAACTGCAGCTCTCAGTGGTCACATGACCACCAGGAGAACAGCCACACTATTCGCTGTCACAGCGGGGGGTGCAGTAGGCTTGTTATTTGCACTTAACAGCAGCTTCACCAGGCAGCTCTGTGAGTTTAGGAACATCTGCTTAAAGAACACAGGTTTCAACCCAGATGTGGAGGCTCCCACCTTTAATCCCAGCACTTGGGGGGCAGAAACAAACAGATCTGTGTGTTCGATGTCAACCTGGTCTACAGAGTGAGTTCCAGGATGGCCGTAGAGAAACCCTGTCTCAGAAAAAAAAAAAAAAGAAAAAAAGAAAGAAAGAAAGAAAGAAAAAGAAAAGAGAGAGAGAGAGATTGATTGATTGATTGATTGATTATACAGGTTTCATCCTGCTTCAGCTATGATGCCCCTTAAAATGGACTTGGATTCTTTGTTCTGGCTATGGACTGCTATTCTGGGTTCATGTTTCCCTGAGCCCACATTGAGTGGCTTGCTTTCCTCCAAAGGGCATGAACAGGTGGATGTAGTGGAGAGCATGGGCTCAGAATCACCCTTCTCTTGAGAAAGAAGGTAACCTCTTCTAGTCCCTGGAAAGCCATGTTATGCCCGTAGTCTGGCCTGCTTGTCTGTCTGTCTATCTGTCTCCCTGTCTCTCTACCTCTGGCTTCGTGATTAGTGTTCTCTAATTTTCAAACCAGTTTCAATGTATTCAGTTGAACTCAGCTTGTTGAGTACTCACGTCTGGGGCTTTCAGTAGGTGTGCAAGTGTGTGACTCTACCATAGTCTCCTGTAGATTAGCTCATCCTCCCGTCCTGATTTCACCCTCAGTGACCCTCTGCCCCAAGCTGAGCTGCTGTGTGTCCTGCTGGACTTTTCACAGTTGGCCTGTGCCTGCCCTTCTGTTACTTGGTTTTGACTGTACTCACACCTGAAACTTCTCTTCTTATGCTGTCCATGTTGCTGTAAACTTTGTGATTGTGTCACGTTGTTTGGCTGAGCAATTTCCCTGTGTTAGGAAATGTCAGGTGGTACTTAGGGACTCATCTGCTGGCTATTGCCTCTTGGTTTTTTTCTTAGAGAATGTTTTTACCTTGTAAAGTTACCTTTGGGCAAATCTTCTGTCATGTCTGCCTGGTTCTTCCAAAGAGAAGTCTTCACTCAGTGCCAGAGCAGCAGGTACCCAAGATTAGGGGCCTGTTTGGGGCAGCATAAATTCTCTTGTGTGATTGTTGTAGGAGATGGTGTGCCTCTTAGATGAAAGGAATTCCAGCCCAGTGTCCCAAGGGCTCCTTTTTAAAAACTGTGTGTGTGTGTGTGTGTGTGTGTGTGTGTGTGTGTGTGTGTATGTGTGTGTATGCCATGGGGCTAGAGTCAGCTTGTGAGATTTGGTTCTTTCCTTCATCTCATGGGTCCCATTGAACTCAGGTCATTGGGGTTGGTGGCAGGTGCCTTTTCCTGCTGAGCCCTTGCTGGACCCCAGTGATTGCTTTTTTGAACCCCTTCTTGGGAAACTCTTTATGTTTGGGAACCTGGATGAGAAGTGGGAATTTGACTCATTTCTATTTGTTCCCAATTTCCTGGGAGTCCCTAACCAGCAGATCCCTAGAAAGTGGCAAAGAAGAGTTCAGACATTGGGTGGGACATTCAGGATGCAGTTCCTATCTGCCACCTCTTTGTTATCTTTTTCTATCTCTGATTTCAGTCTGACAGGTTCCACATTGCATATGCTTCTTCCCCAGCCGTGATGGTCTGCATCCTCATCTCTATTCTTTGTGTTCTTGGCACTAGCTTAGGATGCAGAGACACGGGATGTGCTCTTTCCTGGTGCATGGTGGGTATATAGCTGCAGATCTGGGAGATTGTCTAGACTCAGGCACTTCCTCTGAGTGGCCTCTGGAGCGTTAAGCTATGTGGTGATGGGTCTGGATATAGCAGGCAAGAAGGGTAGCTGTAAGCTGGCCGCACAGACAAACTGGCTAGACCAGATCTTGAGGCATGCCCAGTGCAGGTCCCAGGAGAATGCCTGTGACTTGGAAAGGAGCTTTCAGTCCCCTCCCCATTTGCATCACCAAGGTTAGTCTGTTCCTGGAGACCCCGTCCTGGTCCCTCCTCGGGTTCCTGTGTGTCATTGGAGGACTAGAGACACTCACTGTCTGGGTGGCATTCTCCTGCCCAAGATGGGAATTATTTTTAATTGAACAATTTTAAAGCTTACTCCTGCCCAGGTACCAGGCTTCCCTGCCAGACAACAGTTATCACAACCCTTATCACAAAAATCTCCATGGGATATGTTGGGCCAGGGCCACAGCCATTTCAGTCTCGAGCACTGTGAGGTGGCTATTTTAGGTCCCACCATACCCTGTTATGTGAGCCACTGAAGATTTAAACATGAGTTGTGTATGTGTGTGTGTGTGTGTGTTGCTATAGAAAGAATTCAGGTAAAGTAGTCTACTTCTGAGCTACACACCCAGCCCCCCTTTAAAGCAAAACAAAATTTTGAGACAGGGTCTCACAAAATGCCAAGTTGTCTTTGAATTTGTTCTGTGACCAGAGTGGGGGCCTTGGACTTCTGGTCATCTTGTTCAGCCTACTAAGTAGCTGGTATTACAGGTCAGCACAATGAGGCCCAGCTCAAGTGTGGGTCCTGAAGGCTTGTTTTTCTCTCAGAGAATATGAAGGACTCTGCTCCCACAAGGCTAGTGATTCAGGGTTGGGGAGGGGCACGTTATGCGTCTGGTGACAGGGCTGACCCTGTGGTAGTCACAGGGATAATACATCTGCCCAGATTCCTCATCTGTAAAATGGGATGAACTTGGTCAGTGTGTGTGAAACTGAGAACAGTGCCTAGAATACACGTGCTCATGAGTCTGGGCATCTCTGTCCTTGTCATCATCACCTAGGAATCAGGCCTTACTCAGCTGCAGTAGCTAACCCTTCTGTCTTATGTCTTGCAGCTACAGGCACCCCTGAGCCCAGTGTCCCCGCAGAACCTGAGCGTGGCCAGTGGGTGTGTAAGGTGTGTTCCAGCCCCTTCCTGGAGCTTCAGCTCCTGAATGGTAAGGAGAAAGTGGCAAATAGGGGTTACCCGAGGTGGGCATACTGTTGTGTTGAGCTCGCTCTTTTTTTCTTTCTTCTTTCTCTTTATTTCTTTTTGTTGTTGTTGTTTGTTCATTTTTTTGGTTTTTCTTTTTTGTTTTGGTTTTTAAAAATTGTCTTTATTAGCCGGGCGGTGGTGGCGCACGCCTTTAATCCCAGCACTTGGGAGGCAGAGGCAGGCGGATCTCTGTGAGTTTGAGACCAGCCTGGTCTACAAGAGCTAGTTCCAGGACAGGCTCCAAAACCACAGAGAAACCCTGTCTCGAAAAACCAAAAAAAAAAAAAAACAAAAAAAATTGTCTTTATTATATGTACATTGGGATTTTGGCCTATGTGTATGAAAGTGTCAGATCCCCTGGAACAAGAGTTACAGACAGTTGTGAGCTGTAATGTGGATGCTGGGAATTGAACCTGGGTCCTCTGGGAAAGTAGCCAATGCTCTTAATTGCTGAGCTATCTCTCCAGCCCATGTGCTGAGCTTTTTCATGCATGTTGGCTCATGCCCATGGTTGTCAGGATGTCGCAGGCTTTGTATTGTCTGTCCCCATGGCCCACAATGGTGGAGCTGCTACTCAGAGCTCCTCCCCTTGGCCTGACTCTCCCTACTGTCCTATTGACCAAGCTCTGGATATGGTGGACACAAGCAAGGGCCAGAAACAATGATGACTTGCCTCTTATAGTCCTGCCAGGTTTCTGTATCTGACGGTTCTTCCCCCGTGTGGTGACAGGGCTGACCCTGTGGTAGTCGCAGGGATACCACATCTGCTCAGCTTCCTCATCTGTAAAATGGGATGAACCTGGTCAGTGTGTGTGAAACTGAGGACAGTTTCAGGGAATCCCATTACCTCAGGCTCCCTTACTAATTGAAGGTGGCCAGGGAAAAATTGACTCCATCCCCTAGTTACCTAGTTATACTGTATCCTGGGAGCCTCTTTGGTGGGCCATAGAGAAAGATGCCAGTCACAGAAGCTACAAGGAAGCTAGGTATGAATGCTGTGACTTTTATCACATACAGAACATGCTTGAGAGCCAAACCTCAAGGGGCCACTGCTTTGCAAGTTCTGAACAAGTCTGTGATGGAATGTTCTGGAATCGATGACAATGTTCTTTCTAGGCAGATTTTAGCAACAGAAAGGCTAATCTTGGGCAGTCCTTGTTCTTCTAAGGAGTGAGGCTGTCTGTTCCTATGTTCCTGGGCCATCCTCCTAATCTTGTCGTTAACACTTTTGCCCTCTGCCTGGGGAAAGTCACCTGTATTCATCACAGATAGGAGCAGAGAGCACCTGCCAGTTTCTTCTTCCTTCTCCTCTTCTTTCTTCTCCTCTTCTTCTTCTTTGTATTTATTTTTATGTGTAATATTGTTTTGGTTGCATGCATGTCTGCACCACATGTGGGCAGTGCTCATAGAGACCAGAAGAGGGCATTAGAGCCCCTGAAACTGGAGATGCAGAGGGTTGTGAATGAACATGTAGGTGCTGAGACATGAACCTTGGTCTCTGGAAGAGCAGCAAGAACTCCTGGCCAGTGAGGCATCTCTCTAGCCCCATTTGCTGCTGCTGCCAGGTTAGAGTGCCAGGTTTGTGAAAAACATGCCCCCTAGATGAGGGCAAGGCCCATCTGTGGAAACCGGAGGGTGGGGGCATCACACTTTCACTCAGCCCCAATCAAGAAAGGCTTGATTGCTGTTTGGTTTGCTGGGGCATTTTCTATGCTGACTAGTTTTAGTTGAGGGAAAAGCTTCCCCTCACTTTGGTAGTAGAGCTAGGCCAGTGTTCCCAGAGGGTCAAGGAACTCTTCTTTCTTCTGCAACCCCTGTGTGGGTGTCTGGTGGGTAACCTGATAGTTACCCTAGGTACAAAACTGATGAGAGAGAGAGAGAGAGAGCAGGGGTGCCTTTTGTCGCCCCCCCCCACATACACACAGACTGGCTTTGAGGACATCTCAGGGCCACATGACATGGCTGCGGTACACAGATCTATGGAGAGCAGGCTTCATTGGGTAATACTTTGTCCAGTAGGAGAATGTTAATCAATAGTCCCTCGTCTTAATTATGCTCACACTGTCTGAAGCTGCCTTCTATAGAGCTTTGTCTGACAGGCTTGCCTCAAGCAGAAAGGCTCTGCTCCCTCAACCATGTTAACTACCATTAGAAGTAATGCACAGAATACTATACCCGGTCATTTTATATCTGGTATCTGCTGGTGTGTGGTGTGCCGAATGCCCCTAGCACATACTAGTAATAAAATGACCAAGGATAGCAATCTGTGTGTTACTTCCACTGGCAGTAACATGATTGAGAGAGTGTCTGTGGTTGGCTGACTTCCAATCAGATGAGTCCTTTGAACTTGAACTTACTTCATGCATTTATTTGTGACTGAGCATAGAACATAATATAAACTATGGCCAGGTAAGACTCAACATGTACCCTTTAAAGTCAGGCTCACCACTCAAAACACCAGGAGACAGCTGAGGTTGTTGAATAGCATGGGAAGCACAGGTTGTTCTTCTTGACCTTTGACCTGATGCTGTCACTTCCTGTGTCCCCTTAGGGAACCCTGCTTCTGTCTCAGGAGGCCACTTAGGAGTGTCTGATTAAACATGAGGCAACAGTGAATGTCCTGGCCTTGGTGCCCTCCTGGAATTCTGCTCCACGTCAATGCAAAGACAGAGGGGAAAGTGGGGAGCATTGAGCAAGGTTAAAAAGATGCCAGGATATGTTTGCAGCAGCATTAACCCAAGCATGCCAGAGAAGCTGAAGCCAGCAGTGAGATACCCAGGAAACATGTCTGCTCGTGCAGAGCTTAGAAAATACAGGGAAGCACAAACTAGTGGCCTGCTCAGAGCCCTGGTCTCCTGGTCTGCCCCAGCCCTGCCCTGCCCCACCCACCTACATTTCTGCTCCATCAGCAGAATGTTGGGTCCCTTGGGAGAGACTTGAGACTGAGGACAGGGACTCAAGAGTCAGGTGTTGGAATCTGGGCAACTTCAGACTTCTTCATTTTCTTCTCAGAGTGGTGGAACTGGCTCAGACCCCAGATAGGGAGGACGGATTTCTCTGTAGAAACTAACCAGGGAGAGCAAGGACCCACCAGTGGGACTGCTCAGCCCTTACCATCCTGTAGAGTGAGGCTCCAGATGCTGGAAGAAGACTGTGAGCAAGAGACCAAACAACTTGTCTGAGGTCTGAAAACAACCCTTCCCCCTAACAAACCCCTCCAGGCTGAAGTCTCACTCAGGTGAGAGATGGCAGCACAGCACTGCGTCCTTCAGTAAGAGCATCGTTGAAGATATCAGAGGACAGTAGTTACTAAAAATGAAAGCTGGTAGCAGACATAAAGTTACTGGGAGAATTTTCCATACAGAGGAGCATAAGAAGGACACAAACAGAAGAGATATGGGAACCGGAGGATGGTCTGAGACTCTGCAGGTGTCTAGGAGTATTCTGTAGGGAAAAGGGAGAGGACTGCGCATGTAGCTCAGTTGATAGGATGATTGCCTAGCATCACAAGCTCTGAAATCAATTCCCACCATCCCTAAAACAGACATGGTAGCACATTCCTGTCATCCCAGTCTTCAAGAGGCAGAGGCAGGAGGACCAGGAGTTCAGAGTTATCCTCAACTACATAGCAAGTTTGGGTGTACCTTGGGTAACGCAAGATCCTATCTCAAAAAAAAACCAGATAGATAAATAGCAAGGAATTACTAAAGGATGCAGGTTTACAACCAAGAAGGGCCCAACAGGCCATCAGTATGACAAGTCCACAGATGCACCTGCACCATTGTGAGACCTAACCACACGAATTACAGGAAAGAAAAAAAGCTGTTGGAGGATAAGCCATTAGGGCATCGTTAAGACAGGAAGGCAGACTTAGCCATCAGATTTTTCACTGTCAGTAACCTGGTGAAGGAAGATATTTACAAATCCAGAAATTTCCAAGCAGGACCAAAAAATGTAGTGAGGAGAACCCTGGAGTATGCAAGCTGTCCCCATCAGGCCACTTGACGAAGACATTGCCAACCACACAACACTGGACTCCAGAGCTCAAATGCGTGGCTTCTGAGATCCCAGCACCTCTATTGAGTTTTACAGTGTTGCCCTGCCCAACACATAGGGAACGGGAAGAGGGTCCTTTGTGGGGAATGAAAGAAGATGACACAGGTCACCAGCCCAAAGTAGTGAGAGCAGAAAGCAGTGGGAAGAACAGTGCTAAAGGAGAGAGATCAAAAAGTAACTGAGGGGAGCGAGGCAGACATGGGGCAGCGACTAATGGAAGAAAAGGCTGTGATTAGCTCTAAGAGGAAAAACGTTAGCCACAACTGCCGTGTGTGGATAGATCTTTATGGCCAAGGTCTCGCAAATATCAGTTGGCTTACACCAAAATGTGATCTGCGTCTGTTGGTGGGATTGCGAGGAGTGAGGTCTAGAAAGGAAGCAGCATGTATAAGAAAGTAGAACCCCTTTGTTTTATTTTAAGTCATCAATAGGCACTGTCTAATATATATAGTCAGACCTTTTTACCCGTGGCACCCTCATGCCAGCTTTTAAACAAAAGCTGTGTACCAAAAATGATTTGGAAATCATGAGTCTTTATTGAATATGTACAGTATTTTTTTCTTGCTGTTATTCCCTGAATATAGAGCAGTAACCTTTTACATAGCATTTTTACTGCATTTTTATATTTTGAGTGATAATATGTATGGTATGTGTGCTGGCTTTTGCAAATACTGTGCCATCCATTTTTTGTAAGGGGCTTGGGTGTCTGTAGGTATTGATAGCCTTGGGTTCCTGGAATTATCCTCTGTAGTTGTAGATGGGTGACTGGAGAATACAGAGGAATGGATGGGCAGAGTGGGGCAGGAGACTGCTGTTTTCTGTTGTGAGCCAGTCACAAAGTTATTTGTACCTTTCTCATTGGACTTTTTTTTTTTTTTAACAATATTGTGAGTCTTTTCAAGGCAGCAACTTTGGGCTTCACTTATTTCGTACTGCATTTTTATTTTGAAAAATAAACTTCTGCTTATTTATCATCTCTTTTTGGGCTTTGGAACAGGGTTCTATGTAGCCCAAGCTGGTTCTGCACTTTCTCTGTAGCTGAGGATGACCTTGACTTCTGCTTGACTTCCTAAATGGTGTCTCCATGCCTGGCCCCTTTTTATGCTTTGTTTGTTTTGTTCTTTTCTCAGCTTGAGTTGAAGGCTTCACTCAGTCATTATTAAGTATTTTTTTTTTAATGGAAGCATTGACTTTTTCCTGAAGAGCTGTGCTAGCTTCTGTCTGTGTTTTATTCTACATTGCATCTAAATTCATATGCACACCATAACATAGTCTAGAAATTCATCAAGCAAAGACTGACAGCTGTATGAGGAGAGATCGCACCACCTCCTCTTACAGAAGACTTCTACTATAAGCAGCTAGTTAATAAATCAAGAACAGATTTGAGGAGTGTGCTGGGCAGACTTAGGCCTGTGTGAGTGCAGCGTCAGAGCTGGTGTGCTTCTCTCATGCAGTTTTTAAATGATGTATTTATTTATATTTTATGTTCATTGGTGTTTTGCCTACATGTATTTCTATGTGACGGTATCATGAACTGGAATTAGTTGTCATCTGTCGTGTGAATATTGGGAATTAAACTCTGGGACTCTAGAAGAGCAGCCAGTGCTCTTAACCGCTGGGCATTAATTTACTGATTTCTGAGACAGGGTCTCACCTTGAACCTGAACTCTTGTCCGTCTGCTTTACCCGTCTGAGTTCTGGGATTACACACGTGACATCGCATTGTTTGTGCTGGGCATCAGACGCGGGGCTTCATGTGATCCAGGCAAACTCTCACGGCTGCACTTACCCCTAGCTCTTGCTCTCCTTTTATTTACTCTCCTTATTTGGACTTTGGACCTGAGGAGTCACAGCTTCCATCTACTGTGGGTGACTCTGACTGTGGCTAACGTTGCTTCCCTCTGCTTTCTGTTCTCCCTGAGAGAACTCTGAAAACCCCCTTTAGACCATTTTCTAGTGTTATGCCCACATCTCCTGCCCTCCCTCTCCTGTTTTTAGGTCCTTGTCACTTGTCCATTTTTGGGGTTTCCACTTAAAAGGTTCCTTTTTCAGTAGTGTCTAAGTCATGTTTTTAATTTGTATCTATGAGTCTTAGACTTATAAAAGCTTTTTGCTTACTTTTCTTACTTGTTTGCTGTTTTTCAGTCATCTTAGTCTTTTTCCCAAACTTTTTATTCTTTACTTGGTTATATCTGTCCCCTTCAATCCAGTTTGCCCTTAGCTTGTACTGTGATTTTGGAATTCCAGTCATCTGGTTTTTATGTCAGCTGATACCCTAACATGATACCCTAACAGTTGTTTTGTTGCTAAGCTTTCTGGGGTGTGGTGGGTCACTACTTTGGGTTCTGTTGCTTTGATGATGTGCTCAGCAAGAATTCTTCCCTTTTTCCTCTCCATTGTGTGCTTTTCCCATTGCCTGGGAAAGTGTTAGTACAGAGTACAGGGTGCTTTTTTTATTTTATTTATGTTTTCTTTTCTGAACTTCATAGTTGAGGTTTTATTTCTTACTAGGACGTGACGTGGAGGGGTATGGTATGGCTTTGGCTTCAAGGGGTTTGTTTTGTTTTAGCTTGTTTAGCTTGACTGGTATATATTTGTGTTTTATACCCCTACTGGGGCTTTGGTTCTTTATGAGAGTCATTTTATACCACCTGCCCTTCAGGTGACAATAGTTGGCTTAGCAGGTAAAGTTGCTTGCTTCCAAGCCTGACCACCTGATTCAATCCCTGGGATCCATGTGGTGGAAAGAGAGAACCAACTCCCACAGTTGTCCTCTGATCTCCGCTTGCGTGCCATGACCCAAGCACACCTGCACACACAATAAATAAATAAGCATGAAAGTAAATAAATGGATGATGATACCATTGCAGAGAACAGCTTTCTTTCTGTTTCCTTGGGTCACTTAAGCCCAGAGGAATCTTGATGAAAACAAGGCTTTATTGACTGTCTCAGAGCCTAAGCCATATGTAACATTCGATCTCTGTTGTGCCAATACATGAGCCTAGTGTAGAATGAATCCATGTCTCCTATCCAGACTCCATGTAAATTCTATGTTGCTCTGTGCCTGGATTTAGAGTAGACCCAAGTCTGTCTCTCAGTCCCCAGACCCTGTGATGACTTGTGATCTTGTCTTTACAACCAATGACCTGAGAGACCCCAGGCTCTCAAATTTTCCTCTTGTATGTCCTTCCCTTCGTTTTAAGTTCCTTCTGTGTAGTTGGCAGAGTCTTGTTTGCTTTCTTTTAATACTGCTCAGCTTGTATTTTCCAGGTGTGTGTTCTGTTTTGTCTCACCTTCCCCCATTCATTTTCAGTCAGTGGGCTTGGCGTAAGCTTGTTCTGCTAGCTACCAGATCATGTCAGCCTTGGGGCCACCCACCTAGCATAGAGTCTCTGATGAAGGACAAGTCAGGAATAATGGCTACTTGGCTTGATACTGTTGCAGAGGAAGGAACCACCAACTCCAGGCACAGTGGTACTTTTGTCATGTGTGTGCTTAGTTACCCGCTTTCCCTGCCACTTCCTCTTCCTGTTACCTGGTACCTGTGACCTAGCCATATTTGTCCACTATCTCCCAAACTTGCCATTCCATGTGGTACCTGCCTGTCTGTTCCCAACATCTGTCTCCATTACCTTTTCCTGGGTGGTCTTGGAGACTTTCTGTTAGCTATAAATAAGCAAAGCATTTTGCTTTATTGTAGGGTTTGTAAAGAAATGTTTAGCTGTGCAGTGGTGGTGTACACCTTTAATCACAATACTTGGGAGGCAGAAGTAGGTGGATCAAGACCAGTCTGGTCTACAGAGAGAGTTCTAAGACAGCCAGGGCTACACAGAGAAACCCTGTCTAAAGGAAAGAAGTCAGTTTACCGTGAGTGCTCTGGAGGTGCTTCTGTCTTAGTGTGCCGCATTCTATGGGACAGTTAGAAAACACAAACTATCAAGGAAGCAAGTCAGAGTTGCCCATAGTTTCATCAAGCACTGCACCAGAGTGTGGACATTGCCTCATGCACTGCCTCATAGTAATACCATATCCTGCCTGTGTCTCATTTACTTCTAAGCAGAGTTCCAGGATGGGGGATGTGGCCCAGGTGACAAGAGGAAGGCTGGCATGCAGGAAGCCCTGGGTTTGAGCTATAGCACTGTGTAAAACTGGGCATGGTGGCTTTGCTTAGTTTTAACACTTGAAGGTGGAAGCAGAAGGATCAGAAGTTGAGGACAGTCTGCCAACACGGTTTAAGCTGACAGCTCAGGGGGCTGGAGAGATGGCTCAGTGGTTAGGAGCATTGCCTACTCTTCCAAAGGTCCTGAGTTCAATTCCCGGCAACCACATGGTGGCTCACAACTATCTGTAATGCGGTCTGGTGCCCTCTTCTGACCTGAAGACATACACATAGGCAGAATATTGTATGCATAATAAATAAATATTTTTTTTAAAAAAAAGCTGATAGCCCAATTTGAAAGTTCAAAATCTGGCCAGGCAATGGTGGCACACAACTGTAATCCCAGAATGCAGAGGCAGGCGAATCTCTGAGTTCAAGGCCAGCCTGGTCTACAGGGTGAGTTCCAGGATATCCGGAGATACACAGAGAAACCTTGTCAGATAAGAGAAACTCCTTCTAAAGCTCTATGCATGTGGTAGAGCCATTTCTCTTTTAAAACAGTGAAGACTAAGTTTTTTACCTGTGCAGAGGCCGCACTCAGCAAATACAACAAAGAAAACCAACACTGGGGAAGGTGGTGAGCAGGCAGGTGCACGACTCCTACTCTGTCATCAACAGCCCTTCTCCTCTTGCAGAGCATCTCCTGGGCCACCTGGAGCAAACCAAAAGCCTTCCTGCAGGAGGCCAGCAGCATGAGGCAGCTTCTGAGAAGGAGCCTGATACACTCAGAAGGGAGCCTCCCATCGCAGCTGAGAGCAAGAGCATCCAGAGTGTCGTGGCCACCAAAGAGCCAAAGAAAAAGCCTCGAAGAGGGAGGAAACCAAAAGCATCCAAGGTTGAGCAGCCTCTGGTCATTATCAAAGACAAGGAGCCTACAGGTGAGAAGCTGATGAGCTGTGTGCCAGGGTGGGAGGTATGTACCTCATCATCATGGGTGGCCATGTTGGCAGGGAGGGCTCATGAGGTAAGGTCTTGTCTCCTCCACAGTCCCTCAGCCAGCTGTTAAGAGTGTGATTATCTTGCAGAACACTAGAGTTCAGAACACAGATTTTAAAAATAGACATCTGACTAGGCTTTGCCGTATCAGTCTGTTTTTGTTTTGTTTTGTTTTTCTTTCTTTTGTTATTTTTTGAGGGGAGGGGAAGGCTTTGTTTCCTGACAGTCTTGCTAAGGCTGACTTCAAGCTCAGTATGTAACCCAGGCTGACTTTGAACTCTCGATCCTGCCCACTTAGCCTCTCTAGCTGGGATGGCATGCCGGTGCTACCATACATCGCTTGTGTGTGTGCTTCACAGTCTCAGGTGTACGCCTTGTCCATGCCATGCTTGTCTGGCCAGCTCTTCTGTTTGTCCAGCAGGACTTAGTTTTTCATGTGAGTTCCCAGTATTTGTTGCCCACTGCTTATGGGTGGACAAGTTGCTGGTCATGGCCCTGGCTATTTCTAGTGTGTGTGTGTGTGTGTGTGTGTGTGTGTGTGTGTGTGTGTCTGTGTGTGTGTGTGATATACAAAAGCCAGAGGATAATTTTGTAGTTCTCTTTTACCTCTGTAAGGGCTCCAGGGATGGAACTCAGGGTTCTGGCTTGCACAGTAGGTATTTTTACCACTAAAAATTCAGTCTCTTAAAATCCAAAGTGTCTGTAAAATTCCAAAATCCCTTTTAAAATTCTCTGAACTGTGGGAGCCTATAAAATCAAAATTAAGTTAAATACTTCCTTATTTTGAAAGGAAGAGTCAGGGCACAATCATAATCTGAACAAAGCAAAACTAAACTCCAACAGTATAAATAGTTCAGTGTCCAATATCTGGGGTAACTCACGGTCTTTTGGTCTCCTCCAAAGGGCTTGAGTAATTTCTCTGGCTCTACCCTCTGCAGCACACACAGCCTGTCTTCCTGCTTCCAACAGGCTCCACTCTATGGCTGTTGTTCTTGCATCTCCAATTTGCTGGGTCTCTTGCTACAACTGGGCCACACTTTCACCAATAGCCTCTCCCAGGCTCTCTGCATGTTGGCAAGCCTCATCTTCTCTTCCTGGCCCCTTCAGTCCTGGGTTTTCAACCACTGCCGAGGTTGCACTGTCACCAATGGTGTTTCCTGGTCTTTTACAGTGCCAAGCCTCAACTGTTTGTTCTCCCATGACTCCTTCATATTTTCAAAACCAGTGTCTTACACCACCCAAGTTTGGCTGATAACAGGAAATACAACCTTGCCTATCTCTGAAACACAGCTTCTGTGTCCTGTCTCTGAGGAACACTTCCCAGATTTCCCCTCGGTGATGCCGGTTTCTTCCTTCTCATCCCTATTTCCTTGCTCCAGCTGACTACCATCAGTTGTCCCAGTAAAGGCAAAGAAAGGTTTTACTTCAGTGACTCTGATCCCTTGTTTATATAGCTGACTCTTGAACCACAGATTCCCAACTCAAAATAGCAAATAGCCCTGATACATTTTTAAGGGACTTTCAAACTTCCTTCTGGAACTCTCAAGCCAGTGGTCCATCTTTGGCTTCTCTCTCAATATTCTTCCAAGTTCCCACAGAAAAGTTCACCAATCTTTGAACACTCAATGACTTTTCTAGCCCAACGTTCCAAGGTCCTTCCACAATCCTCCCCCAGACAACATAGTCAGGTCTGTCACAGTAATACCCCATGATCCTGGTATCAGTTTCTGTCCTAGTTAGGGTCAATATTGCTGTGATGAAACACCATGACCAAAGCAATCTGTGTGTGTTTAGGGGGGCGGGGTATTTGGCTCATACTTCCATATCAGTATCAATCACTGAAAGAAGTCAGGACAGGAAGTCAAACAGGGCAAGAACTGATACAGAGGCCACGGAGGGGTGCTCCTTATTGACTTGCTCCCTATGGCTTGCTCAGCAAGCTTTCTTACAGAACTCAGGATCACCAGCCCAGGAATAGCACCACCTACAGTGGGCTGGGCCCTCCCTCATCAGTCACAACTTAAGAAAGTACTCTACAGCAGGATCTTATGGAGGCATTTTCTCAAATGAGGGTTCCCTCCTTTCAGACTACACTAGCTTGTGTCAAGTTGACATGAAACTAGCTAGCTGCTGCTTTGAACCATTTCATGAGCCTCAACTTGTTCTTTGATTGTGCAGAACCCTCAGCTGAGTTTGAAGGGATCCACTTCATAGCATGAACATGTCTCTGGAAAACCATTGTCTCTGTGGTCCTCATGTAACTCCCTGTCCCAGCTGCCCGCTTCTCTGCTGCTAGGTCCACCTCACATTCAGGATAAGGTGTAGTGCTCAGATGTCTCTCCCTTCTGCCTGTGTTACTGGCACTGGATGCTCTTGTCATTGTGGAAATGAAAAGCAAGCTTGAAATGAAAGGGAATAGAAGAGCAGTTTCTGTGGAGCATTCCCCACTGTTCCTGTTTCCTACTCTCTGGCCAGTGCCTGTTCTCTAAGCCATGTGGGAAATACTTGCACATGAGCAGGAGTGGTTTGAGCTCCCTCTGGGACTTCCCTGCATCTGCAGACAGAAAGGGACAGGAGGAACTACTTCCTGGCTATCACAATTGATGATAGTAGGAGAAATAATAGAAACCTGTGGCTCCAGTTATCACAGAGAGGCTCCTGCCAGCAACTGATGGGAGCAGATGCAGAGACCCGCAAGCTAAACATTATAGTGGGTGGAGAGAGAGCCCAGATTGGAGAACTCCATTGGGTCCCTCCCCTTGGTACTAGGGGAACCCCGAAGAAGAGGAGGAGGAAGAACTGTAGGAGCCAGAGGGGTCAAGGATACCAGGAAAACACAGCCCATAGAATCATGGCTAGAATTATAGCTCTTGGGAGATAGAAGGATTAAGTATCTTACATAGTAAATTCAAGGGCAGTCATGGCTACATGAGACCCTATTTCAAACAACAACAAAACTCACAATGGCTGAAATTTTCTTCTGTATGATCTTCCTGTGTGTGAATTTTTATCCCATTTCCGGCATGGCCCTGAACGGAATGTTTACTCACCTTTGAATGTCCTCAAGATGACTTGTCGTACTTGTAAATCTCTGCCAGAGCTTATTTAGTAAGCTTCACGGTCTGGCTGCATACCCATCTGCTGTATGTCAGTAGTGTCCCGGGCAGGGGCAGGAGACGCTTGGGCTTTGCAGGTGTGGCCTGTAGGTTTGGCTTCCATTAAAAACATACTTTCTTTGTATATAGATAAACACTTAAGTTCTGAGATGCTCTGCTTTTATCCCTGTTGCACCCACACTCAGGATGTGCGGCCAGGGGCAGTGCTTCTCCTGGATTTGTCACAATCTGTCCCTACGCTGGTGGTGACCCTTTTGTCATACCTTTCACAGAGCATGTGGCAGAGATCATTACCGAAATACCCCCAGATGAGCCTGTGAGTGCAACGCCAGACGAACGGATAATGGAGTTAGTCTTGGGGAAACTGGCCACCCCCACAAATGAAGTCAGCTCGGTGCCAAAGTAAGTCCTGCTTGTGTGCAGCTGGTGCTTGGGGACGGAGCACAGGGAACAACTAATTGGTACTGCAGGGAGAGCGCCTCCCACCTCTAATCCCCACAGATGCTGCGCTTCATCTTTTCAGGCCAGCAGTGTGTGTTCTGGAGCCCGAGGGTTTCATAGTCCATTCACTGTGAAAGCTTTTGTCTTAAAACACACATGACAGACAATTTACCGTCACAACTCTTTTTAAGGGCACGGTACAGAGACATCCCCCAAGCCTTTATCTACCCAAACTGGAACTGCCCCCAGTGCCCACCATTCTGCCTGCATTCATTCCTACTCTGTGTCCCCCATGCCAGTAGGGCACACAGTGCTTGCCTTCTGTGAATGGCATATTTTATTCAGCACATGCCCCTCTGTGTCAGTGCGTATCCAGATCTCCTCTGTCAGGCTGACTGATGCTACACTGATGCATGCACCTGCTTTGTCTGCTCCCCCACGGGGGCTCCTGGCGGCTTTGCCCCAGCAGTGTGAGCGGTGCTCCTATGGTTCAGCAGTGGCTTGTGTTTGAATTTTAGTCAGTTTCACACCTTGCTCTACTTTCTTTTTTTGTGAGCAAGGGAAAGAAATGTTTATGCCGCAGTTATGATTCCCTGGTGAGTTTTTACCCTGAAGTTGACTCAGCTGTTTTCTATGCCCTTTGGAGTTGGCACAATTCACCTGATGAACCTGTGAAAATGTGGACATGTTTATTATTTCTTTTCTTTGTTACTGCCCAGAGGATTTCAAGCACTTGACAGAAAAAGCACACTTTTTTCTGTGGGACGAAGAAATGGTTAGAAATCAGGTTCAGAGTCAGCGTAAAACAGAGTAGAGTTGAGACCAAGTGAGGGCGAGAGCCACAGTCAGGGCTGCCTTGTTTGGGACAAATGGAGCTCAGGCTTCCTGGCTGAAGCAGATGAGCTGCACAGCTGTTAGATGGCACTGAAGCCACCATTCATGTGCTCAGAGTGTCTGTGCTACCCGGGAGCGGGTGACGTCAGGTTCTGCCTTCCTTCTCCTTTTCCTCATGGACCAAGTGTAGCTGGGAAATGGCCAAGGACCTTCCCAGGTGACTGTGATCAGAAACTTTCACTCTGAGAACCCATCTTGACCCTCTGTCTGTCTCCTGGACAGGTTCACACATCATCCAAGCAGCGCCATTGCCCTCAAGAGGGGCTTGGTTCTGTCCAGCAGACACGGCATCAGGCGGAAGCTCGTACGGCAGCTGGGTGAGCATAAACGAATCCATCAGTGTGGCACCTGCAGCAAGGTCTTCCAGAACAGCAGCAACCTGAGCCGGCACGTGCGTTCGCACGGTGAGTGCGTGCACGGTGAGTGCCTGCCCAGCCCACGGGGCAGGGCCAGGAGAGAGCATGGAGCTGCCGCAAGGGGTAGCCCTGTGGCTGCCGGTGCTCTTCAGCATTGGGGGCACCCAGCCCAGGCCGAGGGCTTATGTTTCAAAGATGGGTGCAGCTTTCTGAGAGGCCAAAGCAGTGAATCTGCCTTCTGCTGGCTGATTCCTTAGGTGACAAGCTGTTTAAATGTGAGGAATGTTCGAAGCTGTTCAGCCGTAAGGAAAGTCTAAAGCAACATGTCTCCTACAAGCACAGCCGGAATGAGGTAAGTGGGCACCTAGACAGCTGGCTGAACAGCTGTTTCCTAGAGGAGGCGCCATGGGGGACGTCCTGTCGTGCCCCCCAACGTATTCTGAGCCCAGCTTAGGCCAGTGCTTACAGAAGCAATTGGGAGAACACAGGTGACTGGCATTTGGGGTTATCTTTCTCAGGCAGTTGGACAGCAGGATTTTTTCTACTAGAACAGGGGAGGAAAACTGTGGTGCAGCTACCTCTAGAAGTTACTAGAACAGCACACACCAGGAGGGCCTCTATGATGAACTCATGCAGTCTTCCTTACTGACAGTGTGCCCCTTTGAGCAGGTGGATGGTGAGTACCGCTATCGCTGTGGCAGCTGTGGGAAGACCTTCCGCATGGAGAGTGCCTTGGAATTCCACAACTGTAGGACAGGTGAGTCCCCACCCCCAGCCACCTGCCCTGCATGTTGGGTGGAAGGGTCCCATTGAACAGACAGCTGCCTTGGCTGGCATCTCCCTGATCCTCTTGCCTCCAGGACTGTGAAGAATAAAATTGTTCAGCCGTTAGAGAAGACTTGAGCAACTTTCCGTTAGTCAGGAAGGGATGGGTTGTCTCATGTCCGTTATACATTCTCAGACCCTGCCTGAGGTCACCTTGATGTGGGACCTTCATCCTTGCTGACAGGGTGAGCAGCTGTGTTGGGTTTGTTCTAGAAGCGTGTGAGAGAAAAATGCAGCAGCATGGCTTAAGATGGGAAAGCCTTTCCTCCCACATCAGCATCCTGCAAGTGTGTCCCCTGTGGGCACCCAGACAGGTTATTACATCCTGAGCCTGCCTCCATCTGCCGCTCTCCAAAAGGAAAGTGGAAGCCATCTTTGTACGAGGCCGGAAACTGCTGTGTTTTGAGCTGTCCCTGTTGGCGAGACAGCTGTGGTTGTAGAGCCCAGGGTGCTCTCAGACACTGTCTCTTGTGCAGTTTATAGTTGGCAAGTGTGAGTGAGCAAGCAGCAAGTTGGCCAAGGGGTGGAAGCTCCCTGAGGCCTGGATGCCCTGTGCTCCAGAGAGGCAGTTCTAGGTCCACTAGTTCCCATGCAGCCAAATCACCAGAGGAGGGTGGAGGGAAGATCACCAGTGCCTTCGTGTTCTCCCTCTTACTAGGACTTAATTAATCAAGCAGTAGAGACCTACAAAGTCAGCCTGTGACACTCTCCACTCCTGCGGTTGTGTGTCTGTCCATGCTTTTGCTCACTTGTGGATATCAGAGTCTCTATCAAAATTGGTTCCATGTCTGGCTGGTTTCTTCTGTCTTCAGCGTGATGCCTTGCTTACTAGGACAAGGCTGTTGTGAAGGGCAGGCCAGGCAGGTTTCTGGAGGACACTTGTCAGTGACATGTACCACCTAGCCAGTTCCTAAGCAGCATCGGTAGTGTGCCTATGAGAATCTGGGCATACTCCTAGCTGTTTCCACTGGGTGCAGCCTCGGGCATACTCTTTGTTAACTGGGATTAGCGCCACCTTCCCATTGTTCCTCAAGGAGATGCAGAGTGGGCCGAGAGTTAGACCAGCTTGATATTAGGTTGCATTAGAAACCGAAAAGCACTTGTTACATCTAAGTTAATGATTCTTTTTTCTAAACGAGTAGAACAGAAAATGAAGAAGCACTTGCTGTGTATTGGTTAGAACTGTCACATCAGACACTTGTCTCTGCTAGGTACTGTGGCACTGATGAACCGCAAGCAGCTTCTCTCCTGAGACTGATTTCAGGGCTGAGAGACCCCATGGCGGCCTATTTACACATGCTCATGTCTTTTGTGGTATGAAGTTAGTAGAACATTCATCCTCGAAGGATTTATACAGCCAGGGCTGGGTGCTTCAAGTGTGCAGTGGGCAGACATTTCTCCAGCCCACTCTGTCAAGCCTGTTTCTGTGCCTCCAGTGCATTGCTGTCACTCTCATTCACATGTTTGCTGTGCTACCATTGAACCTAAAGAGGCTCCCAGCAGTGGCTCCCTCACAGTTCACTCTTGTCCTCTCAGTACATGAGCCCGTTGTTTTCTTTAACAAAATCGCAATTGTTCAATTTTACCAGTAAAGACTCCTGAGACAAGTTTTCCTGGGGTGAAAACTTGCTAGCTCAGAGAGAAAGAGAAAACCCTCCCTGACCCTCTCCACCGACATCCCAGAAGCTCTGTTTCTACTCCATCTCCAACCAACCTTCTTAAACTGAATGTCCCTCCCTTTTACTTCCTATGGGTCTCTATCTGTCCTCCCGATTCCCTCTTACTCTCTCTGTTTTGTTTTGGTTTTTTTTTTCTTAATAATCTTGACTTCCTGTCAGCTGGTTGCTCCACCACTTGACCTTTAATTAACTTTAAGCTCTTGGACTAAAGGTCTGTGCTAGGGCTGAGCAACACCACAACTAGAAACAGGTTTTTCCAGTAAATAATGCAATCTCAGGGTTCACAGTGTGGTCAAATATTCTGCAACATTAGTCCCTCGTCCTTTACCAGATTCCAAAGCACTACCTTCAGGCCTTTGGTGTCACTACATACCTCCATAGTGACTGGATTACTGGGGGGAAGAGGGGAAGTCATTCGGAGACTAGATGTCTGGGTTCTTGCACCTCAGAATGTTATTGAGGTATATGTGATGGATCATGATGGATCATCTTAGTTGACAGTGTAGATCAGCACAGAAAACAGTTGGAAGTAGGGTGTGGAGGGACTTATAGGGACAGCATGAGAGCCCAAGCCAGCAGTGCTGCTTTCCATGGTTACACATGTTGTTCAGAACCTATAAGAAAAAAGGCTCACCTGTGATGTTCAGAGACTCACTTGTACTGTGAGCACCTTCCTGGAAGGGAGGCCCATCTCATCTGTGCTGCAGACCTAACTACTCTGTAATTCAGCCAAACAAATGAGAAAGAGGGTTGGATCTTAAGAATAACATTTCACCTTGGGAAATTGAGTTGTATAGTAGGATTGCCAGAAGCAGGTCCAGGTCTCCTGAGACTTACATAGGACTTCTGATCCATGTCTTTACAAGAAGAACCAGTGTGCTGTGGAGGAAGCTATAGCTAGGAGACTGCTTCCTGGGCTGTGCTGCCCTGTCCCCACTAAGGCCTTGATTCCTTCTCTCACCTCTCCCTGCTCAGAGGCCAGCATATGGCCCTGCCCTGTATCTTTCTTACCCTGGTAGGAAGAGATAAAGATGGCTGATTTTCTTCAGATTTAGGTGGGGTGACCTCCAGCTAGCTACACATGGAATCTCCTGAGTGGAGCTGGAGACTTCCTGCAGCTGTAGAGACTCAGTTCAGTAATCCTACCAGTGGGCCTCAGCTTCAAGGGGCGTTGGCTTCTCTCGGCCAAATCTTGGTTATCACAACTGACTGGAGGTCAAGGGTAGACTCTAGGAGAATGTATGGAGTCCTGGGTTATAACCCCCCTGGGTCTAGGCAGCTCCTAAACAGAGTGACTTGCTCAGATGTCAACAACAAATGCTTGATAAGTGAGGTCCCAAGGTATCTGTAGGGACTTCTTTCCATAAACAGGTGGATGTGTGGTGGGCAGTGGCTATGGAGACTAAGGGCTTTATAGGAAAACATTTGCTGGGTCTAGTGGCATTGTTGTAAATAGGGGCGGCGGGGCTGCGTCCCCAACACCCCAGCTGCCTGCTCGGCTAGCTTATGCCCCAAAATAATTACACGGACACTGTATTCTTTTAAACACTGCTTGGCCCATTCTCTTCTAGGCTAATTCTCACATATTAATTTAGCCCATTTCTAATATTCTATGTAGCACAGCTAGGTGCGCTTACCGGGAAGATTCTAGCCTAAGTCCATCCTGGGTCGGAGCTTCATCGCGTGCATCTTCCCTGGAACGGGGAGCATGGCATCCCTCTCAGGCGTCTGCTCCTGAGAGGAGAGCTGTCGAGTCTCAGCTCACTTCCTCTTCCTCCCAGCGTTCTGTTCTGTTTACTCCTCCCACCTATCTTCTAACCAATAAAATGGGCCAAGGCAGTTCCTTTATTAGCCAATGACCTTCCTCCATCATGGCTTTCTGAGAGAAGTAATGTCACATTTGTCATCTGCTATCATACACGTCTACATTCATGATTCAGGAAAGAGCACGTGATTTTAAAAGGCAAGGTACTCGGTGGTGTGGAGCAGGGGCTGCGGACACCACGCAGAGGGGATGGGGCAGATGGTAGAGTAGACTTTCAGAGGCAAGAACTGCAACTTGCCTGGTGCCTTCCAGAGGTACTTGAAGTGGGGCTAGGATGCAGGGATGCTGACTTATTGCAATATGAGCGTGTGTGTGTGTTGTGTGTGTGTACGCGCGCGCGCGTGTGTGTGCATGCTGTGTGTTGAATAGGGTGGAAATGGGTGTGAATGCAGTGTGTGTACATGTGTATGCATACATATGCATGTATATTTGTGGGGTATGTGTTGAATGAATGGCGAGCATATGCTTGTGTTGTTGAGTGAGGCCTAGGCCCAAGACAGTTCTTCTGGAATAGAGAAGCTGGGAGTGTTGCTGTAGAGGATGCTATCGGAGGTAACTGGGCAGAGAAGAGGGGGCAGCAGTGACACTGTGCTGGAGGAGCAGGTGAGCAAGCTGAGGACACCAGGAGGAAGCTTGTAGTGTGTACAGATAGAGAGGAGCCTGGAGAGCTGCCCGGGCCGTTTTACCCAGTGAGGAACTGGCACACCAGTGTACATTTATGTCTAGCTGAGCACACAGCAAATGAGCTCTGGGCCACGGTGCCCTGCTGGTCTCCTGCCTTGACTCCACTTTTTACTCTGCTGAGGCACACATGCTGGAGCCTGGTCAGGGGTGATTTACCGCACATTGTGTATTTGTTTACTCTCTGGACAGATGACAAGACGTTCCAATGTGAGATGTGTTTCAGATTCTTCTCCACCAACAGCAACCTCTCCAAGCACAAGAAGAAACATGGGGACAAGAAGTTTGCCTGTGAGGTCTGCAGTAAGATGTTCTACCGCAAGGATGTCATGCTGGACCACCAGAGGCGACACCTGGATGGTGAGCCTGAGATGCCTTCCTTCTGACCTGGTGACGTTCTTCCCAATCCTGGGGGTTCTGGGGTGCTGTTAACAGTGCCACGAGCAGCAGGAAGTGGTAGGAACAGTGGGGAACAAAATAGCACAGCTAGACTGCTCTTGAGTGCTGACTGTTAGGAAGTTATTTGAAGTATTTCTTTAGAGAACTTTTGAATCCTGTGAAGAATGATTTTAGTGTGATGGAGTGTAAGAAAGGCAATGTGTTGTCATGTATGCCACAGGCTCAGTCATGTAAACAGTGGAGTGTGCTGGTGTGTACTGTGGGTGGGGGCCATCCGTCTACACAGTCTGTGAGGTCAGCTCTCTCCACACACGTGAGGCAGCAGCCAGGGCAGAATGAGAAGTGGAACAGAGGTTAAAATCAGCATTCTGACTGAGGCTGTCCTTGTTTTCCCTGCTAAGAGTCAGTAGCACTCACTGATGCAAACACTCTTTGGTAGTGTTTGAAAACACCATTTACAGAACGAATTCAGGCTGTGTGTAAAGCTTAACGGCTAGATACATGCACATGAGTTTGTGGAAACAAGACCCGTCACATCTCTTCTAAGTTCCTGCACTTTGCTTCCCCCTGCCCTTTGGTTCGTAAAGACCTACAACATGGTCCCATGAGAGTCATAGGAGGGTACTCTGGGCCCCACCTAGCCTCTGAGAACCATGGACAAATCACTACACCTTAGTTCTCCTGCTTGTATAGTGGTGGTGGTAACTGTTTCTTTTGAAGTCAGTGTCATAGTTGGACCTGAACTTGCCATGAGGTTCCTTCAGGCCCATCACAGCAGTTGCTCAGAACCAAGGATGCTCACAGCTCTGCTCAAAGCCACTGCTTTCTGTGATGCACCTACCTGGACTAGGTGTACCTTTCACACTTGTTGTTTATTTATTTGTTTGTTGTTGGGGAGTTTTTTGACTTTAGTTTTTGGTTTTTCAAGATAGGGTTTCTCTGTGTAATAGCTCTGACTATCCTCAGGATTAGATCACCACCACCTGGCCAAATGAGCCTTGCTATGTTGCATATAAGCTCAAACAATCCACCACCAGCTTCCTGCATGTCTAGTACCACAGTACTTTCAGCATAGTTCCCAAGCAGGTCTAGGATCTGACCCGTACCGTGTGACCTCACACTTCCTGTTTGATCTGGGATTTCAGGTGTGCGGCGAGTGAAGAGAGAAGACCTGGAAGCCAGCGGGGAAAGCCTGGTTCGTTATAAAAAAGAGCCTTCTGGATGCCCAGTGTGTGGCAAGGTAATGTTCCGCAGTTACTGTTGGTGTTGCATGGCAGATACCCACTCTCTAAGCTCGAGCTCAGAGCTACAGACAGGGAGCTTGTATGTCCAGCCTACAGCCCACAGTCCCCTTGCACTCCCAGATAGCTGTAAATGCAGCCCAGTACAAAATAGACATTTAAGGCATAATACATGTCCTAGTTAGGGTTCTGTTGTTGTGGTAAACTGTGACCAAAAGCAACTGAAGTGGAAAGAGCTGCTAAGAGTCCATCATGAAGGGAGATCAGGGCAGGAACTCAGTCAGGAACTGGAGCAGAAACCGAGGCAGAGGCCATGAATGAGTGTTGCTTGCTGGCTTGCTCTCCATGTCTTTCCCAGCTTGATTTCTTGTAGCACCCAGGACCACCAACCATCAGTAATTATGAAGAAAATGCCCCACAGACTTACTTACAAGTCAGTCTAATGGAGGTGTTTCTCAACTGATGCTCCCTCCTCAGAGTTGGCTCTGACTTATGTCAAATTGACCAGAAAACTAGCCAGCACAAAAAGATTTGTTTTTTGGCTTTCATTTCTTCTGTACAGTTCTTAAGTGTCAACTTTGTAGACAATAACCATGTTTCTGTGTCAGAAGGTTAGATACACCTTCTAGGGCAACCGTGTTAAGGTACATAAGACAGGTTATGTACCATCTGTCTTTAACTAAGTGTCCCTCAGGGTGCACATTTGGGATGGGTTTCCAATAAATCTGTGGAGAGTTTTTTGTTTTTGTTTTTTGGCCCTTCCACTCTGTGGGACATGCTGTCCTCTTGAGTGTCTAGACCTTGTTTTCATATCCATATTGAAGAGGCAAGATGCCCTGGGACTTTATGCTGCCCGCTCTGGCCACCCCTGCTCAGTGTCCAGGTAGTATTTTCTAAGTTAGGGGTAGCCCATCCCATGATGGCCAAGGTTAGTTTGTAGATGCTAAATATTTTTGCCCGGACAGCCTGTGCTGTTGTGCAGGTGCCTTGATATGATCTACCCTGGCCTTGGCCGTGTCTCTAGTGTAGGCATCTAAGACTCCCAGCCCTGTCCTGACTGCCACATACACATTGCCCCATTCTTCACACATGAACACCTGTTCCTAACTGGAAATGCCATTGCTGGTTCATCAGACTCAACTCTGACAACTCAGGTAACAGGAGGTACAAGCTATATCCCCAGAGGACTAGAATCGTATCCCTTACTGCATAGAGCACACACTGGGGATACAGGTTCTTGAGAGGCTCCTGTGCATGTGGCCCAAGCAGCCTCTGGTGTTGCTGAGCCTGGCACAGCTGCACAGGGAGCTACTGGCATAGAGTAGCATTGGCTCCTGGGTACCACCACACTGGGAACCCAGCCCCACGTGGCTGGCCACTCCTGACTGAACATGTGGCAGCACTGCCAGATCCAAAGATGCCTTCAAGAGGAAATGAAAAGCTCTGCTTTCATGGTATTTCCTGGTTTCTTTGAACCCACAGAGCCAGCCAAAGCCTGTGGATCAGTGAAGCCATGTGCGGCCATTGACCTTAAATTGTAGGTTTGGAGGCAAGATGGTGCAGGGACAGGGAGGTGCAGCCCATGGGAATAGACAAATAGTCCCAGGGCACCTCATCTGCAGAAAGTCCTGCCTTTGGATGCTCCATGATCAGTGGGGCTTCTGGGACACTGGTGATTGTTGCTTATCTGCCTTGTAGACCCCATGTTCCTAGCCCCAGCTCAGGGTTGACTGTTAAATGGTTCTTGGAAGACTAGTGTGGATGCTTGAGTGAATCCACATCCATCCCTCCAGGCTGGAGACAGAAAGCAGCATGAAACAGTGCTCAAACTGGATTGGGTGTCTTCTTTGGTATTCACTTTGAGAAAAACTGCAGGTGTATCTGCATGGCTTCCCAGTAGGCTCTGTGCCAATGAGCTGTTTAACTCAGCGTAAGGACTGCTGTACTCTCATTGCAGCAGAGATTGGAAACAGTGTCCTGTATTGTGGTGTGAGTGGGTGTCCAAATCACTATAAGTTTAGCCAGGTAGTGGTGGTGCATGCCTTTAATCCCAGTACTTGGAAGGCAGAGACAGGTGGATCTCTATGAGTTTGAGGCCATCCTGGTCTACAGATCAAGATCCACAACAGCCACTGCAGTTACAAAGAGAAACTTTGTCTCAAAAATTAAAGAAGGAGCCAGGCACATGCCTTTAATCCCAGCAGTCGCCTTTAATCCCAGCACTCAGGAGGCAGAGGCAGGTGGATCTCTGGGAGTTCAAGGCCAGCCTGGTCTACAAGAGCTAGTTCCGGGATGGGCACCAAAGCTACAGAGAAACCCTGTCTCGAAAAACAAAAAACAAAACAAAACAAAAAAATTAAAGAAGAAGGCTGGGCAGTGGTGGTTTAGCCTTTAATCCCAGCACATGGGAGGCAGAGTCAGCTGGATTTCTATGAGTTTGAGCCAGTCAGGTTTACAAAAACTAGTTCTAGGACAGGCTCCAAAGCTACAGAGAAACCCTGTTTTGAAAAACCAAAAAAGAAAAAAATTAAAGAAGAAAGAGAAAGAAGGAAGGAAGGAAGGAAGGAAAGAGAGAGAGAGAAAGAAGAAAGGGAAGGGAGGAAGGAAGGGGAGGGAGGGAGGGAAGGAAAGCAAAACTGCACTTTTGCTTTCCGGCCATCCAGACCCTGAAGCACGATTAATAAAAACTCAGGGTCATAAATTGGGGTTCAACCTGAAGATTCGAAAAGCAAAACAGCCCCACTGGCTCTCACCTCGACCTCCAGGAGTCTCAGAATGAGACTGCGAGTCTGAGAGTTGTTTCTTCCCATTTTATAATCCTGTCTAGGGCTGGGATTAAAGGTGTGTGTCATTACAGCTACTGAGATCAAAGGTGTGTGTTACCATAATCTGGTCTGTAAGGCTAACGAGTGGGACTGTTTTACTCTCAGATCTTCAGGCAGTCTTTATTTATTAAAATACAGTTGAAATGCCACTACAAGACCCAAATAATCACAGAAAATTACAACACTGTTTGGCCAAAGGCTCAGGCATATTCCTAGCTAACTCTTACCTTGAGGCTTTTGGTTTGTTACCTCACATCTTGCTTCTTGGGTGGCTACATGGCAACACCTGGCATCTCCCAGACTCTGCTTTTTTTCTTTCTGAATCTCTGCTTGGATTTCCTGCCTGGCTATTGGCCAAATCAGCTTCTTTATTAACCAATGGTTGTAGGCAGAGACCTCTCGTTTGTTCCCGGCTGCCTAAACCCAAAATAATCACATAGAAACTATATTAATTAAAACACTGCTTGGCCTATTAGCTTAGGCTTCTTATTACCTAACTCTTACATATTTAATTAACCCATTCCTATTATTTTTATGTTTTACCACGAGGCTCATGGTTTACTGTTAAGGTTCCGGTCATCTGTCTCCATCGGCAGCTACATGGTGTCTCCCTGATTCTGCCTTCCTTCTCCCAGCATTCAGTTTAGTTTTTCCGCCTAACTCTATTCTGCTGTGCCACAGGCCAAGGTGCTTCTTAATTAACTAAGGATAATAAAACATATTCATAGCATACAGAGGGGAATCCCACATCAAATGGTAATAAAGCATATTCACAGCATATAGGGAGATATCCACACCAAGGAAGGGAGGAGGAAGGCAAGCACCATAAGTCTAGAAGAACAACTGCTAGATATTTAGGCCTGGTGGTAGCTTGTCCTGTAGGCCACAGGATTTGGCTCCCTGTATGCCCTAGCCCTCACTGCACTGGCTCCCTGTCCCCAGGTGTTCTCTTGCCGGAGCAACATGAACAAACACCTGCTGACCCATGGTGACAAGAAGTACACCTGCGAGATCTGCGGGCGCAAGTTCTTCCGAGTGGACGTACTCAGGGACCACATCCACGTCCACTTCAAGGTGCAGGCCCCACGTGGGTGACAGTGACCTGGCCCATCCATTGTCTGTGTAGATGAGGCACTCCACTCACCAACAGTAGACTAGATTTCACAGTTCTGGTGCTAGAAGGTTCCATGTCTGTTGAGGGCTTCCTCATTCATACATCTCCTTGCTGTGTGCTCACATGGGGGAAAGATGAGGAAGTTTCTGGGGTCTGTCTTTTAAAGACTCTAGTCCTACTCATGGCACCCCACTATCGGACCTTGTCATCCCCCAGAGGCCCTCCTTCCTCACGCTGTCACCTTAGGTGAAGTTCTAACACATGGGCACTGGCATTCAGATTGCTGCCATGTCCTTCCATAGCTGCCAGCATGGTCGTTGGCAGGCTTTTCATACAGATTCCCACTGACACGCCTGCTGCAGGGCCCAAACAGAATCTCCCTGTGTAAGGAGGGTGACGTTCTGCTGTCTCCCTGCCTTTAGGGAAAGAAGAGCTGTGCAGGAGTCCCCGGTAGAGAAAACTGGGTATGAGGGCAGGTGGGAGAAGCACCTGTCTGAGTCAGAGGCCCAGAGCAGTGCTGCAGCAGCGGGTGTCCTCCAGGACTCCGCCTGAGCATAGGTGGGATTGTCTATACCACAGGATGGCCAAACCCAGCGCCATCCAAAGGGACATAGGTATAGCTCGCTAGGCAGACAAATGATTCCCCAATATGCTGCAGTAAAGGCGGGGTTTATGACTGTCCTGCAGGACATCGCACTGATGGACGACCACCAGCGGGAGGAGTTCATTGGCAAGATTGGGATCTCCTCAGAGGAGAACGATGACAACTCTGACGAGAGTGCAGACTCCGAGCCGCACAAGTACAGCTGCAAGAGGTGCCAGGTACTCAGCACCGCCTGCAAGCACGGCCGCGGGTGGGATTGGTGACCATGGGGCTGAGAGGATCTTACAGCACAGTGTTGCCAATCTCCTTCACTAAGGAAGCTTGTCCCATATCACGTGGGCTTAGGAATGGTAACTGTGGGAGTCACCCATCAGAACCCACTCATGACTTGGTGTGCACATAAGCAGGACAGCTGATGGTGTTGGGGCCTGTGTCCTGGAAACTGGCCTAAGACTGGGGATGCTTGGCCCCAGCCAGCCTGAAGCTGGTCCATACTACACAAGGCAGGGTGCATACTTTCAGGAAAGCAGCTCATGGCCTGAGTTTCCAGCAGCCTCTCCTGTAAGCCACCACTCCCCCATGAATAACTGGCCCTCCCGTGGTGTCTGGTGATAGAAGTGTAGCAGAGATGCCCAGAGATGCAGTGAGTCAGCAGCTTCCACCCTGTGTGCCTATAGCTCACCTTCGGCCGTGGGAAGGAATACCTGAAGCACATCATGGAGGTCCACAAGGAGAAAGGCCATGGCTGCAGCATCTGCCACCGACGCTTTGCGCTCAAGGCCACCTACCATGCCCACATGGTCATCCACCGAGAGAATCTGCCTGACCCCAACGTGCAGAAGTAAGAATCCAGGGTTGTGAGGAAGAGGGGGACTCTACAAAGCCACAGTGCTTTTTTTTAGCAAGTCACAATCACTGGGTCATCTTTGCCAGATATTTGAGGCACCTAGTCTCTAGGCCGCATTTCTCACCGTATTTTTTTTTTCTCTACAGGATTCTAAAGTATGTTGGCCTACTTGACAAGCTAACACAACCTGCTATAGCTAGGTTTTGTTAATGCTGCCCATGTCAAAGGTCAGACCATAACCAGAGCTATGTTGTGAGCAACTAGATGACTGAATTCATCTTCCAGAGCTGTTGTGACCAAATACCTCATACTCCATAGTCCTAGAGCCTGGGATCCCATATCAATTATATCGATCAGGGTTGTCTCCTCCTAAATTCTCCTTGACTAGCCATGGCATCCTCAGTGCCCTCAAAGGCTCAGCCTTCTCTACATATTTAGCTCTTCTCTCATCTTCTTAAGGATTGGGGTCACCACAATGACTTCATTTTACCTTGATCTGCTCTGTGAATGCCTGTCTTCGTATACAGCTGTATTCTGGGCTAAGACTCCAACAACAGTTTTTGAGGGACACAGTTCAACCTATTACAGAAGCTGAGTTACGTAACATCTTCTTGCCTCACCTCCCTTGATAAAGGAGCTCTCACACATGCCCTTCACAGCTGAACAGACCCTCACAGCAGATGAAGCCTTCTCCGTGGATGAGCCCCTCAGATGGTAAACCCCCTAGAGGGGGCTCCTGAAGAGTTGTCTCTACTTTCAGGTACATTCATCCCTGTGAGATCTGTGGGCGGATCTTCAACAGCATCGGGAATTTGGAGCGCCACAAACTCATCCACACAGGTATCATGCTCCTGCTTACATCTTACCACCCACCCAGCAACAGGAATCTGCATCACTCTCCCTGGCTCCATAACAGACAGCCATGCCTTGGCTCCTCACACTGCATCCCTGCTTCTCCACCTTCCCTCCAGGCCTCCCCTGCCACTGCACATCCCTTCCCATACCTATGTCCACCTCAGGTTCTCAGGGCCTTCTCATGCCAAAGACTCCCATGGAACATACTGGAAAAGCAGCCCACGGTATCCCTGTGCTTCTAGCTGAGACCCTTGCTGGCTGGGGCTTTCAAGCACTGCCGTGTTTGTTTGCAGGTGTGAAAAGCCATGCTTGTGAGCAGTGTGGAAAGTCCTTTGCCAGGAAAGATATGCTGAAGGAGCACATGCGTGTGCATGACAACATCCGAGAGTACCTGTGTGCCGAGTGTGGGAAAGGTGAGTGTGTGTCTGGAGCCCCGGGGGGTCTCTCGTAGCCACAGGGTATTCTGGAGCCATGGGCCATCCTGGGCCATCCGAGCATGTTAAGCCAGGCATCCAGCTTGCCTATGATCACTAAAATGTGGACCTGAACCTAGACATAGTCTGTGCCCGTGACAGTGGGTGGCTGCTAGGAATCATGAGTCTTCTTGGCAAATGGGGGCCAAAATCACACCATGTACACAAAATTATCCTTTAAGACTTCTCTATAGCCTACAAAAAAAAGCTGGACGTTTCAAGTTCTGTTATTTGAGACAGGGTCCATGTAGCCCAGGCTGGCCTCCTGCTCAGTGTGTAACGAAGGATGACCTTACATACAACCTCTCTCCCCAAGCTCCTTCCTGCCAGGTTCTGCCTAACTCTGTTTTCTTTCCACATACTATGTAGGTTCTCTTACCCCCCCCAGTCTCACTTAGAACAGAAGTCCTATGAAGCCAAGGGCTCTGTCTAGCATAGCACCTCGTCTCTAATGCCTGGCACTTAAATAGTCAAAGCATAGCAGTTATGAGAGTGAACGAAAGAGACGATGAATAGGTGTTGGAACTGCAAGGGTGAGGTTTGTAACAACTAGGTTCAGTCCTTTGCAAGAAAGACAAGCAGGAGCAGACAGCAATACTGGGTAACACTGTTTTAAGTAGAGCTTAGATGTGATAAGCCAGAGAGGGATCAAGAACAGGCCAGTTACCTAAAGAATACTCTGCTGGGTGGCTAAGCTTTGACTGGATCTCTCATCACCTGTGGTTTTTGTCCCTGGATGGTGTGTGGGGGGAGGGTATACAACATTTTTATTTGGAGGGTTGGGAAGAGAGGGAAATTAAGGTAAAATTGTTCTTCCATAGTCAGAAAAAACTGGCACTTTGCACAGCCAGGGACCAACAGCCGAGAGACTCGGGGTGGAACTTGTGTGCCCTCTGCTGTCTGACTTGATGGGTCCTATGGCCCAGCTGGGCTGTCACTGAGATGGGTGAAGATGGGTAGTGACGGGGTGGGACTGGGGTGGGACTGGGGGAGCTGCTGTCCAGCTGAGGTTAGAGCTCTGAGCCCTCTGAGCTCGCTCAGCATGCCGCCGCTGCTAGTTTGTCCACTGGGGGCTGCGGGAGGGTGGGAGGGTGGCCCAAGGACTGCAGTCTGCCTGCACTGGTGTGTGGGCACTCTGGGTATACTATGCTGCTGCCACTGCCACCCACCCAGCTGGGCCTTGGCTGGTGAGGATGCTTCACCACTTCCCTCATCTTGAGTCCTAAGTCACAGCTTTGGACTATTTCAGTACCTAAGATTGGCAGCAGTAAGTAAAAACTTGTGGTCTGACAAGGTGACGTGGCTAGTAGAGGTGTTTGCACATGGCTGTAATGACCTGAGTGTGATCCCTGCATCCTGCAGTGTGGCAGGAAGTGACTCTGGGGAGTTGTCCTCTGATTGTACATGTTCCTGCACTCACTTTCTCTGTCTCTGTCTCTGTCTCTCTCTCTTTCTCTCTCTCTCTCTCTCTCTCTCTCTCACACACACACACACACACACACAAATATTTTTTTTAAAGAATGGCTCTTTTTGTTTGTTTTTTGTTTTCATTTTTGTTTTTCGAGACAGAGTTTCTTCATGTAACTCTAGCTGTCCTGGAACGGGCTTAGACCAGGATAGCCTCAGACTTACAGAAATCCACCTGCCTCTGCCTCCGTAGTGCTAGGATTAAAGATGTGTGCCATCCCCACCCTGCAAGAATGGCTTTTTTAAAAAAATAAGCATATATCTGGTGTCTTCATCTTAGTTACCATCTTGTCGTTGAGACAGACAAGAAGCCCTAGTCATCCTGTCCATCTCACTGCATCATCTCAGATGCTGTTGTTGACACACCGCCATCTGAATGTCACAGTAAATCTCTAGTGGCCTCCTTCACCCTCTGAGGTGAGGCCCTAGCCTTTTTCCCAAACACATTCTGTGTCTGTGCCCACTGGGTTCAGAAGGGCGCTTCAGGGGAGTGGATGGGACACAAATGCCCGGGCAAGTTCTGGTGAGTCTGGCACTCATGCGGATCTGCCTCCTCTAGGAATGAAGACGAAGCATGCACTGCGCCACCACATGAAGCTGCATAAGGGTATCAAGGAGTACGAGTGCAAAGAGTGCCATCGCAAGTTCGCCCAGAAGGTCAACATGCTGAAGCACTACAAGCGGCACACAGGTGTGTCAAGTCCCCGTTCTGCCAGGTCTGCGAAACCAAACGGCCCCAGTGTGGTGAAGATCGGTGCCAGGCACCTTCTTATGAGTTTGTCTTTGACTGAGTCCCTGGAAATCAGAGCCACTTACAGGGGTACCCTGTGTCTGCAAAGGATCACAAGTCCATCCCACCACCAGTGTGAGATCTTTGTTTTCCATATCTCTCTAGTGTTTTGTTTTTGTTGTTTTGGTTTGTTTTTAGTTTTCGGGACATGATTTCACTGGGTAGCCCTTGTTGTCCTAGAAGTCACTCTATCCAGGCTGGCCTCAAACTCACAGAGATCCACCTGCATCTCAAGTGCTGGGATTAAAGGCAGGAGCGACCACTGCCCAGTATGTTTTTTATTTTTAATAATAGTCATAACTAGGGTGAGATGGCTCCTTATTGGACTGTTGGTTTTCAGGTCCATGGTGGCTGATGATAGAGATCATTTTTCATTTATTTGTGTCTATTTTGATCATTTCTGGTTTTAGCTGTGTTGTTTATTTCTTTTTTTTTTTTTGGCAAACATGAGTAACAATAGTCATTTAATTGACTCAGAAGTACTGTAACTCTAAATTCAAATAAACAGGGCAATTTTGTTTTAGATTTTTTTTTAAAAAAAATATCGGAAGAAACACGTGTGGTACACTAAGGAACTGCCACACCTCCACACTATGTTCAAAGCTGTTGCTGGTTACAAGTGCTAAATGAAAGTGTTAAAAAAATTATTTAGCTTATTTTAATACACCTGCTTGTGCAATATATTTTGAAAAATTAGAAAGCTTATATATTTTATTTTAATTAAGCAATATTGATACTTTTACTTACATGTATTGAAAGGGGGCAATAAACTTGAAAAGGTGTTGAAATTATAAGAAATTATCTCCCTCACATGCTTATAAAGTCATGAATGTCACAAAGTTCTTTTAAAATGTTCAGAAAGTAGATCACTATATACAGAGCGTTAAGTCACTTTGGTTCAACATACATTGTTCGTATTAACCTTCCGTCTCATGACTGACTGACGGGTGTCTCTTTCATTGTATCTCTTGTCTCTTTGCTCTGTGGCTGTTTCCTTTGCTCTGGAGAAGTCTCATGGTTTGATGTGTAGTTTTTTGTTTGTTTGTTTGTTTCCTGGACTTCAAGGATCATCTCAAAGCCATTGCTGTAGTGTGTCTCCTAAGTTTTCTTTTAGTACCAAGGTCTTATCTTTAATCTTTGACCCGTTCTAAGTTGGTTTTTGTAGAGATAAAGGTCAAGTTTGAAACTTCTGAATGTAGACATGCAGTTTTCCTGGCACCTTTGTTGAGATTCAGTTGACTGTACATGCATGTTTTTATTTTAGGATCTGTTCTGTGGATGTGTGAGTTTCTCATGCCAGTACCATTGTGGTTTTGTGCCTGTGACTCTGGTACCTGCAGCTCTGCGTTCTGTTCCGGGTCACTTCTGCTACCCTTCAGGATTGTTTTCCTGGCTCTGTGAAGAAGTCATTGGTGTGCTGCACTGAATCTGTAACTCACTTTGTGTCGACATTTTAACATTCTTAAAGTCCATGCATATGGAACGTCTCTCCACCATTTGGTGTCTTCAGTGGCTTTATGATCTTCGTTGTAGGAACATTTCCCAGCTTTCATTATAGCTATTCGAGGTAATTTTTTTGTAGTTATTGTGACTGGAATACCTTTCGTGATTCTTAAATTAAAATATACTTTAAGCCAGTCAACAGTGGCGCTCACCTTTAATCCCAGCCCTTGGGAGGCAGAGCAGTTGGATCTCTGTGAGTTTGAGGCCAGCCTGGTCTACAGAGTGAGTTCTAGGACATCCAGGGCTACACAGAGAAACCCTGTCTCAAAAAACCAAAAAATGAAATAGGCTTTAAAGACTTCCTTTTAAATAAAAATGACTTGTATTTTGTAATCTGAAGCTGTGGTGTCATCAATCTTCCCAGCGTGTTCCATAGGCTTCAGCAGCCAGTACTCTAACACTGTGCCCCTGGGGCACATGATGGATGACTGTTCGAAATCCCTGCGGCAGCTCCAGGGCCTGGGCTCTATCAGGTGTTTGACCACTTTCAATTTAGTATTACCTGAAGGGATGTTCTTGTGAATTTGAGGGCTGTGTCCTTCCACTAGTCCCAGCATCTTGATTGTATATTTTCCCCAGTATCGATACCTTTTTTTGTACTAATTATTCTGGTAACAGTGTGTAGCTTATGTGGGCACCAGGGATCCCCACCATATTTTTCATATCTTCAGGTGATTTAGAAGTCTTAATTTGGTAAATTTATGGTGAATGCAGTGTGTGCCAATGAGAGATTGCACACCGTTCATATCTTGTTGTATATCTGAAAACTGAACTTCTGAACACAGAATCCCTGTCCTGAACTTGGAAATTCTTGGTTTTAGATGCGCCTGCTAAAAGTCTGACCTGAACTTCCTACTCTCAGGATTTTTTTAACTTTACAAAATGACAGGTTTCATAATGTTTTCCTACATGTAGGCAATGTATATTTTCATGATTTCCTCCCCAACAGATAAATATGATTGGTGTGTGTGTGTGTGTGTTTCCCCCCCTCCTCCTCCAGAGGCTGGTCTTGAGCTTGTTGTGTAGCTAAAGGTGACCTGGAACTCTTGGATCCTCCTGTCTCTGCTGAGTGCTAGATTACAGGTGTACACTGCCACACCTGGTTCATGCAGTACACAGGTCATACCCGGGGCTTTGTGCATGCCAGGTGAGCACTCTGCTCACTCAAACATCCTCATCTTCAGTTCTTTGTGTGTGCATTGCTGTGTGTTGGGTATCTGTGTGTTATGTAATTCTAATTCTTACCAGTTGAGATCTTGGTGGCATCTTCATGCTTCCCCACATGAAGTTAAGCTTTGTACAGATAGGGATGATTTGACTTCCAGTCTTCCTGCACGCTTGTGTTTTGCTTCCCTCTTGCCTGATGGCCATGCTAAACCTTGAGGTGCTATCTCGACTACCAGCATGGGAACTGACACCTTGTCTCCTTTCAGACTCTAGTAGAGACTGCTTTAGTGTCTCCCTTTTGGTACAGTTGCTGGCTCTGGGTTTGCCATGCATAGCCTCATGCTGAGGTATGATCCTTCTACACCTGGTTTGTTAACATTTTACTTTGAAGGGACGTCTGTTTATCAAATGCTTTTTCTGCTCTATTTGAAATGATTGTGAGATTCTGTGTCTGCTGATATTTTGGCCCTTTATTCTATTGATGTACCATATCACATGTGCCAATTTATACAGATTGAACCATCCTTGCTTCCTGGGATGGATTCTGATTTATCTTGTTCATCCTGTGGATAGTGAAAAAGTAATCCCTGGTGTTTGTGTGACCACAGCTGCTCTGCTGTCTCTCCTTGTCCTGACTTTCTCTTGCTGTTTAATCTCTAACTCCATGTCTTAGGAGCTAGCCTTTTGAGGCTAAGAAGGGATTTAGGTGAATAACCCTGCTTTGAGAAACTGTTGCTTTCTCTACCCGTGGGTCTCTTCTCTACATCTGTGTTTTCAGGCCTTCCCAATCTCTTCATTTTTAAAAATATGAAATGTCATATAATGGGCTAAATTTTTGAGGCCACAGTTTTCTAGGTAAATCTGAGAATAAATACAAATTTTGTCAAACTATCTTCTATTTACCATTCCCCTTAGGTGCTACAAATCCTGAAGCATGAGACATCCTCTGTATATACTTAAACTGAAAACCCACTAAGTATGTGACGTTGAACTTGACTTTTCCTGCAGGAATTAAAGACTTCATGTGCGAGTTGTGTGGGAAGACATTCAGCGAGAGGAACACCATGGAGACCCACAAGCTCATCCACACAGGTAACTGCGGCCCAAGGATGGTTCAGGCTGTCCGAGTGTGTAGGGATGAGAGCCCCAGCCCAGTCATAAACACTTGCAGAATAAAACTCCCTGGTTTAATGCAGCCCGTTGGCCTCTAAACCCCACTGTACCTTTCCAGTGTGTATTCTTCAAGGACGAAGGCCAGTGGTTCCTGCTAGTCTTAGGCATTGGTGTCCAACTGGTCTGCCCAGGTGACGGCTCTCTAGAGGAGCAGAGGGAATGGCAGGTGCTTAGCTTGGGAGATGACTTAAGCATTAATGGCTGTCTGCTGACTTGCATTTCTCTTTTCTACCCCACTTATTTGTGTGCGAAGTGGGCAAGCAGTGGACTTGTTCCGTGTGTGACAAGAAGTACGTCACAGAGTACATGCTGCAGAAACATGTCCAGCTCACCCACGACAAGGTGGAAGCACAGAGCTGTCAGCTGTGTGGCACCAAGGTGTCTACCCGGGCCTCCATGAGCAGACATATGCGGCGCAAGCACCCTGAGGTCAGCCTGGGACTTATTCCCATCTCTCCATAGCATAGCCTGGCCCCACCGAGGGACTGGAGTACCTGTTCTGCTCTGAGACCCTTTGTCCTGGTGCAGTGTGAGTTTAAGGTCGAGCCCTGGTCTTATGTCGAAACTATATCATCTTTTTTTTTTTTTTTCCTTCCTAAGGCAGGTCATGTGTAGCCCAGACTGGCCTAGAACTCACTATATATCTGAGTAACGTTTTGAACTTGAGGTCCTTCTACCACTTCTCTGAGTGCTGGGACTGCAGACATGCTTCACCACATGCAGGTTTATGTGGTTCTGAACCTTGAACCCAGGGCTTCAGAATGCTAGGCAGGTACTTAGTCAGCTGAGCCCCAGCCCAACCATCTTCTCATGACAACAAAACTAGACAAATAGTTAGTTACTAGACCCCTAAGAAGAGAGACTTTCTGAGCACAAGGGTCTGAGCAGGGAAGCTCTTGGGATTTCTGTAGGTTTGGGGCGGGGGGGGGGGGTGGGTGTAAACTGAACACCTTTGTGAGCTGTATTCCCTTTAACAGATACAGACTTAGTGTCAGCTGTAACAACCATTCAGTAGGAAAACCCAGTGTGTAGGGAAAGAGAATTCATGGGAGAAGAAATTCATACAAGTATAAGAAACACCAGGAAGACTTCTACTTTTCTCTGGGTCCCTGGAGTGGTGATGTAAGCAGGAGACACAGTCCTCAGAGCCCATTCGTGTTCTGCTGGCTCAAGCATGGTTCAGAAAAGGGCACAGAATGGGCTTTTGTCTAGAGGTCCAAAGATGGAGCTCCCTGACACCCCCACGAACCCCTACAACGAATAGTGTACATTTTTCCACTTTAGATTTAAGGGGCCATTGGGGTGAGGTCAGATGTGTAGCCTTCCCCAGTCCTACAGTTTCTCTACACCTTGTTTCTTTGGCCGCTCACCTTTCTTACACCTTCCCAGTGCATTCATTTCCTCCCTGTGCTTGTGTCTATTGCCTTACGTAGGACTTAGTCACCAGTTACGTGACTGTAAGCGGCTGACTAGTGTTGCTCGCCATGGTGGGAGGCTGTTTGGGCTCATAGGACAGGTCATGGAGTGAGTGTTGCATGCGAAGGACCCTTGTGAGTGGGGCTGAGAAAGGAAAGGCAGGACTAGGCGGACATGCACATAGCTGCATGCCTTAGGCTAAAGGCTACAATGTTAGACCCACAATAACCTCCATTGGTGGTTCCTGTAGGACAGACTTATTGCTCTGTGTCTTAGCTCACTGAGAGCACGTGTCATGTAGGCTACAGAAGGAGGATGTAGCCTCCATCTAAGGACAGGAGCCACAAGATAACACACAGGTACCAGGTGTCCCCACCAGGCCAGACAGCAGTGTAGAGACTTGAGATGGGGGTCAGAACACAGGGTTCGGGCATACTCTGGAGAGCATTTTAGAAATAGTTTCAGAGTCAGACCTGACCCTAGGAGTCAGAAGCAGAGGTGAGTTTGTCAGTTAGCTGCTGGTCTCTGACAGCAGTGGCCCTTGCACAGTGAATCATGCTCCTAGTGCATGATCAGGAAAGCCATTGGGTGGCCATAGCAACCCTGTACACTGCCCTCTGCCCCTTTCAGGTCCTCGCTGTGCGGATTGACGATCTGGACCACCTCCCTGAGACCACCACCATCGATGCCTCCTCCATTGGCATTGTCCAGGTGAGCAGCACAGAACGTACGCAGAGGGCTGGGGTGTGAAGGGAGCAGATTTCACATGTAGGAACAGACTCTAGACACGCACCATTGACCACGCCTTACACATCAGCACAGTCTCACTGGGATTTGGTTGGCATTTATTATGATTAAATTATCTTAAGCAAAATTAACAATGTTAGGCAAACAGAGAATTTTTTCCTTTTTAGACAGGACCTTGCTATGTGTACCTGGCTAGCCTGGAGCTCTATGTAGACCACACTGGCCTTGAACTCACAGAGCTCCACCTGCCTCTGCTTCCCCGGTGCTGGGATTAAAATGTGTACCACCATACCAGGCCAAATCTAGATTTTAAAGGAACTTTTACTCAATTCTTTTTTTTTTTTTTTGAGATAGGATCTCATATAGTCTAGGTTGATCTTGAGCCTGCTGTATAGCAAAGACTAGCCTTGAACTCCTGCCTCTGCCTCTCAAGTGCTAAAATCCCAGGCATATGCACCATCTTGTCTGGATATACTGAATATTTTTATGGCACTTTTTTATTTTTAGTCACAGAGTACGTTACACTGTGTTTAGGATGTCTGTACCCAAGTGCTTTGACTTGAGTGATGAGTGTCCTATAAGTTCAGGTGGCCATGTCTTATGGAATGGATAGAATTCACATCTAGCCCCTCTGTGAGCTGTTTATGTGCTTGGCAATTCACATGTGAGGGTGGGTGCACCCCTCGTGGTCCCGACTTCTTTGCTCATGTTCTCCCTCCTTCTGCTCCTCATTGGGACCCTGGGAGCTCAGTCCAGTGCTCCAGTGTGGGTCTCTGTCTCTATCTCCATCCATCACCAGATGAAGGTTCTATGATGATATGCAAGATATTCATCAGTATTGCTATAGGATAGGGTCATTTCAGGTTCCCTATCCTCAGCTGCCCAAGGAACTAACTGGGGATCTCGGCTTGGGCACCTGGGAGCCACTCTAGGTTCAAGTCTCTTGCCAACCCTAAGGTGGCTCCCTTAACTAAGAATTGTGCTTCCGTGCTCCCCTATCCAACCTTCCTTTATCCCAATTCTCCTTTTTCCCCAAGTTCCCCCCATCCTCCCCTTCTCCCTTTTCTCTCCCCATCTCCCCTTACCCCCATGCCTGCATGGTTTTAATCAAGTGTTTACGTCCAGTGTCGTTCCTGCTGTGGATAGTGGCTCACAAGCCCTTTCTTTGAGCTGAACTCCCCTCAAGGGAAATACTTCTCCTCTAACGATGTTTCTGTTTGAACACAAAATAGCCACTTCCTGTGACAGCTTGATGCCGTGGGTTGTAAAGGAGTGAATGATCCATCCAGACGTAGCCCACTGTCGTGGTGGTTACTAACGCCAATCTCCTTACAGCCTGCACTGGGCCTGGAGCAGGAGGAGCTGGCAGAAGGGAAACATGGGAAGGCTGCCAAGCGCAGCCACAAGAGAAAGCAGAAACCAGATGAGGAGGCCGGGGCTCCAGTGCCCGAGGACACTACCTTCAGCGAATACCCCGAAAAGGAGCCAGAGTTCACAGGCAGTGTGGGTGATGAGACAAATTCTGCTGTGCAGAGTATCCAACAGGTTGGTTGGTGCCTTTGTGTATGAGGTGACAGCCACCTCTGCAGGGGCAGCTCCTCTGGGTATGTGGGTGTGCACCATGGTTCCAGCTCTCACTTTCCATGTAGGCATTGTCTCGTGAAGCTGTGCCCCCTGTGGCCTCCTGACCATACATGCCGTGTCAATAACAGCGTGACACGTTAGCAGTTCCCAATTGGGTGCCCCAGGGGGCCTGTCAAGGAGCAGGAACTGGACGCCGCGAGCCACTGAGCTGGCCTCTCTGTGCAGTCTCTGCTTTGCTTATCTTCTGTCCCTTTGTCTGTGTGACCCCACTTCTGCCTCGTATTTGTGGGTGGTGAGTCTGCAGTAAGCTGGATTGCGTCCGTCTCGCCTTTCAGCACTAGGTATGAGGAAGCCACAGCTGTGGCGCCTCCATAGCTACGCAGGTTTTACTGGGCCACAAGACAGGCAGGTCAGAGGGTAGATGAAGGTAAAGTGTTGGCTTCCTGGATTTTCAGACTTGCTTTACTCGCTATATTGTGATCTGACTCTTGCCTCTGCTGCTGCACCTGGCTTTCATGTTGGTACTGGGGTAGCATGCAGGTCCTCATGAATCAGCAGCCAGCACTTTGTCAACTGAACCGTCCTCCTCAACTCTGGGCACACTTCACTCTTTGTTCTGGCCAGTGACATTCATTTGATTTTCCCATCCCAGCATTGCCTCTGAGAACTTTCCAAATTTCCTTTCTCTTTTCCACTGGTATAATTCTCCTAGGACGCTGTGTTCTGCTTTTCCCAGTGGAGGCCTTGCTTTAGCTCTTCTGCCTGAGCATGCAATTCCATCACACACCGTGACCTCCAGCAGGAAGGTACTGTGGGGTGTTCTGCCTTCTTTTTTCAGAAATAATTCATTGTCTCTTTTTCTATGTGACTCTTGCAGGTGGTGGTGACCCTAGGGGACCCCAATGTGACTACTCCATCGAGCTCTGTTGGCCTGACCAACATCACCGTGACCCCCATCACCACTACAGCTGGGACTCAGTTTACCAGTCTACAGCCAGTGGCTGTCGGACACCTTACCAACCCTGAACGCCAGCTACAGCTGGACAACTCCATCCTGACTGTGACCTTTGACACAGTCAGTGGCTCCGCCATGTTGCACAACCGCCAAAATGATGTCCAGATCCACCCACAGCCAGAAGCCTCAAACCCTCAGTCAGTGGCCCACTTCATCAACCTTACCACACTGGTGAACTCCATCACACCCCTGGGGAACCAACTTAGTGAGCAGCATCCACTCACATGGCGGGCCGTGCCCCAGACGGACGTGTTACAGCCACCACAGGCTCCTGCAGCCCCGCCACAGGCAGTGCAACCCCAGGTACAAAATGAACAGCAACAGATGTACAGCTACTGATCATGCAGCTGCAGAGCTGGCTGAGCTTCAGGGAGGGCTCTGCAGCCTAGAGGTTTATTTGCTGGGTACCAAACAGGAAGAGTATGTACATGACAGGATCACTGAGGTTGGGCTAGCATTGCAAAGTTACCACCTCAGCTGGTGACATGGCCTTTGACCGGCAGGAGCTTAAAGCACTCTGGAGTTACACCATGTGCTTCCCCTAGGTGGTGCTGTCTGGCCAGACCACAGTGTCACCCTCAGAGGTCTGCAGTTGTCATGGGGCTCAGGGACACAGCAGGGTCCTAGAAGTAGGTGTGATATCCCTAGGACCAGGGAGATTTGATCTGTTTTCTTTAGCACTCCAGTGATAATACAGAAACATGGGTAGCCTTCTCAGGCAGCACACAGAAGTAAACCCAGGTTTCTCTTTGCTCCTGAATTCACAAGCAGGGACAAAGAAGTCAAGTAGTTCTTCCTCTGAAGTCTCAATTTGTTTGTCACAGGGCTGTGACCTGAGGCCTTGTATGAGAAGTTTCATGACCTTCATGGGAGGTCCCTAGGTCAGGCACAAAAAGCATCTTGGGAACAGTCTGTTCATTTTATTTCATAACCACTTTATGTATTATGGCCCTCTTGTGGCCAATATTGATTTATTTTAATATGATAAAGTCGTTTGCACTGTAGGGTGTTGGTCCCTGTCTTGTGCACAGGTGCCTTGTGTGAGGGCACACACAGTTGTGTGCAAAGTGAACCCTCATGCTCAGATCCTAATGCTCCTCAGAGCCATCTCAGGACTCTGCCATCCAAACATACGTATTACATTGCAGCTTAGCCACACCCCTGAATGGAGGATGGGGAGTGAACTCACGTTTTCTTTCTGTGTAAGCCTTAATTCCAAAGGTGTTTATGTCTGACTACCAATTTCCTATGAAATGGAGGAGTTCAGCTCTACAGGAGAGAAGTGTAGCTAGTGATTTAAGAAACCCAGTGAAGGTAAGCTGGCCTCACCCAGCTCTGGGGGAGACATGGCAGCACCTGTACTATCCCGAGCGATAGATCAGGTTGTCATCATGGTGTCCACAGTCCCAGCACAGGGACGCAAAGAGACAAGGTTAGAGGAGAGGAGTCTGGTCTTGCTCTTCTTACCAGTTTTTAATATCATACAAAAGAAGAGGTTGAAGACAAACTTGCCTTACTTTGTCCTTGGTCCAGTGTTTCCTAGTTATAGCCGGATGTGGGCAGCTGCCCTGCAGAGACCCTGGCAGCTAACCAGCAGGGCAAAGGAAACTGCAGTCAGCCTGGTGTCAGACGAGATGCTACTCTCTCAGCATCTCCTTCCAGAGAGCAAGCTTTGAGGATAGGGCTAGAGCTTGTGTTATACAGTTGGAGCCTAAGGAAGAGATGTCACTCAGACAGGTCCTGCTGGTCTGTGGATTACTTGGCCCACACCCTCTCCATCCACACAGGCCAGTCTCACCTCTCAGTTGTTGGTGTGGTGGGAGATTCTTGAACTGCTTAATTTATGAGTTATTTTATGTTATTTATGTGTGTAATTAACTGCTTTGTATACAGTACCCTTATCAGATGAACTTGGGCGAAGGGTAAACTGTTTTCTAAAATATTGCCTTCATTTTCCAAATAAATATAACTAGTGTAGGAAGCTACGGAAGCAGTGGGCAGTCCACAGTTCCTCTTTGCCTCTACAGCCTCTCAAAGATGAACAAGCTGAGCCCAAACGACCATTGAGCTTAGTCAGACACTTACTAACATTTGGCTTTTATTCTCTTCCCTATGAAATAAACACTTTTGAAATCACATTTTTATTTTATAAAGAGGTGTTTTTGTGCCTCCAGTCAGGCTGTCAAATCCTGTTGAAAGACAGAGCTTAGGTTGTGTAGTCTCCCCTGCTGCCACTGTTTACACACACGGAGGCACCTGCTTCTGCTGTAGTAAGCAGGAGCTCAGATAAAACCAGCTTTGTGACACATGGTCTTACCAGAGTCACTGACTGGGGCAAGCAGGTTGTCTTAGCATGGTTACAGCTACTCTGCAGACTGAACTGTAAAACAAAGGCATCTCCTCCACACTCCAGCTGCCCCACATACATCATAAACATGGTTGGTTGGTGAGAACTCTTTTTTTTTTTTTTAAACTGGTTTAAGGTGGGCAGGTGCATAGTTATGTGTTCAATAAGCCCTGTGACTGTCTGGGTTCACATAAATAAATGTATAATGGGAATTTGCTTAAACCTTGTGAATGGTAATGTTGTAGGGTCACATGTCATGACAGGATAAAACTCACAGTTGGAGCACAGGGCTCCACCCTCTAGGGTGGTGTTAGCAAGTGATATGGTCTCAGGAAAAGGGTCTGTACCGTGAAAGCCCTCTGCAGAATGCCCTCGTGGAAGGCAGATCTTTTGTCCTTCACACCATTCTCATTCAGTATACAGAGTCGGAGGTAGCACCTGGGGCTCACATAGGTTTTGAGGGCCGTGAAGACCATTCTGCAACTCGACGGGTGTTTCATGTCACATCTGTTTGTATGATGGTGAATAAAGGTGCTGTGACCTGTGTTTTTCAATTGCTGGCCCTCTGCTCTCCTGCCCGTGAAGAAGCTGTGCCTGGTAACCGTTGAGAATGGCTTTAATTCCTGTTGTGGGTGATGTTCTCATTTCCCTGCAGGCCTGAGAATATGTTTGGACCATTTGAAATACTCTGAGATACTGAGTGTTGGAAACTTCCCCAAGAGTTACAGATGGCAACAGAGAAAGTACATATGAGCTTCTTTGTAAAGCTGAGATCAGAAGATGGGCACCAGGCAAAGCTTTTCCGTGGGCCTATGGTCTCAGATGGTCCCTTACTGATACTGATCAAATATTAGATGGTGTGTTCTAATTTGTCCCTGTGGGTTTTATGTTTGTTTTGAGGCAGAGTCTCATGTAGCCCAGGCTGGCTTTAAACTCTGAACCTTCAGTCCCCCTGTGTGTACCTCCATATACTATAATTACAGGCAGCACCACCATATCAAGCTCTTTTTTAAAGCCGTGAAATGCCTTTATTTTCAGTCCTCTAAGGAGCTGAACCGTCAGGACTACATTTCACGTATCTTAGCATCTGGTAGCAGGTAGCTCCCCTGCTGGTAAGACTTGTGGATCCAAGCCTGTATATCCCTTTACATTCAGAGCAGACTTTGGATATACCAGTAGGAGAGATAAGGAAGCCTGTATTATTTCCACAGCTGACGCACTAGCACCATGAGGTACCACATGGTACATCTGAAGATACCTGACAGAACTTAAAGGAGGGCTTACCTGAGCTCCCGGTTTCACATGACACAGTCCCTCTTGTCAGAGAAGGTTGGGTGGCCGGAGCAGCTCCTTCTGTAGTGTTAGGAACTTATGATAGTAGTTTTTCCCATGAGTCTGTGGGAGACTGCAGATTTGAACCGTAGCATTTGTGTTCCTGGTCCCCTTCCACTCTTGACTACCTCATAAATGCAACTACATTCAACTATCAGAGTCCCGGATCTTCACAACTTCACTGTTGCAAAGTGTCTACTGAGATTCAAGGCAGCCTCTTTGATATGAAAGAGTAAAGCTGCATTGTAACAGGTCTTTCTCTGTCCCCCAACCAGCTCCCAATAACGACACAGATCCGTCATTAATTATAAAAGCTTGGCCTTAGCTTGGACCGAATTACCTGGGAGATAAGATAGCAAGGACATACCAGACCAGAGGGTAAATGTTGGCCCCTGTAGCCCCATATCTAGCATCTGGGGCTTACGAAGACATTGCCTGTGTGCCAGTGGCTAGAACAGCTCCTTCTTTATTTGCAGTTTCACCCAGCCAGTACCTGTGGCTCTTCTGGGAGGATATCTTGTTTTCTTGGAATCTCCAACATCCAGGTCTCTCCATTGAAACTGAGATTTCATCTTCACAGATTTCTTGCTTGGGAACTCCCTGAAGGAAACATAGTCCTGCTATGCATTGCTTGACTCCCTTGCTTTCCTTTTTATTATTATTTTTTATTTATTTATTTATTTTTTTTTTACCAATTTAAAACCAGTAGCACGCCGGGTGGTGGTGGCACACGCCTTTAGTCCCAGAACTCGGGAGGCAGAGAGAGGCGGATCTCTGTGAGTTCGAGGCCAACCTGGTCTACAAAGGGAGTTCCAGGACAGGCTCCAAAGCTACAGAGAAACCCTGTCTCGAAAAACAAAACAACAACAACAAAAAAAAAAAAACAGTAGCACGAGGTGTGTTCCCTTGAACTATGACTACAGAAGCCTCTGAGTACTGTGTACCTTAGCTGTTGGGGGGCTGTGGATACTTAATACACAAATCTTTACATGCATATCTATTAATTCTCGTTCCACATACAATGAAAACTAGACCCCAAAGAAAAAGAATGAACTGGGTCATTAGCTTCTCTCACCTGTTTCTGTATGACTTGAGTACATCAGGCACCCCAGATCTGCAATGACAGGTTAAAATGAACATGCTGGTCTGGCTGAAAGCAGCCTTCCATCTAAGCCTTGCATCCCATTCCCATTTCAGGGACTGACTCTCCTGAGACTGAACCCTGGAAACATGGGAGTGCATAAGCTGCCTCAGACCCCAGCAACTTGCTCCTCCCTGCTGACATGCTCACTCTCTCACTTCCACGAACACATGGGTGAGAGTACCCTTTGCCGCAGCACAGACCCACTTGTGTCTCCAGAGGCTCCTTGAAGAAAACAGGCTTCGAAACCCAAGAACTGCTTGTTTAGGCATAGCTTGTTTCACGCAGGTGGGATTTGAATCCATCCCAACACTGGTAGTTGTTCACTTGTATGAAGCCTGGAGCTTAGCTCGCAGATAGACCCTTCCTTTCAGAAGGAAATGGAGCTGCTGGCCAGGCTAGGAGCTACTTCTAATATACCATGGGTAGAACATTATGATATAGATCCATCTTGGATATTGCAGTCACAGGAAACCCGATACAGTGGCATTTCAAATGTATTTTAATAAATACTGTCTGAAAATCTGAGTAAACAGTCCCACTGGTCAGCCTTACAGACCAGATTCTGGTAACACACACCTTTAATCTCAGTAGCCACCCTAGTTGCCATAGAGATTGGGTGGCACATGCCTTTAATCCCGGTGGTGCACACCTTTGATCCCAGCCCTAGAGAGGGATATAAGATGGGGCAAGACAGCTCTCAGAGACGATCTCGTTCTGAGATTCTGGAAGGCAGGATCACCATTTCAGACTGAGGTCAAGGTAAAAGCCAGTGGCTGGCTGTTTTGCTTTTCAGATCTTCAGCTCAAACCCCAGTTTCTGACCCGGAGTTTTTATTAATCGTGCTTCAGTGCAGGATCTGTGTTTTGCTGTTCTTCATTGGATTAAAGACTGACCTATCCCCACACAGACCTTGCCCTCTAGCCACTGTCCTCACACTCAGACAGCAGTGCGGCCCTTTATTCATTCAATGTACAGCTGAGCTCCTAGCATCATCTTAGACCAAGACCTATTTCCTACATGACATCCTGAGTGGTGTACATGGAGACTGCGTGTTCATTACTAACCACCCAAGACGTAACTAATCACGCAGAAACTGTATTAATGACAACACTGTTTGGCCAATGACTCCAGCTTATTCCTAGCTAGCTCTTATATCTTAAACAAACACATTTCTATTCATCTGGCACAAGGCTGTGGCTTACTAGTAAGGGTCTGGCATCTTTCTCCTTGAGCAGCTACATGGCATCATCTTTGACTCTGCCTACTTTCTTTATTTCTGTTTGGATTTCCTGACTGGCTTTACTAAACCATTGGCCAAAACAATTTCTTTAATAACCAGTGGTAATAAAAACATATTCATAGCATATAGAGGGGAATCCCAAATTATCTCCCCTTTTATGTCTATAGAAAAAAGAAAGTTTTAACTTTAACATAGTAAAATTAAATATAACAAAACAGAACTAGTTACCTAGGCCAAAGCAGACCTGAGGCAGCAAACTCCACAGGAGCAGGACTGAGCCAGTGAATCATAAACACTTTCAGTAATGTAGCAAAATACAAGATTAACTCAAAAAATCAGTAGCCCTCCTGTACACAGATGATAAATGGGCTGAGAAAGAAATCAGAGAAACATCACCCTTCACAATAGCCACAAATAGAATAAAATATCTCAAAGTAACTCTAACCAAACAAGTGGCAGAATTGTATGACAAGGGGCTGGAGAGATGGCTCAGTGGTTAAGAGCATTGCCTACTCTTCCAAAGGTCCTGAGTTCAATTCCCAGCAACCACATGGTGGCTCACAACCATTTGTAATGAGGTCTGGTGCCCTCTTCTGGCCTGACATACACACAGACAGAATATTGTATATATAACAAATAAATAAATAAATATTTTTAAAAAAAGAATTGTATGACAAGAACTTTAAATCTTTGAAGAAAGAAATTGAAGAAGACACCAGAAAGTAGAAAGATCTCCCATGCTCTTGGGTAGGTAGAATTAACATAGTAAAAATGGCAATCTTAACAAAAGCCATCTATAGATTCAATGCAATGCCCATCAAAATCCCAGCATAATTCTTCACAGACCTCAATAGAATGGTACTCAACTTCATATGGAAAAGCAAAAAACCCAAGATGGCCAAAACAATCCTGAACAATAGAAGAATTTCTGGAGGCATCACAGTCCCTGACTTCAAACACTACGACAGAGCTACAGTACTGAAAACAGTCTGGTATTGACATAAAAACAGACAGGATGACCAATGGAACAGAATTAAAGACCGAGGTATTAATTCACATACTTTCGAACACCTGATTTTGACAAAGAAGAAAAAAAAATATCAAATGGGGCAGGAGAGATGGCTCAGAGGGTAAGACCACTGATTGTTCTTCCAGAGGCCCTGAGTTCAATTCCCAGCAACCACCTGATGGCTCACAACCATCTGTAAAGAAATCTGGTGCCCTCTTCTGTCCTACAGGCACACATGCAGACAGAACACTGTAAACAAAATAAATCTTTTAAAAAAATCAAATGGAAAAAAGAAAGCATATTCAACAAGTGGTGCTGGCATAACTGGATATGAACATGTAGAAGAATGAAAATAGATCCATATTTATCACCTTGCACAAACTCAAGTCCAAATGGATCAAAGACTTAAACATAAAGCTAGTCACATTGATCCTCATAGAAGAAAAATTGGGAAGTACACTTGAATGCATTGGCACAGGAGGCCACTTCCTAAATATAACTCCAGTAGTACAGACACTGAGAGAAACAATTAATAAATGGGACCTTCTGAAACTGAAAAACTTCTGTAAAGCAAAGGACATGGTCAACAAGACAAAATGACAGCCTACAGAATGGGAAAAGATCTTCACTAACCCTACATCAGACAGAGGTCTGAGCTCCAAAATATACAAAGAACTCAAGAAATTGGTCATCAAAAGAACAAATAATCCAATAGAACAATGTACAGACCTATACAGAGAACTCTCAACAGAGGAATCTAAAATGGCTGAAAGACACTTAAGTAAATTCTCAACATCCTTAGTCATCAGAGAAATGCAAATCAAAATAACTCTGAGATTCCTTCTTAGACCGGTAAGAATGGCCAAGAAAGATCAAAAACACTGATGACATCTTATGCTGGAGAGGTTGTAGGGTAGAGGGAACACTTCTGCATTGCTGGTGGGAAAGCAAGCTGGTACGGCCCCTTTGTATCAGTATGGTGATTTCTCAGAAAACTAGGAAACAACCTTCCTCAAGACTCAGCAATACCACTTGGGTATATATCCAAAGGATGGTCAACCATGCCACAAGGCCATGTGCTCAACTATGTTCATAGCAGCATTGTTTGTCATAGCCAGAACATGGAAAAACCTAAGTTCCTCTAAACCAAAGAATGAATAAGAAAAATATGGTACATTTACACAGTGGAATACTACACAGCAGAAAAAATAATGACATTGTAATTTGCAGACAAATGGATGGAGCTAGAAAACATCATTTTGAGTGAGGTAACCCAGACTCAGAAAGACAATTACCATATGTACTCACTCATAAGTGGTTTTTAAATATAAAGCAAAGAAAATCAGCCTACAAATCACAATCCCAGAAAACCTAGACAACAATGAGGACTCTAAGAGAGACATACATGGAGCTAATCTACATAGAAAGTAGAAAAAGACAAGATCTCCTGAGTAAATTGGGAGGATGGGGACCATGGGAGAGGGTTGAAGAGTAGGGGAGAGGAAGGGAGGGGAGCAGAGAAAAATGTAAAGCTCAATAAAAATAAAAAAAAGTTGAGTTCTTCAAGATCTCACATCAACATTTAAAGGAGACCATAAGTATGAAGACACAGGCTTTTGACAACTGTTTTAATAAGGAAATAGATGAATAAAGTATGTTCAAAGTTAATAAATACATATAACAAAACAGGTATCAAGCAAGAATTATAGTTACAATATTTAGTCCATTTACATTTGGAAAATTAAGGAAAATATTTTATCATTTGTCCTATCTTTGTGAGTCTAAAGTTTCATCATATCTAATTTATCTTTTATCATACTAAGGAAACTTATAACTATCTGTCTTCAACTTTTCAAAGACCCCAGAAGGATATAATGTTATCTAAGTAAACAAGAAGTGCATTGTAATCACCTTCCAAAACTCTAGAATTGACAGAGACATCTTGCTACTTGGATAGTCATCCAAAGTTCTTCTGTAACATTTGGGCATCCATCTTCAGCCTACAGGACCATAGTATCTTGCAGACTTTTTCATGAAGCAGGAAATTTCAAAGACTGTTTTTCCTATATTGGCAGTTTGTCAGTCATTTTCTTCTGTGTCCTGAAGAATGTCTGGCAGACTCTTTCATTAGGCAGGAACCTTAAAAGGCTGTCTCACCTTCTTTAGGCAAGTTCAGCAATCACTTTTCTGTGGGTCCTGCAAGTACAGTTTATACAGCAAACCATCAAGCAGTTCAAGCAAGAGCAGTTTCTTGCCCAAATGGCTAACAAACTCCATAAGGAGCCTCTTTGATGCCCATTGTCTCTTGAAGTAGATTGGTACTACCAGGAGATGTGCCTCATTGTCATAAAAAGTCTAAGTTCTTAAAACGTTTTAAATGCCATATTCTGTAGGTCTTTGAAGTGTTGAAGATTATTGGTCTAACTGAAATATATCTCTGTATATCTAGAAAACCTAACTAATATGACTACAAGTTTGACTATTATAAATGACTACCTATTAATCTGCAAATTTTAATTATATATTACATTTTTTAATTTCTATACAAAGAATACCTTAATCAAGGGCAGAAATATACATAAAACAAAATTGACCTTAAATTTGTTTCAATAAACCAAGATCCATACCAATGCAAAGTATTCATCTCTATAACATATCCCCCTTTAAATGTAAACAAACATTTATAAACAATCATTTATGGAATTTGGGAGTTGTTCTTTAGACAACTTCCTGCCGATTGGGGGCACTGTTAATCAGGTCTGTCATGGGATATCCTGTGTGGTAGGTCCATCTCAGCCAGCAGTCCTGAAGCTGTCATGGATTTTGGACCATCTGTGCCATTGCTTCAGGGCGTCTTGTTTGATCAAACCATATTAGCCAGTAAGAAATTCACAGCTTTCTTTCCACTGTGGAAACAAAAGCAGAACCTCTCTTCCAAACAACATATTCTTCTTTTGTTTTATTTTGTTTTGTGTTGTTTTTCGAGACAGTGTTTCTCTGTTGCTTTGGAGCCTGTCCTGGAACTCGCTCTTGTAGAGCAGGCTGGCCTTGAACTCACAAAGATCTGCCTGCCTCTGCCTCCAGAATGCTAGGATTAAAGGTGTGTACCACCACTGCCCAGCCCAAACACCATATTCTTAGACTCAAATTTTGAAGTCAAGATAACTTTAAAATATGTATGTTGGTTAAGCTGAGCAGCCTATACAATGAAATGTCCCTCTATACTTATCTTATTCACAGTAAAACAATTCAAAGAAAACAAAATAATATATATAATCCAGATTCTCTGTATATTTTCCATCTTTACATGGCTTATTTTTCTTTATTCTTTTAATCTATGACTATCTATACTCTCTTTTAAAGACTTTGTTTTATTTTTTTAAAACCTTTTATAACTGTGTATAATCTTTTTCTTCTTTCTCTCAAGCCTATGTATATTTTTTAAACACTATGACTCGTTCAGAGGTTCATTTCTGTCTGAATCTGTCTTTGTTGCTTACCTGTAATCATTTTCTGACTAGGAGCGCTTTCAAAATGGTAAGCAGGTTGTTTGCAGCAGCCCTGGATGCTGGCTTTGTCTCACAGCCTTTCAATATGGCAGAGGTACCTTTACCACCAGCTCTGGGACCCCAGGGTGGGAGCCGTCTTCACCACCTCTACTCTGGGAAGCAGTTGGCTCATGCTGCCACCAAGTAACTTGCAACATGCTGCCCACAAACCCCATTCAATTGTTTGGCCTCCTGAAAGAGCCAGAGCTGTTCCTGCAACAAGCACAAACCAGGAAGCCTTCTTAAAGGAGCCATGCAGTTTTTGTTGCTACCACTGAGTTAGGAAACCTTCTCTTAAAGGAATTGTGCTTCTGCTAGCTTCTAGCAAACAGAGCCTACCTGACAAAATGCTACTACCATAAAGCTGTGCTTAACTCTGTTTTGTTTTGTTTTTGTTTTTGTTTCTAGAATTCCTTTCCAAGCTCTCTCAGGATTTATGTGGATATAGCTGGCCCACACTGATGCACCATTATGTGAGTGGAGACTGATCATTTCTTCCTGGCTGCCCAAGACCCAAATAATCACACAGAAACTGTATTAATTACAACACTGGCCAATGACTCTAGTGTATTCTTCACTAGCTCTTACATCTTAAATTAACCCATTTCTATCAATCTGTTTATTGGCACACAGCCGTGGCTTACTAGTAAGGGTCTGGCAAATTTCTCCATTGGCAGCTTCATGGTATTTCTTTGATTCCACCTTTTCTCTCTATATCTCTGTTCACATTTCCTGCCTGGCTTTACTCTACTAAGCCATTAGCCAAAAGAGCTTCTTTAATAACCAATGGTGATAAAACATATTCATAGCATACAGAGGGGAATCCCACATCATTGTGGTTTTGGAAATGACCAGGTTTGCCCATCTTTCCACATTCCCCTAGTTCATATCTTCAGCTGTCACCTCCAGAAATCCATCAAGTTCCTCATTCTTCCCCAGACGCTTTATCACTGTGTTGTCCGTGGCACTCAAAAATGGTTTGTTCCATTATGGCCCCTACAACCAAGACCAGTACCTCCTGTGAGGCCCTCAGTGCTGTGTGACCACCATCAGATCCCCCAGACCCCAAGGCTATGAAGAAAGCTCTGGGGGTGTTCAGAATGTGTCTGGTCAGCAGTGCCTCTCCATAGCCCAGGGTGCTCAGGGCCTGCCTGCTTTCCTCCCACTGGTGGCTCATGCTGTTCTAGCTTTGAACCCACTGTCCACACTGAGCACTGGCCCTTGTCTCTCCCCTCAGTTGATGCCTGTGTGCCTCTCAGATCATGACTCAAATACCTCTCATGGTAATCTTCTAGAAGCTCTCGTTTCCCACTCAGACAGTTACCTGTCTTTTCATCACAGCACTCAAGACTATATATATAGTCACACCCTGTGTCAGAACACATGACAAAATTTTCCAGGGATAGCCAGCCTGTGAATGTGGCACTAATAATATATACCTGCAAAGAAGAAAGAAAAAAAAACTGCACTCTTTTTAATTTGAGAGATACCAACACAGATTTCAAAGAGGTGTCAGACCAGCAGTCAGCTCAGTCAATAAACAACTTGTCATGCAAGCATAGAGACCCAAGTTTAAGGGCCAGAATCCATGTAAAAAAAGCTGAGCCTGAGAGTGCATGCTTGTAATTCCAGAGTCAGGAAGCCCCTGACTATCCAGGCTAACCAAATCCATGAGCTCCAGGACAGTGTCTTAGCAAATACGATGGAAAACAATTGAGAAAAACACAGTGTCTGTCTCTGGTCTCCAAACAAGATGTATACTTGTGTACACACAAACCCATCCGTCAACACAGACACACACACACACACACATACACAAATAGGAGGACACACGAAAGAAGGAAAAGAAAGAGAGAAAGAAAAACTTCACAGACTCCTATACCTGACTGGTGGTGATGATACCACAACCCAGCATTCCCAGTGAGGTGCAATTCGCTGCCTCTACCACACCTGCCTTCAGATGGAGTCAGAGATCACATGTTTTAACTGATTCATCAGACAAAGTCAGGCTTCTTACTCTGAGGCTTAGCATATTGCTTTGTAATACAGACTGTGTGAGAACGTCTCTCGGGTGGACAGCTCATGCCACCTGCACTGACTTATGGCTGAGCCTACCCTATCATCTTTGCCTTCAGCTAAGAACAAATCACATTTTTTTACAGCCCTCCGCTGTAATTTGAGGGCCATTATTTGAAGCCAAGAACAGAAACATGGCTGAACTACCCCAGACATAATTTATTCTATCATGAAGGGAACAGATAGAATGGATTTCTCAACGTCCAATCCTCCCACGGCATTTCTTCCCCCAAAGCAGCCTGGTGTCGGGTAATTGGCAGTATCCACTCTTGTTCTGTTCTTGGTCATGGTCAAGATCAAGAAGAGCTGATTATAGCCTTCTGCCTAATAGCCTTTCACTTCTTAGACCCCTAGGCTATATCAGCAGCTGCCGATGTTTCTCAGACATTTTCTCCCCTCTGCAATACTGGCAGGAAGGGCGGTAGAGCGAGGGCTCTTCTGCACATGCTCAGTTGTAGTCTCTGGAAGGACTATATGAGATCAGAAGCTATTGACCCTAAGACTCCAGAGCATCATATTTCATTTGCATATGACTCAAGTTTACAGGGATCTTCTAGAATGTATTGTCTTGTCCATTTTTATCAGTAGAATGTACAGAAATTCACTGAGATACTGTTTTTTTTTTAATACAGTCAGGTTTGGGGAAGTTCCAAGTTATGTAAGGAAATGGCACATGTATACACACACACACACACACACACACACACACACACACACACACCCTGTTGGATGACTTGGGTTCAGGTATAACAGCAAGGAAAGAATTCAGGGGCTGGAGAGACAGTTCAGTGTTTACCAGTACATAATCCTCTTGCAGAGGACCCATGCACACATGTCAAGTGGCTTACAACCACCTGTAACTTCAGCTTAATGGGAGCCTCTGGCTTCTGCAGGCACCTACACTCATGTGGACATACCCCAACACAGACATATACATATAATTAAAAATAACAAAAATAAAATCTTATTTATATGAATGGGTGTTTTGCCTACAAGTACATCTGTGTAACACATATGTGACTGTTGCCCCTGGAGATCAAAAGAGGGAACTGGATTTCCTGGAACTAAAGTTACCTGTTGTGAACCATCATGTAGGTGTAGGAACCGAACCCTGGTCCTCTACAAGAGCAGGAAGTGTCATTCACCACTAAGCAATCTCTCCAGCTCCTGAAAATACAATCTTTACAGAAATAAAAATTAAAAAGTCAGCACTGTCTTCAGAAGCATTCAACCCATGCATCATAGAGGGGCCAAACGACAACCTTCAAGGGTTGGTTCTTTTCCATGGTAGATTCCAGGGACTGAATCCTAGGCCTGCTAAACCATCCAATTTGCCCCAGTTCTCAGGAATCTGAGTTTTGCAAGTGTGCGGGGAGTTCAGGACTCTTACACCATAAACTAAGGCCTGGGTTGTCACTGTCTACTTTAAATTAGCACAGGCTGTGTGGCCTTGGGTTCTGTTTCTGCAGAGAAGCAGACATTTGAGAACATCACAAGACTGAGCTGTGTGTGCTGACTCCTAGCCTGTAATGTGTGCTTACAGAAAAACTATCAAGCCCTCATGGGTGGTTGGAGTAAAAATGTTTTATTTTCCCCCTCTCCTTGTTGTGTGTTTGTGTGTGTGTGCGTCCGTCCTTGTACATCTCAAGCTTAAGGGTTCAGAGTAGATTTTATCTTTGATATTGACTTTGCCTTTTCAGGTGAGTACCAGGTGTTGGTAACTAACCCAGGCTGAAGTGTACTGGGTAGTGTTTCTCAGAAGTTTTGTTTGCTGAGTTGTTCTTAGGTTTTAACCAGGTCTTTCTTACATGTTCTGGATCTTCACTGGGTCTGTAGATATCACTCTTATTTTTATCTTACATAGATTATCCAGGGAATGTATACCAGATTTTTTAAAACTATTTTACCCAGCCACAGGGTTGTCCTCAACTCCGAAACAACAAACAAACAAACAAAATTGCTTATGGATAGAAATAAGTGATCAGCATGGGGGAAGTGGTGGGGAATGGGCTTAATTTTAAAGAACTAAGTAACCAGATGTGACACCTTCAACGGACTGAGTTCAATTCCTAGCACCGAGAATTAGGTGGCTCACAACCCTATGTAAGTCCAGCTCCAATGTCTTTGGCCTCCAGAGGCACATGCATTCTCAAGCACACCCACACAAGTATACATAATTATATATATTTAATAAACATTATGTATATATAAAAGCTCAAACAGTGGAGACAGAGAATCTCCCAGAAGCTCAAAGGCCAACTAGCCTGGAGTATATGTGTAGCAGCAGAAAGACTACCTCAAAAACATGGTGGAAGGGAAGAACTGCTTCCCTACAGTTGTTCTCTGACTTCCGCGTGCTGTGTCACAAGAGATACCCTCACTTACGTACACATCAAACACACACACGCTAATAAAAAAATCAACTGGGAAGATCACAAACAGAGACAAAAGCTGTGCCAACAGATGCATAAATTGTATTTTTGAGCCGGGCGATGGTGGCGCACGCCTTTAATCCCAGCACTCGGGAGGCAGAGGCAGGTGGATCTCTGTGAGTTCGAGACCAGCCTGGTCTACAGAGCTAGTTCCAGGACAGGCTCCAAAGCCACAGAGAAACCCTGTCTTGAAAAACCAAAAAAAAAAAAAAATTGTATTTTTGAGGAAAGACACAGGATGAATGAGACATGACTTTTTCAGACGTGAAGCTGTCTTATTTCTTGGGTCTCCACAAAAGGGCAAGCCTATGAGATAAAGTGGGAATTTAGCACCAACGTAGACAGCTGGGCCTTCTAAGCTCCACACTGATGGGAAGCCTAACGAGCTACTAATAAAGTCCTGTGGAGAGAGCGAACTGGGTACTGAAGCTGTGATAGTTTTGTTCCCTAGAGATGTGTCCAACCCAGCCAGCTGTAGTTAGCAAGGATCCTGTTTGGCTTGATCCTCGTCCTGGGGCTGTAACACCATAGACTGAGTGTTTTATAAACAGTAGGAGTTGGTCTGGCAAGATGGCTCAGTGGGTGAAAGCATTTGCATTATAAGTTAGATAACATGAGTTCGAGATTGACTCCTGAAAGATGTCATATAACCTCCACACAGGTGCCATGGTATGTGTGGACCTGCACACACACACACACACACACACACACACTCACATCATAGATCAAAAACAAAAATTAAAAACAACCAAAAGTAACAGGCTATTTGCCTCAGTCCAGAATGGAAGGGTCACATCTGCTGAGGGCCTCTGGCTGCTTCCTAACATAGTAAAAAGCATCACACAATGGGGTGAGACCCTGGTGTAACAAATCCACTGAGCGGGTCTGGAAAGATGGCTCAGTGTTTCCAGAGGACCCCAGTTCTATTCTCGGCACCCACATGGCACCTCACAACTGTCTGTAGCTCCAGTTCCAGGGGATCCAACACTAGACATACATGCAGGTGAAACACCAAATGCATATAAAGTTTAAAATGAATAAATTTTAAAGAAAAGAATGAAAACCAAATCTACTCAGTTATGACGGTATTCATCTGTTCCAGAGGGCAGAGTTCTCCTGACCTGATCATCTCTTAAAGGTCCTGCCCCTCAACACCATTGCCAAGCCAAAGAGATTTCTACATAAGTTTGGAAGGAACATTCACACCCTTGCTGTGACATACTAGATTAATGTGGCCTTGTCAGGGGCTCCATCCTTATAAGAAGAGGGAAGCTGGGACAGAGCTAAGTGCTGGAGGAGATAGACCGGAGAAGTGCAAGTATAAGTATTTTTTTAAGATTTTTTTATTGATTTTTATTAAGCTCTACAAGTATAAGGTATTTTTTAAGGACTTGGGAGCCAAAATAGGAAATCCTAGGACCCAAAATGCCTGGATTTCAACCAAAGATTACCAGACATATGAGAGGCTAAAAGAGACACAAAACAAGGAGAAAAAAAAATCAATGGACCGAAACCAACCCAGAAGCTGTAAAGATGTTAGCACTAACAAAAAGTGAGGTTTTCAGTAATAATCGTATGACATATGTCCAAAGAGGCTTGGGAAATTCATTTATTTTTTGAAATAGGGTCTAACTTGCCACAACAGGCCTAAAACTCATAGAGATCCACCTGCCTCTGTCTCCTGAGGACTGGACTTAAAAACCTTGCTGCCACATCTGGCTGAAAAGTTTGTTTTTAAAGACCTCCACGGGGCTGGAGAGATGGCTCAGAGGTTAAGAGCACTGCCTGCTCTTCCAAAGGTCCTGAGTTCAATCCCCAGCAACCACATGGTGGCTCACAACCATCTGTAATGAAGTCTGGTACCCTCTTCTGGCATGCAGGCATACACACAACAGAATATTGTATACATAATAAATAAATAAATATTTTTTTAAAAAAAGACCTCCACGGGGCTGAGGATGTGGCAAGGCTGGGAGATTGTTTGCCTCGCATGCAGAAAGCCCTGGATTCTGTTCCCAGCAACACGTGAACTACGTGGTGGATCACAACTGCAGACTCAACACTCAAGAAGCAGAGATCAGAATCCCAAAGTCACATTTAAAGATGCATTTCATAAGCAATCCAAATGCAGGGCTGTCACACTGCAGGACAGACTGTCCTCACAGATACCACAACACTGAATTCTGCAAAGTAGGGCCGTTTTTAGCTTCACTTTCCAAGTTTCAGAGGAAGAAACTGAGGCACCACAAGATACTCGTGTAATCTTGGGATGTATTCTGTTCCCGCTTCCAGCTGGGTTTCAGCGTTGTTACTGAGGCACAGAGGAGAGACCCAGAGACAGCAACCAGGCCACCGCCAGCCGGAGTCGGGGTCTTTTGTTGGGTGAATGAGAACTCTGGCTGGAGTTTGGTGGGCTCTTTAGGCCACTGTGCAGAAGGCCAAGCAGCCAGTCTGCGGTTCTCAGCACAGCCAGCAGGTGGCGCCCAGTGGGAGGACTGGAAACTGGCACAGCTGTGTGTGTTGTGCGTGAGAAACAGAACCCTCAGAGCCTTCTTTTCCAAAGAGAGGGAGAAAAGTCTTGGCCGTCGGTGTGTGATTGAGCATTGATATGAAGGACCCCTTTGGCAGAGCCGCTGTGCTGAGGACTCAACGGGGTGACTCACGCTGGGGCAGGCAGACAGCCTCCTTTCCTCGGAACAGCAGCGGGCTTGGGGAGGAACAGCACACCTAGTCTTGCTCCTGCAAGGCAGTTCCTCTCTTGATCACCAAGGTAGAAAGACCTCTGTACTTGTGCCCACTTTGTACTGCTGCAGAGGCAGTGGCCACAGGCTTTTACTGGGGCTTGTAAATGGGTTTCCAAATTCAAGGAAAAACAGTCACAAAACAGGCTGCAAAGGAGTAAACTTAACTATTCGAGGGAAGTAATGGCTCCATCCCTAGCACCCTATAAAATGGGCATTCAGGAGGTAGAGACAACAGAATCAGAAGTTCAAGTCATCTTTGGTACTTCTTTAGAGGTTGCCAGCCAGTCTGAGCTACACAAAAAACAGCCTCCCACCTCAGATTCAAATGAGTCTAATCAGTTCAGGGAATAAAAGGCTCTTTTGGTTCTAGAAATTGTGGTCCAAGCAAAACAAAACCTTCAAGATCTCATGTTCGCTGGGGCTCTCTAGAGAAACAGAAATAGGATATGTGCCTATGGAACACGTACATATCACGCATGCTCCTCACTTACTGTGAGAATGTCCCAGGGAAATCACAGGAAGTTGAAAAATACCATACATGTTGCGAATGTATTGAATACACCCTCCCAACCTTCCTAGCTTAGCCTTGTCAGACTTTCTTAAACATGCTCCAGGTAGAGTTATCCAACACAAAAAGCCTGCTGGACGGTGAGTGTGCAATATTTCATATTATTGAGCAGCATCTCTCCCTGTACTCAGGGACAATCAGGTGCACTGCTGTGTGCTTGATTCTGTTCCGTGATCTTACCAGGTCCCCCATCCCATTCCCATCAAAACCAGTTTAAGGACCGTAGAAACAGCTTGCCATTCAATTCTCTCCTGTATTCTCATCTGGTCAGTTGTCAGAACACCAAGGAGGCAACCAGGAAGACGCATGGTTACCTCCTGTGCTGCCAGCTCCCAGGAGTGGGGTCAGCCATCTTTAGAGGACACATGACCTTAGAATTCTACACTAGTGAAAAGAAGCCAGGCTCACTGGACCACTCTAGGTTGGACCCTATGAACCTGCCCTTTGGACCTGCCTGAAGTCTCCATGCAGTACTGGCCGGCCCTGGGCTAGATTCTGGACCCTGTGCTGGGCTGCTCCAGTTGGAGATAGAACTGCAACCCTTTCTTGGCCACTAAGAACACCTTTGATGGTAGACTCAGACCCGTTCACCACTACCCAGGGTGGTTCCCTGAAAAGTAAAGGGGCTTCTAGGGTACTCCTGTGGGTGTGTGAGGGGAAGGTCTCACATACCCCTTATTTGCCCTGTTTTGATTCCCCTCACATGTAGGTAGTAGGCCCATCAGTCATATTAGCTATTGCCACCGCTAAAACCTTCCTGTTCCCCTTTCTCCTTCTTTCAAAGTAATAGCAGCCGATGTTGAAAGCCTGTGTCATCTCTCCTCTGTTCCTTTTGGTATCACACACACTGGGATGAAATCTAAGGCTTTGAGGTTGCCAGGGTTTTCTCCATATTTTCACTGATGTCCTGCAAGTGGCCTGTGCTTCTCTGTCTGTCTTTGGAGCCATGCAGTTTGTGTTCCTGCTCTGGAAACGCTAGACTCTGTTCCCTGAATGAGCCCTGAGCATCCTGTGTGACGCCAGTGGAGGTGGCTATCATGGCCTGCCCTCTGCTGCCACAGTGAGAGTGGGTGTTTGGAAGTATGAGAAAGCCTTCAGGGCACACGATCATCCTTCCAGAAGTGTGTGTCTTTGGGAAGCAATTGGTCAGGTATTTACAAAATCACTTGAAAAAGTGACAACACAGAGAGGAAGGAGAAGCCGCGGCCATGCAATCAAACAGTGTTTAAGGATACATTTGAGCATTGGCTTGGTAGTCAGCTGAGTCATACAGGCAGATGAGGACAGCCCAGACTTGCAGTGAACATCAGCACAGAGAACTCACCTTGAGGTAGTGGGGGAGTTCAGATCTGGGAGAGAGACAGTTATGCATGCTAGACACGTATAAACTTGGCACTTTCAGTGCAAGCTTGAGATAATTTCTTGTTTGGTTTGGATTTGTTTGTTTGTATATTTATTTGGTTTTGAAGATGAGGTCTTGCCCTATTGCCCTGTCTGATCTTCCTGCTTCCATCTTCTGAGCGCTGGGATGCTAGGATTGCAGGCATGCCCCACCATGTCAGGCAGTATTAACGAATTCCTTTTGATGATGTCATCTCTTTGCATAGTTGGGTTTTCAGGAGATTGCTATGATACAGAATGAGGGCAAACTAGTGTGGGGTAAGAGCAGGCCCAGTGTGGTTCCCACGCTGGGAGAAAGTGTGCCTGCAGCTCTCTCACTATGAAGCCCTGTCTGGACTAGAGCTCGCTGTGTAGACTAGGCTGGCTTTGAACTTGCAGTCATCTTCCTGCCTCTTCTTCCATGCTGAGATTCCAGGTGTGTATCATCTGACCTACTGAAAAAATATTAATTACCAAGGTTTTTGTTCTTTTAGACAAAGTCTCACATGGCCTGAACTGGGGCCCAAACTCACAGCATAGCTAAGGTGGCCTTGAACTCCTGATCTTCCTAGGGCTAGGAGATAAGTATGCACAACTACAGATGGTCCACACGGGATTATTGTTTTCTTCTTTTCAGGGTTAGAGATGGAATCCAGAGTTGAACACAAACAAGTCAAGTGCGCTCACACTGAGTTGCACACAGCTCTTCCTTTAAGTTATATGCATTAATTTTGTGACACCCTACTAAGTGGTTAGGGTGTAATTTTATTTTAGTAGTGGTAAAATTCACAGATTACAAAATTAACTAATCAAAAACGAGCAACCCATCTGGGAAATTCAGAGATGGACAACTATTACACTCTAATTCCTTTTCGTTGTTGTTGCTTTTCAAGGCAGGGTTTCTCTGTGTGGCCCTGGCTGTCCTGGAACTTGCTCTCTAGACCAGGCTGGCCTCGAACTCAGAAAACCAGACGCCTCTGCCTCTCAAGTACTAGGATTAAAGGTGTGCGCCACTACTGCCCGGCTATGCTCTCTAAAACACAGTTATAGATATAAAGGAAATCTCACTCCTCCTAAGAAGCAACTCTCCTCTCCTAACAGAGCTGACTTCCTGCCCCTATGAACCCATCTACTGTGAACATGTTATCTGAATTGGTCATGCAAATCGTGTGTGTGTGTGTGTGTGTGTGTGCGTGAGAGAGAGAGAGAGAGAGAGAGAGAGAGAGAGAGAGAGAGAGACTTCTGTCACCTCATTTCTTTCTTTGAGGGTCACCTGTATGGCATACATCAGAACTTTAAACTTTTTAAATTAATTAATGCATGTGTATGCATGTGTGTGTGTGCATGTGTGCGCATGTGCGCGTGTATGCGTGTGCGCGTGTGTGCGTGTGTGCGTGTGTGTGTGTGTGTGTGTGTGTGTGTACATCGTTGTACCGTGGCACTGGCATGAAAGTCACAGGACCACTGTTGGGAATCGGCTCTGTCCTTTCATTTTGCTTTTGAGGCAGGGTCTCTCTTGTTTCTGTGCTGTGTGCTCTGGCCTAACTAGTCCAGGAGCTTCTGTGAGATTCTCCTGTCTCTGCCATTTACCTACTAGGAATACAGATGGAGGTCACATCTCGGCTTTTATGTGAGTTCCGAGGTCTAACTCAAGTTGTTAGGCACTACCTAGGAAGCCTTCTTGTCAGCCCCAGAATTTACCTCTTTCAGTATCTGTGTGGTTATTTCAGTGTGGAGATGTGGCAGCTGGTTTATTCACCCAAGCATTGTTGAACATGGAGGTAGTTTCAACTCTATGCTGCTATGGATAATACATTATATTCATATTTTTGTTTGAATATTTGATTTTTAGTTCTTTGGAGTATATACCTAAAAAATGGAATTTCAGGGTTACCTGGTAATTTGAGGTTTAATTTTGTAGGAAGTGCCAAGTTCTTTTCCCATATCTTAGAAATTGTTTAGTTCTAACTACCTAACAAATGAGACTATCAGATACTGCTTTTGGTCTGGGAACACTAGACAAAGATGGCCAGGATAAGGCACCTCAGGTAAAGTGCATCTAATCTGGGGGAGTAAATTCAGTAGCTCCTAGGCATCATGGGGTCCCCAAGCAGACTTCCCTTGAAGAGCTAGTTAAATGCAGAGGCCTCAAGGTATGGGGGTGGGGGGGTTGGGCTCTAATCCCACAACTCCCACTGGCTCCAAGAAGGTAAGTCAGTTTTTGTTTTGGGGAACTATCTCACAAAGCCTAGACTGGCCTCTAGTTTGCTATGTAGTTGAGGATGGACTTCTGATCTTCCAGTGTGCAGGGATTGGTTTATATAGATCTGGGGGCTCCATCCTTGAATTTTATACACACGTTAGCACTCTACCTGCTAGGTTTCTTCCCTAGACCTGGGATGAGGACTAGGAACCCATCTTTAAGGAGGCATAGGTGTGATGGAGGCTGAGGAGTGGGACATTGTCAGCATGACTATAGCTTCACACCACCCCCTGCAAACTCCTAGGACAGTCAGGCTTTCTTCCTGGGGTTAAGGCTCTGGGGCAGGGAATGAATGAAAGTTCTCTGGAAGATCGTGGGAAAGACAGATGGGAGTGGTGGTGATCTGGGGCCAATGAGGGTGGAGTCTCTGAGAGGGGAGTGTTTGTGTAAACAGAAAGTATTTGCTTGACAAAGAAGTGGGGCGTCCAAGAGGGTAGTCTCAGTGCTTAGCCCCAGGGGGGCTCCTGGACACCTACCCAGACCTCTCCCAACCCAGGTCTTTAGAATTAAGGCAGACAGAAACCCTGCCAAGAGCAGGCTGGATTCTTTTAGAAATACCAAACCGCTCAAAGCAAGCCTAGAAGTCTCAAAGACAACCCTGCAAGTTGTGGCAGGAAGGAAGGTGTGGGGTAGCTTCAGGATGCTTCTTTAGCTCCAGGATCCTGGATCTTCAAGATTAACTGCTTCGCAGAGCTGTGATCACTCTAGGGAGCCTGAAATTCACAAAGTTGAAAATAACTGTTTAAAGCCCCTTAGCCCAGATACACATCAGGAGTAGGAAATGACCACCACTGTTTAGCTGCCATCTGGCTGTGTTGGTGTTCAAACTATCATCTCAGGGCTACATGTAGACCTATCCTGAAGCGGGTGCTAGTCTCCCACACCTGAGTATTCGAGGGGTGTGCTCATTCTGTTGCTGTAACAGTCTTGGGACCCTATTCCAGGTAGGATGGCCACAAGCCCAGAGTCCTTTGCTCCAGTACCCTGGGCCTGGAAAGCTTAATTGTGTCCTTCCAGGAAAGATGCTAAAGGCATTTAGTCCTCTTCAGGATCCTCTGCCTGCCTCATTGGTTTGGGCATAGTGATAAGTGGTCCAGATGAAGCAGAGCTCACATCCAGACATGTCACCCACTTTGGCAGCTAAAGGGTAGGCTAAACATTGGGAGGGTGGGGGAACTTTAAAACGTGGGCAGCACCCTCACCTCAAGTGCCTCATTTGGTGAGCACACTCTCCTATGGAACATAGTGCTGCCCATATCAGATTCATTAATGTTTCAGAAATCCTTCAGCCGCCTCCCAGTTCTGGGGCACAGAACTCGCATTATTGCTCCCTGAGTATTTTTCTTCTAATCTGTGCATTTGTCTTTAGACCTACAGTATATTTAACTCACAACTTTACTTTCCTACTTGGAGATGTCAACTTCACCTTCTGGTGAGCGTTCCTCCAGCAGGGCCCTGCCTTTCAGAGACAGTCCCCTTTCACAAATTAGCAGACTGTCAGAAGGGAGGGCTAAACCCAGTGACAAATCTGGAAGAGGGAGGATCTGAAGCCAGTTCCATGCTGTGATCTAGGTCCTGATGGGGGCTGGCTGTTTTGGTCTCCCTGGGTTCCAGTTTCCATATGCAGCCTGCAGCAGGCACTCCATAAATATTTGTTGAGTGATGCACACAGATGATTAAATAAATGAAATTGGAGTGTTTTATTACTTGACTGCTATGGGCTGTTAGTCACCCCCTCCCTGTTGTTGAGAAGGCAGGGTGAGACTAGCAACTTGGGGAGAAAGGCACCCAGGGTTGTACCCCGGAAATGGGTGCCATGACTCATTTTCTAGTCAATTCTTTTTTTCTCACGAAAATAATGACTATGTTTACTTTCAAGTTTTTTTTATCTATTAAAAAACCCAATTATTCTTAAAGAGTTAGCTTAAACATACTTGTATTTGCTACAGATGAGTTTAAAATAGCAATCTGCTGCCTTGGACTCAGAAATTTGTGGAGAAGGAAGGCTGTGTCTATAGCTCTCAGGAGACCCATCCCCACCCCCAAGCAAGCATGTGGTGCTAGGGCTGTGGGCTCTTCCACTGGGAAGCCAGATGGGATGTGGGGATCAGGGGAGAAGGCTCAGTCATCAGCTATAACTTGGGGCAGCCTCCCTCTCAGATGAGAGATTCTCCAGCATTCATGTCCTCGTAACGCCCCCTCTTCTCTTCCCGTGAGGCCATTATTCATCTGCTTTGGTGAGGAATAGCATGAGTGTTGCCGAAGGTGGGGAAGTCACGGGCACTTCCACCTCTGACCCAGCGTCTTCCCAAAACTGAGACTTTTCCTGAAGGTGAACAAGTCTATTATCCTTCCTTTCCCAAGCCATCTGTTTACCTTTAAAAAGTCACTTTTCTCCATAATGAACTTTCTGTATTTGAAATGGAGAATTATTTTGTACATTTGTGGTGTGTGTGTGTGTGTTTTTTTAAACCAAGGTCTCACTCTGCAGCCCAGCTTGATCTCAAACTCGAGGTGATCCTCCTACCTCAACCTCCTCAGTACTGTGATTACAAGCTTGAGTTATAGGGTAGGGATGATTGAATTTTAAGGAGCCAGTTGCCTCCTAAGAGGAGTTCTACGAGAAAGCAAGAAGCAAGTGGAGTGGAAAACCAATTCAAGAGGTTAGGTACTATATAACTCTTTAATATAAACAAATGCTTTCTAAAAAAAAAAAAGAAAGAAAAAAGAAGAGGGAAAGAAGAGAAAAGGAAAGGAAAGGAAAGATTAGTGATCATCAGGGACTAAGAATGCAGTTACAAAAGGTCCCCAGAAGGGCACCGAATGTCCTGTTTCTCGACTGGTGTCGGGTACACGAACTGACCCAGACGGCTACACTGTGTAGGACTCAGCGTCCGCAAACGAAAACACACACAACCGTGGAAACCTGAGCAAGCTCGGCGATCGGACCTAAGTCCACGTCCCAGTTAGAGACTCTATTTACTTCTTTGCCGTGTTTCACAGAGTGGCAGCACTGTGCCTAGCGAACTCCGGACGTACTGTACTACACCTTCCGTGAGAAGCCGGCCAGCCGCAGCACCGGGCGCCGGGTCCCGGGAGGGCGTCGGGGGTGGACCCAGACCCGGCGGGGCGGGACGGGGGACGAGCGTCGGAAGTGACGTCAACGGGCGGGGCGCGCACCTGAGCACCTGGGCAGTCGCGGTAGAGCCAGGCAGCGGCGATCCGCACGCGATGGAGGGCGAGGGCCGGGGCCGGTGGGCGCTGGGGCTGCTGCGCACCTTCGACGCGGGCGAGTTCGCAGGCTGGGAGAAGGTGGGCTCAGGCGGCTTCGGGCAGGTGTACAAGGTGCGCCACGTGCACTGGAAGACGTGGCTTGCGATCAAGTGCTCGCCCAGCCTGCACGTCGACGACAGGTCAGCGGCCGGGTGGGGCCGGGCTGGATGGGGGGCTGCGCGCTACGCGAGGGTCCGGGGAGCAGAATTCGCGGCCCTCAGGCCACGGGCCCCTCGCAGCTCCGGAGGTTCTGGGATCCGGAGCTGGCCCGGCGTGGTGGCCACTAGCCCTGCGAGGCGCGTCGGGCTCGCCCGGGACCCACCTAGGCGCTGCGGTCCGCGCCCGGCTTAGAGAAATTGCCGTGTGGGCCTCCGCGCTTTGTGAATGAGTTAGATTTAGTTCCACTTACTAATTTTCGTCGGAGAACAAATTGATGTAAGACCGTAATTATTTCGATCGGAAGCACAGGCTGGGCTCGTGTGAGGCATCCGCGGCGCTCAGCCGCTTCCAGGGCTCCGGGTCCATTTTGGGTCCGGGATCTGATTCCGCCCACCGCTTTTCTCCGCAAACCTTCGTTTTAGGGGACTTGGGGTGGAAGCCAAGGGAGGATGTCTTGCTTTGACACTGGCAGTTGCTCCCCCTCCACCCCCTGCACCCTGGACCTTTGTCCCTCCTAGCGGATTGTAAAGAGATTGGAAAGGACTCAGAGTTGAGCCCGGTAAACCCGACGGCTATTGTGGTCTGTGCGTGAATTCGGAGATGACGTGCGAAGCAGATTCTTCAAAAGCATTTTCCCCAGATTGCACCATTTACGTTGGGTGGTGATAGTTTATGTGTGAGCCGCAAAACAGCACATTTAAATGGCTTATTCTTTAACCAAGCTGACATGGACGTAGTATTTGCATTTTACCAGTTTAAGATCCCTCCTAAACCCCATTGAGCCGTGGCTGTGTGCAGGACCTGCCTTAAACCACAGGAACTCTGGACTCCAGCTTTACTGCGGAGTGGTGACCATGGCAGTACCCGAGTGACACTAAGGAGGATGGTTTATTATCGGTATATTACTCCGTTTACACCTCATCCCTCTCCTGACTGTGTCAGAAAGCTCTTGGGCGTTTGTTGTGTGCTTGTTTGCTTTTTGCTATAAGCCGGTTTTTCTTAGAACTGTGGTACAGTGAGGACTAGTGTCTAAAATCACCGTGAACTTTGCCATGCTGTGTAAATCTTCCTCCAACCCAGCCAGGAGAGACCCTGTGGTTATTTTGGTGAAATCCAAACCGTTTTGAATAGCAGCCAACAGTTACTTTCTCAAAGGTGAAATAAAAGAACTCTTCAGGGGTGATTTTTATGCCCTTAGAACGTGTGGGGAATTGTGTTTTCTAGGCAGAGTAAATATTATTCACCATCAAAGACAACACAGATTTTGGATACTGCAGGGTAAACGTGAACCACCCCAGGTATCAATATACTGTGCAGTTCTCCAGTCCTCAGGTCTTGTCTTTTGGGTGGCCAGGTTGCAGGGAGTGTTTTTCCACTTGCAGAGAGCCTGTGTTGAAGTGTGTGTCCTTTAACTGCAAACGCCTTTCTTCCCTGCCTGTGGTGGCTTGTCCGCAGCACCCAGCAGGAAGTACTCGGTCGGGCTGGCTGCCTTTGCGCTTTTGTTATGTGGAGGTGACTTCTCCCACCCAGACCACATTTAGGTGTTTAAGTTCCTTTGGTGTTAGGAACTCACATCAGTTCCCAGGCTGGGAAATGTTAAGGAGTTCACTTTGTTCTGAGCGACCTGTTGCCTTGCAAGCTAACCAGCCTGTATATGAAGCTTGAAACAGCTGTTGAGAGAGGCTAACTTTTCCTGGGCTGTTGTGGTGTATAGTCCTGCTTTTGCAAAGTGTTACCAAGAGGAAGAAACAAGAGTTTTCCTAGGGGCTTTGTGTGCAGCCCTCAGCCAGAGAACACTGCGTCTACTCTGCCGATCTTAACCTCAGAGATAAGAGCATTTAAACATGGCCTTGGAGGATAATTTTATTGAGGTTTGAGAGAAGAAAACAATAGGACCAACAAGCAGTCCATCTGTCTGGCAGCTTAGACAAAGAGAAAGTCCTGCTCTCTGAATTAAGAGGTCATGTGGGCAGGCTCCGCAGTGGACCTCCGTAGTGGGCCCACTACATGGGCAAGGGGTGGGAGGGGAAGGACTTCAGATGGAGAGTGGGAAGGTGGCCAGCCTGTCAGCATGAGCAGGCTTAGTATATTGGCCAGGAAAAAAAGAAAGGAAAACTGGAAGGCACACCAGTGAGGACCTACAGGCAGCTGCCCCAAAGGAGTGGCTTCCCAAGCATCACATATCCATCTCATTAAGGGGGTAATTATTTCCCTCATCTCCTTAACATGCTTTCAGGTGTCTCGTGTTTCTTAAAGTTAAAGCTTCTTGAGGGATCTTTTTCTGTCTAGATGCTTGACAGGCCCTTTTGGGTTAATTCTGAAGGGAAGGACAATAGTTTGTCTTTGCAGTCTTGTTTTCTTTTGGTCATTAGGAAGCGTCTACAGACAGGTAGAACTTAGGTACAGTTCTTTTGACCAGAGTAAACTGAAAAGAATTAAAGAAGCTGGCCATGGTGGTGCATGCCTTTGATCCCAGCACTCAAGAGGCAGAGGCAGGAGGACCTCTGTAAGTTCAAGGCCAGCCTGGTCTACGTAGTGAGTTCCAGGACTCTGTAGAGCAGTGGTTCTCAATCGTCTTAATGCTGTGACCCTTTAATACAGTTCATTGTGTTTGTTGGTGACCTCCACTCATAAAATTATTCCATTGCTACTTCTTAATTGTAATTTTGCTACTGTTATGAATCGAATGTAACTATCTGATATGCAGGATATCTGATATGCAACTCCAAAGGGGCCTTGACCCACTGGATGACAAACGCTGATACAGAAAGACCATGTTGTTGTTGTTGTTTTTAAAGTTAAAGAAAAAAACAATGTAAACCAGCCATAGCTGCCAAGAGGAAACAGCTTCCCCCCCCCCCCCCCATGGGTTTCAACAAAGACCTGCTTACTTTACTTCTAAAGAGTGGCTGTTGCACTTCCCCAGGGGCACTGGAGGTGGTGTCCAAAGCTGAGTGAGGGGCAGGGTCCATCCACAGTCACCTTCAAGCCAGCTAACATCTACCTCTGCTGCATAGTGTATAGCTATGTCCTTTACCTGCTGCTTGGGGGTGAGGGGGTCACTTTAGCCACAGCTGTGGGCCAGTCCTGTTTTTACTGGCCAAGGCTGTTCACCCTGCAGGATGACTGGGAGTCTCTTGGCCCTTAGCAGCTGCCCAGGAAGGCCCCAGCCTTTATCCGTTCTGTGGTTTGTGACCCTCCATTTCTGTTTTGGGAAGGTGGGGCCTTAATCAGGTCTGAGACACTCATAAAGCCTCTTGTGAAATTTCTGCCAAAGCAGGGACATTTAGAGGACCTTGACACAATTCATGAGTGACTTCCCACTGATCAGATTTCTCCTCTTGGGAGAAAGTCCCATTGTTTGGCTTTGGGGAGAGGGCTGTCTTCACTTGCTGGCTATCACTTTGAGGTCACAAGTACCGGGAGGCAGGCCTGCTGGCACCCTTAGAACAAAATGATCCAGAGGCCCCATGCATCTCTCTGATCCCAGCTAAGGAGCTCAGAATAACAAAGTCCCTGGCACAGGGGCCCAGGAGCTGCTAAGGCAGAGTTGGGCCTCAGCTAGTTAGGGCGAGCCCGAGCAAACCCCAGCTCTGTAACTACAGAGCTGACAATTGGACAAGCCTGATTCTTGTCAGTTTTAAAAATAGCAGTGTGGGAACCCCTCTGAGGCTCCTGGGAACGTAATTGGAGTGGTGTGCAGGAGCCTAGCAGAGAGGCTGAAATACTGTTCTCCCAGTAAAGCTTCCCAGGTTCCCTGGCAGCTGTTACTGAATCCTTCTCTACTCCCCTGTTCCCTGAAGGCATCAAGCTCATTCATGGCTGGTCTTAGGTTTGCTTTCCCTTTTTCAGTAATGGAACCCTCCGCTCTTACCATCCCAGGGTCTTTGGAATTTCTTGCTGAGCTGGGAGGCAGAGGTATGGCTTCTGTAGAACTTCTAGAAATGATGGGTGATCATTGACTTTCTTCTGTACTCTGATTCCCTCTCTCGGTGGGAGACCACATTATGCTAGGTGTACATGAGATGTGGGAGAATTATTGTAAATGCTTTAAAAAGTTTCTTGGTCTGTAATCTTAGTAATCAGGAAACTGAGATAGGAGGATTGCCTTGAGTTCAAGGTCAGCCTGAGCAAAAAAAGAAACTTGTGGGGGAAGCTGGGGCTACCAGTTTGTTTCTGGTTAAGTCCTTACCTGGCCATGTGAGCTTCTGGATTTAGGAACCAGTGCTGCCCCCCACCCCCGCCAAAGTGTCTTTAGAGATTGTAACTCTAACCTGGTCCTGTTTGTGCCCAGGTTTTCTAAGTAGAACCCCAAAATGGGTGAGAATGGGGCAGAGGTGCCCTTCTCTTTCCTCTCAGAGACTGAATTAGTGCCCCTCTCCCAGGGACAAAAGAGGTGAGAATGTAACCCCAGCCTTCCTGCACCATGTACAAGAAAAGATCAAGTTGTGTTTTAAAGAATCTGGCTTTAGTGGGTTCCTTGGCCCAGAAACATTTTGTTCACTGTGAGCAGAAAGAAGAGAATGGAACAGAATGGCGACCAGGAGCAGGCCCTGGACTTGCCGTCCATGATCTCTGCCTCACCCAGGCATCCAGGGACAAGCTGGAAAATCCCTCCAGGTTTTAAAACAATGGTAACAATTACAAATGTACAGTTCCTTCTGTGTTATCAATACTAGTCAGAAATACTGCTTATGAGAAAGGTGTATTTTAAATGATAAGAACCAATAACACAAAAATGATGGATTCTATATATTTTAGAGTTTTTTGGCCTCTCCCAGGCTAGGAGCTGGCCCAGTTTAGACTTATGGAGTGGCAGGTGCTCCTGATAACACCTAAAGGCTGGAGCTTCCTGCCCTAAGTGGTGGCCCAGGTGGCATGTTGGTGTTTGAGTTCAGAAGACATTAGATAATAAATGCTTTGAAAAGTTTTTCTGGATGTCCCAGGACTCTGACTCAGTGCTAGGCTCTGATTTTTGTCCCAGCAAACAGTGGCCATTTTCTAGTGAAGTGCCCTGAAGCATGTAGCCCTGGTCCAGGCTGTGTGTGGGGGGTGATGTCACGAGTTCCTTCCAGCCTTCTGAACAGACTAAGTGGGTCAATGCAGCAGGAGTCAGCTGATTCTCTAGCAGACCTATGGCTCTTGTTCTTTTTAAAGTGAGGCTTGTGTTCTGGAAAGAGCCTGGGCAGAGAGGGAGAACTTGTTAGATTTTGAGTGGTGGGAAGGGTAGAACTAGCTACTGGGAGCTGATTCTAAGAGCTACCAGCAGAAGCTGCTGTGTGTATTAAATCCTTTGGGCAAATAAAGACATTGGTTAGGTTGACTGAGTAAGGCTGCCCAGTGGAGGGGAAGTGGCCCATGCTGCAGCCAGCCTGCAGACATGAATATTGCCAACTCCTTAGACTGGGGATGGACAGGTATACCTCTTCAGATGACTTGCTGGTGGTTCCCTATACTCAGAAGTGCCGTTGTCTGGGCAGGAAGGATACACACCGGAAGGTGCAAACTGTCTACTTTATAGAATAAAATGAAAGTAGTGGGGTGATGGGGAGGGTTACAAATTATAACTTTCATCCCCCCACCAAGACATGGTTTCTCTGTGTGTAGCCCTGACTGCCTTAGAACATCTTATGTAAACCATGCTGACCACGAACTCAACAGAGATCTTCCTGTCTCCGCCTCCCTGGTGCTGGGATTAAAGGTGTGCACCACCACTGCCCGGTTTATAACTTTCTTTCTTAGCACAAAAGAGAGCAAAAGCAGCTGCTGATAGCAGGTCTCAGTTGTGTGTGGGACTGACCAGCCCGGTCCTTAGGAGCTCAGCTGTCTTCTCCTTCAAGTACCAGCTTTATTTTGATAATGCTTGACCAGAGCATCTAACTTTTCAGGGGCTTCTTGTGGAGTATAGGAACAGGACTGGGAGTTTCCCATCCTGTTTTAAACTGTTAGTGTTAGGAGTCTGCCTCCTGTTGGGGTCGGACCCTTGAAATCTTCCAACAAAGAAGGGAGCAGTGGACAAGATCCTAGTGCGAGATCAGTTTATCCTCCCAGTTCAGAGACTCATGGGCTGGCCCTGCACACCTGTACTAGCTACTTTGGGCAGCGTCTCCAGAAGACCGGGACAGCACGCCATGTTAAACTCTGTTCCGAAGCCATTTAGTGACTCATTCGAGATGCTTCATTAAAGTCAGAGGTCTGCTGCCTGCCACCCCAGCATAGGCTCAGAGTGGGTGCTCATGGGGAGTAAGATCTGCTGTAGGATTCACACTGGTTGGCAAAAGGCTGAGCTCTTCAGCCCTTGGAACTTGTGGCAGTTTCCCCTGCCAGAGTGTGATGCTCAGAGGAGCTGCTTTTTGCTGTGGTGTTTGGTGCCTGCTGCTCTGTCTGCCTTTGTCCTCCTCTCCCCTCCCCCCCAGAAGCCTGGGAGACCCCCTACAGTTTGAAGGGGGAGGCCAGGTTAGGAAGTGGCTTGTTAGCACCATTCTGAGTCTTCCAGCAGGCTCCTGTGATTTCCCAACAGGCACTTTAGACCCAGAAGAGCCCCTTTGGTGGGGTAATGAAACCCCAGCTAGTCTCAGGTTACAGGTAGGACTTTGTGCTAGACTACCTTCTGGGGAGGCCCCAGGGCACCTCAGCCCTTCGAGGCCTATGTGTGGACACCCAGGCTGCTCAGTTCCCAGCTCCAACGTGTCTCTCTGGAAATGGTTCTGGAAATTTCCTTTAAGGAACTCTTTATTTCTAGAAAGCAGATTTCCTGGCATGAGAACCTCTTCCCAGCTTCCTGGGTGCTTTCTTGTGTGTATTTGGAGAGACACTGACCCAGATCCTATGTAACTTGGTCACACCCTCTTGGGATGGCGCTTTTTACCCTGAGCGCACTGAGACTTTTGACCCTTGTTGCTGGCACAGACTATTACACAGCAATTCGCATCTGTATAAACATCAGGAATTGACCTTTGGCTGTGACTGGTGAATGCAGTGAGTGCTTCAGCTGTCTCTGTGTGCGGAACCAGGAAACAGCACCGCAGCCTCTCTGGGCATTAGGCATAGAGCTGCCACATGATCCAGCAACTCTGCTTCTGGGCAGATACCCAGAAGAACTCATACAAGGCCTCTCTAGACACTTTTTCCCCGAAGGTGTAGCATTATTTTCAGGAGTCAGCAGGTAGGGACAGTGTCTTAGTTTGCTTTCTTTCTGTTGCTGTGATAAAACACTGACCAAAAGCAATTTGTAGAGGAAGGGTTTATTTCATCTTACAGGTTACAGTTTGTCCTAAAGGGAAGTCAAGGCAAGACAAGGACCATGACACAGAAGCCGAAGCTGTGGAGGAGTATTGCTTCCAAGCTTGCTTCCTATGTTTTACTCAATGTACTTTCTTAGGAAACCCAGTACCATCTGCCACGCTGTCCTTGAGCCCCCTCCACATCAATTGTAAATTAAGAAAACACCCCCACATGTACATGGGCACATACGCCTACAGGGCATTTTCTTCATTGAGGTTCTTTTTCAGATGACTCCAGATTATGTCAAGCTAACAAAACAGAAACAAACAAAAAACAAAAACAAAAAAAAAGCTAATCAGTACAAGCAGTCTTGTCCATAGCCATATGGTTGAATTAACAAAACGTATATTCCCACACCATTCTTGGCCACACAAATGCAACTTGGATGTGTGCAACAATATAAATGAGTTTTGGAAACTCCTCATGAAGGAAGCAGACATAGAAGAGTGATGGAGATGATTCCACCCCTTTGGGGCACCTGGATTTAGAAACAGAAAGATGTGGGGCCTGGTGGGTGTTTAATGGGCGCAGTTTGTTAGGGATGATAAAAATATCCTGGCATAAAGGTGATGGTTACATATGGAATGTCCTGTGTTGTCCACTCATGGGTAGTTAGAGGAATATAGACAACCTCTGTGTAACCAGAGTGACCAGTTGTTTGTGCCCTTGGCCAATCTCTGCTAGACTCAATTCTGTTAAGTGTGAGATTAGATTGAGGAGTGATTGAGCCAGTAAAAGAGTTGGACTTAGAATATAAGGTGAGGGTGAAGGTCCTTGGATAGTTTATAGCAGTTTTCCATCCTGACAAGGGATGTGATGTCGCTCCTAGGTATCCAGATAACTGCTAGGCTCTGTCCTCGCAGTGACCCCATTGCAGAGGCGGGTGTGAACAGCGTAGGACTACAGGCTCTGGAAGGCCCAGTGTTTAATTATGTGACCGTGAACTTTGCACACGTGTGCATTTATCACTTGTATCCTGGCCAGTGGCTCTGTGTCCTGCTAGGTGACAGCTGCATGCTCTCACACCTGTGGTTTTTTTTCAGGGAGCGCATGGAACTTCTGGAGGAAGCGAAGAAGATGGAGATGGCCAAATTCCGCTACATCCTGCCTGTGTATGGCATATGCCAGGAACCTGTTGGTTTGGTCATGGAGTACATGGAGACGGGCTCCCTGGAGAAACTGCTAGCCTCCGAGCCACTGCCTTGGGACCTGCGCTTCCGCATCGTGCACGAGACAGCCGTGGGCATGAACTTCCTGCATTGCATGTCTCCACCACTGCTGCATCTAGACCTAAAGCCAGCAAACATCCTACTGGATGCCCACTACCATGTCAAGGTAAGGGCAGTGCCTGCCCTGGGGAGTGAAACAAGTGGTTGTTTGTCCCTGGAGCAGAAAGCTTGAAGCCAGGGCCTTTCTTACTTGTAAGACCCACTAGAGTGCCCAGCTGGTTACACTTGGTCCAGAAGGGTGACCCTTGTAAACCCGTGGGATTCTGCCCCATATCCTGGCATGTCCTAGGTTCTGAGCACCCTGAAGCAGACCAGGGACTTAGAGGTCGCAGGTCTTATAGTCTTGTGAAATCAGAAGTTGGGCTGTGAACTAGAGAGACCCTGTGTCCTTTGATAAAGGAATCCTCAGTGGTCTGGGACTATGGATAGGTGGTGGGGTCTGCCGTGATCCTGACAGTCTGTGAAGAGGACTCATTTACCTGTTTGTCCTCTGTTAGGACAGTCATATTGATGTGAGGCCTATAGGGTTTGCTTCTTTGTTTCTTTGTAAGTTTATAAAATACAGTATAAGAATGAATGACACAGGAAACAGGTGCTGTATGCCTGGATATAAGTTTTGTCAGTTTGTACCAGGTTGCATGGCTTTGGACATGTTTTTTCCTCTCTACCTCTGCCTCAACACCAGGGGCAACACGTCTGTCAGGGCCTTTTTCTCATATGACATGCACGTGACCTGGGCAGCCTAGGCCATGGACCCACAGTATTGGACACAACCGCCTTTTCTCTCGGTGCAAGAAAGTAGATAGGCCTGAGCGAGGGAATGGGACTGAGCACCCTGGATCAAACAGTGTTCACACAAGCAACAGTGTCCCCAGCCTAGGTCACTGTGGTGGGTCCAATTGCCTGACACTTCCAGATCCACTCTGCTGGCCTGTCCTTTAGGAGGCTCAGCGTACCACTCGGGTTCTCAGTCCACAGTGGCCTGTGGGACATGCGTGAGGGTATTTGTAGCATTCAGACTCAGCCAGGCAGAGAAACTAATTTCCACTCTGGGCAACAGCTATGGGTTGTGGCTTAGATAGACATTGTTCAGTCATGGCCTTTACATCCTGAAAAGTGAGACAGGATATCACACAACTTAGCATGAGCCAACTCCAAAGTGGCTTCCAGCATCTTCCTGTGATCTGAGTTTCCTGACGTTTGTTTGCTTGTGGCTGGCAGGAATTGGCTTCCATTCTTCCTGGGCAGAACAGGACCTGTGGGCCCAGGCACATTCTTAAGGTTGTGGCTGTCCTATATGTAACCTATACCAGAAAAAGAAAACAATAACAACAAGCTCCTTACCTTGGACCGAGACCTCACCACAGAGTAGTACGGTTACTTGGTGGCCACAGCGTGGCTAGATTACTCTAGCTGTGGTCGGGAGCAGAGGTTGAAATGATGGCCTCCAGAGATCTTGGCTTGACCCACTGCCGTCCGTTCATGACATCATGACATGTTCAGGAAACCTGCTTATTGTCATACTACCGTCACAGGAAGCCAGAGTGGTTTGTGAAGAGAGGTCGGGTGTGCAGACAGCCCTTGGATACCTGGGACTGGCCTTCACAGGGGCAGGCTCTGCTTCTGTATGCGGTAGGGAGGGTAGCCTTTAGGTGGAAGAAAGAGCTCAGAAATCGTATAAAAACTCTGGGCGTTTGAGAAGAGGTAAGGAAAATAGCAGGCAGTGCTGGATGGTGTATGAACGCTTCTGTCTCTTCAAGAACTGCAGAATGGGAGCTGCTTGACACCTAGTCCTCCCTAGTCCCTTGGGGTCATGAGTCTGGTATAGCCGCCAGTCGCTCTACCCAGGGTCCCTGCAGAGTCCCTCAGGTGCCCTAGGTACAGCCAATGTTTCCATCTCGTTCCCTTGCCTGCTGCCCTCCTCTCCTGACAGGGCTGTGGCTGTCTGAGAGAGCTGTGGTGTGCTTCTGGGGTGGGGAGCACAGTACTGTTCTTTTCCAAATGTCATCCTTGTCAGCCAGGAGCTGGGACAAGGACACAGTTCCCCAGCTCTGTCACTTTGCCGAGAGGTGTGGTAAGGAGACACTTTACTTCTGGGTTGTCATCTGGATCAGTGAGGGTGAGTGTTCACACAGTGCACCTCTGGGAGTACAAAGCGATGCCCCAGTTGTCACGAGTAGGTTGTCCTTTGTAGGTCTGGGTGCTGACTTCTCTTAATGCTTTCCCATTGAAGAAGTAAGTGCTGTCCTTGACAAATTCTGTGCTAGCGTTCCCTTATAGGCCATTGTCCCCTCAGCCTGATGACGCTTGTAGTTCTTACAGTGTCAGCTGGATGTCTGAACTGGGAGCTGTCGAGTCATGATGAGAAGGTGTTTGGTTGGTTGTTTGGTTGGTTTTGTTTTCCAGAGACAGAGTTTCTCTGTATAACAGCCCTGGCTGTCCTGGTACTCACTTTGTAGACCAGGCTGACCTTGAACTCATAGTCATCCACCTGCCTCTGCTGGGATTAAAGGCATGTGCCACCATGACTGGCTGAGAAGGTGTTTCTTTAGCATGAAGGGACACTGTCCCAAGGCTGGGATGCTGAGGCCTCCCCCTAACCTGCACCACCCCACCCTGAAAGGCTTGCAAAAGCTGCTTTTGTGTGATACCAGGCTGTTAACACAGAAGTTAGCCACTGACAAAAAGCTGAAAATAAACAGAAATGTTCTTCTACAATACAGTTTCTTTATCTTGTACAAACAGCCTCTCAGGAGGAGCCTGCGGTGCTGAGGGTTCTGCATCTCCTTATGTTGGGACCCCGAGGCAGGGGCAGCCTCATTCCCTGTGTCTGGAAAGGCACCGCTGCCCTGAGTCTGTGCTCAGTGTGAGTACTACTGATGCTTCACAGCCTGGTTGTGCTGATGCCTGGGATCAAGTCCATTAAATTATTTCCTATGTCACTCTCTGTTAGTATGCTAAATATCCAAGTTAGAACCAGCTCCAGACATCCCCAGACTCCTTATTCATTACCAGAGAGGTTCTTCCTGCCGCGTCCAAAGAAGCCTTTCTGAGATAGCAAGAGGCCTTTGGTAGCTTGGTGTAGCTATTCTGAATTAGAGGGGCTATGATCCTGTAGACTTGGAGCTCTTTGGAGTACTGAGTCAGGTGCCGGTGTCAGGTGTCCACTGTTGAAAGCTGGGGGAGGAGGCCACCCTGTCCTGGGCAGGAGGGTAAGAGAGAAAATTCCCTCGCTCAACTCCCGAGCACCTCACCTTGGTGCGCCTTCACTGCCAGGCTTTCTACAGTACTCTTTTTTCTTGAAGTGAATTTTGAAGCTGTGCCCAGTGTGCATGAGAGAAAAAGAAATGGCTCGGTGCTAAGCATTTCAGGTGCTCTCCTTGAACTCTTTTGAGAGGTGCAATGAGTGAGCCCTGCCTCCCAACTCTAAGCGGCATGGACGACCTGCAGGACTGCCGTTGTTGCTGGCAGCTTTTCCAGAGTTCTTGTTTCTCCTGAAGCCATGGAGTCTTTCAAAGTGGGCAGACCTGAAGGGCCCTAGAGGCCTGTTGAGGCTGAGCACTGGCTTAGTGTGAGCAGAGACAGACAGAGGGCCAGGCCAGCTCTGAAGCGTCCACAGCCGGCAGTCCTCAGCGTCTTTTAGTTACCAGTCTTCTGCCGTTAGGTGTTAGGCATCGATGACACCAGGCCTGTGGGCTCCCTTCATGGGCATGGCCAGTCTGGAAACAAGAGTCCTGACTCAGCCCATTTCCTGTTGCTACCTGGGTGTGTTTGAAGACGAGCCCAGGAGTGAATTAAAAGGCTTAAAACCACATCAGCCTTGGAGGAGACTAGAAAGGAGCCATTTCTCTGTACACTGGAGACTGTTTAGTGCTGAATTGGGGCTTATGTACACAGTGCTTCAAAGGGTCTGGTTTGCACCAGGAGGTAGTGCCAAAGGCAGAAAAGGGAGACTCCCAGAGATGGCTGCCAAGTCTACAGTAGTGGTGTGAGCTACAAGGACACCTTTGCCACTGGGGGACCTGCCTCCCCTGTGAACTCCGGAAACAGATGGGGGTTCCTTGCAGTGACATCATCACCAAGGGAGGGGACTCCATATCAAGAGTAGACTGATGAGCCCGGAAGGTGATGAGGCGTGTGTTTTACTCACTTTAAATCCCTCTGAAGGTGTGTTGTGCTTTAAAGGACCTGCTGGCACTTGTAGCTGCCCCAGCTGGAAGGTTGCATAACCGGACTGACTGTGGATGATAAACGGCCCAGCCCCAGCCTGTCACGTGGCTCCCTTTGCCTGAAAGCTGAAGGCTGTTTTTCCCTTCATGCTGACTGTGACCATCAGCTACCAGGGCAGACATGAAGCCTTACAGACATAGGGCCGGTTGTCATTTCTGAGTTCTGTCTCCAAGTAAATTCCATTCTTTTATTTAATATCTTTCTTCCCCATCCATCAAGTTTATACTGATAGGGCATCCAGGCTTGACCCTTTGTATCCCTATGCTTCCCGCCTTCCTGGAGACAGGGCTGCCCAGGGTTCAGGCCCTCTCTTTGGGGGTGAGCCCCTATAGTATGTGTTGGGGAACCACCATCTGTTATGTCAGAGGGAGACATGCCATAACCTCTCCTGGCTCCCTTTAAGGCTGACATGCTTCCTTTGGATTGCTTTTACAGATTTCCGACTTTGGGCTGGCCAAGTGCAATGGTATGTCCCACTCCCATGACCTCAGCATGGATGGCCTCTTTGGCACAATCGCCTACCTCCCTCCAGAGCGCATCCGTGAGAAGAGTCGGTTGTTTGACACCAAACATGATGTATACAGGTGTGTGACACGCCACCATGCCCTCTGTGCAGGCAAGGAACTCTGTCTTGCCCTGAACAGCAGTTTCCAGTACCATTCAGCCATGGAGTTTGGTCCACATGCAAATGGTGTGTGCCTGTTGGACGTGGGGGTTTTAGCTGGTGGCTATCTGCTCCCCGGCCACAGGAAAGACTTCCCTTTCCTGCTGGCTGAGAAAGAGGCTGTTCTTGGCTGGTGCTAGGCAGAGGCAGTTAGAAAAAACAGTTTCCAGCTCCGTGTTGTACATGATGAGTTACTTCCGTAAAATGGAATTTTATTACTTGTCTGACAGGAGAACCTGCTTTGGGTAGTCCACAGATCCATAGGTGGGTGGATGGGTTTGGGCTCTTAAAGCACACAGTCCTCTGAATCCCAAAGTGAGCAGCTTTGTATGGTTTACTTGCCTCTGAAGGAGGACATCGACTTCTTCCTAAGTCCCCAGTGTACAAGCTGACAACATGATTGCTCCATGGTCTGGTTAAGAAGAAGATTTTTATTATAGATATGAGAGAAAACAGCCAGAGGCATCTGGGAAATTCCAGAGCAGAGAGAGAAAGAGCATGGCCAGCAGACTGGACCTGGCCAGAAGAGAAGAAGCGAGGACAGAATAGAGGAAAAGTGTGTGTGTGTGTGTGTGTGTGTGTGTGTGTGAGAGAGAGAGAGAGAGAGAGAGAGAGAGAGAGAGAGAGAGAGAGGAACAAAGAAAGTACAGGCAAAAGAGGAGGATTAGAACCAGGTTATAAGGAGAATGGGTAGCTGCGGAAAGGAGTCCATGAGCTGACGAAGGTTAGGGTGTGGGGGAGGCAAGAAGAACTGAGAAGAGCTAGGATGCCAGCATGGACTTTGAAATACGTAGCAGGTACTCCTGATAGACCTGCATGAGCTTCGGTATGCTAATAGGCACCACGACAGCCACTTCCTTCTTCCAGTGATGAGGGAAACGGCTCCTTCTGGTAGCGGGGCACCAATTCCACAGTTCCTGAGGAATGCTGGCTTTTCTAACCATCAGAATTTGGGGAAATGGAGTTTCCTTTGGACCTGATATCCAGGATCTGAGTACCTGCCTCCTTTTCCTCCTCAGATTGTGAGGGCCACATTTCAACCAGCTCTGTCTTTTGTCACCAGTCCCAGCTGACTGGTTTGACAGAAGCAGTGATTCCCGCTGGGAATGACCTTCTGGGGACTAGTCAGGGCTTGTAGAGTCTGGGGAGACTCCAGTACTTTATTTTAAAGTTGGCTTTAACTTTTGAACCTGCATTTTCCAGTTGATGAGTTAAGCTCAATTTTTAGTCTTTATTTTCTTCTTTTTCTCTTTCTTTTTTAATTAGATTGGGCTATTTCAGTGTATCTAGAATAATTTATTTATCTAAACATATGTTCCCCAGTAGCTAAGAGAGGGTTTTTGGGCTCAAGTGATTGCTTTTTACTACTTTCTGTCCATTTTCTTTAGCCACTCTCTGATGAAACCTTCAAGGGCCTTTTAGAGCATCTTAGTCAGAACCCGACCTTGGATTCGAAGGATTGAAGCCACAGCAGAGAAGAACAGGGTTGAAAGTGCCCGTAGATGTCTGAGGACTTGGCCTGCGCCCCTGTGAGACAGCGGCTCAGAGCTCAAGAACACTTAAGGACTCTAACAAACCTGACTGACACCTCATTTCTCTTTCAGTTTTGCCATTGTGATCTGGGGTGTACTCACACAGAAGAAGCCCTTTGCAGGTAAGGGCCCTGCCTGGAACAATGGACATGTCCTTGAACTTTCCCAGCCCTTCCGCAGTGCCTCTGGTTCATGCTTGACTGAGACTCCCAGGGCTTCAGAGCCAACCCTTATTACACATTAGAGACCACAGCCAGCTTACCTTCAGGTGGTTTACATACAGGACAGATCAGTTGTGGGACCATCAGACTGTGCCTTGTTCTTTGATGCCACTTAGTGTTCTGTCCTGGTAAAAGTCTACATCTATGCCAGTTTTTTGTTTTGTTTTGTTTTTCGAGACAGGGTTTCTCTGTATAACAGCCCTGGCTGTCCTAGAACTCACTTTGTAGATCAGGCTGGTCTCAAACTCACTGAGATCTGCCGGCCTCTGCCTCTCAAGTGCTGGGACTAAAGGTGCATGCCACCACTGCCCAGCCAAGGCTCCGGTTTTAACATTTAAAGTACCTATCTCCTTGAATTCAGTGCATTCCCCTTATCACCCCAGAGGATCTGTCTCCATTAGCTGTTCCTATGATCCAACAGTTAATTTCTTCCGCTCTCCCTCCACCTTCCTCTCTCCCTTTCAAAAGCAAATGATATAAAAGATACGTGACAGAATCTACTGTGTTAAGTTAACCATGCTAAACACACTGAGCAGCAATAAAAGCGTTCATGTGTTTGTCCTCCCTAGAACTTATACCACATCAACTCAAATTTATAAAACCTGAGTTCATAAAACTTATTTAAAAAGTTTATAAAATTTGAGTCACTTTTAGCTGCATTGGTAAGAGGAGTCTCTTTTCTTTTGTGGCGTTTCTGGATAACCGCACTGTGGGATGTAACCAAAGATATTTGAAAATATAGATCACGCTCGGTATATATAGGGTCTGGGTTCAGTCTCCAGCACCAGACAGACAGATATCCGTGAGTGAGAGCCCCTTGCTGCCTCAATCACACACTCAGGCCAGGCATGGGAAAGATTATGGGTGGAGACAAGATTCTCCAAGCAAAACCTCGGCTATGCTGGAAGCTTATTGAACACTCAGCAGAGTGGTTCTCTTATGTTTCTGTCCTCCATTGTTTGTTCTTTTAAAAAAATATTTATTTTATGTATATATGTGTGTGCCTGCGTGATACATGTGTGCAGGAGTCTGTGGAGGTCAGAGGGGGGCATTGAATCTTCTGCAGCTAGTGTTACAAGCAGTTGTGAGCTGCCATGTGGGTTCTAGGAACTGGACCAGGGTTATCTGAAAGAGCAGCCAGTGTTCTTAACCACTGAGCCATCCCTCCATTCATTCCTCCTGCCCTCACTGCTCTTTCTTCCTACTGTGTCCCCCCTCCCCAATGGAGGTCCACCATGGAGGTGTAACAGTCTACCTGTTGGATTGTCTGATAGCAGTAACTCTTAAGTCGGGTGTGTGGTGTGTAAAAGATCAGGCACTTAGGTTTAGCTGTCTCTTAGGTAGGAGAATCAAGGTGCAGGACTTCCCGGATGTCTTGTAGGCTCCATCTGGCTGACTTTGCCATCCGAAAACCTTTTAGGTGTTTTCTTGACTTTTGTTGCATTTGGAAGGCTTGCTGGGTTTGGAAGGCTGGATTTTCGTGGAAATAACCTGCAGATACTGAAGAGATAGGCATTGCCCAAGACTTAACGGGAAAGCGAACAAAGCGTCAGTGTGGAACCCTGGCAGCCGGTGGTGACTGTGGGCCAATTTTCCATACCTGCCAATCGGCTCCTGCTACTCCGCAGGGTGTGCTTGGAATGCAGGGGTGGGGAAAAGCCCATGGGAACCAGCGGCTGCTGGGCCGTGTGGTATAAGATGAACAGACTATAACCCACTGAGAGTCACCTTGAGGTCCTTCCTGTGCAGGGCTGGTAATAACAAATAATGGCAGAGCCTGTGCTGTGCTCATGAGAGTTTTTTAAACTTGGAGAAACAAGGATATGGGTTAAATAAAGCTCCAGGGTTAGAAAGGGAAATGGTATTGTCCCAGGTAATAGGCACGCCACAGCGTGTCCCAGGCACTTGTCCGTACATATCTCCTGCTCCTCAAAGTCCCGACGTGTGCCTCTCCTTTGCAGATGAGAAGAACATTCTGCACATCATGGTGAAAGTGGTGAAGGGCCACCGCCCAGAGCTCCCACCCATCTGCAGACCTCGGCCGCGCGCCTGTGCCAACCTGATAGGGCTCATGCAGAGGTGCTGGCATGCAGACCCACAGGTGCGGCCCACCTTCCAAGGTGAGTGCCCCTGCCTGTTTCCCTGTCTCATCATTACCACGTGATGGGTCTTGCAGTGACACGGGCCATAGAGTCGGTGACCACGACAGGGTTGAGGGCCAAGCTCAGGTGACCACGACAGGGTTGAGGGCCAAGCCCAGGTGGGGGAAAATGTGCGTAAAGACAGGGATGAAACAAGCCCATCATCCCCTACTTTGGGGGCCCGACACTAGCAGTGTTTGGATTTGATGGCTTCTTAGAACTAGATGGCTAGAACCAATGTTCACCTCTGCTCTCAGCAGGCTCCGTTTGCCTCCAGGTAGCTTGGAATTCTGGATTTCAAGTTCAAGTACAATGGTATGGCTTTAGACAGCTGGGGGTGGCTAGTGACTGCAACCTTTCTTTAGGGTCTTGTTCTCATAGACAGGTGTACCTTTGGGATAAGAAAGTGAACCTGATAGAATTGCTTTTCAATGAACCTAGGGAGACATGAGTGGCCTGGAGCTCACCTGCCAGTCCTGATAGTTTTAACCCTTTTGGTCTGGTAGGTTAGTTACTGAGAACCCATTTTGATCCTAATGAGATCTTACAGATGACTGCTCACTCAGGTTGGTGGTTGGGTTGCCTTCTGGTGATGCCTGGGGCTTTTCCTACGAACCAGCATTGATACTGGGCATGTCTTCCACTGGTTAGAAACTGGGGTGTCTCTGCTTCTGTCCCCATAGAACTATGTAGGAGTCATATCTAGGTGATAACTCTCTTATTTTCTCCCCCTAAAGAAATTACTTCTGAAACTGAAGTTTTTTGTGAAAAACCTGATGAAGAGGTGAAAGACCTGGCTCATGAGCCAGGTGAGAAAACTTCTCCGGAACCCAAGAGTGGGGTAAGCATCTCTAGCAGGCATCCTCAGGTTTCCAATCTGTGGTAGAATTTTCCAGTCCAACCTCTTTTCTGAAAATTCCTCCCCATTTCCCTTTGAGCCTGTCCTATACCTCCTTCCAGAAATATAGGTCCCACAGGGGTCCCCCGCCTGCCCAGCACACTGGAGATCATGAAAGGGCAGATGGCCCCAGATAGATGGTCTGGCTTGAGGATCTGAGTAGTCTATCTATTCCTAAATGATTTGAGTTACAAGTACCACACAGTTGCTCAGAGGCAATGAGACGCTCCTAAGGCCAGTGCTAGCTGAATGCATGGGGGTAATGACTGAAGCTAAGCCTGGGGGTGAGGAACTCTGTTAAGAGGGTTGGGAGTGATGGTGGTGGTTCATCTGGCATTGGACAGCTTCTCCTCTGGAGAATAACTATGGGACAGGTGAGAGCTGGGGACAAAGGGGCCCCTGACAGCAGTAAAGGGGCAGAACTTACCTCTGATATGCTGGCGGCCATCTAGTAGACATGACATAGTGCACAGGAGACAAACTTAGTAAGGCCAGTGGTTCCCAAAGGGAGGAGGACTCAGAAAGAGCTGTGAGCAATCCTCATTCGTTGTCTCTAGAAATCTGATTTTCTTGCGGCAGCCAGACCTATAAAAGCCCCCCATTTTCCTTGTTCACACAGCCCCCAAGCCAGCCTGACATATTTGAGAAGTCTGAAGCTTTGTTAGAGCTGTGGAGACCCCCAGCCTGACTCTTCTTTCCTTTTTGTTGGGCTGCCTGTTATGGGTGAACTTGGCCTTGCCTGTTCTGTGCCCTCGCAGCTTACCCATGGACTGCCTTTGGTCCTTACACATGGACAGTGCCCCTGAGTGAGAGGCAATATCGTGCAGACTTTTCTATTTTTGTGAAGGTGTTGTTCTTAAAATGCCAGGGAGGCCCATGAAGTTTCCTTGCAGCCCTGAGTTTCAGGGTTTCTTGATGCTGTTTGTCTATGGTAGTGCACAGCTATGGGACCTCCACCTCTGCTCTATAGTCAGTAGTTTCTTGTCTCCTTTTCTTATTCTCTGTACCCTGACATGAAGGCTGGAGGAGCAGAGTCCTCACCACAACCCTCTCCATCTTTGCAGGCCAGGCCCGAGTCCTCACGCCTCAAGCGTGCCTCTGCTCCTCCCTTCGATAATGACTGCAGTCTTTCTGAGTTGCTGTCGCAGTTGGACTCTGGGATCTCCCAGACTCTTGAAGGCCCTGAGGAGCTCAGCCGGAGTTCCTCTGAGTGCAAGCTGCCATCCTCCAGCAGTGGCAAGAGGCTCTCTGGGGTGTCCTCGGTGGACTCAGCCTTCTCCTCCAGAGGATCCCTGTCACTGTCATTTGAGCGGGAACCTTCAACAGGCGGTGAGTGGCTGTGTACACTGGTGAGCTTGCACATGACACTCTTGTGCATTATGTTAGCGTCTGAGCAGTTGATGCATCTGGTTTTTTTGCTCTGATGATTCTTGTGTTCTTTCTGTTTTCTCTCATGAGTTTTTGGCATCATCAGCATAGTTGGTGCTCAAAGCACAAATCCAGAAATTCCCACATCAGTAGTGTGGTTCTGGGCATTATGTAGCATGCAGGGAAGACAGGCCACATCACCTGGCTGAGCTAACATTGGAACAGAGGCTGGCCTCGAGCCTGCAACCTGGTAAGCCCAAGTCACACCCAGTAAACCTAGTGACACTGGGGACTTTACTTGTGCCAGTCATGTACCCTGTACTCAGACACTTCCAGATAACCCCTGTCCCAAGCTTTCATGTTTATGGGCCCCCTCGGTTACTCTTGCATAGCCTGACATCAAGCTTGGCTGGCTGTCCTGGGAGGTGCTGTCACTTGGAATGCTATGGCTCCTTTGTGAAGCGCAGCCATTCCAATCTAGGTTCTAGCATGAGGGAGTCGAGTTCAGGTCGCTGAACCAAAGATCTTACTAGCCTTCAGGGAATTTTCCAGTAGGATGTTGGGTAACAGCATTGAAGGTTAAGGAAGTGCCTTGCAAAGATGGGTAGGGAGAACGAATCCCAGTCTTGGACAACAGAGTCAAAAAGGACAGTCAGGACTAACTTCACAGCAGCCACAGAAGTATCACTTTTTGCCACAGAGAGGTGTGTTACGGGAGGTTTCTAAATCTTTTCTTCAGATTTAGCCGTCTCTGGTGATGGCCTTGTCCTCATGCCTGAGAGATGAGTACCATCTTATGAGAATTTAGTGTTTAAGCCAGGCATGGTGGTGCATGTCTTTAATTCTAGCACTTGGAAGGATCTCTGAGTCTGAGACCAGCCTGGTCTACAAAGCAAGTTCTCAGATAGCTAGGGGTACATAGAGAGAGACCCTGTCTCAAAACAACAGAAGAATGCAGTGTTTAAACACTGGGTAGGGTCTGTCTCCTTAGTACCACCTATACCCACACTGCTGTATAGAACAACTGGAGAACGTTCTACCTGCAGAGGGAGAGTCTTTTCATGGGACTCAGGACTCTCAGTAATGGCAGTGGACTTTTAGGTTCAATAAAAAGTTCCATTGCGAATACCGAATAGTGTGTCCTAAGAAATCCAGTTTTGAGGATCCTTCCAGAAACACCCCATATGATGTTGCCTTGAATCCTCTTAACGTTCCAGAAACCAGCTCTACAGACCAGTAGAGCCCCAGGAAGAGAGTCTTGGAGTCTAAGTCTTCAGGCAGATTGTTTTCCTGTCTGACTTTCCTTTTTTTTTTTTTTTGGTGTACCTCTTTTTAAATGATTTTCAGCAATCCTGCTGCTGCTGGGGGAGGAGTGTGGTCACTTGCCTTTTCCGACCCTGGAAAAGCCAGAGTGGTTTTATTCTGCAAATTGGCAGAGGAACATTGGAAACATTAACTGCACTGCCCAGGGTCTCCCTAGATTAGATCTGAAATAAGCACACAGGGTGAATGCGTAAAGGCCTGAAAGTAAAGGATGTACCCTGAATGTCCTTCAGCATCCCTGAAGATGTGGTCCACCTGACCATCCTGCCATAGTGGCCTTGCTCTGACCTCTGACATTGCACCCCCTCTCCCTGCAGATCTGGGCCCCACAGATATCCAGAAGAAGAAGCTAGTGGATGCCATCATGTCAGGGGACACCAGCAAGTTGATGAAGATTCTGCAGCCTCAGGATGTGGACCTGGTTCTGGATAGCAGTGCCAGCCTGCTGCACCTGGCTGTGGAGGCAGGACAGGAGGAGTGTGTCAAGTGGCTGCTGCTTAACAATGCCAACCCCAACCTGACCAACAGGAAGGGCTCCACACCACTGCATATGGCTGTGGAGCGGAGGGTACGGGGAATCGTGGAGCTCCTGCTGGCCCGGAAGATCAGCGTCAATGCCAAGGATGAAGACCAGTGGACTGCCCTGCACTTTGCGGCCCAGAATGGGGATGAGGCCAGCATGAGACTGCTACTGGAGAAGAATGCTTCTGTCAATGAGGTGGACTTTGAGGGCCGAACACCCATGCATGTGGCCTGCCAGCACGGACAGGAGAACATTGTACGCACCCTGCTACGCCGTGGCGTGGACGTGGGCCTGCAGGGGAAGGATGCCTGGCTGCCTCTGCACTATGCTGCCTGGCAGGGCCACCTGCCCATTGTCAAGCTGCTAGCTAAGCAGCCTGGGGTGAGTGTGAATGCCCAGACACTGGACGGGAGGACACCCCTGCACCTGGCTGCTCAGAGGGGTCACTACCGTGTGGCCCGCATCCTTATTGACATGTGCTCTGACATCAACATCTGCAGTCTGCAGGCACAGACACCTCTGCATGTTGCTGCGGAGACTGGACACACGAGTACTGCTAGGCTGCTCTTGCATCGTGGTGCTGACAAGGAGGCTTTGACCTCAGAGGGCTGTACTGCCTTGCACCTGGCAGCCCGGAACGGACACCTGGCCACTGTCAAGCTGCTGGTAGAGGAGAAGGCTGATGTGCTGGCTCGGGGGCCCATGAATCAGACCGCACTGCACCTGGCTGCAGCCCATGGGCACTCGGAGGTGGTGGAAGAGCTTGTTAGTGCTGATCTCATTGACCTGTCTGATGAGCAGGGCCTCAGTGCACTGCACCTGGCTGCCCAGGGCAGGCATTCACAGACTGTGGAGACGCTGCTCAAACATGGAGCCCACATCAACTTGCAAAGCCTCAAGTTCCAAGGAGGCCAGAGCCCCACGGCCACACTGCTCCGACGCAGTAAGACCTAGCTTGTCTCTTGCAGAACCAGGGCTCCCTGTAGGCTTCTGGTCCATCCTTGTGTCCCTCGTGGGAACAGAATGGTTCTGGGACACTCTGTGCACCCTGTTGGTGGCCTGCCTATACACTGACCAAGCAGAGGCTAATGGACCAGGCAATAGTAGCTGTGTCAAGGCAGAGGCTGCCACTGGCTACTGTGGCCGGCCATGGTGGCTAATGTCAGATGGGACTAGGTCAGTGTCATTTCATTGTGGTCTTGATTGGCGGCTGATGCGGGTCGTTCATGACAAAGCCTATATAAGGATAGCTGTTCTATCTCAGTGCAAGTCACCTCTACTTGCTTGGAACACAGTGTCTTTGGTAGAGGCGTGAAAGGGGCAGTGTCCTTCTACTTCCCACTACGTGGGCAGAGCATCTTGTCTTTGGAGACATAGTGGATTTTTAGATGAGTGACATGCTAGCTTTGCTTGAGACCTGTGACGGGCACTGGCCGATGGAGTCTAGAAAGGGAACGATTATAAAAATCATAAAGCTGGTCTTAACGTTAAACAGCCTTACCAGCACTGAACCCCTGTTTCGTTTGTTTTGTTTTTGTTTTTTGTTGTTTTTTTGGTGATATCTAGGTTACCACATCTCGTGCTGACAGTTGCTGAGTTCTCACCTAAAATGTTAGAGCCACATCTGTAAAAGTTAGTGGAAAATTCTTTATAAATAGGTTTTATACTAAAAATCGTTTAATCAAACAAATCACTCTTTCAGGCTCTTGTCTTTTGGTGAGGTAGTGGTTTGCGCCAAGGGCTCTGCTGGTGTGCCCTGTGGTGACTCCTGCTGGTTCCAGCCTCAGCAGTTGAATGTGGCCTGAGATGGTCACTGGAGATGGTTGTACTCCGAAGGTGTGATGGCCTCATTGTTATGCCTTCCCCATTCGCAATCGTCTCTGTAGACATGTGTTGCAGAGGTGCCCTGTGTGCAAACACATGCTATAGCGTGGTGTGTGGCACAAAGAGTATCATTAATGTACTGTGTACTTTGACGTGAATCACGGGCAGGATCGTTTTCTGTGACCGGAAGTGGTGGAACTGGCTATGTTTTAATATGCCTCAGTTTGCCTTCACTGTCTTCCTCCCCTGTTGTGTAAAACACAGAGACCATAGGAGATCTGTGTGATGTCAATAAAGGACTCGCCTACTTTTGGAATTCACTGAGACTATTTTTTTTTTTAATTGGTAAACTTTAATCATCTGGTCCCTCAAAACCAGAGATCTGAGACAGTAACATGGTGTTTGGAGATGTTAACTCACCAAAACAACTCAGGGCCTGGGAAATGTGGGAAGCAGAGGATGGCCACAGGCCAGATCCGGAGGGGAGAAGCTCTCTGCACCAATGTTTGCATTTTTAAATTGTTATTCTCATGTTAACTTTACATCTGAAATAATTTCAGTTATGATAACTTCACATTGGCTCTGGGCTTCTTTTTCATTTACATTTGACGTGTTTTCCTGACCGTTCTTTTTTAGCCACTGCCTTTCCATCCAGCTGTGTCCATCAACCCACCATCCACCACTATACCTATCCTTAGCCGTCCACTTGTCTACCCAACTCTTCATCCTCCCTGCCTGGCCACCCACCCCTGCACCTGTCTGCCTTCCTCTCTGGTGACCTCCCGCATACCCTGTTACTTCTCAGTCGCTCAGTGTGTACTTCCCCCAAACCAAGGACTTTAATTTCCTAACAGCCGGAAGTTAGCGTTGACATGATGCTATCTAGTCTGTAAGTGCTGACCTCAGAGAGCAGAAGAGACTCCTCCTAACCTTGGGGTCCCGGATTCCATCTAATTCCCTACATTTAGCTGTCTCATCTCCAGTTCTCTGCTCGATTCCAGGCTTCTCTTGTTTCGCACAACCTTTACATTTTGTGATGCCTGTAGCACTGTAGGTTTGCCTGACTACCCATGATGGCTTCGGTTCACCCATTTTAACCAGCACACAACAGACTTGATAGTGTGTTCCCATCTCCCTGTTTAGTTTTCACTGGTGTTGGTACACAGCCGCATATTACTGTATAGCCAATGGGTCAAACTTCATTATTCCTTAATGCTCAGTGATCCCCTGTTGGCCAGCTTGAAGTCCTCTGTGCCCATTGGCTGCACAAGGGCTTACTGCTTCGACTGAGGCAGTACAGGTTTGCCATATGTGCAGCCCTCCTGCTGGGGGCAGTCTCTTCCCGGAGTGTCTCCATTGCTAGACCCTCAGCAGAGATCAAGAAGGGTGTTTTGTGGACTCCCATCTGTGTTGTAGGTGGATTTCTGAATCTTGCTAGACCCAGGCTTTTGCCAACAGTACATCCACCTATAGTCCCAGTTCTCCTGATTGCTAGAGCTTTCATGTCCTCTCTCACAGCCTCAGGGTTGCCTACTGCTCAGTTCAGTGGAGAACCTTTCCTGCCTCAGCCCACTACACTCGCCTGCTATACCCAGCCTGCTCAGCAGCCCAGAGCCTTCAGCTTGTCTTTATTCGGGCGTGAAGGCCAGTGAACTTGTCTTCCCAACACTACCATTTGTCTTGAAACCCCACCCTTCCTCTGGGGCACCTACACAGTTCTCTTCCTGTCTTTAGGCTGGAATAATGCAGCTGGGTGATCATACTTGCTCCTGCTTTTCTTCCATGTTCCCCCTAGCCCTGTCCTTTGCTCTGGAATGGTTTCCTGGTCTAAGGATTACTTAGCTGTGTTCTTAGACCTTCTGCTTTAGAAGTGACCTCTGAGTTCCTTGCTCGTGCTCCCTCTCCTGCTCCTGATTTGGACCTTGAGATTTCTGTCTGATGCTCCAATGTGGGTCTCTGTCTCTGTCTCCTCTCATCGCCTGATGAAGGTTAATATTCAGGAGGATGCCTATGTGTTTGTCTTTGGATTCACCTTCTCACCTTACTAGACCTGGATGGAGGTGGGCAGTCCTTGGACTTCCCACAGGTCAGGGAACCCTGATTGCTCTTCGAGCTGATGAGGGAGGGGGAGCGAAATGGGAGGCGGTGGCGGGGAAGAGGCAGAAATCCTTAATAAATAAATAAATTAAAAAAAAAAAAGTGACCTCTGGTGTCTCAGCTAATCCTCCTAGATCCCCAGCCAGGCAAAGGGCTTCTGGCTCAGTGAGCAATCTGGTCTCTAGACAGTAAGGTGGAAAGTGGATGAAACCACCTGATGGCCTCCTCTACCTTCTGCATGTGTGCACACCTGTGTGCATGTGCAAGCACCACTCAGATCACGTGTAATGCACAGATAGATAACAAACAACACACTACATTTGCAACATACTACACACACACATACTTAATATACCACACATACATAGACACCATGTACATCACACATATACTGTACACCACACATGCACACAACATAACCCTGCAATACAACATATATATTACACCTGCATCACCCAAAGTACCCCACACACAAACAGACCAATAGATATAGACTACCTATCACATACCATACACACACAAAATGACTCCACCCACTGAATTCTGCCTGATGGGGTGACATGGGGGCTGGTATAAACAGAATTGTGATGAACAAACCTCACACTCTGAGTGACCACTGCAGCTGGATCTTGAAGTGAAAAACTCTGGAGCTTGCTGGGTAGTTGTCCTGGGTCACTATGAGGGCAGTAAGCTGTGAATTCTTCCCTGGTCAATGGTGATGGTCATGGTAAAAATATCTGCACTGAAACAAGAAGCTTGAACAAAGCCCTTCTGTTGCTGGATTAAGGAGAAGGCTGCAGGTGGGTATTTTCTCTGCTCACTGTCACAGGGTTTATTTTTTATTTTAATTTTTATGATTTATTTATCTTTTATTTCATGTGCATTGGTGTGAAGGTGTCAGATCCCCTGGAACTGGATTTTCAGACAGCTGTGAGATGCTGTGTGGGTGCTGGGAATTGAACCCTGGTCCTCGGGAAGAACAGTCAGTGCTCTTAACCGCTGAGCCATTTCTCCAGCCCCTTGTCACAGGGTTTATATGTAATGAATGGTATATGCCTGTTGCTGAGAGGCTGTTTGGGAAGATTCCCCACAGTGAGCTGACCCTGACTGTAGAACTCTGGGTAAAGGGAAAGAGTCCCTGCCCCAAAGGTTTTACATTGTAATGTCTGATGATGTTGCCTTTTGGGACAGAGCCTGGAGATTTCAGCAAGTCTTGTCCTTTATGGCAACCCAGAAAGGAGAGGTCTTGTCATGGTCTCTTTCTGTGGCTTCAGCTCCTCTTCCTCCTGGAGTCACTGCCAGGAACAGCTGAGGCACTGGAAAAACAAGGTTCAGTGAGGTGGCAGCTGTGCTGCAGGTGTGGCTGGTATGACAGGTGTGGCTGATGGGAAGTGGCCCTGGGGGAAAAGGGCAGTAAGCCTCCTCCACTGCTTCAGACTGAGCTGTCCTTCACTTCCTTCTCTACCATCTTCCCTGGAGGCTGAAAGAGAACCCCTGCCTTCTCTGCACTGAGAGGAACAAGCAAGGACCCCAGTTTTGCTTCAAGGAAAGGACAAATTAAGAAGTGGGGGCAGTGCTGGTGCCATCAGTGACAGAAGGTGGCCATGTGCTGACCACGCACCCAGGCACAGCATCTCTGAATTTGGATGTTGAAGGGGCTGTGGGCTGCATTCCTGCCGCCCTGCTCCCGGCCGCCTGGCTAGCTTATACCCCGAAATAACAACAAACAGACTGTATTCATATAAACACTGCTTGGCTCATTTCTATAAATGCGTGTAGCACCATGAGGTGCGCTTACCAGGAAGATTCTAGCCTACGTCCATCCTGGGTCGGAGCTTCATCGTGTCTGCCCCAGAGAGCAGAGCTAAGGCATATGAGCTCACTTCCTCTTCCTCCCAGCATTCTGTTCTGTTTACTCCACCCACCTAAAGGCTGGCCTATCAAATGGGCCAAGGCGGTTTCTTTATTAGCCAATGACCTTCCTCCATCATTTGGAGACCCAGCCAGGTCCAGATTTTCTGAAGGGTCAGCTTGTGCTTGTCCTCCTAAAAAGATGGAGAAGGTAGATGGAGGAGAGACAGGTGATGGAAGCTAACTATGAGAAGGGAGATGGGAGGAGGAAAGGGTTCTACCTAGAGAAGACATGGGAGACTCCTTCACTCATGGTAGAAGGAGACCAGCTTGTCATGGCTTCCTTCCATTGACAAAGTGCCCAGACAAAAGTAATTTATAGGAGAAAGGATTTATTTTAGTTCATAATTGTAGGATAAGAGCCATCATTGCAGGAAAGTCAAAGCAGGACGTGAAAAAGCTGGTCATGGCGCATCCACAGTCAAGAGCAGAGAGAAATGTGTGAATACATGGGTGCCTGTGCTCAGTTCACTCTGTCTGTCTGTCTCTCTCCCTCTCTCTCCCTCTCTGTCTCGTACAGTTAAGAACAAAACCCAGGGAATAGTGTGATTCCCTTTTAGGCTGGGTCTTCCCAGATGAAGTGATGTAAACAAGACTGTCTCTCACAAACATGCCCAAAGGTCAACCCAATCCAAACAATCCCTCGATGAGACTCTCCCCAGGTGATTCTAGATTGTGTCAATTTGACAATTAAAGCGAAAGCTAGCCATCACAGCTGGTATCTAGTATCTGTCTCCCTTTGACTACTAAATGACCAGGCAGGGATATGTGATTGGACAAACCACATGGTCTCCCTCAGGAGACAGTTTTCAATCTGTAGGAGCAACATCTGGAGGCTACCTTTAAACCTGTCGTGGGCCTGATACAGACCATGTGTGGGTCAGGTTGAGGCTGAGGCTCTGGGAACTGTCCCTTGTACACAGAAAATCCATAGCAGTCACAATGAGGCTATGTCTGCTGACTCTAACACTCACCATGTCAATTAAGAAGGCACCAGACACAGGGGAACAGTCGTCTCCACCAGGAACAGTGTGACTCTGAGAGCTTCTGCCCTGCCTCTCCATCAGTAGACAGGAAAAGTTTGGACCATGTGTGCCTGAACCTCAGGACCCCAGGCAACCTGGAATGTTCCCGGGAGAAAGAGCTAGGGGAAAGAAGACTAGCTGCTTAAAGTGCAGCCTGTCCCACCGCACTTGTGCAGCCTCTCCCTTCTCTCAGCACCAAAACCGTGTGTGGACCTAACATTTAGGTCTATGATCCTACAATGACAACCACTAATAAGCCCACTCATGCACATGGATCTTCAAATACCTGTCACTAACCCACTGTGCAGAATGAACTGAACCCAGCAGACAGAATGTCTGTGTTTCCCACCTGGGAAAACAAACCCCATAGTTTCCCCAGTCAAGCCAAGAAGCAGATTTTTAAAAGCAGAAGAAACAGAATGTCAGCAAGATGCCCCAGCTGGTAAAGATGCCTGCTGCCAAGTCTGATGTCCTGAGTTGAATCCTTGGGACCCAAATGGAGAAGGGAAGAATTGACTTCTACAAATTAACCTCTGACTTCTAATAGCACACCATGGCATAAGTGCACACATGTATGTACTTCCAGACACATGAATAAATTGACATAATAAAAACAGTCTGCCGTGGTGGTACGTACCTTTAATCTCAGCACTCGGGAGGCAGAGGCAGGCAGATCTCTATGAATTCAAGGCCAACCTAGTCCTATAGAGTGAGTTCCAGGACAGCCAGGGATATATAAAAACCCTGACTCAATCAATCAATCAATCAATCAGTCAGTCAGTCAGTCAAACAAACAAACAAACCTAGAGAAAGCAAAGTTTTAATCAGAAAGCTCTCAAAAGTCTACAGTTATCTCAGATTTTAAGTAGATGAAGACTAACACAGAGTGTGTAGAGTAATGATATGAAACTCTCCAAAGAAGAAAATAAGCTTTGAACATTACCATGAAATTGTCGCAGAGACTGGTAAGATGGCTCAGTTGGTAAAAGTGCTTGCTGAGCAAGCCTGGAGCCAGGGCCCAATCCCTGCAGCTCACAGGAGAGAATTGGCTCTTGACAGTTGTCCTCTGAAGTCACATACACACAGGTACGCCCAGTGTCCCCATCCACGCTAATAATAATAATAATAATAATAATAATAATAATAATAATAATAAATGAAAGACCCTACAGACCCCCTCCTCAAAACCCACAGCTAGCATGCTCCCGGGGGAACGTCCTGTTTGCTTTAAAAAAAAAAAAACTCTCTGGATCAGCAGCCAGCCTGCTCCCATAAGAACATCCCATGTGCCTGAGAGAGCAGGAGATAGAGATAGGAAGACTGCAAGGCAAGATGTCAATAAGATAAGATATCAACAAAGCAGGTTAGCTATAAGATAGGAACAGGATGACTGTTGCCAGGCATCCATGCTGAGAGAGGAAACCATTCATGCCCCCGCCTCATTCCGGTCAACCAATAACCACGCTTTTGCTTCTGTAAACTTGCTTTTTGCTCTTCCCTATAAAAAGACCTCCCCCCAGTCTGCAGGTGCGCAAGTCCTCCGAAAGACTTGCTGCCCGCAGGTACCTGTGTTTACTCAATAAACCTCTTGCTAATTGCATCCTGTGGCCTGGTCTCGGAGTGTCCTGGTTCTGGGGTCTTCATCAGAGAGGAAAGGTCCTCTCTGAGGGTCTTTCAATAAACACATTTTTTTTTAGGTTTTTCAAGACAGGTTTTCTCTGTATCTTTGGAGCCTGTCCTGGAACTAGCTCTTGTAGATATAAGCAAGAAAGGTAGAAATTTGAAGAGGGGAAGATGAGAAAGTGGGAGTTCCGTCAGAATCCAAACATCTACAATACGGAGCTACGGAAAGAAGAGATTGGTCCCCAGGCTGAAGGTTAGCACGGGGTTGTGAGAACACCCACTCAACACAATCTTGGGGAACTTGGAAGGGTGCTAACATGGGAATCCAATATATCAGTTTTCTAGAACAACACAAAAGCCAGGAGATAAGAGATCATCACCTTCAACACTAAGGAAAGGATTTTCAGCCTAGAACTCCTTTGAATATGGACTTGCTGTCTCTAGTCTCACTTTCTGGTCCCTGTGGTCTCCCTCTTATCAGGAACTGTCCATTCTAGTGGCCAAGCTGCTCTGGCTGTAGAGAAAACAAGGCTGCATCTACTCTGCCGTACACATATCTGCTGAGATTTTTATTTCACTCATTTTTTTTCCTCCTCTTCAAAATTATCCATTCTTTCCAAGTATGTCTTGTTTTTACAGTATTGTCTGGAGTTTATTTGTTCTTTATGACTGTAATAATTTAAACAGGTATGCCCTTCCCTATTACCCGAGGTTATCAGGGAAATTGATTCCTTGGTTTGTTGGGTCTGCTGGTGGATTGCTTTCCTGCCTGTCTTATCTTAATAGACTCATTTTCAATATTGTTCTATCCATGGAAATCTTTTATGCCTGGGAGGGATTTTTTTTTAAATTGTAAGATCCACAGCTGGGCTGCCAACCTATGATTAGTTTTATGCTCTTTTCAGGGTTCTATGGGTTCTGAATCACGCTGTTAGTATGATTTCAAACGGCAAGAGCCAAGAATGCAGAGGCTTGACACGATGTTATTCAAGGGCATTTTAATTTCTCCCCCAGCACAGGCTGAGATACACTTTCAGGTCACCCCCTTTGCAGGTAGATGGGATGTTTTCCCCCAGAGGTGGCTTCAGGATTTCCTTCTTAACAACTGCATTACATGGGCCTCTGGCCTTCCTTCTGGTCTCTGAGTGATTTTACCTACACCCCTTGGTGCTGAGTTTAGCATAGTCCTTATTTCAGTCCAGGGACAGTTTGTGTCAGCCACAATTGTGTTCATTCCTTTAGTTCTGGCCCTGGAGTTTTGTCCCCTCTCCTTGTCTACTTATAGTCACTTGCAAGGGTTCTGGTGCTTCGGCCCACAGCCAGCTATGTGACAAGGCTATTGCCAAAAATGAATCTATCTCCAAGCCAGGGGTCAATGTCTCACCAAATCAGCAACGAGGGGCGGATCTAATGACCGCGGCCTAGTCATAATGATGTCTAAACAGTGAACTTGGATTCCAGGGACAACAGTGACACAACCGTAACCGCCCTGTGGGTGTGAGAGGGGTTGTTGTGTAAGAGGTCGCTCTGCATGCTGCACAGCTGGAAATTCAGTCGTTAGCACAAAAAGCAAAAGGTAGAGAGAGCATGGGACGGGTGGACACGGGAAGCCAGGCCTCTAATGGGCCCTAGCTGGCGTAGGGGATGGAACAGAGAAGCTGCTACGGTTTGTTTTCTCCACGTGAGTCTTTCGGTTTTACACTACGGCATTTTTTCTGTGTTAGTTTAAAAACAGACAAATTAACATGGAAAAGACCGAAGATACTGCCTATGCTTGTGCGTAGGTAGGAGGGTCTTGGGTGGCTCAGCACAGGAGCACAGAGTCTGACTCTGAAGGGGCCTCCTTGGAATCACAGGAACTGAGAGCTTTCCCTTCTCATGGTAGTGGCCTGGAGTTCTAAGGTCGGCTTTTTACAACACCATGTTTTCAGTCCCCAGGGGCCAGTGAGTGGCCCAGGAGGCTTGACAGCTTCCTGAGGCACAGCGGGTAGATATAAAGGTGAGACAAGGAGCCTGGTAGGTGAGCAAAGCTGCCTTGAACTTAGCACTCACCAATTGGTTTTCTCAGCATTTCACATTGGGCCTTTTTTTTCCCTTGCAGCCAGCCCGCAGAGGCACCAGTGGCTTCCCAGGGATGGAGAGACAGTGCTTTGAGATCTTCTCTGCCCACTGCTTTGGGCCCCAGTGAGAACATTCCATGTTTCCTGTTTCCTCGTCTGAGTAACTGGGCAGAACAACTATGAGGAGCTTGTTTCTCCTGCTTGGCTCCCTCCACCCAGCCTCCCATTTAGCCTCTAGAGGATGTCGAGGCCTCTGACCCTGGGTGGTTCCCACCCTGATCTTGCTTCCAGGCCCTAGCCAGGTGCCCTGCAGCTGCCTCATGTGTGGGCGAATGTGCTGCTCTGGAAGGTGACTGAGGCCTGCTTTCAGCAACACTATGTGTGGCTGGCCTGGTTGGTGTTGACCAACCTAGAATGGCAAATGAACTCATCTTCTGTCTCTCCATGCACCTCTATCGCCAGGATGCTTCTGCAGTAGAAAGAGCAGAGAGGAGTGGGTCAGGCCTAACCCTGTTGTCCTGCCAGAGTGCGCTTGGTCAAGATTGATGCCGAAAACTGAGGGAGAGGGGGTGTAGACCATGACAGGGCCTCCTAGTTTGCGTTCTGTTGCTGTGATAAACAACAGTATCAAAATGAACTTAAGGAGTAAAGGGTTTATTTGGCTTACGGATCATAGTTCATCACCAGGAGAAACCAAGACAGGAACTCAAGGCAGGTACTGAAGCAGAGACCAAACAGGAACATTGCTTACTGAATTGCTCAACTTGCTTTCTTATTACAGCTCAGGACCACATGCCCCAGGGATAACACCACTCTTCTGGGCGCTGGGCCCTTCTATAAGAATCGTCAATCAAGAAAATTCCCCACAGACTTGCCTAGAGGTCATTTTCTCAATTGAGTTTCTCTCAATTGAGAAAGTTGCGTTAAGTTGACAAAACTCACAAACACAAAGGGGTGGCAGAGCCATATCCCCTTTTCCTCCCCACTACACTTGGGACTCACTTGGAGCCGTACAAGCATTGTGGACACTACTTAGCATACAGGGGAGTCCAGAGGGACCAGTTGTGACAGGATGCAGGAGTCTCAGTGGCCCCACACAGGGCTGGGCCATCCTCAGGAGGCAAGGGGGTTAGTGCAGAGGCTGTGAAGTCCTCATAGGCTGCCAAGCCACCAAGAGCCACTTTAACTCATCGGGGAACATTTTTCCTTCATTTCTCAAAGCCAACAGCAGCTTGTTGGGACCTGCCACCGGAAATCATTATCTGCCAATCTGCACTGGGTGGGGCCTTGTGTTCTGGGTGGATCCATCCCATTGTCCATGAAGTAGACTGTCCTTTGTCTTAGACACAGGGGAGGGCTGCAACCTCCCACCCTCTGGCCAGGGGAAACTGGCAAGGGGAGTAAGGATGACAGCCAGAGTGAGCAGCTTCTCAGAGGGAATGCACACGTGTTCCCAAAGAGCATGGGGGCGGGGGGGGGGAGTCCAGAATCCTTTGAAGGGTTTGTAAACGGTGCGTCAATCGGGGTCAGGTGTGAGCAGGTCCAGAGTCCTTGGCCTTTGCTTCTTTCAGCTCTTGGATGCAGAGCTATTGCCAAGGACTTGGTGTGGGAGGGACTGGATCTGAGTCTGGATCTGTGGGGGGCACTTTGTGTCTGCAGGTCAGGTGCTTAGGGTCCTAAGTCACTGTCAACTGTGAATGTCAAGATTGTCTCACCCCATCTTCCCAGTCCTGCTTAGGCCCTCTTGCCTTTGACCATAGCACTAAACCTCCAGCCCCTGGCTAGAAAACCTGGGTTTTCTTGGACTCTCCAGGGTCTTGTGCTACCTGAATTCGCTGCCCCCAACTCCTTCTAGAACAGGCCTTTCACTCTTCATCCTTCCTACTGTCTCTGAGTCCACCTCTACTAAAGAACATCTCCTGGGACCTCATAGAGCCATACTATGTGTTACTGGCTGTCTGAGTACATCTGAGAACAGCTGTCCATGCATCTTATACCCTGTGGTGGGACCATAGCTATGCATCACCAGGGTGAGAAAGCTGTGTAGCAGGTTCAGCCAGGGAAAGTGCAGGATGACCCCACCTGATTACTAGTCAGTGTAACCAGCCAGCTACATGCAAAACACCAGGCTGGGTAGCCCCTGCCAGAGTGCACAGAACTCTCCACAAGGATGCCCTACTTCTGCCACACCCTTTCCAGAAGCAAAAGGCTATGAGGGCAACCCTGAATTTATCCTGTTTCCATCTTATTTCTGATGCCCTCAAGAAGAACTGACTGATCTGGGCAGTGGTGGTCCATGCCTTTAATCCCAGCACTCAGGAGGCAGAGGCAGGTGGATCCCTGTGAGGTGGAGACCAGCCTGGTACCCAGGACAGCCAGGGGTACACAGAGAAACCCTGTTTGAAAAACAAACAAACAAAGAACTAACTGGCTAGGCATGGTAATGCATAGCTTAATTGTAGCTCGCAGGAGGAAGGAGCCAAGTAGATCACTGCAAGTGGAAGTCTAGCCTGGTCTACATAATAAATTCTAAGCCAGGAAATCTGTCTCAAAACAAACAAACAAGCAAACATACAACAACAAAAATAATCCCCAAACTGTAACTTTCTCTGCAGGAGTGTGAGGAGAAATTGTGTATGGGAGAGAGATGAAGCTTCCTCTAGCTTCTCATACAGAGAATGAGACCAGGGCTACAACAGAGGTGGGTTGTATTTTGAGCATGGTTGGGCTGAACTTTCATTTAAACTTGCAGAGTAAATAGAATCCAAGATGGCCCGTGAATTTCAGATGCATATTGAATCAGTTTTTAGTACATAGCCCAAATACTGAATGAATTATCTACCATATACCTTATTATATTTTAATATAATTTAATTTTGAGACAAGGTCTCACTCTACAGCCCAGTCTGGCTTGGGATTTACTATGTACCCCAAACTGCCCTCAAACTTGTGACCAATTCACCTACCTAATCTGCCTCATGCTAAACCACCATGCCAGGCCCATATTTTGTTGTTGTTGTTTTGGTTGGGTTTTTTGAGACAGGGTTTTGCTGTGTAGCCCTGGTTGTCCTGGAGCTTGCTCTGTATAACAGGTTCATTTAACCCAGGCTGAAGAGGGCCCGATCGTTTGCCTCCAACTCCTAAATTCTGGGATTTCAGGCATGCATTCCAATGCCTGACTGTGAATTATCTCTTTTTCTTGATCTTCGGTATCAGTAGAGCACCTGTATCGTATCCAGAAGCTCTTTTGGCTTCTAGCCTTTCTTGACCATATAATTTTATTTTTAAATGTTCCTGAATTTGGAGTTCTCCACAAATAATCTCCTCTGATTTTGTGCCCACAGACACTCTGTTAGTGGGGAGGTCCTTACTTGCTTTTCAGAGCAAAGCTAGGTGTATTTGGGAGCATGTAGGAGGTTCCCACAAAATGGCAAACTGCCTGCTTCAAATTGTCATAGCAACCACTGGTGAACCAGCTAAGGGATGTTGTGTGGTGACCCTTCCCAGCTTGCCAGGAGCCTACAGTTCCTCAGTGAGCCCGGGGACAGGTGGCCGAGGTCATGAAGTGACCTGTGTCAGGCAAAGCTGGGAGCCTGGGGCAGGCATGCAGTGTATGCAGCCCCACACTGCTCAGTTCAGTGTGGTGTGGATCCCACAAGCTTGGCTACTGCTGACCACAGAGGGTGTGGTGGGATCAGGGGAGGTTGGATGGCTAATGTGAAGACAAGCATCTGGCACATGGGCCACTCTCCTTGGTGCAGGGTGTGTCTCCTGGCCCGAGGGCTCACCAGCCTCCTCCTATTAGTCTGGATTAACTGGTGAGGTTGGTGTCAGCCTTTGGTAAGGACTGGGATTTTCCTCTGAGGCAGAGGGAGCTTGGAGGCAGGGATGCAGGAAGGAAGCTGCTGCTTTCTCTGGGTCCCAGATAGTTTGCAGAATGCGGGTAGCGGAGCCACCTGCAACAGTGAAGAGGAGGGTCTGAGTGCTGAGCCGCCCCAAAGGAAGCCAAGCATCTTGGCTCTGGGAAGCAGAGGGAGGTATTTTGGCACCTGAACCAGCTGAGCCTGGTCCTCAGGCTCTGGCAGGCTTTACCACCCTCAAGGTTAAGCAAAGCCGGATGTAGGGATGCCATTCCCCAGCCCCAGGACAAAGTGAATTTATGATCCTCAGAGTAGACTGGCTTCTTGCCTGGTTCCCCAGACCTGAATCCCCTTCTTGTGTTACACAGCGCAAATGCTCTGATGGACTTTGGGTCCTAATTTGAGTTCGCCCTGTTAGAGAAAGCAGATGATCTGTGGGAGTCACTTTCAATTTTTTTTACATTTAATTATTTTGTGTGTGCCACAAATATATAGATAGATAGAGAGATAGATAGAGAGAGATAGATAGATAAAGAGATAGATAGATAGATAGATAGTTAGATAGATGATAGATGTAATTTAAAAAAAAAAAAGAAAATCCAGTGAGTGATTGACTGTTGTTCTTACTCAGAGACCCCTCGTTCAAGAGGCTAAAATGCAGAGCAGAGACCACGTGTACGCTAGGGACTCAGAGGCCCCCAGGACCCCTAAATCAAGCAGCAGAATGGGGAGGACTCTGTTCTTTGACACCTCTAGCAGATTTTCCCAGCCCTTCCTCTATCATAAATCTGAGTGGGGATAGGGCAGCTGCCCTTCCCTCGACCTCTCAGTCTCTCCAGATCTAACCAGGTCCTGGGTTCTCTCTCTGGCTCTTCCAAACCCAGCACCTGACCCTGCTTCCCTCATCTTGAGGGATGCTCTATAGGTAAGAGTCTCTGGGATCCCGTATCTGGCTCTCCCTTGCTTTTCTCTACAGTAAATGGAGGCTCTAAGTGGCCCCCAGGCTCCCAGGTCCCAAGAGCTGTAGGCAGTCAAGACCTCCTCCAGGGGCCTGGCTGTCAGATACCTTGGCTTGCCTATCCTTCTGTTCCTAGGTTTTACTCACTCCTTGCATCTTCTACTGCCTCTGCCTCTAGGTCACTATTAGCTTCTCCAGGAAGCCTCTGAGCCCACATGCAAATTTTAACACACTGGCCTGTGGTGCATAAGACAATGCATGGCTGAAGCTTCCAGTAAGACTGACCCCAGGAGGCATCATCCAACAGTCAAAGAGGTTGACACCTCTCATCAGGGGAAGGTCTTGTTTTTCTCGGGAACTTTCCAGGTAGAGCTATACAATAGGCTTGAAAATTGGAGGGTGTTGGGGAAAAGGAGGAAGAAGAAGAAGTGCGGGGCTGAGAGCAGGACCTGGACAGTAAAGACTGGGTTAAGGTTCAGGCATTCACTCCACATGGGTTGGTCTAACTCATGGAGAATGAGAAGGTATGTGAACAGTGTTGTACATGTTTCTGTTCCTGACCCCATCTTCCCAAAGTCAAGAGCGAACTGCATCTATCTGGAGTCTAAATCTCACCGTGGTCTTTCTGTACTGAGGTTGGAGGTTGGGCAAGGCAGGGTGGATGCTGCCTCTTTTCCCTCTGTGTGTCCAGCCAGGGAGCCAGGCTTGCCTGTGGTCCATACCCTGGGATCTGTGAAACAAGGCCCAGTGAAGGTGCAGCCCAAAGATTTGTGAGATGCCCTTGAGATTTCTGTCCCCGTAGCACACGCAACCTTCTCCCAGACAGTCACACAAGAGCCACTTCCACAGGCTGTACCTGCTAGACTTTAGGGAACGAAAGGGGAGGAGGTTTTACAGAGAGAAACCAAGTTGACAGTCCTTCAGACAAGAGCTTCATTAATGACACCAGCTTTGTAATAAGAGGTCTGAGGAGTGTTTCAGCACCTCATGACACGACAAAGTATCTTTAAAAGGTTGCTGAGGTAAAAGGAGGTCTTGCTTCTAGAAGCATGGTGAGTTAATGTGTGACCTGTGCTATGTGACCAAGGCAGAGCAGAGGGTCATGCTACATGACCGGGGTCAGTCTTTCTCTAGGTAAGGGAGAGGAATTTGGTTAATGTGTGAGTTATGCAATGTGACAGAACTCAAGATGCCTCTTTTCCCCAGACACAGGGAGTCCTGGTTCTCTGGAGGGCCTGGCTTTACCCACAGTGTTGAAAAGATCTCTGTCTAAGCCTAGTGAAAGAGAAAGAGGTGATCATACCAGGGGCTGATGCAGGGCAGGATCTCTTTCCACGAGGAGGAGGAAGACAGATCTTCAGCATGAGAGTTCAGGCTGCAAGGTGAACAGAGTCCAAAGGCAGTCATAATAGCTGGAGATGGCCGAGTGGGTAAAGTGCTTGCCAAGCAGGTGTAAGGACCTGAATTTGGATCTCCAGAACCTATGTAAAGCCAGGTGCAGGAGAGCATCTGTAATCCTAGTATTCTTGTGGTGAGACAGGGCATGAAGACAGGAGAATCCCTGGAATCTCGAAGGCCAGATAGCCTGGAGCATTTGAGAAGGTGGTAAACAGTCGGAGGAGACCCTGTCTCTAACAAGGTGGAAGGAGGGGCTAACCCCAAGGCCGTCCTCTAAACACCACATGTGTCGGGGCACATACATGCCTGCTCACACTCAGGAATACACACACACACACACACACACACACACACACACACACACACACACATCTTTCACAAATGCCTAAAGGTTGTTTTTGTTTGTTTGGTTGGTTTTTAAGAAAACAGACTTATGGTGTCAGTCTGTCAAGCCTCAACCAAATAAATAAGTAGCCAAAGGGGGGTGTGAAGGAGAGGGTCTCAGATACATGTGCCTGATAGCAAGAACAACTCACGACCACGAGGACCAGTCTTGTTCCAGTGTCACCGTAACTCCCGCAGAAACCAGTCTAGAAGGACATACACCTGGCGGCTGACTGTCCACCTTCTGACTGACCCTGTGGCTGAAGAGGACCTTCTCGTGGAGGCTGCTTGTTGACCTGCTTCACAGTCTTTGCAGACTTCCCAGCCACCATCTCCTTGAACACATCACCATATGCCCTCCCATTGCAAGGTTCTACCAGCTCCAGATGAGCTTGCTCTAATCCTCCCTGCCCAGTGCAAATTCTGGCAGTGGGTGACAGGGGGCACAGGTGTGCTTGGGGCAACCTTCCATCTCATTTCAGCCGAACCATGTTGTTCGTCTGTGTTGGTCTGGAAGTGGCTTGCCCAGGCTTCCAGGGCAGTTACTCCTATTACCTTTTCTGGATAGTCAGTTGAGCCAAGTTTGTACTCTATTCTCAGGCAGAGTTTACTGAGATGGGCAGAATAATGGCCCCTCCAAAGGCGTCAGCATCTTTTCCATTTCCGGAGAAGCTGGGTACTAGGTGGGGCTAATGCAGGAATGCTAATAAAGAGAAAGAGTTTTCATTTACAATGTACACAGTAGGTGCCTCACGAGTGCTTCTGCCTGCCTGCCTGCCTGCCTGTCTGCCTGATGTGTTAACTGGAACCTACAGGTTCCATTTAGAACTTCTGCCCAGGTCTGATCTTTTCAGAGACCATTTCCCCATGAGCTCTGCCTTGCCAGTCCTGGGCTTGCTGAGTAGGAGCCATGCCTCTGCCCTGGGGACAGCTTGGCAGTGGCCTGAAGGTTCCTAGGAGCTGAGACACGTGCAGGGGTGGGAAAGGCAAGGCTTGTAAAGACAAGGAAGGTGACCTGGGGCAGGTCTGTCTCCTGTCCTTAGGGAATAATTAATAAGTAAACCATTGTGTGAGAATGATAATAATTAGGTTATTAGGAAGGGCCCAATCTGCCCTCTCCACTCCCTGCCCCAGGGTTGGGCCCTGGACCCACCTGACAATTTACCTCTACTGTAGGTGTCTGGTCTCCATGGAAACTAGGAGTCATTTCACAAACAGAAGATTAGGCCTCGTGGGAACTGGGAGGTGCGGAAATCTCAAGGGGCAAAGTTTTCATTTACAGTGTTATGAAGTGAAGGTGTCAGGCCAAGGTCTCTAGCCAAAGTCTACTCACTGACTAAGGGCAGAGCACAGAGCACAAAGGCTGGTTTTCTGGCCCTCTTCCTGCCAGCAGGATGACTCCACACTGGGTTTATGTGACACCAGAGATCAGACCCAGGTCTCATGCGTGCTAGGCAAGCTCACTTAAGTAACAGAGGGAGTTTGTGGCAGAGATGTTAGGCTCCTCTTGTCAGAGTTTTCCCAGGGAAAACCAACATTTCTTCTGCCTAAAAATGCAAATAATTAAAACTTCCGGGAGGGCTGTAATGTGGCTCAGGTGGTAGAGTGCTGGGTTCCGTCTCTAGCCCTGCAGAAGTGAAAGTGATAGAGCAGGCCTGTAATTCTGGTGCCTAAAGGAAGGGTATCAGAAGTTCAAGGTCATCCTTGGCTACGGAGTAAGCTCAAAGCTAGCCTGTACCACCTGAGACCTCGTCTTAAAACAAACAAACAACCCCAACTTCCCAGGCGAATGTCCAGGAAACAGCCTGTAGGTTTCTTGCTCTGATGATAAAACATCCCCAGGTGAGTGAGTGGTGGGCTCTAGCGGAGCCAACTCTGGGATCAATGGAATTGCTCTCCCTTGGCCCAGCCTGGCAAGAGAGTCCTTAAGAAGGCACTGAGCTGTCCCAGTGGGTGGAAGTTTCCTTCAAGCAGGGCAGGACCCCAGCTGATTAATCCCAAAATACAGCACAGTGAGAGACAGACAATAACCCCAAAGAGAAAAAAATGTCTTCTTCTAGGTCCTCAGGTTCTCCAGCATCCTAAAAGTTATTATACACCCTGTATTGGATGGTGAACATTCTACTTGGGTAAAGGCAAGTTTTTTCAAGTATGTGCATCAAACCCACAACCCAGCAGCTCAGGTAAGCTGTCGTCTAGATGATGCTCGACAGGCACTTGGTTTGAGTGGGTGGCCATCAGGACGACTGATGCCTTGCTGGTCTGAAAGGTTTTAAAGGCTGAGCAAACAGAAAGGCTTCTGAAGACTTCAGGCCTCATAGGAGCACACCTCATGGCTCTCTGGGGTCAGAAGCAAACTAAAAAACTCTCGTGGGAACTAAAAAACTCTCGTGGGACTGGGTTGGATACCACAGACTGTTCCGAGGTTCCTGATGGTTCAGAACAGCTCCCTGGATGCTGGCAAGGCAAGTTCTAGTTCTGCTGCCAAGAGGCACATCTCCATCATGCCCTCAGTGGTTTCATTATGACCACTCCAGGGTCAAGGGCCTGCTCCTGACTTAGATCTTTGCCAAGATAGGCAGCTGGACTTAGGTTAGAAGGAGGAGCTGTTCAGAAATGCCTAGAAAGATGGCCTCTCTATCTTGTAGGTCCATTGCTACTTTAAAGAGCTCTTGACCTGAGCTTGCTGTCCTGTGTTCTGCTGTCTATTAGGTTTCCTGGTACAAAATACCTCAAGCTAATCCAGCTATCTGGAAACAGTTTCCAGTCCTTCCTCATTCCTCCTCTCTTTCCTCCTTCCTTTATTCTCCCTCCATCCTCCGTACCCCTGCCATCCCTCAGGAGACACCTGATCTCAGAAGTCCAATTTCTGGGACTGTCACAGGGCCACTCTGTTGTTTAGAAAACCTAGCCCATAACAGTTTGTCAGTACTGCCCAAATAGACTAAAACAGGGAGTCAAGGTCCCCATAAATGGGGAAAAAATTATTTCAAGTTCTGTTCAGAGCAAGGGGCCACATTATACCACCCACCTACCTGTCTCCTGTGTGAAGTGGCCAGACGGTGGAAACTTAAGTGATGCTTCCATTGTGAGTAAAATGTGAGCTTGCTCATGGCTTCTTTTGCAAAATGAAGAATACAGGGTGGGCCATGCTTGCTGGTATACACCTTTAATTACCGGAAATATAAAGGTAGGGACAGGTAGATCTCTGTGAGCTTGAAGTCTACATAGTGAGTTCCAGGACAGTCAGGGCTATGTAGAAAGACCCCAGACACCTAAAGCAACAAGAATATGTGGTAGGCCATATTTATAGATTTTTTTAAAAAAAGATAGGGTTTTGTATAGCCCAGGATGGTCTTGAACTTATTACGTAGCAGAGGATGACCTTGAACTCCTGATCCTCCAGTGGTCTCCACACCTCTAGCGCTAGGATTAAAGATTACACATGGTTTGTGTGGTGCTAGGACTAAACCCAAGGTATCATCATGATAAGGAAGGACTCTACCAACTAATCTACATCCCCAACCCATATTTATGGACTTCTTTTATCAACACTAATGCCTCTCAATTGCTCTGTTGTAGGGGCCATGGAACTCATTGTCTCAGGATCTAAAAGCCCTTGTTAAGCCAGTTTCTCTTCAGAGTATACTGCTACCATGGTTCCATCACACCTAACCTCAGAAAATGTGTGGAGCCCAGAAAGTTCCCAGTGTCCACCATTCAGTTTTCAGATTTCCCAGGATCCATAATTGAGTTTGCAAAACTTCTCTGGCTACTTCTGCTTCAGGAGCAGTGGGAGCCATAATAGACTCCATTGTCACTGGGCTAGTGCCCGGAAAGAATGACATCAGACTCTGGCTGCAAGTTAGGGCTATTTTTAGCAGCTGATTGGTTGTCAGGAGGCTGGCAGCCTGGGTATAAGGTGAGGCAGAGGTGGGGCCCTGAGATTCCAGTCTGGCAGAGCAAGAGATGCTAGCCCTGTACAGTGGCCTCCTTTTTTCCCAGCTTGAGTTCCAGGTACGGCTCTCCTGGGGACCAGCATCCACAGAGCTGGGCTTGGCAGCAACTGAATGTACTGATATAAATACCCTACCCTGTCTGACTGCAAGGGCAACCCTGACAATAATGGTTCTGTACTGCCTGGTATGGGCTCCTGTCCCAAGTCATGTGGAAGTAGCATCACAGTGACTTAGAGGGGTCTTGTACAATTCAAGGGGAAATGGGCATCATACTCAACCAACCAGGACAACCAGCACCAACCTCTTTGAGGGTGACTGAGGCTATCAGGGTTTTAGCCTTCTAGCTGCTCTCAGGCCCCCAGGGTCCTTGGACTTCGGTCAGGCTGAAGTTACCTCTGGGAGTTACCTTTCTGGGATCATAAAGTACTGTAGTCAATGTGTGCAAAGGGAGAAGAGACCACTCCCTCCTCAGAGAAGCCTCAGGTAGATTCAAATAAGCCTCACCTGAGCCCTCAGAGAGGCCGTTGGCCAAACAGTCTCAAGATCAGACGGCACAGAGGGGTTCAAGATAGTCCCTCCGGATAGCTGTCAAAGCCTGTTCTTTGGAAAGCTTTAGAGCAAGAATTATATTGGATAAGTGAACTGTAGGACTTCTCAGTCCTGATTAAGGTCCCTGATTAAGCCTAATCCTCAGGGACTCTGCTAACAGGGCCATGGAGTTCAGCATTTCCCGGGCTTGTTGGACTGCAACCTTTATTTTAAAAGTCAGGTTCCTTGTACTGGGATGTGGCTCAGTGGTAGAGTATTTGCCTGCACAAGACCCTAGATTTCCTAGGCTGCATCCCCATCACAGCAACAGCCACAATAATAATATGATAGGTTTAAAAGGTGAAGCTTTCTGAGATAGAATGGGGTACACTGTGAACTCACACTTACTTGGGTAGCTACCACCGTAGTCCATACAAGGATGCACAGGGAACCCCAAACTGCCCTCACTTCCCTTGGCATCCACATTGTCCCCCTTCCTAAAACTTCTTTCCATCTTTACACTTTTGCCTTTTCTAGAATGCTGTCCCCTGGAAGGAAGTCATTCCCTTTTCCCCAGGAGTTCCTGGATTGGCTTCCAGTAATGATGGACTGTAGCCTGTAAGCCAGATAGCCCTGTCCTCCTCCAAGATGGCGTTGGTCAGAATGTTTTATTGTAACAACAGAAAGCAAACTAAAACTAGGAGTTTGACAGAGTTTTAATTATTGAAGAACAATTATCAGAAAGTACTTAAGTAACAGCAACAATAAAAAAAAAAGCAAGAGCCAACTCCAGGAAAAACAAAATGTTGCACAAAAATAACCATAGCATCCTAAGTGTTTTAGATGAGACAACATTTATGGGTCATAATGACACTAAAAGCAAACATGAATTTGGTCACAGGTTGTGATAATTGTCATGATAATGAGTAGGGTATTATGTAGTGAGGGTATATGGAGATTTATATGGTATACGTGAGGAGAAAACTAAAAAAACAACAAGAAATAATAATATTATTACTAATAGCAATGTGGAAACAAAAAAAATCAAGAAGTAGCTGGGAGGGTCGATAGCAGGTGACTCCACGAAAGGGAGCCAGAGGTGGGGAGGGAGTGGAGTGTCCATGCATCATGCTGCTGCTGCCTTGAGGAACCATTGAACTTTCTAAACAATGGCACAAAAATCACACTTCTAAAGGGAAAAGAATCTGGCCAAAGACGTGGCCCCAAATACCATCCTGAGCCTATCAGGTAACATGCTTGCCAACAAGCTTGACAACCCAAGTGCAACCCTTGGAGCCCGCATGATGGCCAGAGAGAACTTATTCTTGCAAAGTGTCCTCTTCGTTCCGCATGTGCACTGTGTCATTTATGGGCCTACACATGTACACATGCGAAATAAACGTAAGGAAGTTTTTAAACAACAATAACAAACTACCAGCTTAGTGACCATCTAACCCTCACAGCTGTTCAGAGCTTCCTGTCCTGGGGTATGTTTAGGTGGTGTGGTGGCAGGTGGAACCCCTCTCTTCAGTCAGCCCCCTTGTTGCATCTTCTTCCCTTGGCACCAAACTTCTAGAAAAGTCTTCACACTTCAGCTTTCCCTGGCACGCCCTCTCCCCATCCCTGCTGTTCTACCTACATTTTCTGAAAGTTCTCCAGGAAAACTTTCTCTTATTCTTGTCCCTTCTCACCCACAGTAGTTTCTGAGAGTGCCCCTTGCTCCAGCTTTGCTACCATCTCAGGAGAACCTGCTGCTCCCTCCTTCCTTAGGCAGCCATAACCACTGCTTGGGAAGAAAAGAACCCACCCAGTCTTCGACAAGACTTTTCACCCCATTTTGTGACTCCACGCTTGCCTGAGTCTTTGGACGGAGGCAGAGCATCAATCACAGTTTTGTATGCAGCCTGGCCACTGGTGCAAACAAGTCTGAACCTCAGACTTCCTGGGCCATGCTGCAAAGACACAGTACTTCTCTGCTACCTGCAGCCTCCTTCTGCTATCAATTCCTGCTGCCCCTTATCTCTTCCCTGCAGCAAGAGCCTATCTGCCCTGCCTTCTTTCCCTGATGTGGGCAGATGACTGCTATTGATCTTCCCTCACCTGCACCCACTGTGCCTTGGGAGCCACTTTCAAAATGACTTTCCCAGACTCAGCCCTCGCCTGGAGCAGTGGCTTTGCCTGTTAGACCACGGATGAAAGACTGCCCCCAGAACTCAGTGCAGCAAGCAGTGACCACCTGCATTGTTCTTCAAGGCCCATGTGACTCCTGTGAGATGGGAACACCAGATCCATTCTGATAAAGAGGGGAGCCTCTGGAAGACGCTGTGGACTTAAGTCTGAATCCAGTGTCCCAGCTTGTGAAACAACTCTACCTCACTGCCAAGCTGTTGCTGCTTCTAGCTCCCCAGTGCATCTGCCTCTTCTCTATGTTATTTTTTCCCATGTGAGGGTAGAGGGGGAGGGAGGAGGGGAACCTAACCAATCAGTCCCACAGCCCCCAAGCAGGGCAGCCCTATCAGGAAGAGCCTGGAATGCACAGGACAGCATCCTATCTGCATGTGGAATAGGTTAAGGTCCTCTAAGTGAGAAAACAAAGGTTATTTTATTCGCTAGAGCAATGCAATCGGGCCCCTTGCTTGTCTTTGAAGGTGAGGAGAAAATTTTGTCATGGACAGAAGGCACCAGGTGTGTCTTGGTGAAGATTGTCATCCTGGGGGGGGGGGAAGGGTCCCTAGAAGTAGGTGTGGCCTTCTCTGGTTGACCCTAAGTGAGACAGAAGCAGGGATGAGAACAAGCAAGGATGTTTGTCTCCACAAAGGCCAGTGGTGGGCAATCTTTACCCGTCACAGGAGAGGATTGAATGTATGCACCGCCAAGCCCAGTCAACTTTAAACTTCTAACCCTCTTGCTTCTGCCTCCTGAGTGTTGGAATTACAGCTGGGCACCACCCATGGTATATTAGGTGCTGGGGATCAAACCCAAAGAATCAGGCATGGTGAGCAAGCACTCTCCTCTCAGAAAGGACTATGGGTGTGGCACTTCCTGGGAATGCTCTTCATGGTCTTATCCCAGCATTTAATGAGACCCTGTCTGAGGGAGGGGGAGAGAGAGAGAGAGAGAGAGAGAGAGAGAGAGAGAGAGAGAGAGAGGAAAAAGTTGTTCAAAGTTGTCTTTGATTGAATAGTGGAATTTGGGGCCAGCCTGGGCTATGTAGTTCTTTGTCACAAAACAAAACAATCTAAGCTTCCTGTGCTAGACCTGTGACCCAAGTTGTAGTACCTTAAGAACTCCAACCTTCTCCATGAAGCTCAACCCTGTGCTCTCACCTAGGTTCCTTAGCAGCCCTCTGAGTTGTAACTGCAGGACACACACACACACACACACACACACACACACACAGAAAAAAGAAAGAAAGGAAGGAAGAAAAAGGAAGGAAGGAAAGGAGAGGAGCGAAGAAAAGAGAAAAGAAAGAGAAAGAAAGAAAGAAAGACGAAAGAGATCGTGAAAAGGAAAGAGAGTGGCAATCAGGGTTGCAGGAATGAGCTGAACTCACCATGACCCTTCCACATTCAAAATACCTTGAAATACCTTGGTGTGTAAGCAGAGGCCAGGGGACAAGAGGTTACTATAACACCAGATAGAGCATTTCAAACAGGAAAAACAAAAGAGTGAGGTGATCTGGAGCCTCAGAGTTTAACAGGCAGCCTCATGGCCATGTGGGGGGGGCGTTGGGGGGTGCCCTCTTCATGTATGTTGGCAGCTTCTGGGTCTGAATGAACCTAGATATAAGAAAGCAGGCTGAGCAGGCATGGAAAGTTAGCCAGTAAACCATGTTCCTCTGTTGTTCTGCTTCGGTTCCTCCCTTGGCTTCCCTGAATGATGTACCATAAACTGTGAGCAGAAATAAACCCTTCCTTACTTTTGGTTACTTTTCTGTTGCTTCGATAGAACACCATGACCAAGGCAACTTACAGAAAGAAGGATTTATTTGGGTCTTAAGATTCCAGAGGGGTAGGGTCAGTAATAACCAAGCAGATGCGTGGTGGCAGGGACAGCTGATCACTCACATCTCAACCACAAACAGGAATCCGAGAGTGCCCTAGGAGTGGCACAAAGCTTGCCCCCAGTGGCACACTTCCTCCAGCAAGGTCATACTTCCTAAGCCTCCCTCAAAACACAAATAACTGGGGACCAAGTATGCAAATGTCCAAAATTTATGGGGGACTTCCTTTTCACACCACCATACTCCCAAGTTGCTTTTGATCATGGATGGTGTTTACCATAGCAACAGAAATAAAATCAGGGCACGGAGCATCCCCACTTCAGAGTACCCATGCTTCCTCGCTGTTCCACATGGCTTTCAACAACACCTGCTCTCAAAGATCCTAGCAGATACGTCTGGCCTGTGCCCTGTGGGCTGTATGTGGCCTCATGTGATCCAGGATAGCTACAAACACGGCTCAACACAAAGCTGTAATCTTAAAATATGAGGTTCCCTCCCCGCCAATTGTTTTGGTAACTTGATTGTGTGGTCTTCAATGTGAACTTTTATTTTTTAGCAATGTTAAAGAGCTGCTGGGTCTTGGACGCTTCCTCATGTGGTGCATGGTCAACCATTGCCTACACATTGAAGACAGCTTTCCAGGGGTTCCAGCCAAGCAGTAAAAGCTTTTGTGACCCATGACTCCTGCTGAGGTTCTGACCAAATTCCATGAGATAAATATTGAAGATCTAGAGACTGACAAAGACTCTGGGAGAGGACTGTAGATGAGGGTTAGGTGGAATATTCTAGGCAGAGGTAGAGGAAGTCTATGAACAGTGAGTCCAGAAAATCAGTTGTAAAGCCCAGGCTGGCCCGTCAGGCCTGGTGACCTAGGCAGCTCCACTCACCTCACTGAGTCCTGGGAACTCACTGTCACTTTGACAACCACTGCAGGTCCCCCATTTCTCTCCAACATGACCCTTCGGGCACACATACTGGGGTCCTGGGTATAGAAGTAGCCTGATCTATGACGGCTCAAAGGGGGGTTCCCTAAGCTCACATGATATAAAGCAATACACAGTTGGTAGAAAATGAACTTAGCACTCTGCCTCTGCAGTTTCCCTGGGCTAGCCATAGATGGTGCCAGGTTTGCTGGAGTCATGGGGCAGTGGTAGCAACTGTAGCCCCAGTCAGTCCCAGATCATGAGGAAAAGCTGTGCAGTGCTGTGTGGCTAAGCCACAGTGTTAGGTCAGGTGAGTTACACACTTTTTACCTATACTATGTTCAACCTACCAAGGGTTTTTATGAAACATGACACCATCTTGAGTGGAGAGGCATCTATCTAGTGATTATCACTGTTATTGGATCAAGTGTCATGTGATTGTTATCCCAAATATGTTTCCTGTGGATCTTCTTGGCAAATGTGTCCCCACAGTGCTATCACAAAGCATTTCTTAGCTCTCACTCTCCCTGTCCTTGTCTAGGGAGGTGCTGTCGTCTCTTTGAGCCCCAGGTCATAGGACCTTCAGGCTCTGGCTGGCCTGACCTGCCTCCCTGCATTCCTTCTCATTTACATTCTGAAAACAGCATCTTTCATGGCTGGTGCCCTGACAGGCTGGTGCAGGCTGTCTCAGCATGAAGATGCATTACAATTCTAGTCTGAAAGGTTTAGGGTGTCACTGGGGCTCAGAGAAGGGTTGATCAGACCCTGGTGCTCAGAGGTGCCCTGGGCAGAGACAGGTACTATGACATGTGTAGTGACTGCAAGGAGGGAGACTGGGATGTGTAGCCCGGCAGATGACTCCATTGATCCAGCCTCAGCTTCCTCATCTGCTTCTCATGGGAGAGTACACATTAGCTTGGCACAACACAGTATCCCTGAGAACAGAGATCTTAAAGCAGCGCGTGACCTGGTCTCAGCTGAGGCTCTGCCCCAGCCTAGGTGCTGCGGACCCTTCCTGAAGGGATCTGTTTGCAGTCCTGGATCAGCTCAGCCTAAATGTTGCTTTACCTGGGAACCTTCCCTTACCAGGATGGTAGGCACATTCGACACCTCCCACACTTCCTTTCTCCTCCCTTCCCTTCCACACCCTTTTCCGTCCAGCAAGTTTAGAAAAGATGTAAAAGCCTGTATTGTTGACTAGGAGGAGAATTGAGCTAGAGGGCACTGATCAGAGAGATATTTTCATCTTTTGAATTGGATCCCCCAGGTCATTCGGTTCAAATTGTTCCCTGAGTCCTCTCTGTTAAATGGCCACAAAGTCCTTTAGTAACCACCCACGAAAAAAGCCCAGGCTTTTGTTTATGCACTCCTCAGCTTAATCCTGTCCTCCTCCTGTGCTATTTTTGCTTTTGGAGAAACTCTGACCTTTTCTGAATGTTAGATCCATTTTCTCAAAGCCAGGCATGGACTCACCACATACCCGAGGCACCTGCTTGCTGCCAGTGTCTGGCCTTCACAGGGCACTGCTGGGCTCTGGATCCTGGTCCAGGTTGAAATGTGGTGTCCACATGCAGAATATGGCCCTGGCTCTGTCTATGTGTTTATCGATGGTGCTGGGGATTGAAGCTAGGACCACATGCATACATGGTAATCGTTCTACCGCTGAGACACATCTCCGGCTTTAGCCTCTGGGTTCTGAGCACACTGAGCCTGGAAAGTGCATTCCAGGAGTAAGGAAGATGATTCATTTGTGCCTGGATTGGATGGTAAAGTTGGATGGCTTTCCCTCCTCCACTCTTGCAGTAAGTGTGTGTTAAGGATCTGGTGAGTACCTTGGTTCATCCTGATCAATAACAAAAACCACTCTTGACTCTGGGTGACTGTATGTACAGCAGGAGTCTCTCAGGTCACAGAAGAGGAGGACCATGGGAAACTCGGTGACCACCAGAAACTGGGGGAAACTTCTGTAGTTTGGGAGGCTGGGAGTTCTGAGATCCAGGCATTGGCAGGTTCAGTGTCTGGGAAGGGCTTCTGGTTCAAAGACGGCACCTTCTGTTATCCCATGGTAGAGGGAGAAATCTCACCTTTCTAGGTTCCAACAAGGATGTGAGGCCCACTCCTAAGGGCTCCCTCTTAAGACTCGATCATCCTTCTACCCTCTGCCTCTGTCTCTGAAAAGGCCCTACCCCTACCACCAGCCCCTTAGGTATTAGGATTTAAGGCATACCTTGGGGGTAGAGGCCTAGACACTCTACTGCAGCAATGGGCTTTAGAGTTATTGGAACTTATTGTGCCTCTCTGCCTTGCTTCTCATGTACTGCGTACTGTGTGAGGCTCTAGGCCCTAGTTCTAGGGACTCAGACACAGGAAGACAACTCTCTCCCTTTCTGATGCCCCACCCCATGCCCACCTGACCCATAGCAGACACACGGCAAATTGCATACAGAAAGTCTAATAAGCAAACCTGTCCTGATGGGCAGAGAATACTCAGTGCTGCCCCAAGAGCTGGTTGTAGCTTGGCCCTTAAGATGATGTTTGAATTGTGCAACCACTTTGGAAATCAGTGTGGCGATTTCTCAGGAAATTCGGGATCAACCTACCCCAAGATCCAGTAATACCACTCTTTTGAATATACCCAAGAGATGCCCTATCATATGACAAAAACATTTGTTCAACTATGTTCATAGCAGCATTATTTGTAATAGCCAGAACCTGGAAACATCCTAGATTGATGTGGGAGTGTCATATATCAATCTGTTGATTTCATTGGTTAAGTAATAAACAAACTGCTTGGGCTCATAGCTTAGAACATAGGTGGGTGGAGTAAACAGAACAGAATGCTGGGAGGAAGAGGAAGTGAGGTAAGACGCCTCAGAGAGAGATGCCATGCCCCGCTCCCGGGCAGACACACGCGATGAAGCTCCGACCCAGGATGGACGTAGGCTAGAATCTTCCCGGTAAGACCGGTGCTCACAGATTATTAGAGATGGGTTGATCAGTATATCAGAATTAGCCTGTAAGGGCTAGAGCTAAAGGGCCAAGCAGTGTTTAAATGAATACAGTTTGTGTGTTGTTATTTCGGAGCATAAGCTAGCCATGTGGGCAGCCAGGGTGCTGGGGACGCAGCCCCGCCGCTCCTATTACTACAGTAGATGCCCTTCAATGGAAGAATGGATGAAGAAAGTGTGGAATATATACATATTAGAGTACTACTCAGCGGTAAAAAACAATGACTTCGTGAATTTTGCATGCAAATGGATGGAAATAGAAAACACTATCCTGAGTGAGGTATCCCAGACCCAAAAAGATGAACATGGGATGTACTCACTCATAATTGGTTTCTAGCCATAAATAAAGGACATTGAGCATAAAATTTGTGATCCTAGAGAAGCTAAATAAGAAGGGGAACCCAAAGAAAAACATATAGTCATCTGCCGGGATATGGGAAGTAGACAAGATTGCCGGGCAAAAACTGGAAACTTGGGGGTGAGGTGGCATGGGGCTAAGGGGAAATGGGGTGAGAAAGGTGAGTAGGGGAAGATGGGGGAAGCTTGGGGGAATGGGATGGTTAGGATAAAGGAAGGGTAGATACGGGAGCAAAGAAATATATATCCTAATTAAGGGAGCCATCTTAGGGTTGGCAAGAGACTTGACTCTAGAGGGGCTCGCAGGTGTCCAGGGAGATGTCCCCAGCTAGTATCTTGGGCAACTGAGGAGAGGGAACCTAAAATGACCCTATCCTCTAGCCATACTGATGAATATCTTGCATATCACCTTAGAACCTTCATCTGGCGATGGATCGAGATAGATACAGAGACCCAAATTGGAGCACTGGACTGAGCTCAAGATCCAAATGAGGAGCAGAAGGAGGGAGAACATGAGCAAGGAAGTCAGGACCACGAGGGGTGCACCCACCCACTGTGACAGTGGAACTGATCTATTGGGAGCTCACCAAGGCCAGCGGGATTGGGACTGAATAAGCATGGGATGAAACCGGACTTTCTGAACATGACGGACAACAAAGGCTGATGAGAAGCCAAAGACAATGACACTAGGTTTCGATCCTAATACATGAACTGGCTTTGTGGGAGCCTAGCCTGTTGGGATGCTCACCTTCCTGGACCTGGATAGAAGTGGGAGGACCTTGGACTTGCCACAGGGCAGGGAATCTGGACTGCTCTTCATTCTCGAGAGGGAGGGGCAATGGAGTGGGGGGGGGAGGAGAGGGGAAGAGCAGTGGGGAGGGGCGATGTGTGGGAGGAGGGGGAGGGAAATGGGAAACAGGGAGGAGGCAGAAACATTTTTTTCAACAACTAAAAAAAAATAATAATAATAAAAAAAAGAAAAGCCTAAAAGAAAAACAAAAACAAAAATGGAAGGAAGGAAGAAAACATGCTCCGGATTCATCCCTTTATATACTTTAACTTTTACCTTTAGAGAAAATATAAATTATAAAAGTATAAAAAAAAAGATGATGTTTGAAGGCTCATAATCCTGTCTTCTACTGATGGCATCAAACATACTTCTCCTCCCCTTTGGGGACACAGTCATGGCAGCTGGCTCAGACAGGTTTGTGCTTCCAGAGAAAGTAGTTCCATGCTGGTGAAAACAATGCCAAACCATTGCCTCACCACCCACCTGCCAGCTTCTAATTACTGATGGGAAGACAGGGAGAAGCTGGTTAACACCTGCCAAGCCTAGGCTCTGCTGCGCCTTGCCTTTCGTGGGCTAATGGTGCGGTACAGGGAAGGTGGTCCCCTGTGAGGGAAGAGAAAGAGGCGCCCTACTGACAGGAGCCCAGCTCTGCCCCCATTGCTGTCTCCTCTCCCAGGAAAATGGTCAGACTGTGGGAGCCACGTGAGTGCGCCAGAGACCCTGATGCAGAGGAGAAAAGCCTAGGAACAGTCTTGTTAGTAGGACAGTCCTAGAGAAGTTTTGGGGCCATGCTAGTAGCTGACCAAAGCAAGACTCAATAGGAGGCAAGGAGGAAACTCTCCTGAAGGAGCAGGGCTCTGGAGAAGCTTAAAGGGAGCACACACCTAGCTGGAACTCAGAGGGGGGGTTACAACTTTATAAAGCCCTGATCATCCTTAGAGGGTCGAGTAACAAGGAGTTCCAGTCTGGGAAATCAGGGGTGCCAGGTACTAGGGACATATTAGAGACAAGTTGGGAATAGGATCATATAGGGGAGAAGAAAAGTCTGAAGAAACATGTAGACACTACTGGACATGGAGCCACTGGGCAGCCTTCTTATCCCGATTCAAGCTTGACTTCTGAAGTCTCCTAAAGAATGATTCCCTGGGGCAGCCTCACACTGGGACAGTCTAAATTTACAATTTCCTCAATCAGGGCTCTGGCTCCACTCACTGTGACTGGCTTCTCCCCCACATCCCTCCCCTCTCCTATTGTTCCATCTTTTGCAGAGGGAGAATAAGCCAGAACAACCTTGCCTGGACACCCATCCACCCTCTCTGTTGACGAGTGTCCTTACTGAAGGAACGCTTTCTTTATTTTATTATTATTACTCATTATTATTTTGATGTGTATGTATATGTTCATGCATGTTCCTGTGTGCACATAAGTGTGCATACTGAGACCAGAGGACGGCCTACCTTGATGGAATTCTCCAGGGAATGGTCCATGTTCCAGAGAGTTCTTCAGCTGCTCTGGTGTGTTTTGAAGGATATGTATGAGAAGGTCTCATGCAGCAGATGACAAGATATATCTGGGTCAGGAAGGGCCTTGAATCTCCAAAGGATGCACAATGTCAGGAGGATACAAGTGTTTCTAGGGAAAGGCTGGACTCTCTGTCTTTGTTTCTAGGGACTTCCAGCTGAGAACTCAGACTTCTAGGAAGGACTTGTCCTGCCCTTTCCTGGCAGTCTCTGGTTTGAACCCATGATACAGAAAGGTACAGAAGTTGGGTGCTGGCCTCTTCTGGAAGCAGAGCACCTCCTAAGCTGTTTTCCTAACCTTTCAAATGAGCTAGGAACTGGCTCTTCAGGTTCTGTGAGTCCAGGCCCATGAGCTGGGTAAGGAGTCTAAATTTGACCTGACATTCATTTGTATTGAGGATACAGGGCTTGGGACACAGAGAGAGAGCCCAGAGCAGGGTCCAGGCCAAACTACACTTAGCCTGGTGGGTGGGGACAAAAGAAGTGTGGGGCACAGGGCAGTGGGAGAGGTCCACTCTGTTCTTTGCTAGCCCTTCTTTATGGTTTAAACAAAACTGATCTAGGCTTAGTGGTTCATGTTTATAATCCTAGCATTCAGAAGACCGAGGTAGGAGGATTGCCTCAAGTTTAAGAGAGCAGCCTGGGCTACAGAGTAAGATCTTGTCTCAACAAAACAAAACAAAACAAAACACACCAGCAATATTAAATGCTGACATGACCTTTGCTCATTCTGTTTTGCATACGAGGAAGCTGAGACAGAAGCCGTCGATGGTCTTATGTTCACCAAGTGGCCACACAAGACCATCAGACACTGGACACCAAGTTGGTGCTTCTCAAAGAGGCTGTGACTTGGCTGAAGCTCAAGGGAAAGCTATTCCCAGACCCTTGGAATTTGGGTGGACTCAGCTGTCTGAATGGTAAGGAGTCAACATCAGGACTCTGACCCAGGTCCAGGAGGGCTACCTTTGCTCGGCCCCTCTTTCCTATGTAAGCCACTGTACAGGATGGTGCTAAAGACACAGGTGACCAAGAAAACACCAGTCATATCCCCACCTTCTTTGAGCATGAAATGAGTCTCCAGAGGGCCTGGAGATAAAAGCCTCCTTTGGCCTCTGGGCTGTTTCAGCCAGAAAAAGAACCCTGTAACCATGATCCCTATTCTTGAGTGGAGCCCAAAGAGCCACAAAGAGCTACAAGGAGCTTCCAGAAACAGTGTTTAAAGGGAGTGAACAAGATTCACAGAGATAGGTTGTGTTTCTAGTTGGAATCTTGCAACTAACTGAGCAAGCCTGCAGACACTCTTGTTTATGTTTTCTAGTACCTTCCTCAGATTTGAAGATTGGCAGGGCGTTGTCCCAGGGACACACGCCTGTGGTCCTGAGCTCTTCTCTGGAGGCTGATGTGGGAGCATTGCTTGAGACTAGAGTTGGAGACCAACCCACATATTACAGTGAAATCTACATTCAAAAGAAAAACCTACTGGAGACCAACAGGGGCAATTTTGAAGAGTTTGTGCCTTGAGCTTTTGTTTCAGGAGATTAATAGTGACAGTTTTGAAAGATTTGTGCCTTGTGCCTTTGTTTACTAATGGGTGGGTTTTTTTTTTTTTTTGATTTTTCGAGACAGGGTTTCTCCGTAGCTTTTTTGGTTCCTGTCCTGGAACTAGCTGTTGTAGACCAGGCTGGCCTCGAACTCACAGAGATCCGCCTGCCTCTGCCTCCCGAGTGCTGGGATTAAAGGTGTGCGCCACCACCGCCCAGCTACTAATGGGTGTTTTGAAGGATATTCTTAAACTCTAGTGGCTGAAAACTTCAACATATGCAGGAGGCTGGAAAGCAGCACTGCCCTCCTGATGGCAAATGTGATGTCCACTTGTTGATAACACAGGATTTTTAGGCGGATTCTACTTTTCCTTCACAGCTTAGGCAAAATGACACAAGCCCCAAATCAAAATGTAGACCATCACCTATGGGACAAAATAAAACAGAAAAGAAGGTGGAGCACATGAAGGAAAAGCACATGAAAATTATCTAAGGATAAATAAACAAGCTTCCCAGATGTATGAGCTGCCCAGAAGAGATTAAACCAAGTCTAGCCTGCCTGTACCACTTCACCCCTCACTGTGTACCTTGGATACACTAAGTTCTGGGATCCTGCAAACTGGAGTGGGTTATGACTTTAAAAAGCGACTGTGTGGCCATACTGAGTAACTCCAGAATACTTGTGGAGCAGGGTGTCCCACTGCCAGGATTGGCCTCCCATGGACCCAGAACACAGGCTCCTGACACTCCCAATGTCTCAGAAGGGTCATGGCCTTTTCTAGAAACTCTCCTGTGTGAGAAGGGCATGAGGGTCCTTGGGCCAAGACCAGGCCTTCAGGCTAAGCTCCCAGGTCTCCCTGGGGCCATGACATTTTATTCCTCAGGTTTTGCTCTCTTACCCTCTTCTGGAGGACATGCCAAGTCTCAGAAGCTGAGTGATGTTATGTGTCAGCCTCTTACGGGCTGCTAAAGCCACAGGCCTGCCTAGACTTCAGATATGTCTCAGATTCGACCTCTTGAGGAGAGAGCTGCAAGGCCATGTACTGAGGGAGCATGGTAAGTCTCCTGCATCTCTTACAAGAGGATTGTTGCATTTAATCCTCACAGCAGCCCCAGTGTCATGGAACCCTGGGCACAGAGGGGTGAAGATCCTTGTGCTCACCAAGGCCTATATTTTCATCTCCTTGCCTGCCTTCAGGGCCCAAGATGGGGATCCTAAGTCGTAGTGCTCAATTCTCAGTAGTCATGTTTATCCTCATAACATGGAAATGGTGGCAGATGGGGAAAGCTCCTGACTTGCATTCAATTCCACCACCTCAGTCATCCAGAGAAATGCTTTTCCTTCTGCTTGACTTGGAAATGAAGTTGGAGGCCTTACCCCAACACCCCCACCCCCACCCAGGCCCATACCAGTATTAGGGCTTCAGGTTACATATAGGCTGTTCCCTTAGTAGCCTTCGTGGGAACTCCACCAGCATGTGTGTTAGACTCATGAATAATTCACCTTGGAAAGGATCCAGGGGGGCAGCTAAGAGTCAGAGCTCCCAGCCGGGCAGGCTGAAGCAAGGAGGTAAGTGATGCTGCAGGTAGAGGCAGGAAGCAAGAATTTGGAGAGGGTGCCAGCTCTACAGACAGCTCTCTTGCTATTCCCTGTCATTCTAGCTGAACTCCGACCATAGCAGTCTTGCAAAAGCTGCAAGGCTGGTCCTAAGGGGCTTAGTATGGCAACCAGACCAACCCAGTCACTATCCCAACACCCTGTTCTCGTACCTATTCTGGAGGGTGAGAAGTTTCGTAGATCTGTCCTGGTCTCCACTGCTGTGAGAGAGGTACCTCAGGTCAGACCTCGGCAGTCACCCATGACCGCAAGAAATGAGCCAGGTCTTGCTGAGATGCTGGCTCTGATAATGTGAAACTATAATGCTTCCAGCTGGGACTCATCACCCGGTTTCTCGCAAAGGAAAAATGGCAGTCCCTACTTGTCTGAGGCATGTCACTTCAGTCTTGTCTGCCCAAGAGATAACAGTACCTGGCAGGAGCCTGACCTGTCATTTCTCCTCACTCCAACAAAGCAAAGCACTAGGTTAATGTACATTTGCCTTCCAGAACCTCTGGAAACTGCCTCAATGGCTTTCTGTTGAGTTTATTTCCTAGGCTACTAGAATCTTCCATCTGGAAGTAGAGCAATTTCCTTGTCATTGACCCATATGGCCTCTGAGAAAAGTGGGGAAAAATGAAAGAAATCAGATCTGCCAAGTGATGCATCTCCTTGAAGACCATACCTGCACCAGACACTGGTAGTTCTTACCCCGTATCTTTTGAGACTTAGGTTAAGATTTTTGGTACTGTTAGTATTATTCAAAGCCTGCCTCCTCCAGTAGAAGCCTGGGTCTACTTTGCAGAGTTAACAGGTTCTCCCAGCCTGAGTGTATTGGTCCAGGAACTGTCCCACCATGAGGAACTCAGTGTGTGTGTGGTGTGTGTGGAAACTGTTGTGTGAGTCCAGGCAAGTGGACAGGGATGACAAGTGCCTAAGAGGAGGCAGGAGAGTAGAGTTCTTACTTGATAGGCTGCTGGGAGGACCCTGGAGCACATGCATGCTGTCACTAAGTGCTTGGAGAATTTCCTTTGCCAGTGACCCAGCCTGCTTCTGTGTCTTCCCTTGTACCCTCTTTGATGTAAAGCTTACCTGTACTTGCTCTTCTGCTTGCCCAGCTCCCAACACTTAGTCCCCTGCCCGGAACACAGCTCTTTTTGGGCAGCCAGATCCCTCCTTCTCTTTCTTCTCTCTTGATTGTTCATCCATTCATTTATTCACTACTATATCTGTATGTATCAAATCTCTCTGGATGCCAGGAAATCACCTGCCCTCATTGTAGACTCCTGTGTTCCAGGGGATATGGGATGACCCATCTTCATCCTTGATTGAATGCCAGCAGCAACCCCACACCACAGCCAAATTCTACCTGGTGAGCACAACCCACTCAGATCCATCCCACCTCGGCCCTCTGCCTCATGTGATGTGACAGAGTCCATATAACAGACCCCCTCTCACAGCCAGAGAACTCCAGAGTTATCTCTCTAGAAGAATTTGCGATCTGGGCCCTGGGCCTTCTGTCCAAGGATACATGATGAGAAGAGGACAAACACAAGAGAGTCAGCACCAAACATCACAGAGAACAATACTGTAGCATTGAACTTCTTGTTCTGAGACAGGCTATGGTACCTGCCACTTTTATGACTTCCAAGGGAAGGCTGGAGAGGCTCAATTAGGATCACCCTGTGGAGGGTCCCACATGCTCATGTCTGCAAGGCTGAGACTCTGGGTTTCTATTCAGCTGCTCTTGTTGGTGGCTTGTCTCTCTGCTCAGGGTGTTGTCCTTGACACCTGTCTCCAAAGCAGAATTGTAGTTCTGAACTGGCATCATGACCAGGGTGCCTGCCTGGTCCACTTCCTGAAAGAATGGACTTGTTCACTCCTGGGCCTGAAGCTGTGGAGTGAATCTCCAGGCCTGTCAGTGGGCAGAGCAGCCAATGATCTCATCTGACACTGCTTGATATTGTAGAGCAAGAGGATAGTGAGGGGTGGGAACAGGAGAGGAGAGGGGTGCGGGCAGGGGAAGGAAAAGGTAGTGAAAGGGGAGGGAATGCAGGTAAGGTCTTTAAAATGAATGTATACGTACGCATATATGTATATACATACTGGATGGACATACACTGAAATTTTCCTTCCACCTCTTTCCACGGCCACTCTCAATGCTTTTCTTGTTTGTGAGTCCCACTGGACAGAAGACAGAAAGACAAGATGCATAGAAAAGAAGAAAGATCCAGAAACAGAGCAACAAGCATTTAGTTCTGCTTCAGAATTTCTCCTGGGAATACGAACAGCATGAACTCAAAATGGGTTGTATATATTAAAACACAAAACTTCAGGAAAGTGGAGCTGGAGATATGGCTCAGTGGTTAACAGTACTGGCTGCTCCTTAAGACAAAACAAAACAAAACAAAACAAAACAACAATAACCCTCCCCTCCCCCCAAACCCTGGTTCAATTCCCAGCATCCACAAGGCGGCTCACAATTTTCTGTAAGTCTGGTTTCCCAGATGCATGCACTGAAAGCATGACTTGTACAAGGAATGAAACTGGTGATGGTGGCCATTACAAAACCGAGCAATCCCCCCTTTCATCAGGCTGTGAGCTTAAAGTTAATTCATTTTATTGGATATGAAGAATTCAGTGAAGTTGGAGAAAAATTCACTTTCTTTAACAAGTCTTGGCATATGGGAGTAAAGAGGACATACTGTGATATACAGCATGTCATTTAAAAAAGATTATGTTATTATAATTATCATGTTATTATTATATTTTTCAAGGTGGGGTTTCTCTGTGCAGTCCTGGCTGCCCTGGAACTCGCTCTGTAGATCAGGATATCCTAGAACACAGAAATCTGCCTGCCTCTTCCTCCTGAGTATGAGATTAAAGGTGTGTCCCATCACTACCTGGCTATATTAAAATTTTATATAAAATTTATATATATAAATTTTATTATTTTTATATGGATGTTTCATCTGCATGCAGGTCTATGTACATGCAGTGCCAACAGAAGTCAGAAGATCTCCCCGGGAATTGGAGTTACAGAAAGTTGTGATCTGCCATGTTGGTGCTGGGAATTGAACCTGGATCCCATGGAAGAACAATCAGTGCTTTGAACCATTTGAGCCATCTGTATAGCCCCTAGAGTGAAATGGTGTGTGTTGTTCAGTTGTAGGTATGCACATTCATATGCTCCCACAAGTCAGAGGAAGACGTTGTGTGCTTTGCCCTCACTTTCTACCTTATTCCCTTGAGACAGGGTCTCTCACAGGACCTGGAGCGAATCTAGCAGCCAACAATCCTCAGCAGTGTCCTTTCTCCAGTCCCTTAGAGCCCTGTAATTACAGGCATGCTCAACCATGCCTAGTCCTTTACGTGGCTGGGAGGGATTTGAACCTGGGTCCTCATGCTTTTGAAAGTAGCGCTCTTACTCACTGGACACCCACCCCAGCTAAAATAAAATATATATTGACAGGAAAACAGAAATTCCTCTGAAAAAATAAAAATAACATTTTCTATCGTTAAACAAAACACAAATATACTGCATTTGCATTGATTGGATATTAAGAAGCAAGTATAAACTGAATAGTAATTCCAATATCTACATTCTTTAATTTTTTAGTTTTATTTGATCCTAGTGGCATGTGGATAGTATTCCCCAGAAGGAACATCATCTTGAGGTTTATATTTTAATTTTAAAAACTCTTATGTCTTCAGCCGGAACCTCTCCAGCTCCCTCCTGCTTGATCCAGAAGGCACTACTCTTCTCTCTCCAAACCCCACTCTCTTAGAGAATCTCCAAAAAAGAAAAGGCGCCAAAAAGCTCGGTTCCGCATTCTTGGTGGCTGCAAAAGCGGTCAGTGTTTGACCTTTCTTGGGCGCAAACCCAGATTGTGAAAGCCACATCACGTCTCACCTACAGGGTATATAAGCGGCCTGCTTTAGTTTGGTCGCTTCTCAGGCCCGATTTCTGGACTGGAGGACTCACCTGGGAGTTGCTATGCTCAAACAAACCTATTCTTTTGCTTTTTCAGTTCAGCTTGTTCCGGCTTACGGCACTGGTGGAAAAACTTATTATCAAGTTACAGAAAACCTATTATCTTGGTGCCAAAAACCCCGGAGGAGTTGAGCCTTCCCGCTGGGTGAACCCGGTCCTCCAGCCACATGGGGGCCACTCCTCTCTCTTTATCTTTCTCTCCACCGGATGTGATAGACTTTCAACTTGGGGAAAGTTACCCATTTCCGAACCACCACCTACAGAGGTACCCGATACCTCTTCCGGGTCCAGACCTCTTCTGGGTCAAAGACCCCCAGAATCCTCTGCCAAGCCATGGCCACTGCAGGGCAAGCCCGATCCATTCTTTTCTGGGTCAAAGACAGTCTTTGCTCCCAGGGACTTTTTTGTTTGGAGACATCTTTCCCTAAGGCTACTCTCACCCCCAGGGCTGGACCCCAGGCTGTTGTGGGAGCCACCTTGCCCTAGTCTGAGGTCTCCAGTACAGGCTTGGGAATAGGCAATGCTGAGTCTAACCCAATCCTCAGTCACCCCTGGGGTGTCTGTTGCAAAATTTATCCAAACTGAGACTGTCTTACTGTCACTCCCTCCTCGACCAGCAAAAAAGCGCAACACCGGAGCTCTTCTTGCAGGCAGTTTTATTCAGGACTTTTTTTTTTTTTTTTTTTACAGCAATCTTTCTCTCTCTTTCTCTCTCTCATTCTCTTTCTCTCTCCCCGGGCAAACCTCTCCCAGCCCTTAAATAGGCATGGGCTGCCAACCCTGGATTGCCACGTGGGCACTGCCCATAGATCCACGCATATACAAGCAGCCGACAATCATTGCGTGATCAGGCCTTAGCCATAATAGGAGTCAGGTGCGGCTCCACGCAGCTCTCCACATCTTACACCATAAGCCCCAAACACCCGGTTTTCTTTTGCCAATTCTGCCTGTGTGCAGACAAACGATTTGAGCTCCCTTATCCAGGGGTTTTAAGCTCTGCACTCTGCCCCTCCCTTTGTCGCCAGTGCTCAAGGGCTGGGGTTGTGGTGGCTCCAGGGGTCTTTTTATCCAGGGATTGACCCTGAGCCCTATACCCAGGTCAGGCTGCCTAAGTCTCTGATACCCCCCATCTCTCTTCTATCTCTTGTTTCTTCCCTCTTCTGTCTGTCTGTCTACCCGTCCCTCTCAGGTTTCCATGCAGAGATGGCCTTTCATTCTTTCACTCTCCCCATCCCCCAATAAACCTCTTGCACTAACTCTGTTATCTGTGGTGTGTTAAAGTAGTGGCGTACCTAGGCAGGGCCTGCCACTGGTTAGGCTCTCGAGTTTGATCTGGCGCTGCCCGCCCACTCCACCTGCAGCAGATTCTATCTCCCTGTTTGTTTCTGTTCTTCCACCCTATCGCGCAGGGATCCTGCCTGCCTGCTCCGCCCACCTTGATCCAGCCTCCCCAGCTGGAGTCACGGTCCTGGCTATCCATTTCATTTCACAGTCATTTCTAGACATAAGGAAGAAACAAAACAAAACAAAACAGGCTGAGGCTGTTCCCTAAACCTCCATACAGGAATCAGTAAACATGGTTTTCTTAGGTTTTAAACCCCCAAGAGGAGACAGCTGAGTCTTCCCAGCAGACTGCAACAGAAGGCTATGCTCCAAGCTTACACCTGGGCAGCTGCCCTAAGGCCATCAGCACCCCCACAATGGGAACAAAGAAAGCCCACAAGGCTCCATCTGGCTGGAGCCCAGCCAAAGTTAACTCCTCCATGGACCTACTTCAAAAGAGGTCAGGAAGGTCATTGGTCCCGATGCTGCCCTAAACCTCTGCCAACAAGGGCATGATGATGGCTTGAATACATTTGCTCTGTAGACTGAGGCATGATCATGTATCCAATGAGGTCTGATCCAGTCAGTTCTGTAGAGAGGAGGGAAGGCTTTGGCTGTCATTGTTATCAAAGTGACAACATTTCACTCAGGGATTCTGTTTCCCAGAGATTTTCTCTGTGGATCTCATTCTAAGATCCACTGGCTTCTTGAATCTCATTCTACTCTGATACTTAGTATACACATAGCCAATTAAAATACAAGCTATGTGGAACATTTGGCCTCAAACTCAGCTCTTCCTAAGAACAATCAGAGTTGTGAAGCTCCTCCTACTCTGGTCTGGAGTCATTTATGCTGCTGGACTCTTCCGTCCTGTGGGCATCGACAAATTTAAATGGTGTGCCATTGCATTTTCAATAGTTGTGATAATTTGCTAACAGCTTCAAAAGAAGAAGGTTTTGGTTATCTGTTGACTGATGGAAATTTTTGCTTGGGAACAAAATACAACTCCAATTTGGAGGACTCAGTTGCAGTACGTGTAGATGCGCCCATACACATGTATACTCATGTACAAGCATGTGCAGACACACACACACACACACACACACACACATACACACACACACACCCAGCATCATTGCAAGCGATTAAGAGGACTTAGCAAACTGCTGTCCTCAAAACTATACAAATCTGAAGTCTGACTCGAGATGGGCCACACCCTGCTCCATTAAGTAAGTGGATGGCTACTAGGGTTGTAGACGTAAAACATTTTTGTAAATTCTGCCATCAGCGGCTTTTTACCTCAGTTAAAGTTACGTTACCCCGTACATCAACTCAATAATAGGACATTTTACCATAATTCCCCGTGGCTCCACCATTTAATTTTGTGTCATCATTAGATAAACAAAAGATTGTATCAGCCTTGCTGAAGATTTAACTGAATTTACATTCACACCTTGCACTCTCAAAAACAACAAATGACATGGGCTTCATCGAGTGAGTGTTCAAAGTTTTGCTGTTACTTAGTGACTTGAATAAAAACTAAGCCATTATTTAAATTACCTTAATTGGCTTTTATGTTTGAAGCATCTGATAACAGACATATTAAACTGGCCATACTTTAACTGTGAGGTTTGGCTCTTGGGAGGAGCATCCTGAAAGCTTTCTTCATCACTCAAATTTACAAGAAACAATGAAATTGAAAATGCATGTTGAATTAGAAGTGACTCTTGAACCCCACAAAGTTGCACCTCACCCCAGAAAGCCACACCCAGTGTGGAGGGGGCAGGGTTTGGCCTCAGAATGGTTCCTTTTAAAGAAGATGCCCCTGGCTGCTCAGCAGATCTGAAGCCTCTATGACATCATTGCACGTGTGTGCTGTGCTTTGGATGGGACTTGTCCCGCTGTGGCCACGGTGCTGGAACCTTTAAGGGATAAGGTAGACTGAGAGACCATGGTGGGTGTCCTTGAGTGGGGTTAATGTAGTTCTGTGGGACCCTGCGTTAGTTCTCAGGAGAACAAGTGTGACCTCTGCCCTCTTCCTCACTCACCTCATCATGTGATAACATTCTTGCACACATGTTCACCGTGATGTCATCACCTTGACATGACAGGGCTGGGGGCTCCTCACAAGGGTCAGCAATGCTGCCTTAACAAGCTAAATACATCCATTTTCTTTTCAAATGCTTAGCCTAATGTAGTTTGCCACTGCAGCAGAAAATGGACTCAAACTGTGGATGACTGAATTTCCACAAGTGTTTTGTGCACGTTAGAATTTGTGGTCACTTCCTTTGTGTAGTGGTCAGCACTCTGGACTCTCAAATTACTGTCACTTTTAGTTTTATTTTGAGAAATAGAAATTTAATAACTAAATTCTTTGATTTAGCATGCACTTTTATTTTATTAATTCTGGCTCATCGTAGCCCAAATTAAGAGTTTGTTTCAAGTGCACATGTTTGGCCAAACAATGTAATAATAGTTATACTGTACAATACCTAGTTCATGGACACCTGTCCCGTGCACTGTTTCACGGTTTGGTCTCCATGTCCCACACAAATATCCCAGGAACCAACAGTTCCGCCGGCTCTCTCTGACCTGGCCAGCTGCTGTTTCCTGGTTTCTACAGCTTTCTGCTCCCATTTTTGGCTAATGTTCAGTCAGTAGACCTGCATACCAGATGGGCCCTGGGAATGGCCAGCACACACTTCAGACTGAGTGACTCCTGCCCCATCTACACATCTGGGTGTGTTGTTTTGTCAGGCAGCTTTTATTGTGCTGTCTTTAAAATATTGCTTAAATAACATTAATTTAATAATTTTGTGATGGCAGGGAGCAGATGTGGAAGGCAGGGAACAACCTGTAGCAGTCAATCTTCTCCTTCTACCATGTGCCCCATAGGGTAGTGCTCAGGTGAGAGGTGGCTTGGCGTGGGTACCTTTACTTGCCTTTTCCCACTGGGCCATCTTGCTGAGCTGTGGGACTTCTGCAGGAGATCCCAAAGGGTTCCCAGTTAGCCTCATAGGCTACATAAATGGTAGGATGAACAGGCCAGCACAACACACCAAGGGTCTTAAAGAGGAAGAGTCCTCTGAGGACACCAGCTCCTCCATGATTCATCTGTCCTTGGTGCAGACCCAGAAGGCAGCAATGGATTTCCACAGCCCTACCCGACTCTGGCCAGAGGCCATCTTTCAGATCTCAGTGCAGGACTGCCACACTAGATGAAGGGCTCGTTTTCTATAGCCAGGTGCTGAGATGGATTTCAGCGTGTCAGTTCTGGATAACGCAGACCACTCATGAAGCAGGACTCACACAGAGATTCGACAGCATCTGCTAGCACTGCCTCTGAAGGAAGGATTTCATTGACATGAAGGATCAGTGGCTTCTTAATGTCCCAGCTCAGATTAGCTAGCAGTCAGGTGAGATGCTGACTCCATGCTTTTCAGCAAGAGAGACCACACAGAGCTTGGTCAAGCAATCCAGGACTCAGGTCACTAGCAGAGTCCACTGTAGAGGCCACTTTCTCACCTGTCACTTGGTGGAGTCACCCACTGGGTCATGCTCTCTCCCCATAATGTCAGATGCTATGAAATGGACTTACAAAGTCTTCCATTTCCTCCACACTGATCAACTTGATGTCCTTGTAAGAATGATTGATTCTCATCAGTCATGATGGCAATGTGGGAAGATAGAAACACTGGCCATTAGTTTCTTCAAACTACTGGACTTTATAAAAAGTTCTCATTGTGGGCATTGTGCTGTGGAGCAGGGCTCTGAGGAGATCAATTATGGTGGGTGGAGGCTGGGTTTATCCACAGGCCTATGCTGAGATGGCTGCCAGGCTGAACCTAGAAGGTCTGTTAGTCACATCTCTGTCTTACAAAGATACAGGGCCACAGCACACTGGTGTGTGTGTATGTTTTTGTGGTTTGTGTGTCTCTGTGCCTGTGGGTAGCCGGCTCTGTGATGTCCTCATTTTACCCATGTGTCAGGAAGTCCTTTTGATCTAGGATAAGTTATGGTGACCCTTGGAGAGCTCATTCTATTCCCAGTTCATAATGCTGGGGCCTCTGCACCCTTTGCAAATGTCCTTCTTTCTACTGCTCTGGGTACCACTGTCTTAACTTTTCAGGTCATCTGGACCAGGCCTGTCTTCCCACAGTGCCCACCACTACCAGGGACATGCCCAACATTCTACATGCCCTGCAGAGTGACAGGGCCCTGGGTGAGCAGCAGGGCCTCAGATCACACAAGAGTCAGTACAGCAGAAACCCCTGTTCTTTTTTGTTGTAGAGAGGGGCTTTCATCTATGGTTCCCTGATGCTCATCACCATTATCTTTTGTCTTCGTGGAGCCTGGCTCTGATGTATACTGTCATCTCCAGTCTCTTACACATCCTTATGCTGTTGGCTGCCATTAAGACCATATAATTAGACAATGGCAGGCTCTGGATCAGAGGAGAGGGTAGGAGAACAAGCTGAGGACTGACGGACAAGCCACCACATGACCTCACTCCTGGTGAGTGGGGTTGGCCCAAGAGCTGTCAGACATCCGTAGAGCATGGGCTGCTGCTGTTTCCAAGGCTTCTGTGTCTGGGCCCCTACCTATACCTCTCATTCCTTGTCCTTTGCCCAAATTCTCTTCTGTAAATGATACATCCAGGTTCTGGGATGCATGATGGAACCCTGATTTAGGATGGGACCCTGAAATCCGAGATGCATTGTGCTGCTTTAACCTCTTCATGCCCTGAGCAATCTACTTGTTCCTCAGTTTCCTCAACACCAATAGCCAATTAATCCCCGGCCTCCTCTGCAAACCTCAACAGGATTTGGCTTGAGAACTAAGCATTCCTGGGAGTTGAACACCCCATAAATCCAAGCTGTCATTACAATAAACCTAATTACAGACCCATCAGAAGGCTGAGGAGGGCCCCCCACAAAAATTAGGGGATGTGTACCTTGGGAAAGGGGGGTCACTATCTATGGGTGCTGGCTCCTTACCTGGCCCAGGTTGGTCCTGGATTTGACTTGGGGCTTGCATTCCTTTGAAAGGCACTTTGTGTATGGGCTGCAGGCCTAGATACCCGTGCACCTGTGGCATCCCTTTGTCTCCACTGCTTTGGGGTTTGGTTTGATAATGTCCCACCCCAAAGAAAAGGTGGTTTTTTTTTTGGAAAGAAAAGGAATAAGGCCATCTACTCAAAGTCTATTCATGGTGGAGATTTATCAAATCTTCCATCCCTGCAGCATGTACCAGTTGATACTGCCTGAGCCTAGCTGAGGAAACCCGGTGTCCCATGGCAGCAAGCAGCTCCAGCATCTGAACCTCTCACCATTGCTACCTTTTCCACATTTGAGTCACCCCCCCCCACTATGATAGATGCCTGTTTCCTTCACAGACACCCATGGAGCCACATGATCTGGGAACTGCCTTCTTGCATGTCAAGGCCCATTTCAGTATGTGACTCCATAAAAACTGAAAAGAAAAAGGAAAAAAAAAAAACACAAGGAAAACCCACCTCATTTGACTCTCTAAACCTATGCAGGAAAATGGTTAGCCTGAGGGTTTCCTGGCCCAGTTCTTAGACGATGGTCCTGTTCCTTCTCTTCCTCCTTCTCTTTTTCGTGGTGGTGATATGAGTTATCTACATGTCTTTTCTGATCTGAGATCCAGCCTAGCCCCTGTGTCACAGGCCTCATCCAGCAGAAGGAAGGTCCTTCCCAGGCTTGCTACTGCCCTGAGCCTCTGTGCAGTCCCCAGGATGTCCCGATCCTGCCACAGAGTTGTAATTTCAGCAGTTCCTTCCCTCTCTTGGTTGCAGGCTTAGTTCAATTTGAGCAGCGCTGGCCTTGGACTGAGGACTGAAGGCTATTCGGAAGCCACTCTAAGAGCAAAGAACAATTACAGTTACACAGTTACAGTACTCTGCTCTTGTCACCATGCTCCCTGTCCATTTTGAAGGAGAGGTTGGAAAAAGCACAAACTCTTAACTCCTAGTCCCCTCTTGTCCTCTACCCCTCAGGTGATGGGGAGTGATTTCTTTCTAATCTGTTGCTTTAATGGGTTAATTAATAAAGAAACTGCCTTGGCCCATTTGATAGGCCAACCCTTAGGTGGGTGGAGTAAACAGAACAGAATGCTGGGAGAAAGAAGCCGAATCAGTGAGTCGCCATGATTCTCCCACTCCAGGCAGACGCAGGTTAAGATCTTTCCTGGTAAGCCAGCTCATGGGCTACACAGATTATTAGAAATGGGTTAGATCAATATGTAAGAGCTAGCCAATAAGAGGCTAGAGCTAATGGGCCAAGCAGTGTTTAAAAGAATACAGTTTCCGTGTAATTATTTCGGGTAAAGCTAGCAGGGTGGCGGGAAGCAGCCCGCCGTCTTTATTACAACACTCAGGAGAGGGATGAGCAGTCTCCATATTGCTGGCATTTGCAGCTGATTTGGTTTTTATAACTAAGGCCATACTGAGCACCTCACATCTATCAATACCCGTGTCTGTCTGCTAGTTGCCCGTGCTAGAGTAGCTAACTCTCTTGCCACCACCTACACAAGACAGCTGAGAATGTCCCCAGACATTGCTAATATCCCTTAAGAGGCAAAAGCAACCCCCACGTGAGCTCATCTATGAGTCTTCTGCTCCCATTCAACAGAAGTGGGGAGGGAGACCAACCCTTGTATGAATATCTTGGGATGTGTTAGAACATTCCATAAGGATGATGAATACCCTAGAAAGATATACCAGACCTTGAAGATATAACTTCAAGAGACATCAGTGCAAGATCCCTTTACCGACAGGGCAACTGGCTGTAGTAGGGTTGTTCTCTGACGCCTGGTCACCTGCACATGCAAGGATGTGCCCCTTCCCTTTTTTATGTCTCGTGTGGGAAGTCCTTCTGTCTATTTATTGCTTTTATTGGTTAATGAATAAATCTGTTTCAGCCAGTGACTTAGCAGAAATAGAGCTAGGTGGTAAAACTAAACTGAATGCTGGGAGAAAAAAGGTGGAGTCAGTGAGAACCATATATCCCTGCTGGACACAGATGCCGGAACTTTACTTGGTAAGCCACAGCCTGTGGCAATACACAGATTAACAGAAATGGATTAATTTAAAATATGAGTTATCCAGAAATACACTTAAGCTATTGGCCAAACAATATTGCAAATAATATGGTTTCTGTGTGATTATTTCGGGGCTGAGCAGCCGGGAGCAAACATGTGCCCTAGCTACAACACCTGTCCTCCCCTCCTATCCTCTGTTGTTCTTTGGTGTGGGCAATTACCTGCTTGGCTTGCACCTTCTTGGTGCTGGGAAATATCCAGGCAACCAACTTACAAAAGTCATGCTGGCTGATCAGGCTGGGGATGGGGATGGGGAATGAGACATTCAAAATACAATTCAGGGCTCCCAAAATGTGGGAGAAAAATGGAAAATCAAATGGAAGACAGGATCACAGCATTTCACAATGGAGCTAGAGGGTTCCTATAGTCTGAGGCCTCAATCTTTTACCATGGCAACCTAGGTCCCAACATGGGCCCAGCATCCTTGGAAGAGTGGATTTGGGGAATAGGTTCTTATAGAGATAATTAAAGCTAAATCAGGTCACTAGAGTAGCCTTGATCCAACCTGATCGACACCTTGTAAGAAATGGTGATCATGGCATAGACATACACAGAGACAGCCCGGTGAGGACAAAGGGAAAAGACACCAGGGGACCCAGCCTGGGGGCATCTCGACTTTGCACTTCCAGCTTTCAAGAATGAGAGGAGTTGAATCCCCTTTAAGCTGCTGGCCTGTGGTGTTTTGTCCCAGGAACTCTCACATAGGAATGGGCTTTTCATTCTGAAGGGGTCTCGGGCCTTAGGAGATGGTCATGTTCAGAGGGACAGGTGGGAGGGGGGATGTTTAAGGCCTCCAAAGAACTTGAACTTCCCTCATAGGAGATTTATTTTCCACTGAGAAATGCTTGAAAGACACTTCGACATGCCAGTGAGAGGGTTTCCAGACCCTAGAGTCACAGAAGGCCACAAGCATCTTTCTCCTGGGCTGGACTGCATTGTGGCCAGGCTGGGCTCAAGGGAATGTTCTCTGTGGAGCTAGAGAGGACATCACCTTAAGTCCTTTGAAGTCAGAACTGAAATTGAGAAGACCCTCAGTACCTGGTGTCAGGGCAGGCCAGGCCTAGGTGACTGCAGTTATACACTATGAGTGAGTGTTTTTAGGCCCATCAGCTCTTCAGAGACCCATCTGGTGGGAGCTCAGCTGTGTGAGGTCATTAATCTCCTTCCCTTCCTTGTGAGGTAAATGCCAGACTAGACAGATGGGAATGCTGCCATTAAGACAATGGGGTCCTTCGCTTAGGCAAACCCAGAGGAGCAGCGAGGGGACTTTGTAGCCTAGAGTCTGGTTGGCCTACAGATACGATGGAAGGGGGCAGAGGGTGGGAACTCAGGGGCCCACTTCTCCACCCTCATGTCCCAATGATCCAGCATGCCACCTTGATATATTTTGGAGGTCCTTGGATACTACATGCCGTGTTGGAGGATAAGGAGTTATGAGGACATAGGTGGACACACCCTCCACCCATCCGAATGCAGAGCCCCAGTCCACCTGTGTTTGGGTAGGGCCACCCTCCTTCATGTCATAGCGCTCTGGCCCGGATCCAGGTCCCCTCACAACTTCTCAGACTGTAAGCCTTCTCAAAGTCTACCGATTGCATCTCTCCATAAAATCGTGAGAAAAATATCAGGGCAAAGCAGCTACAGCTTAATTTTTCTGACCTGTAGGGGTAGACTAGAAGTTTCTTCTGTTGGAATGTAGAACCCACAAGATTAGCAACTAATCCTGCTCCCTATGGAAGTCACACACGTCCGAGCTGCCATCCAGTTGTAGTCCGTGCGACACTTATTTCCTTCCTGCTCTCCAAAGCGGGTAGGTGACTGTCACCAGACCCCATGCCTATATTAACACAGAAGACTCTCATGAATAAGAACGCACGGAAGCCTAATTCAACCTGTGTTTTAACATTCTGAGATCTCTATCATCATCATTATCATTATTATTGTTGTTATTATTATAATGAATCACAGTATTACATTAAAAAAACAATTATTGTGTGTGGTGTGTGTGTGTGTGTGTGTGTGTGTGTGTGCCCGCCCATGTGCCATGCCACTAGTGTGAAGGTCAGAGGACCCGTTTGTGGAATCTTCTCTTTCCTTCCACCCTCACCTGGTCTCTGGGAATTGAACTCAGGTCAGGACTGTGTGACAAGCTCTGCTGAACCATCTCACTGGGCTCTGCAATGTCTCACCTTGACCTTCCTTCAGGATCCTAATTGTGCTGCTGTCAAATAATCTGAGCAGCACCCACTCAGCACAAGTTAAGCACAGGAGCTGGATCTGTAACAAGACCACCTCAGTCTCCCACCCCGGGAGAGGTTCCTTAGTGTGGCTGCCTTTTGTCCTCTCTGGATTCTCCTCTCCAGAGCTTAGACAGTACACTGCTTCCTGACCCGGTCACAACACTGGCCAAAGGCACTCACAGAGCCCTGCACATTACAAAGGTTCCCTTAGCTCCCAAATCTAGGACCACTCTGAGCCCACAGATCTGGTGTCTGTCTCACGCAGTATAGGGTCTTATAATCAGCGCCATCAACAGTGAACACAGCACCAAGCAAGCTTCCTGAGAGGGTCTGTAGTCTGGGATTTCTCTCCTCAAAAATGTCCTTCTAGGAGGCCCGGCCCTTGTTTTCTTGGCTCCCAGGTGGTGTTGAGGTGAGCTCATCCCTGGAGCTTCCAGGAGGGGCTCTCTTATCAGATCCTTTTTCCTAGGATTTGGACAGAGTCCACAGGTCCAACCCACACAGAGCCCCACCTTAGGGGCAGTGGAGGGGACAGTGCCAGGGTACCTCCCTCTGAGAATCAGTCCTAGAAGAGAACTCCTGCTGTATCTGCTAGGGGGAGGGGAAACTCCACGTGCCTTGTGTCCTGTTACTGCTCCCAGACAGGTGGGTGTGACGTCTTTCTAGGAGAAGCTTTGGTGTCTGTGGCTCTCCACTCTCCAGTCCAGAATAGCCTGTTTCTTAACATCTCAGGTGCCATTTTCCCTACCGTGACATGTGGCTGAGGCCCTGCTCTGTGGGTTAGGAGTACACACTTCATGCTCATCCCCAGCATGGACCTGCCTCAGTCCTGAGTTCATTGACCTGGCTGGAAGGTGGAGAGGGACGTTGCCATCCAAGGGCCCTAGAAAACGTACGGCTGGGCTCTCCGTTTCCTGCCTTCTGGGGCTTGGGTGTGGGGACAGCTTTGGCTGTGACCACTGGTTATCAGGGTTCAGGTAGAGATTCCTCAAGTTATTCCTCAATTAACTCTTCTGTCTCACTCTTTGTGGGGAGCTCTGCCCTGAAATCATTGGGGGCCTGCTCATGAACAGGGCTAACCTCTTGTAGGGACCACCATTCCATGTCAGCAACTACCTGGTAGCTTTTATCTATGTGTGAGCTTCTAACAGGTCCTTGGCATGGTGTTTCTCACAGGATAGCCCTCTAATATGGAGGGAAGTATGCTGTCTGTAGGTACTATGCTGTCCCAGCACCAAAGGATGACGGGGTGGAACCCTCCAGGGAAAGGCAAGGGAGAGCTGGAGATGAGGGCTTCCACTGGCGACAGGGCTGTGCTTACCAGGAACATCAACACAGTTGGCTGAATGTTAGGATGTGAAGCCAGTGGCCATTTGTGTACAAGAGTCTGCAGGCTGACGATTAGTTGCTGTTTAACTGTGCCCAGCAGAACAACACTCTCTTTTCTTAGTACAGTCTCTGAAGATGCAGAGCAGATTGCAAGGTGATTCACTTCAGCTCCATGGCTGCGAGGCAAGTTCTCCATCACATCCTGCCCCAGCACCTGCACCAGGTTCTCAATGGAAGCTGATTAACCCTGTTATCTGGGCTGGTTACTGCCCAGTCTGCATATGACATCTTTCCCATTGGAGTGGTGGAATCCTAGTTATAGTTGCCCTCCACTGAGAACTCTCAGGATGCTCACTAACGGTCCCTTTGCATGCTCTTTACTGATCCCTGCTCAAGAAGCCTGCATTCCACAGGGAAACCAAAACAAGCATCCTCTGTCTTCTTATTTCCCCATACAGACATGGGAAGGAGAAAAAGACAAGCTCTCCTCAGTAAATTGGGAGCATGGGGCCCATGGGAGAGGGTAGAAGGGAAGGGGAGAGGAAGGGAGAGAAGCAGAGAAATTAAAAAAATCAGTCTTCTCAGCTGGAGAGCCCGCTTGGGACCAAATTAGGCCCTCTGAATGTGGGTGACAGCGTGTGACTTGGTTTGCTTGTGTGATCCCTGTGTGGGACCAGGCTTTAACCTTGGTACATGAACTGGCTTTTTGGAGCCCATTCACTATACTGAAACACCTTGCTGAGATTTGATACAGTGGGGAAGACTTGGTCCTGCCTCAACTTGATATGCCAGACTTAGTTGACTCCCCTTGGAAGGCCTTATCCTCTCTGGATGGGGGTAAGGGTGAGATGGGGGAAATGGGAGGAGAGGAGGGAAGGGGAACTGTGGTTGATATGTAAAATGAATTTTTTAAAAATGAAAAAAATTAGTCTTCTTTTAAAATCTAAAGTCTCTCAACTCTAGGCTCCTATAAAAAAATACCTTTACAATAGCCACAAATAACATAAAATATCTTGGTGGTAATGCTAACCAAAGAAGTGAAATATCTGTTCAACAAGAACTTTAAGTCTTTGAAGAAAGAAATTGAAGGAGATACCAGAAAATGGAAAGATTTCCCATGCTCTCGGTTAGATAGGCTCAACATAATAAAAATGGCAATCCTACCAAAAGCAATCTATAGATTCAATGCAATCCCCATCAAAATCCCAGCACAATTCTTCACAGACCTTGAAAGAAGACTCAACTTCATATGGAAAAACAAAAAGCCCAGGATAGACAAAACAATCCTATACAATAAGGGAACTTCCAGAGGTATCACTATCCCTGACATCAAGCTCTATTATAGAGTTACAGTACTGAAAACAGTCTGGTATTGGCATAAAAACAGAGAGGTTGATGAATGAAATTGAATCAAAGACCGGATATTAATCTACACACCTATGAACACCTGAATTTTGACAAAAAAAGCTAAAAAATACAATTGAAAAAAAGGAAATATCTTCAAGAAATGGTACTGGCATAACTGGATGCCAACATGTAGAAGAATGAAAATAGATCCGTATCTATCCCCATGGATAAAACTCAAGTCCAAATGGATTAAAGACCTCAATATAAATCCGATCACACTGAACCTGGTAGAAGAGAAAGTGGGAAGTAGCCTTCAGTGCATGGGCACAGGAGACCCTTCCTAAATATAGCATCAGTAGTACTGACACTGAGAGCAACAATAAATAAATAAGACCCCCTGAAACTGAGAGGCTTCTGTAAGACAAAGGACACAGTCACTAAGACAAAATTTCCCTACTGAATGGGAAAAGATCTTCAACAACCCCACAGCAGAAAGAAGACTTATCTCCAAAATATACAAAGAACTTAAGAAATTAGACATCAAAATTCTAAATAACCCAATTAAAAAATGGAGTACAGAACTAAACAGAGAATTCTCAACAGAAGAATTTCAAATAACTGAAAGACTCTTAAGGAAATGTTCAACATCCTTAGCCATCAGGGAAATGCTAATCAAAACAACTCTGTGATACCATCTTACACCAGTCAGAATGGCTAAGATTAAAAAGATCAATGATAACCTATGCTGGAGAGGCTGTGGAGTAAGGGGAACACTCCTCTATTGCTGGTGGGAATGCAAACTTGTGCAACCACTTTGGAAATCAGTATGGTGCTTTCTCAGAAAATTGGGAATGGGAGGAGGGGAGGGAGTAGGAACTTGGATTGGTATGTAAAATGAAAAAAAGATAGCTTGCTTTCTTTTTAAAACAAATAAACAAAAACAAAACAAACAAACCAAGTTAGGAATAAATAGAGCTGGAGCCCTTCCTATAAGGGCTCCATGGAGTGAATGGATTTATTCATTTTATTCAATGTGTATGAGAGTTTCACCCCATGAACATATGTGTGCCTCATATGTATCTGGTGTGCACAGAGACAGAAGATGGTGTCAGATCCCCAACAACTGGAATTATGAATGGTTGTTACGATGGCGCTGGGAACCAAACCTGGTCCTCTGCAAGAGCAAGTGCTCCTAATTGCTGTACCATTTTGTTATCTTATCTCTTCAACCCCTTACATTAACTTTCAAACAGTACATTTTTACTTCTAAAGTTTAAGTTTTAGTAATTACAAGTAAAATTTATACAAATTTTCTCCCATAGTATATAAAATTGTGTCGTTCTTGTATGCCACAGCATTGTTCTCTTGTTCAATATTCTCAATTTTTTTTGTAGCTGTGAAATATTCTATTTTATGAGCTTATAATATATATATATATATATATATATATATATATATATAATCTTTATCCAGTTGTTGGCATTTTCAGTTGTTTGTATTTGTTTATCTTTGTGTATGTGCACACACACGCATAGGTGCACGCGTACCATGGTGTGGAGATGAGACAGTAACTTTTGAGAGTTGGTTCTCTCCTATGTTGTTTTGAGTCAGGATCTCTCTTGTTTCTGCTGCTCTGTTGCATGAAAGAGCTTCTGGTCAATTCTGTCTCTGGCTGTCATTTCTCTTCAGGAGAGCTGCATTACAGATGTCACCAGTGCCTTCAACTTTTCACACAGGTTCTGGGGTCCAACTCAGGCTGTCAGGCTTGCTCAGCTAGTGCTTTCTTGCTCATCCATCTTGCGTGTCCAATGTATAGCTCAGATGGCCTTAAACTTGTGATCCCTCTGCCTGCGCTTCTTCAGCATTTCCTACTGGTGAGCCACTACAACCTACCTACATACAATTTTTTTTAGGTTTTTTTTTTTTTTTTTTTTTTGTGGTTTTTAAGCCTATCCCGAAACTAGCTCTTGTAGACCAGGCTGGCCTCAAACTCACAGAGATCCAACTGCCTCTGCCTCTCGAGTTCTGGGATTAAAGGCATGCGCCACCACCTGCCAGCTCCTCCATACAATTTTTAAAGTTGTGAAATCACTTACTTATGCCATTCTTGAATGAGGTCTTTAACTTGGAGCTTTTGAAAAAAAGACATTTGGGGAAGAGTGTCTGTGTTTGCAGTGAACTGGAGATGTGATTAAATAGTGCCCTGGGTGTGCATGTGGCTGTATGACTAACATCTGATGCTCACAGGGCAGGTCTGGTCTTGTAGATTTTGTTGAGTTTCCAGTCACACCTGGGGACACTGGGTCACAGGACAGACAGAAAAGGCCTGGCCCTGGATGCCTTACTTTTCAGTTCTGGGCCTCCTCTCTGAGTCCCTTCACCTTCTGGGAGTGGGGGGCTACTTCCTCTCTGTACCTCAGCAGTTTTCTTGCTGTTCCTTCGTTGCTGAAGTTCCTGATCTCTGGGCACTACATACTCACAGTGGTACAAGCCTTGCTTTTGGAGTCAGTGTACCTGGTGTAGGAGGTCCTTCTGTTTGTGCGTTGCTTTCCTTGGTTAATGAATAAAGAAACTGCCTTGGCCTAGTTGATAGGGCGGAACTTAGGTAGGCAGAGTAGGCAGAACTGAATGCTGGGTAAAAGGGCAGATTGGGAGCTGCCATGGATCTTCTGCCTGAGAAAGACACTGGTTAGAATCTTGCCGGTAAGCCACAGGCACGTGGCGAAACACAGATTAACAGAAATGGGTTAAATTAAGATGTAAGAGTTTCTGTGTGGTTATTTCAGGTGTAAACTAGCCAGGCGGCTGGGATGACAAGCAGCTCACTCCTGTTATATGTACCTATGCCTTGGTTGTTGTCTTGACACTGTTTTTGGAAGAGTGGAGCTTAATATAACTCTGAGAATGTGCAGGACCCAGGGCAGGGGAGCTGTAGGCAAGCATGTGCAGCATGGTGGCCCTGATGGACAGAAGGGAATGAAGATGGCTTGTTCTTTGATTCTTGCCAGTAGTTCATTTCCAGGAGATCCAGCATACTCTTATGATCTCTTTGATCATCAACATATGTGGTGCACATACATACATGTATGTGACAAAACACTTATACACACATGCAACAGAATTTAAAAATTAAAAAAAATGTCACACCTGAAACAAGAGGAATCTAGAGGGTCCTGGGCCTATGGTCACTCTGACCCCTAGAATAGAACACCTCAGCTGCCTGCACATCAGAGAGTCAAGCATGGTATCTACTTTAAAAGCGTTCAGCTAATATGATACCTCTGTTCCCTGGGGACCCAGCCAGCATGACTCAGAGGGATGTCTCTCCTCATATTGGCCAGAGTTTTCCAAACCTGGGATAGCTTGGAATTAAATACCAAATGCTGTAGCAACTCTATTCACAAGCATTCACACCATGGGATTAAGTTAGGTTGGATATACCTGGTTTGGGAGGTACTTAGAGTTTGAAATACAGAGAAAACAGGGCACACTACAGGAAGGGCCTGACAGGTCAGCCCGGCAGTCTGGTGCTGCTACTAAGACATTGTTTTCAAACCTGGGTTCCTGCCATCAATGTGCAGGGGCAGGTTTCTGACTGCATAGAGAGAGGCAGTCAGGTACGTGAGCTACTCTGCTGGTTTACACTCCCTTTGCTAGAGTCAGTGGTCTAACTTCAGTACGGGAGATGCTTTGTTATTTAAAGGGTGATGAGGTTGATTTACAAAGGCAGTCTGGAGTTTTGAGGGGACCTGATGGATCTGGCTTGTGAATGTGACTGTTACAGAATTCAGTAGTTCAAACTCTTCCTTTCCAACAGTAATCAAGTTAAGCTCCTCTGGCAATGATACAAAAATTCCTAGCATTTTGAAAAGAATGACTCAATTTGTAGAGCAAATTTAGAACCTAAAGGGAGTGAGATGTTATGCTGTGAAATGTAATACACTCCATGACAATCTAAAACAAAGAAACTTCAGTCTTTTGTGTGATAAAAGCTGCTTTCAAGGCCACCAAAAATCTCACGTTTACTCTGTCCTGCTCTCCTGCCTCAACCCACAAAAGGATCCCTTCATCCCATCCAAATCATGCCTTTTCTGATGCCTCCCATTCTCCCATTCCTCCCATTCCCCTGCACCAGAGATGCCCTGTACAGTGGGGCTGCCCACCTATATAAGACAGTTCTGAAGCTCTTAACCCTTTTTATCTTGGTGGAGCTGCTTCTACCAAATATGTTTCCTTCAGAAAGTCTAGCCAGTTACAGAAGCATCCAGCAGCTCTGTTTCTTTGTGCTGACAAGTATCTCAGGTCAGGAAAGTGGATTCTTGAACCTCATCTTCAACTCCCAAAGAGATTCGTGACTGCAGAATCATTGTTGATGTTGAAGCCCATGTAGTTATCTGCAAGCAGGGAAGCTTAGCCCTAAACCTTAAGTATTTCTCATGGAATGTGTTCCTCTTCTCATGGGCAAAGTTTAGTACTTGGGACCTGTATGTGAATATATAAAACAGAAAGTGGAACAAATGTGACCTCCGTGCCAGATGCAGCATGGGACTAATGGGTACCACCTGAGCATACCCAGGGAACTGAACCAAATGACTCCTTGTTTTTAAAGCCCCGGGTTATTAAACCCTGGCTCCCCCAGGAAACTCACAGGGTAGGACCTTCTTGTCCTTGTCTGTGTCTCTCGCTCTTCCCCTACCCACTCTTACAGGGCCTCTGGGACTCTTCATTTTCTTTATGTGTCTTTGTTACTTTCCTGAAAAGAAGATTCAAAAGAAAATCCTGCCTGGCCATTTCACCCAAATCTTAGCTGCTCCCTTATCACAGGAATCCACGGAGCTTCTTCCCTTTTACTTTTCTGTTCTTCTCTTTGTGAGCAAGTTATTGACTTGAAGGAGGAGAGTTTTATTTTGGATCACAATTTGTTATACAATCCACCATGGAGGGAAGGCATGGCAATCTCAGGAAACAGGGAGAGCAGGACCAGAACCACAGATGAGTTAAATTTTTCCAAGCCCCACCCCCATCATTCAACTTCTCCAGGCAAAGTTCCACCTCCTAAAGCAGCTGTTTTCAAACTGTGGGTCGTGACCCCATGAGGAATCAAATGACCCCTTCATAGGAGTCACATGTCAGATGCCCTGGATATCAGGAATGTGGCAGGAGCTCAGCTGTGCAGCTCATGGGATTGAGTATCAGAGATGGTCAATCTTTACTTCTGTACTCCTGAGAACTCTGAGGTTCTCCACGGGGCCAGCTTGCTCCAAAAGTGTCACAACAGAACTCTAGAGAATCTGCTGTGGGGGGCAAGGTTCTGAGAGAGAATTACAGGGAGAACCAGGCTACCCCAAGTGGCCATGTTGTTTACATGTTGTATGAAGGACACCAGAATGGCCACAGAAGAGTCACCTGACTGAGCCCAGCCCAGACTCACAGCTCATAAGGAAATATGCGTAATGGCTGTTTTCCCTGTGAGGTTCTAGGGTGGCTGTCTCCTGTGCTTTCTCTCTGATGTACTGTCAAATGCTGTTCTCTGCAGTCCTTCATTCTACCCTGCTGGCCTCTCATTGCTGCTCAAACTGTGTGTGATTGCCTGGCTTGAAGGAGGCTCTGGGTTTTATCTCCAGCACCTCAGACAACAACAACCAACCAACTTGGCAAGCTGCCTAATACGTCATAGAAGATCCATAAAATAAAGTTCACATTCCATAAATGCCCTTTGTGGTGAGCAAGGCTGGTGTGTGAGAATAGAGGTGGAGGGGCAGATGGATCCACCCACTTGGGAGTTTGTCTTACATGGGCTGGTCTGGCTCTAATCTGAGGTGTTCTTACAAGGGAAAGGGAAGATGACCTTTTGACATCCCAAAGTCTCTTCTGTTTTTCCATGGTCCAGGATGAGAACAAGAGAAACTCTGCTTCTCTCCATACTAGCAAGAATATTATAGCAAGGCTATGGCACTGCTGGGTTCAGGCCTTGAGAGCATCCTAGGAGGAAACTCACACCACACTTTACTGTGTTTTTTTTTTTAGCTGAGTTTCTCGTACAAGGTGTTGGTGCTGGAGAACACTGGGAATTGGTTCATGCACAGATTCAGGCCCAGTCTTAATCAGACACAAAACACCCGATGGGAACATGTGTGTGTCAGCTGGCCCTTTCAAGTCTGATACGGGTGGTTCCAGGACCACCCTGTGTAAGCTGCTTTCTGGGAACCTGTCTGTTCTCAGACCCTGTGCTTGTCAAAGATGATGAAAGGGGTTGTCCTGGGAGTCAGTCAGTGAGTTCATTTTCAGAAAGCTGCCCACCTTGGTCTCTTTCCCCTGTACCAAGTGCATCATGATCCCCTAGACAACGACTCCCAGGATTCATGAGGTCAGAGTGCATGACAGGGTCTTTAGGGTCTCTTCCTGCTCCTGCCCCTACCTCTACCCCCACAGAGGAGCACAGCGTATGGGGCTGGGGTAAGAAGAATGAAGAAGGACTCACAGAGTTCCATAGAGCAGGGCAAGGGATCCCGTGAAGAGCCTGTGTGCTAGATTACATTTGTCCTGCTAGGCGAATCCTTGGCTGAGAAACACTGGCAGGGCTAGGATTTGCTTCTCGGTGTCTCTAGAGCTAACAGAGGCATGGCAGAGCCAGCCCTGGGTGAACCGGTAGATGGATGAGTGGTTAGGTGGATGGCTAGTGATTTAATGGAAGGATGGAAGAGTAGGTAGAGGATAGAGTGAGTAGATACATGGGCAGATGCTAATCAGATGGATGGATGAAGATGGAGGGATTGATGAGTGGATAGTGGATGGAGAATGGGAGTAGGTTATGGATGGGTGGCTGAACCAAGAGTCCTCAACTCTGGGGTCTGAGGCTTGGATTCAGTGTCCACACCGGCCAGTCCATCACTGTGAAGGTAGCCTGCCTGGTGAAGAGTGTTAGATGGGAGGATTTCATGTGAGAGAAAGTGGACGTGAGGGGTGGGAGAAGGAGGAGGAAGGTGTGAGGGGTGGGAAGGAGGAACGGCAGCATGGTGGAGAGGGACGAGACACGGGAGAAGGAAAGCGGCTGAAGTAAACTGAGTCCAGTCACTTTGAAGATTTCCCCGCTGTAAGCCCAATTACATCTAATAACAGCTTGCAACAGCTTGGCGCCTTTCTCCTGGAGCGAAAGCCTTCACTGACATTCCTCAGAGAGAGGAGTAGGTGTGTTATTATCGTCACTGCTTAATACTAAGTAAATGAGATGCAGTGAGGTTAGAGGGCCTTGCCCAGAGTTACAGGCTCCTGGGTCAGGGAAGGGACTAGGCAGGAAGAACACATCTTCCCACATCCTGAGCATTGCCAGGCCTTCTGAGTTGCCTACTTGCCTTCTCTGAGCTTTCCCAGGGCCTATGAGAGGATCAGAATTTGTAAGTCTCAGATTCCCATGACGGGTTCGCAGATATGACAGGGTTTTGCACACTGAGGACGTCTTGACAGGACAAGCCAAGTGACTCCTCCCAAGCCATTGATTGCGGCAAGGCTGGAACAGTCTGAGGGTGAATTTGGAGTTCAGAGGCCAAGGTTAATTTTTGGGATGTAGCCAATGTTCACAAAGCCTAATATAAGGCTCCTAGGAGCCTACAGGATTCTCTTCCTTTCCTGCAGTTACACGGGGCTTGTTTCAAGAAGCTTGGCTCCTCTGATCTCAATTTCTCATCTTGTCCCTCCCTCTGATGAGTGGGCTCCACTCTTCCACAGGACCCACCCCTTCCCAGTCTGCTCTCCCTTATCTCTCTTCTCTGCAAGTTCTTAACCACAGTCCCCTAGTCACCAGGTCAGGGGCTGTGGGTTCTACAGGAGGACAGAGGTAGCAGGTTGGCATTCCTGGGGCATGAGTCACAGGTAAACTGTCAAGGCAGCACCACCCAGGGCTGCCCTGCTCCCTCCCCCTCCCTGTGAAAAACAACCAGAGCCAGGCAGCCAAGAATGTTCCTGAAGGGCCAGCTTAAGGGTGTTGTTTCTTGGCTTCCTTTCCAGAAGCACTCTTTGTATCTTTATTGAAATGAGAAAAATGTAGAGTGTTATTGATCTTCGGTGGCTGCAGGGAAGTCTTGTGTAGACTGGAATAAGGCAGCTGATCATCTGTGCCTAGGGCAGGAGTCTCTGAGGGCTCCGTGCTGGGTGTTCCCAGGCTCTGCAGCTGAGCACAGGTTACTGACACGCAAACTGTAAGCAGAGGGTGAGGTGTTGCGTGGACCCCATGAGGTACTTTGCTCTTTCTTGCTTCAGCAGTGGCCCGAAGCCCCATGGAAAGACTCCATGCTCTAGAAATGAGCACTGCAGGGCTTGGTACTTGTCTATGAGACCTACAGGTAGTAGGCTAAAGACTGACTCAGGGAAGATGGTGGGTGGGTGATGGACGGCTGATGAGTCGATGATCGGATCGAGGAAAGGATGCACAGAGTAACAAGATCCTGGACAATAAAGACGAGATTTGCAATTTTACCAAATTCTCCTTTGTAGCAGGATGTTCAAAGACGTGCTTAAAAAGGTCAAGCTTCAGAATGAAATGTATGGGGGATAGCACACCCTTCTTTCTGCTCAGCCGGCTACCCAGCACCTGGGTGTGACAGACAGACAACAGAGCAGGTGACATAGGTGGCCAAGGGAAGAAGAGGACTCAGAGGGATGGGCAGGCTGAGAGCAGGGCACTGTGGCCTTTGGCTCCCTGGCTCTGCCTGCTTCTCATGCCAGCATCACCAGCCAGACTGACATTCCTGGAGTCTAACCTGGACCACAGCCCTGCTACGTTGACAGGGGCTTCAGGTGGCCCCATTACACCTGTCCTCTCACTGGGTACCTTTCATCCAGTGCAGAGGGCTATGATACAGTCCCATCGAAAAGTGGTATAAAATCAAGGCATCCAGGACCGGGCCTTTCAAACTGCGCTGACTTCATGAGCTTCCAGGAAAGGTTTTGGGCCAGGATAGGAGGGGCTGGAAGGGGCCCAGCTCTGTCACTGTTTCTCTGGAGTGGGCAGCCAGTAAAGGCGGAAGAGAAGGCGCTCAGTGCACCCTGTCAGCCAGGCCTCCGAGCCTTCCCATGCAGTTTCTGACACCCTCAGGGCCTGCAGTGGCACTCCCTGTTAGAAGCTGGAGAGGCCTCTGCTTACAAGAGAACGAACAGAAGCTTGGAGCCCCCCATTGGCTTGCTGTCTGGAAGTCCTTGGAGCTTCTGGAAGCTGTTGAGTGTTCAGGTGGAGAGGGCATCAATATTCTGCCACAATTAGGAGCCCAGATTGCCATCCACAGCACAGAGGGAGGACCTGAATTCCCAATGTCTGATTACCTTGGGTGCTTTGTTCATATTCTAAGTGGGAACTGACATCTGGGTCTTAATTTAACTTTTTTCTTGTCTTAAAAAGAGAATCATTAATTCGGTCTTTAATTTTGATTCCTAGAATGTTTACACCTGGATAGAAAAAAAAAACCACAAAAACTGGAAGGAAAACCCAGCCAAGTGCTTGGGCCTATCCCTTCATAACTGGAGCTCCTCAGGGTCAGGTTTTTCACCTGGGCTCTGACTGTGCAGACTCCCAAAGTGGACTGCAGGCCTAGGTAGCCCCAGTAGGCTTATACAGTGTGCTTAGAAAAGTTCCTGCCCCAGCCCTCAGGGGTGGTTGCTCTGTGTCCTGGTTCAGAGGCCTGCTGCACAGTAGAAACACACTACACAGTCACACTCGCTCTTTAGCAAGGCCTGCTCGGGAGCATCACACCTCATTGCATCAGTCCTGGACCCCCATGGCAGACTGGAGAGGAGCCCACTTGCTGCCCGGCTCCTGTATCTCCATGCCAACTCCATACCCAGCTACTCTCAAGAAAAAAGATAATCCACATTCCCTTCAAGAGGTCGCAGAGTGCCAGGATTGCAAACACCGTCCCTCTCAGAGACATCATCCCCGGGTCCATGTGCAGCACTTGTGCCCAAAGTGAGCAAGTTATTTTAGGGGTGGGTGTTCTCCCTCTGCACCCCCCAGAACCCCATGCAGACCTGTCAGCCTGTCCCCACTCTGCCTTCCTTTTGTGCAATGGTTGAATTGTGTCGCCAAAGTCATGTTCAAGTCATAAGCCTAGTTCCAGGCAGTGGATATCTGCAAGCCAAGTCTTTATAGATATAATCAAAGTCAGATGAGGTTGCACCAAACCTGATGAGTCTTACTTACTTTCAAGGATGTCCTTTTAAGATCAGAGAAGGTCATCTAGAGATCCAGAGGTCCAGAGAGGATTAGACCGCGTGAAGAATAGGGCAGAGATAGGAGTGATATAGCCATGGGCTACAAAATGACATGGGGCGTTGGTGTTTCAGAAGCTGGGAGTAAGAACATAAGCAAAATGCTCCTAGGAATCCCTAAAATTCTGTTATTTGGTGAGCCAATGAAATGCTGCCATCTGAAATCACCCAGTTTGAGGTCTGTTGAGACAGGAGCTCTGACAAGCTAAGATCAAGGATATATCCAGATAGACAGGAACAGCAGTGTCTACCAGTCAATGGTAGCCAAGCCTCATCCCTTTTTTTTCTTTCCTACCTCATAAGCCACCTCTTTTGAGGATAGGGTTACAAATGGGACAAGAAGAAGGGAAGGGAAAGCCATATGGGGGCATACCATCTGCCTAGAGAAGGAGGTGTCCCAAGTGCATTCACCATCTGAAGGGGAGACTCACCTCAACTACAGCCATGACCTGGCATGGCAAGGGAGAGAGCCATAAGCAGAAATAAAGGAACGACTTTAGGGCTGGGTAGGTAGCTCACTCAGTAGAGTGCTTGCCGTGTAAGCAAGAGGACCTAAGTTCTATCCCCAAGACCTCCACTCTGGAGAGGAGACAGATGGGTCATTGGCCGGCCAGCCTAATCAAATCAGTAAGCCCTGGGTCCTAGAGAAAGAGCCCATCTCAAAAGCAGAGCAGAACAGCAACAACAAACCAATAAGGTGGGGACCAAAAGACGGCTCAGTGGGTAAAAGCATCTCCAAGCCCAATAACCTGAATTTGATCCCCAGGATCTACCTACATGATGGAGGAGAGAACTGAACCCGAAAAGTTGTCCTTTGGCAGCCTCCCTCTCTCTCTCTCTCTCTCTCTCTCTCTCTCTCTCTCTCTCTCTCTCAGACACACACACACACACACACACACACACACACACACACACACACACGGGAGAGACAGAGACAGACAGAGAGACAGAGGAGGGATATCCACATAGCTTTAGGGACAATGATTTCTATCTTCAACATTGCACATGTGGGAATTGACAAACTGATTTGAAAGGATAACTATTGGTCACAGACTGGACAATGACTGAAATCTCTAGAAAAAGGCTGGCAGAGATCTGTGTAACATGACCCAAAACCCGTTGTCTTGTGGCAGCTCTGGCATTGTGTGATGGAGCCCTGGTTTATCCCTTTAATCGCAGCCTGAGTTGCTCATCTCTGCTTCAACCGTCTGTAGAAGGCAAATACGTTGCCTCATCAGTTCCCTTGTGCAGAGCCTCGTGAGTCACCCTAGGGCTTTTAAAGATGAATGGATGGTGAGCCTGCTTCTCAGGGAGATTAGTGACAAGTCACGGCCCACTTGCCAGGCCTGGCTGGAGCTGACTCAGGTGGGCCAGGGTGTGGCGGCAAGATACACAGATGACACAGGATTGCAGATGTGACTTCCTCCAAGGACACGTGGCCATTCATGTTGGACGGTTTCCTCACCATGTTATTTCTTTGTGTTGTGCGTAGATGCTATATAAACAGGTATATCTGATACATTCTGTTGTGGATTGAATGTGAAATGCTTGCTACCAACTCCTGTTTGAACACTGACTCCAAACTATTCAAGTGTTTCAGGAGGCTGAGGAACAGGGAAGCCTAGAATCTGAGTGCTGGGAAAGAGACAGACCGTGGATGCCAGGCTTGTGAAGTTTCAGAGGTGAACTCTGATTTGAGTAGTGACTTTTCTGTGACTGAGCATCCAATGAGAAGCAGGCTAAGGAAAGTTGTATTCTGGCTCACCAGACCCCTGAGGCAGGGAAGGCACAGTAGCAGGAGTATGAGGTAGCTGCTCATATTGCATCTGCGGTGGGGAAGCAGAGAAGGTCAATACTGATGCTCAGCTCACTTTCTCCTTTTTATTCAGCCCAGGACTACAGCCCATAGGATGGAGTCACCCACAGTTAAGATGGTTCTTCCCATTCCAATCACACTGTTCTAGAAACTCCCCCACAGACATGCCCGGAGGCCTATCTCCTTGGTGATGCTTGATCCTGTCAGGTTATCAATCAGTATTGACGTTCACAGACTGTGCTGCCAATTGGGTTGCAAGCCAACTACATGACGTGCTGGCAAAGAACTTGGTTATGCTTTGTCCATGCATTTTCAGAAAGAGGCTGAAATTAAAAACAACGGGCTAATTTATTTGGTGAAAGATATTTCAAGACATCACAGCCTCCAGGCTACGGCATGGTTACTGCTAGCTACCTGTGGCAAAGTTTACGATGAAAAGTCTGACCAAAAATGGGACAGAAAGATGTGAAGAATGTGCAGTTTAGCAAAGAAAGGGGCAGAAGAGTGTTTAAAGTTTGGATTAAGCAAGGTGACTGACAATGTAAAAGAGGTAATTGTCACCAAAGAGAAGTCTTCACTTCACACCAGGACAATATCAAAGGTATCTTTAGAGCAAGATCTCACTTACTGAGGACTCCAGGGTATAAAAACACAAAATAAGTTAAAAGGGAGGTTACTAAGAAGATAGAGCCCAAAGGGCACCTTGATCAAACACAGCACCCTATGGCTGGGCACTGACTAGGGAATGTTTCTCATGTTTCGTCTGCCCAGGCACCAGGCATCCAGAGGCTGCTGCACTTTGGCCCAGGGGTTGTCAGGATATAACTTGAGCTGGCGGCAGAACGTGGTGTTAACCCCATAGTGTTGGTTTTCCAGATAAGTAAAATGTAAGAAGTGTGAGCTGTGATTGGAATCAATCATACTTCAACCTTCCACCTCCAAAGACCAGACACTTTTAAGCCATGGTGTCTTCTAAATCACACAACAGTGGGCCCAAACAAACCTTTCTTCTTTTAGTTTTTTTTTTTTAAACGAGGGTCTCATGTAACTCAGGTTGGTTTCAAACTCACTGCGTAGCCCAGGATGACCTTGAAGTCCAAGCTTCCTGTCTCCACTTTCTAATGATTTGGTGTCATGGACATGCAACACATTGTTCATGACAATCTTTAAAATCTCTAAAGGTGGAAGCCCTTCTATAGTGTGAACTGGGACAGGCTTGGAAGAGAATACACAAAACAAGGCAGGCTCAGAACAACCACAAAGGAGCCTTCTGTGTCCTCAGAGACACTCCCTGGAGGGCTCCTTCCACATATCCTAAAGAGCCAGTGGACTGTGGGAAGAAAACTCAGCCTCCACTGAGGGGGATGCTTTGGAGGCAGCACTAATGGGAAGGAAAGAAATCATCTATTTGAAAAATATGAACAAAGGTGGAGGTGGAGGCAGCCAGCATCCTGCAGGACCCAAACCTCCCCTTGCATTCTATACCTGCCTGGAGTCTGTGCACAGGCCTGCATCCTCTCTATGGTGTGAATGTATACGATGCCTCTCTGTTCAGTTGCTAGCACACTCCTTGATCATTTGCAGGTTTGAGTGGTTATTAATGAGTTACCATGAGCATGTTGTATTTATCTGACTGGGATTGTCCAAAAGCTAACTCCTGCCACTTTTCCTCCCTCTCTGGGGTCTCTGCCTGGTGACTCATATTACCGTGGTTGCGCAGGAATACTATGGGTAACAAAACTTTTTTTTATAAGAATAGGCAGTGGGGCCAGGACTTGCTAGTCCGTAGTGTGAAAGGTTGGAAGGACTGGCTGACGTTAGGATCAGCTAGAGGAGAAACACAGCAGTAGTCTCTTGTCTGAGGGTCACCAGCAGCTGAAGATTGAGACACATCAGGACTAATACATAAGCTAGAGGGTCTTGGAGTTTTCTTTTTTTTTAAAAAAAAAAACTTTTTAAACATTTTTGTGTGTCTTCATGTTCTATCTGCATGCATATCTACTTATTGTGTGAGCACAGTGCCTACAGAGGTCAGAAGAAGACATCGGATACCCTGGCACTAGAGAGTTGTGAACTGTCATGTGGGTACCGGGAATTAAACCAGATCATCTGCCAAAGCAGTCAGCACTCTTAATGGCTGAACCATCTCTCCAGCCTCCAAAAAAAAAACAAAAAAACAAAAAACAAAACAAAACAAACAAACAAAAAAAAAAAACAAAAAAAAAAACCTTGCTGCTTTCCCTGGCAGAGAACACAGACATTGTCCACTGTGAATTCTTCAGGTAGCATGTAAGTCTTCTGTCTGGGGAACCCTATGGTGATGTTGAAAAGGTCAGCTGAGGAAAACCTCATTTTTCATTTCACCTGGAAGATGAGCAGAAGAAGCAATGCAGACGTAATCTTAGAGAACGTGAGGCCACCAGGACAGAAAGGAGAGACTCATGAGATATCAGATCTTGAGAGAGAGAAGATTTCCTTTCCTGAGTGATCCAGGAGGGGAGGGACTGGAAGGCCTGTGGAGGTGAAGATTCCATTCATGGATCATGCACCGTGTGTCAGGCTGTGCTTCAGCATTGTCCAGCTTTTCACAGAATAAATGAAGATCAAGTATGGTGTTCTGAAAATCAATAGCGTTAGGATTGTACAGTTATGTCTGCAAGACGCGTGTTGTTATCGATAGATACGCTGTCCTATGTGAATTCCGCGACCCTGTGCATCACTGACCATACCGACTTGCTCGAAGAAGGAGTATCTGTGGCATGTACTTCCAGAGCACACTCCATTGAGGAAAGTCAGAACAGGAGCCGGGAGGATGGGATCATGGAGGAATGCTGCTTGCTGGCTCCCTTTGGCTTACTCAGGTTCCTTTCTTATATAACCCAAGCTCGCTTGCCTAGGCATGGCCCTGCCCACGTGGGCCGGGCCTCCTACTTTAATTAGCAGTTTTAAAAGTGTCCCACTGGATATGCCCAAGGGTCAATATGATGGAGGTAATTCCTCAATTGAGGTGCCCTCTTCCTCGGTGACTCTAGCTTGTGCCAAGTTGGCGGAAACCAGCCAGCACATGTGCCTTGTTATGGGAACATTGGTTTCTCATTTTACCATGGTCAGGAACAATAATGTGAACCAGTCATGTTTCAGGTGATGCTCTGGCATGCGGGCTTTGTCAGGATTACTGAGCAATGTGAGGGCAGTGTGGGGTCTCTCTTTCTTTGCTTTTAAAGTTGTTGTCAAATGTTTGTGTCTTTGTGCATGACCCACTGATGGGAATGGATGTGTGTGTCTGCTGACTCAGCCCCACAGAGAGACACCCTGGGCTGAACTGCATATGGATGTCAGAGGGAGTTTCCCTAGTTCTGAGTCAACTGAGACACTAGGGATGGGCTAAGGAAAGGGAGCATCATGCATCAGACAGACTCAGAGTCCAGGCAGAGCAAATTCACACACTGAACACTTTGGCGTTGGAGGCACCACTGATCCTGCCAAGCCAGGATGGACAAGAGGCCCCCAACAGAGCCTCTTACACAATGGGGACTCAGCACACATTGATAATGAGATAAGCGTTTCTGGAACATGTATGTCTCCTGTCTTTATTCCCTGGTATGCACATCAGCTCAGTAGTGTCTCCCCAAATTCAGGGCTACCTATAACTTAATTGAAAACGAAGTCTTTACAGATATGATTAAAGTGAGATCATGATGCATTAGGATGACATGTCCAAATCTAATGTCTGCTTCCTTACATAGTAAAACATGACACACATACACACACACACACATGCACACCTACACACACGCGCACATACACACATAACACACATGCGCGCGCTCGCGCGCGCGCGCACACACACACACACACACACACACACACACAGGGCCACACCAGAGCAGTCAGACTGTAACTAGAGCAAATGACACCTGCTGGAAAGATGAGGAAGGACCCTTCAGAGGGGGCAAGGCACTGTTGACAACTTGATTTTGGAGTCCGGTTCCAAGAGCTGTGGGAAAATCAATCTTTGTTGACTTAAGTCACACAGGTTTGTAGCACAGGAATGTCACACAGCATAGAATTCAGGCTTCCTTAGGGCCCAACGCTGCAGGTGGTGACCAAGTGTGTGTGTGTATGTTGGGGGGAAAGCGGGCAAGAAACCATGGTAACCTCACATGACAGGATCATTGCCCGTCTTGAATCCACAGGCCCATGTGTCACAAGCACCAAGGCAGTTGAAGAACTTCAGTGTGCAAAACTAGATGTCACAGCTGGGCCACCACACTGGGAAGTCTCCCCTAGGAGGGAACCTCTGCCTTGGCCAGTCCCAGGTATCTGTGTATAGAGGAATGAACCACAGGGTATGGGCTTGTGAAACGTGTAGTATGTGGAATGTAGTGGGTGTGGCTGTGAAGTATGAAGTGTGCAGTGTGTATGTGTGATAAATGTGCTTGATTTTTGAGGTAGGCAAGGTATATATGTTTATGTACATATACATGGTATACAGCATATATATTGTGTGTGGTGCATGCAGTGTGTGTGGTGCCATATAATGTGTGAAGTGTGAGGTGTGTAGCGTGTGTGTGGTGTGAGTGAGGTGTGTAGTGTGTGTGTGATCTGTGTGGTATGTATGATGTCTGAGGTATGAGGTGTGTGCGGTGTGAGATGTGGTAGTGCGGGGGAGGTGTGTAGTGTGTGAGGTGTATGAGGTATGAGTTACAGAAGGTGTGAAGTGTGTGCGTAGCATGTGAGGTTCATGGTGTGAGGTATGGAGTATGTGAAGGATGAGGTGTGTGGTGTGGTGCATCAGGTGTGAGGCATGTGGGGTGTGAAGTGTACAGACTGTGGGCATGTGTTGTATGTGGCATATAGCTCCACCACATGTGTGAATTGTGAGGTCTGTGTAGTGTGTATGTGGTATGAGGTATGTTTGGTATATGTGGTATGAGGTATGTGAAGTGTGTGGTGTGAAGTAGACAGAGTGTGTGTGTTGTGTGCAGTGTGTAGAATATAGCTCCATAGCATGTGGGAATTGTGAACCGTGTAGTGAGTATGCATACAGTATCTATGGTGTGTGAAGGGTGTGGTATGTGATGTATGGCCCTTTGTCCTCAGTGGCTTCCATCCATCCTCCCTGGTATCACCTGAGTTCTCTGCCTGGAGCTCTCTTTCTCTTCCTGTAGCCATGCTTTTTCTTCCTCTTCCTATTCTGCCTTCTCAGATGTCCCTGTATGTAGCTGCTATAGACAGTTTTGCGTCTGCCTGGGACATTCAAGCATAGAACATGGCCCAGGAAAGGGTGAGTGATGTCTCCACCCCGAAACCTGATCGCTGCCCTCTTGACGGAAGTAGCAGCCCTGAAGCCGGATGTTAATGTGGTCATTTTGCATTGGTTGTTTTTATCTACATGGACACAGAATAGTGTTTCAACACTTACCTTCTCTAGGTTGTTATAGCTTGAGTGTGAAGTGTTCCCACAGGCGCATGTTTGATAATTCTCTTTGGGGAGGCTATGGGGCTTAGTTGGAGAAAGGAAGACACTCAGGGAAAGACTCTGAGGCCCATTTATGTATAGCCTGGCCCTGTTTCCTGCCTGTTCTGCTTCCTGTTCTTCCTAGATGTTTCACTGTCCTGTTGCTATGACTGATTACACCCTCAAACTGTGAGTCAGAATTAGCCTCTCCTTCCTAAAGTCATCTCTTGTCAAATATTTGGTCACAGTGAGGAAGAAATATCTGATTCAGTGACCCAGAGGTCGTATCCATTGCAGAGGGAAGAACTATGGGCTCCTGAGGGATGTGTCCTAGTGCCTAAGCTGATTCAAGCCTTTTAGGACCCTTTGGTCATTGCCACAGGCAAGCTGAGTTCCTGTGAGCTTGTCCAGGCTCTTCTGTGCTCATGACAATGGCAACAGCTGCTTTTCACCTGGTCACTGACCTGTTTTATTCTCTTTACTGGACACACATGTGCAAAACTGGCCTCCAGCTAAGGGGGCTGATGTTTCCTTGTTCTCACTAAAGTGTATTAGAAGTAACTGTTATGGACTTGGTGTTGTCTATAGTTTCTGCTGCCATTTTACTTGCAAAAAATTGTTATTATATTTTTTTATTTATTTGGGTGATGGCGGTGCATGCTTTTAATCCCAGCACTCGAGGCAGATGCAGGTGGATGTCTGTGGTTCAAGACCAGCCTGGTTTATAGAGTGAGATCCAGGACAGCCAGGGCTGTTAAACAGAGAAATTCTGTCTCAATAAAAAAAAAAAAAAAAAAAAAAAAAAAAAACAAGCAAAGAAAGAAACAAACGAACAAAAAACAAATTTAAAAGCCAAAAACATTTATTAATTTGTCCTTCATTTATTTGTTTGTTTATTGTATTGGGGATACATGTGTTCCATGGGAAATGTGGAGGCCAGAGGAAAATCTGTGGAGTCCCATTCCACCATCTGAGTCATGAGATTGAATTCAGGTTGTTAGGCTTGGTCGCAACTGCCTTTACCTGCCGAGCTATCTTGCTGTCCTCTGGTTGGGTTTTTGTTTTTGTTCTGTTTTGTTTCTTAGACAGGATTTATCTGTGTAGCCTTGGCTATCCTGGAACTCACTCTGTAGACCACACTGGCCTCGAACTCACAGAGTCCGTGTCTATCTCCCTAGTGCTGGGATTAAAGGTAAGCACCACGACAGCCCAGCTGCTGTCCTCTGCTTTTGTTTCTGAAGTTTCATTCTATTTTAGGTTAAAAGTTACTGAAATCGCCATATGGATTTCCAAAGCAGCTGTGAAAGTTTGCACTTCTACCAGCAATGGACAAGTGTTCCCCTTACTCCACATCCTCTCCAGCATATGCTGTTATCAGTGTTTTTGATCTTGGCCATTCTGAGAGGTGTAAAATGAAATCTCAGAATTGTTTTGATTTGCATTTCTCTGATGGCTAAGGATGTTGAGCGTTACCTTAAGTGTCTCAGTCATATTAGGTTCCTGTTGAGAGTTCTCTGTTTAGGTCTGTACCTCTTTTTCTTTTTCTTTTTTTTGGATTATTAGTTCTTTAGATGTCAAGCTTCATGAGTGCTTTGTATATTGTGGAGATCAGTCCTCTGCCTGATGTGGGGTTGGTGAAGATCTTTACCCAATATGTAGGCTGACCATGCCCTTTGATATACAGAAGCCTCTCAGTTTCAGGAGGTCCCATTTATTAATTGTTTCTTTCCATGTCTGTGCTACTAGGGTTATATTTAGGAAGTGGTCTCCTGTGTTAATATGTTCAAGTGTATTTCCCACTTTCTCTTCTGTGAGGTTCAGTGTGGTTGGTTTTATGTTGAGGGCTTCAGCCCATTTGGATTTGTGATTTCTTAGAAAATTAGGAAACAATCCACCTCAAGACCCAGCAATATCGCTGTTGGGTATATACCCAAAGGATATTCAATCGTACCACAAGGACATGTGCTCAACTATGTTCATAGCAGTATTATTTGTAATAGCCAGAACCTAGAAACAACCTAGTTGCCCTTCAAGCAAAGAATGAATAAGGAAAATGTGTTACATTTACATAATGGAGTACTACACAGCAGAAAAAATAATGACATCTTGAAATTTGCAGGCAAATGGATCTAGAAAAAAAACATATTGAGTGAGGTAACCCAGACCCAGAAAGACAAATATATGTACTCGCTCACAAGTGGTTTCTAGACACAAAGCAAAGGAAAAAAAAAAACAACCTATAGTCCACAAGCCCAGACAACCTAGACAAATAAGGACCCTAAGAGAGACATATATGGATATACATAGGAAGGAGAAAAAGACAAGATTTGAGTAAATTATAAGTATGAGGGTCACGGGAGAGAGCAGAAGGGAAGGGGGAGGAAGAGAGGAGAGTGGAGAAAAATGTATAGCTCAATAAAAACAATTTAAAAGAAAGAAAAAAAATCACTGGAAAACAGTGAAGTATTTTAGTTTGTCTCCAACAAATCACATCACTGAGTACTAACCTAATGAAGTGTCCAGCACAAGGACATTCCCTCAGTTTTGCTAAGAGTAAATAAGATCTCATGTGCACATCTCAGGAGGATGGGATAGAGGAGATTTTCTGCACAAGTATGAAGACCCAAGATCAGATCCCCAGAGTCCACAGAAAGCCACCATGGCAGGGTGTGCCTGTAATCCCTTTGCTCCTAAAAAGAGATGAGAGGTAGGAACAGGAGGCTCTCTGGAAGCTGGAGGCCAGCCTAGTGTACACAGAAGCAAAAACAAGGCAGAAGGTGAGGCCCAACACCCAAGTTTATCCTCCTACTGCCATAGGCATGTTAAAACTCATGCATGCTCCTCACAGATGTGTTTTAAAGATTTCTGTATTCATTTTAAGGTGTATGTGTGATTGTCTGCATGTAGCATGGATGCGAGCCATGTGTTCAGGAGCCCACAGAGACCAGAAGCGAGCACTGGATTGAGTCCTTGGAACCTGAGCTGAAGGTGTGAGCCATATGACGTAGGTACTGGGAACTCTGCAGGAATAGCGGTACTCTTAACCACTGAACCTTTTCTCCAGCCCCAGAGATATAGTTTTTAAAGTTTACACATTTTGTTCCTTTGGGTTGGTAGCAGTTACTTGGTGTGTGAATGGCTCCTTATAATGCTTGCTGAAGGCCCTGCCTTGTCTCTGAAGGCCCTAGGTGGAGTGAGCCAGACCTTTCTACCCAGTGGCTCTTTACATGGTATCTACTGGAAGAGCAGTCTCTGGTGCTGTTCTTTCTGTTTGAGGGCTCAGCAGTTCCACCTGGCAAGGACAGATGGAGTCCTTCGTAGTTCCTTCTGAACTCAAGTTCAATTCCCAATGCTGCCAATTCTATGCATGTCTCCCGAACTCATAGTGGGTCCAGGAGGCAGTGACTGCATCTGTCTGTGCTCACTACAGAGTTTTGCTTGCTTATCTTTCTACAGTCCACTTGGTCAGTAAGATTGCTGACAATCTTTGTGAAGTCAAGGTTTTGGGTTTCCTTGTTTTGTTTTTGTTTCCATGAGACAAACTCTCTTGTAGCTCAGGTTGTTCTTGAGGTCTCCATGTAGCTGAGGATGACCTTGAACTCCTGATCTTGCCTCTACCTCCTGAGTCCTGAAACTGCAGGTATGAACTACCACACCCAACTTATGTTGTGCTGTGAGTTGAACCCAGGGCTTTGCATATGCTAGGAAGGACACTATCAACTAAGCTACATCACCAGCCCTGCATGCTACATTTTGATGGCACATTTTAGCTCTCCCAGTATATTGAATCAAGAGACCACATGCCCGATTATAGAGGCCAGGAGGCTCCACCCACACTTATCACATGCTGTGTGGGATGGCTATGCCTTTGGACAAGCTCCATGCATCTCTTCCTACCCATGGTTTATCTTGTCACGTGAGCATGGGTTTCAAGTGCTATCAACACAGAACCTAATAATCCATCCATCTCATGAGAACCTAGTCCTGAGCTAGGCATGAAGGATGGATACAAGATGTGTTGGTGATTGATCGATTAAATGAATGAATAAATAAAATCCACTGGATGATTCATGCCAAGTGAAAGGAAAGCCAAGGAAGCCTCCATTCTGCAGCGCATGGACACCCATAAAGTCTTCCAGCATGTCCATGCCAAAGGCAGGCATGTATGCAGCAGAAGAGGCTTGCCTCTTCCTTTTCTGGAACCCATGTCTCACAGGGCCCCCTGCCTCTCATCCCAGGACGTTAGGCAGCATGAAGCCCTGCTGGGTTGCCTGGGCTTGTTTCCAGGCCAGGCAACAATCTTCCCACACTGGCTCCAGGATCCCATCCTGGCAGCTGCATCAAAGCTCTGTCTAGCCCCCGGGGCTAAAGTTGCTGGAGGTGGCCACACATTCCTGTGGGTCTTGGCAGGGAGGTGTTCTACAGAGTGCAGGTGAGGAGTCTGAAGGCTGCAAGATGCATTCTGAACCTGTGTGCAGGGCTGTGGATACTGTTAGCTTTGGCGGTCAGTGTCTATTGGCACTACTTCTGAGCAATGAGGTTTATACTTCCCACCTGCCCTCCTCAACCCATCTCTAGAGAATACCTTCAAGACATGTTTGGCCGAACTTTTGTCACTATTTGGGAAGTTCTGGAAAGCAGATCTGAGCAGCACAACTTAAAATTGTACTTTAGGACTGCTTTTGCTAAAGCAAAAGAAAATGCCCTGTATTGTTGCAAAGCCCACAATGAGAAATGATGATGTCACCTTCCTGGATGGCCAGGGATTCTATGCATATGTTTACAAATGAGCAAGAGAAGTCCATTGCCTATCCCACTACACTTGTGGCCATATATGGATGTCTTCCGAACAACTCTTCCTGGTGTTGAAGATGTGGCTACCTAGCTAAGATGAGGGTAGGGCTCCCTCCGCTGGAAGCTGTGGCTATTCCTCAAGTTCAGCCAGATTCCACCCAGCAATCAGAACAGTGACCCTGTCCTTCCACTTGGGGTGTGGCATTGCTGCTACATCTTTTTTTTTTCTGATATCAAATGGACACTTTCATTATTTTTATTAGTAACGGTTCCAATTGGTGCAATACAGTACATGAGCAACTTTAAGGAGAATTTAATCTACTTCATGGTCAAAGGCTATGGTCACCATTGTGGTGGTTTGATCAAGAATAGACCCATAGGCTCGTGGATTTGAATGCTTGGTTTTCAGTTGGTGGACTGTTTAGAAAGAATTAGGAGATGATGTGTCCTTGTTGGAGGAGGTGTGACAAATAGATATATGGTATATATATATATATATATATATATATATATATATATATATATGGCTTCTCAACAAAACAAATTCTGTGATATATGACAAATAATTTCTCTTATCACTTGAATTTGCAGGGTTTCTCTCTGCTACATCTTTCTAACCCATAACAAGTATGTGACGAAGGCCAGTTGCTAGGCTGCATCTGGTTGTCTCCAGAGCTTATGTTTGCTGCCAGATCTGAAGGAGTGAGAAGCTACCTGGGAGGGCTTTTGTCTCCACGTGTTGCTGACCTTCCTGCCTAGGATCAAGGCCCACAAGCCTATAATATCCCTTGGACACAGAATACAGTCTTATCTCTACCACATCCAGTACCTACACCCCCGCAGCCAGCAGCTTACTGCGAGGCTGTGCTGTCTTTGACTGTATCTGTGCTCCTGTAGCGGAAAGTGTTTTATTGCACTTCCCTCATTTCTAACAAAAACTGGAGGCCATTTAAAAATTAAGGTGCTATATAATACGATGTAATAAAAACCAAGGACTAAAGCTTAACTCACACGGGACAAATGTGGCCGTCCCTAAGAAGAAGAAGCCATCTGGTATCATCACCAGATGGCTCAGAACTGTGTTCCAGTAACCAGCGCTACTGCTTGGGAGAAACAGCCATAGGTGATGGAGAAATAAGAGATCTCACTTGAGAGACTTGTACCTAAGGATGAGTAAGAATTAGCGGCTACATTTTTGAAACTGTGTGGAACTGGTGTGTTTCCTGCTTTGGAATCGTCTGTTCAGGAAATGGGAGCTGCTTCCTCTTGTAGCTGGTGGAGCCTCAGTCTACCTCACCCCCTGCAGAAAGTCAGGCTGGGAAGGGAAGGGAGCCATTACTTTTCGAGGCACACTTGCAATGATGAGAGTCATTAAAAATAACCAATGTAGATAAACTTAGAAGTCAGATATATCTCTGAAATGCTCCTGCTGTGCCTGACCTACTTCACCTGTGTGCGGAGTTTGAATTACTCAAACAACAGCTTTTGCAGCTCAGTGTTTATGCAGAAGGCTGTTGAGCAAGCAAGCAGGAGCTGCACTTTAACACCACCTCTCCAAAGATTAATAGAGAAAAGACGTGGGTGCCCGAAGATAGGGAAGTGACGTCTCCGGTGTTCTGAGCACAAATCAGCTGTCCTCAGGGTTCTTCATAAGATTCCCACTCAGAACACGGCAGTGGCAGTGTGATCTCAGTGGCAGGAATATATTTAACAACATCTGCTCTTGATGTCGAAGAGATCACTATCAGACACCTGCCAGGCCCAAGGAAAGGGTTGGTGGTTTCAAGAAAAGTGGCCTTCAACTCCTGAGAAGTAACCCAGGTAACCCAGCCATTTTATTGTCTTGGTCAGTAGGACAGAGGTGTCGCCCACAGCAGATCTGTGGGAGACTAACGGCAGACCACTAGCTATACGACATCCAAAGCTGGTGATTTTTAAGAGTAACCAAAACGACAAGGCGTGGGGTGGTAGCTGGGTGGGAGAGTGTTGCCTAGCATGCAAGAAGCTGTGGGTTGAATCCCCAGGACCATGGAAACAAGTGATTAAAAGCCAGTGTAGGGGCCAGAGAGATGGAATAGTGGTTAGGAGAACAGAGGACCTGAGTTTAGTTCCCAGCACCCATGCCAGTTGGTTCACAACTGCCTATAACTCTAGCTCAAGGGGATTCAACCCCTATGGCCTCCTCAGGCACCTGTATACACCATGTATACACTTGACACATATGCAATTGATAATAAATCTTAAGAAATAAAAGCAAGTGCAGCTAGGGAGTTTATCCAGAGTCTATTGTTGGACTTCAGAGATATTTCTACAAGTCCCAGCTGAAATTCATTCCAACACAAGACGTGTGAGCCATTTCTTCCCCACAAGCCCATTCTGATCAATAGGACTATTCTTAGAATCCTTTTCAAGAAGGGCTGGGGACAGCATACTGTCACTGTGTGGTTTACCGTGGCTCCCTCCTCTAAGCATGAGCCCCACTGTTTTCTTGAGGCTCCTGACATGGCCCATCTTTTTTTTTTTTTGCCAGCAATGACTCCACTTTTCAAGCTGGTTACCCACCTCTGGGAACACCCCAGACCTACCACAGGAGTACAGCTCTGTTCATTTCCACGTAGAGCATCAACCCCTTTAGGAAACATGGGATTTAAATCACCTTGCATCTTGCAGCCCCTCCTTCACCTACAATGGTCTCCAAAGAAATGGCCACAAACTTCTATCTTCAAAACACCATCAGAGATTCCTCAATGCTTTTTGGTCTTGGTGCTATGATTAACGAGAACTGTCGATTTGTCATTACTCAAGCCACACCCCTAGGAGAGGAGGCAGGTGCATGTTCCCTGCTGGCCAGAAGGTGTCAGCTTCTTATTTCTGCTCTGCTATTGGCATGGGAGACAACTGCTCTACCACTGATTCACACCCCTGGCTCTCCTTTTATTTTTTGTTTTTAAGATAGCATCTCTCCAAGTTGTCAGGTCCAGCCTTGAATTGATGCTGTGGTTCCCAGAATCTAAACTCTCATTCCTCTTGCCTCCAGCTCCTGAGTAGCCAAGACCACAGGCCAGCACGCACTACAAGATGCTGCTCAGCAGCACTTTGCAATAGAAAACCAAAGTCCCCTCAGTTGCTGCCCTCAAGGATCTCTTCCTGCAGACGGAGACATCTCCGGTGTGCAGGTGAGAGCTGACTGCCTCAGCCTACTTCAGTGTCTGAGCACGCGATCATGTCATCTCGTGCCATCACCCACATACAGCACTGATAGCATCAGGGGAAGAAATGAGCGGCTAGATTGGGAGGAAGTCTTCACCCTGCTACGTCATGCCTTTCCTGGCCTCTCTGTTTACTGGCTTTCTTGGTGTCTAGGGTCACCCCAGTATCCTCCATGAGTTTGGATATGCACAGCTGCCGTCCTTGCCTGCAGGAAACCTGAGTCCAATGGCAATGACATATACAAGGACAACTCATGAGCACCTCAGGAAAATGCTCGCGGAAGGGTACCTCCCACATACCTCAGGCTTCAGGAGACTTTTTGGAAGAGGCCACAGTGACAGCGGATAAAATATGGGTCAGAAGGGGAGAGTACATGAGGGTTTGCCAACCAGCTACATCCTGGCTGGACAGGTATTCCAGATACCAACAGAAAGTAGATAAAGAAAGAGAGATGAACCCTCAGTATGGTTAGAGTGGACACCCACTGGGGATTTGTCTGGAACCAAAGTGGGTGGACTTGGACTCCTATATGAATATGAACTTTCTCTATAGCCATTGTCAGGGCATATGGGCAGGTAGGTAGCATCCTGAAATGGTGGCAAGGAAGGCCTGGCTTCACTGGACTGTGGGTCTAAAGGAGGCAGCCTTTGAAACTCGACAAAGCTCTCGTCTGTCTGACCATGAAGGTGGCCTGGGAATGAAACCATAGCTAGGTAAGGGCCAGGCCTGTTCCAAGAGTTTCATGGTCCCCTGCGGTAAGAAGAGGGCCAGGAGCATCCACGGGGGCAGGGCTCAGCTCCTGCTATGCGATGTGGGATGCTGCCCGGACCTTCACAGGAAGTTTTCAGTAGACATGGAAGACGGCTCAGGAGTGAGACCTAGGACAGGGACTGATGGAGTGAGTGGAAAGCCTGCAAGTCTCTTCCAGGAGGCTGAATGGCCTTTACTTCCAGCCTCCAACTCCTTGATGCCAGCCCCGCCTAAATATACCACCCAAGGTAACTTCAAGTTCACTTTGCCTCTTTCCTCTGCTTCTAGAGGGGCCTGCAATGCCAATGCTAGCCAAATAAGGCTGTAAACAGGTAGCTTCCAATACAGAGCTGGGTTTTCTTGCAGTTGTGGATGTGGGAAATCTGAGATTTGGTTCTTGTTCCTCTCTCACTGCTATGTTGCTCTCAGTGTCCCTGGCTTGGAGAAATACCACACTAGTCTTTGTCTCCTCTGCACACAGCCTCTCTGCGCACTTTCTGCCTGACCTCACTTCAGTCTGACCTCATCTAGTACTGACTCCATCCTATTTCCAGATGAGGTCACCTCCACAGGCACAGGGGTTAGGACACAAGCCTGCATGGTGGGACAGGAGCAGCACTTACCTCTCTGCACCTGTGTAGCCATTTGCCAAATCAAGAAAGTTTCCTTGGAGAAAGGCAAGCCATCCCTGAGATGGTGAGGGGGTGTGCTGTGAAACAACAGAGTCTCTGTTGTCCTTAACTGCAGACAGCAAGAAACCCCAAGTCTCTTGACGCCTACTCTTGTGGGACCCTGCTGCAGGCTTACCGAGGAGCCAGCTGCTGTCTTGCCGGGGGCCACCATTCCACACTGGGGAGGGGCTGAGCTAGGTGCACAGGGAGAGGTGTGGTAAGTCTTTGCAGGGGATCACCAGTCCAGCTTTGACTCTTGTGGACGCCACAGCAGGCCGCCAGCCCCGTCTCTAAGAAGGGGTCACATGGCACCCCCCTCAAGGGTTGTGGAGGGTTAAGTGGCAATGCTCTGGTTCTCAAGAACAAACACATAACTTTGTGTTGTTCTTGCCTTGGCTCTGCTCATTTGCAACTTCAGTAAGCAATACCTCTGGGATCCCTTTCAGGTATTTGAAGCTATTTGTCACCTGCCCCAACATTTATGCAGCCTCTCTAAACCAAGAGGTAGAGTTTGCCTTGCACCCCTGGGAAGCACCTTAGTCCCCAAGGCTCTGGGTGAACTCCAAGGTGGGCATTCCAATCAGGGTCTGGACAGTGGCACAACGACCCCTGCTGGGTTCAATGGATGACTGTCATTGTCAATATTTTTTAGTATAAAACTGATATGTCATTACATTGCCATCAAAAGTTTCTAAAACTTTCCTTTAAGACATCAGGATCACGGTAAGAAGAGAGTAAGGGGAAAGATGGCCTAGGCTGTCTGGTTAGGTAGTTTAGGGAAGGTAGAAGTCCTGAACCACCTTGCCAGATTCTGCATGGGAGGTGTGAGGAGAGGCCATATTTGAACCTACAGCCTGGAGGGAGATTGGAATAGACATGACATGGCCCAGGCTGGAGCTGGAATGGTGAATGTAGGGGTGCCTGCTTCAGCCTCACTACTGAGACCTTAAAGGAAGTGAATTTCTCTCCCTCTAATCTGTCACCCCAGGAGTCCTGCCCACTGTAGCTTGGGTTAAGAGGCAGAGGCAGGAGGATTACAAGTTTGAAGATACCAAGGACTATGCAGCAAACAACACTATCAACAAGCAAACAACCCATCCCATAGTCTTCTGAATGGGGTCTGTTGAAACAAAACAGCACTAGCTCCAAAACAAGAGCCAAATGTGAGTGACCAAAGCCAGTAACCACGGGGTCAGGCCCTGAATGACATGGTTAAGTGGACCTTCATTGTCACAGAACAAAAGATAATCATAAATCAACATATTCAGCAAATGCTTTGGTGGGGACATCAGGAAATGGGTTACAGAAAGGAAGGAAATCTCTGTTATGGGTCTCAGATATTATCTGATGACATCCTTAATATATCCCAAAGGTTTAACTGATGGCTCAAAGATCAGAGGCTGGTGATAAGTGACCATGGAAGGGACTAGAGATAGCCCAAAATAATTTTTGATTGTTTTTGTTGTTGTTTGTTTGTTTTTCCAACACAATTTTTCTCTGTGTAACAGCTCTGGCTGTCTTGGAACTTGCTTTGTAGACTACAGCAATTTATACCCTTAGAAATACCCTGATTTTTTTTAATACTAAAGGTAATTTATTTAAACTCTAGCTTTTATTGGCCAGTTCGATTCTATAATTATAACTGAGTTAAAATTATATACCACACATGGAGTTATCTAATGTTAGAAAAGATTTTTTAAAAATCCAAATTATTAAGAGTCTTGTAGCTAATAATTTGATCTGTCCTATGATTTTGGTAGAAGCTACAGTATACAGTTCAGGAGAGTAAATGGACAGTCACATTACAGAAGAAATAAGAGTTATAGGTTATTATTTTAAGTTTCGGACTAACAAAATTATATTTTCTTCATGAAGCAAATATTTCTAGTAACAAAGGTAGGGATGAAAGCTAAACTCTTGACCAAAAAGGATATAACAGTTTTCTTACCTTGCAAGTAAGGGAGTAGAGTCCCAACAGACGTTGCTCTGTAATACTGTCCATATACTTCTTATTGGTAAAATATGGTTATTTTGATAGCTGTCAAATCTAGCTGTGCTAGGTGCATTTTTATGACTTATTTTATGTGCAGTGGTGTTTTTCCTGCATGTGCATCTATGTGAGGGTGTAGAATCCCCTGGAATTGGAATTATAGACAGTTGTGAGCTGCCTTGTGGGTGCTAGGACTTGAAGCCAGGCTCTCTGTTCTGGAAGAGCTGTCAGTGCTCTTAACCACTGAACCATCTCTCCAGCTGGTGCATCATGAAAACTTATTTAACTTGGAAATGTGAACTACTGAAGTCACTGCTGTGTTACCCATGCCTTGTGTGAGGGCTTTGCGGGTTCCAGACTTTGACACAAGTATATATGCGTTTACATCAACATTCCTCAAAGTTATAAGGGAAGGAAGCTCATCCCACCCCTAGTTCCTCCTTTCAGAGACAGATGATCCTTTTAGCAGGTCCTCTGCTGTGGATTCTTGGCCAGGTTTTCACCTCCTCCAACACTCCAGTCCCCAAGTAGGGTCTGAAAGCTCCATGCCAAGCTGGGACCCTGATTGGCTGCTCTAGGGAAAGGCGAATGCTCCCATTCACAAACCACTACCACAACGTGCTGGCTTGGGCTGTTGCACAATATTTTATCTTGTGGGTTCTGAGCTATTATTGGAGGTGTTCCTCTGTGGCATTATGCAACAGCTATGTAGAAAGGGTTAGTGACCCCTTCGTGGTGCCAGAACCTGGCAGAGTACTTGTATCTCCTGCCAATGGTGCTCTTGTGTGGTCTTCTCCTCTCCCACTGCCATGTGCCCCACACCAGGCAGGGCTCAATGTTCTCCAGACACAAGACAGATGCAGGACTGTGCTTGAGGCCCAATAATCATGACCACATGACTTGAATACTTTATGTATCAAGTCCCAAGCATGGGAACATTTTAGTGTGAAGAGGGGGAGAAATAAGGACAGAAGAAAAGCAGAGAAAGTACAATAATAACACCATGGAATTCTGAGGATGGAGGAATAGACTGTTGAGGGGAGATAGATTGAAATACACAGCCTAGATGTTTAATGTTGGTTCCTGGTCTGGCACAACCCCATGCCTGCATGTTATCCTTATTCCTGCTTTTTTGGGAGGAAAGGGCACTCAGGCATGAAGTGAGCATCTCGAGGCCACACAGCCAGCTACGACAGAGCTGAGACTTGAACCCAAAGAGTCATCCTCCTGACTCTTAAGTTACAGCGGGAAAGGTGGAACATTTGCGGCAGATTTGAACTTGCTTCTTCCAACACACACACACACACACACACACACACACACACACACACGACAAAGAGGTGGGAGGCAGTTTGGGAGAGCCAGGCTAGAGTCTAGACCAGCTGAGGGAAAGCCTCACAGTGCACAGTGGTCCAACTAGCCCTGTACTGGCTGCTTTTATGCCAACCTGACATGCACGGGAGGGTGCTTCAATTGGAAAATTTCCTCCATAAGATCAGGTTGTAGGCAACGCTGTAGGGTATTTTCTTAATTAGTGATTGATGGGTGAAATCCCAGCTTATTATGGTTGGTGCCATTCTTGGGCTGGTGGTCCTGGGTTCTATATGAAAGCAGGCTGAGCAAGCCATGAGGAGCAAGCCAGAAAACAGCACCCCTACAAGGCCTCTGCATCTGTTCCTGCCTCCAGGCTTCTGCCCTGCTTGTGTTCCTGTCCTGACTTCCTTTGATGATGAACTGTGATATGGGAGGTGTAAACTGAATAAATCTTTTCCTCCTCGAGTTTCTTTGGTCACAGTGTTTCATCAGAGCAATAGTAACCCCAAGACAAGCCCTCTTACATGGATCACAGTGTTTTTTCTATTTTAAAGCAAATATGTAACACTCCTCCAAATTCCATGGTCTTCAAGGATGAGATACAAGTCTTTGTGACATTTTAAACCTTGAGGAGGCAGCACAGGACCACAGATGCTGAGTGCGATTGTCAGTCTGCTTTGCATGGTGGTTTACACTCTGCTCGGGTCTTGGGACTTTCACAAGATGTCCAGTGAATGTCTAAGGCAGAGCTGAGGTGCAAACTGGGAAACACTCCTAATGCTTATTTTCAGATTGTTTGTCAAATATCCAGATAGCTACTCCTCAGATGCCTCAGATGCTTGCCTGGTCTCATACCTGCTGGACAAGATGAAATACCAAACCTATGACCTAGCTGCCAGCACCCTCATGTGCTTGGGCTTGGGGTGAGGCAGGGCATCATGGAAGCATATGGCAGGAAACTGCTCACCTCATGGCCAGAACGTACAAAAAGAGAGGATGGAGTACCACAATTCCCTCCCTCTAGACCCTACCTCCTGAAGGTTCCACCACCTCCTGACCGTTCCAAGATGAAGGCCAAATCTGAGCTCAAGTCTGTGGAGCATAGTCCAGACCCTAACCCCTGAAGGACTTAAGACAACACAAGTGTCTGCTCTCAGCTCTTGAGGCCAGAGCATGAAATCCTGTTACCAGGGCTGTTTTCATGAATGTCCCTCCCCAGCTCAGGGTGAAACTTAAATTAGCATCACACAGTACTAAAGGTGAGGCTTTAAAGAGACATCATGGACTAATGCCATCCCTGGGTTAGTTATCATGGGAGTGGGTTGGTAATCTTGGGAATGGGTTGGCTATAATGGGAGTGGATTAGTTGTTATGGATTAAGGTTGATTATTGATGAAATTGATTAGTTGTTATCAGAATGGGTTAGTTATCATGGGAATGAGATGGTTATCATGCGAGAAGGTTGGTAATCACAGGAGTGGGTTAGTTATGGGAGTGGATCCCCGATGAACAGGATGAGTTCAGCTGACTTTTTTTCTTTGCATGCCACTCACTTGCTCTCTTCCATGTTATGATGTAACACAAAGGCCTTCATCAACATGCCTTCCCTAGATCTTGAGTATTCAACCCTCAGGCTGTGAGTTAAGCCTGTTTCTACCATGCATGGTTGCCAGAATGTGAGGCTCCAGCAGCAGCAGCAACAGCATGCAGCCAACACCCATCCCAGCTTCTTCCTGTCTCCGGGTGCTTTTTGAAATCTTTGGTACTGATGAACATTCTGGTGCTGGCTTCCGACTCTATGTAACCTTCTCCTGATGTATTTCAGCCCTAACATTTTCTTTTGAGGGGTATCAGTCATACTGTATTAACTCATACATTTTCCAGCCTGGCCTCTGTTCCCTTAACTATATCTATAAATGTCCTTTCTCCAAATGAGTTCATAGGCACATGTGCAGGGTGTTCTTCAGTGCACCACAGGACTTAGTGGATGAGCACTGAGGCAGAGTACACTGGTGCCTGGGCTGGCAGGGTCTGTGAAGGGTCTACATTTAAGCTTTGTACATGGGGAGTCACAGTGCATGGTGGTCACAACTGGAAATCATAAACTATTCAATGTTCCTTGACTCGGACAATGTGGAGGTGCCAGGATTTTATCCAGAGGGGAAACTGAGGTAGGCAGTTGAGCCTTAGGACTCATGGTAGTATTTGGTGTTTGGTGACTGGACCTCCCTGATACTCAAGGCATGTTCAACCTGTGGCATATAGGCCACAAGCATACCAAGCTATAGATGCCACTCAACAAAACATTGCAAACTTACTTAATATATTAAGAATGTTTTGTGATTTTTTTTTGGTAACTCCATTTTATGGTTCTTAAGGGTGACCTTTATAGACAGCATCTGTCAATGTCAAAGGGTTGGACATGCCTGCCAGGGTGTAGACTATTATAGAAGCAATCAGAAAAAAAGTCCACAAAAGTGTGGGTGGCTATAATCTCCAATGCTCAGGGTCAAACCTTTTCCATAGGGCTGGGGGAAGGGCACTGAAATTTTACCCTACCAAACTCTGTGCTTACTTCTGATTGCTTTTGTTGATTGTGTTGTTGCCCTTACTGTGTGGGTTAGGCTTGTATCAAACTTGCAGCCATCCTCCTGCCTCTGCCTCTCAAGTGCTGGGCCTCCAGACTAGGTGAAGACCCCTAGGCACAGGCGATTTGCTTTGCTTCAAGTTGTTCCTCACTATCTAAAAGAAAATATTTGTATTTTTTAATATTCATTTTTAAACTGGGTGTGATGGTGCAAGCCTTTAATCCCAGCACTAGGGAGGCAGAGGCAGGTGGAGCTCTGAATTTGAGGCCAGTTTGATCTACAGAGTGAGTTTCAGGACAGCCAGGGCCACACAGAGAAACTCTTTCTTGGAAAATGAAAATAAAGATTTATTTTTAATTGTGTGCATGCATGTTTCAGTACAAGAGCTCGTGTGTTTATGTGTGTGTTTGTGTGGTGTGTGTGTGTGAGAGAAAGAGAGAGAGACCAACAGAGGCCAGAAGAATCCCTGCACTGAAGTTACAGGTAGTTGTGAGCCACCACATGAGTTCTGGAAACTATATTTGGGTCCTCTGGAAGAGCAGGCGGTGCTCTTAACTGCTAAGACATTGCTTCAATCCTAGTAAATGATTTTAAATAACAAAATACTGCAAATAATATCAGGGACCTGGGATTGGTAGATGATTGTGCTGGGGCTCAGAATATATAACCCAAATAAGGCTCCTGAGCAGCAGACACAGACAACTGGGAAAACATCAGGAGAAGGAGGTCCAGGCTTTGATGTCCCTCCTTCCCCTCTGGCAGAGCCCTGGGATGCACCAGAGAAATGGTGCAGGGGACACAGGCTGTCTGTGAGTGCACAGCCTCAATCCTCCCATGCATCCCGTCATCGCTATAATCTTTTCATTTCTCTAAGTCATTCGTTGCTGAATCAAACTAGGCATGACGTCACAGCTACTCTGGCCTTTACATCTTCATTTCCAAAGGTCAAAGCTGGCTAAGTAGGAAAGAAAACTTGGTATGTGAGCTTGAGGACCCGAGTGTGTATTCCAGGTACCCCCCTGCCCCCGTGTGTGTGTGTGTGTGTGTGTGAGTGTGTCTGTGTGTCTGTGTGTCTGTGTGCCATTGTCTTCTCCTCTGTCACTCTTTCTCCTCTAGAATTTAAGGTGCTTTGACATTTCTTTGTGTGACAGGGCTGGTTTGCTTTGGTTTTGCTTTTCTCCTTTAGACTGGTTGAAGCCAGAAGGAGAGAGGGCTTACTGACTTTCTCAAAGGCATACCTTCAACTTTCAAGACACGCCCAGAGCCAGTTAAGCTTATCTGAGAGTCTTTACCTGGTGGTGGGAGCCTGTTCTTTGAAAAGTTTCTCTGCCCCAGTGTCAACAGCAACTCTTAGTCACAGCGTAAATTATTAACCAGTTCTATAGAAAAGGGCACGGAGCACACACCGCACACCTACCAGCACCAGAGGTGGCTCACTAAGTGTTGGCCTGGGGGGCTGTGTGCAGGCAAGACAGTTTACAATCTAGAAAGACTCAGATTTCAAAGCAGGTTCTTAACACCTATTGTCCATTTGATCAAGAAATCCTGCAGTTCAGGAAAGGCCCTTCTTGAGGATAGAAAAATCCAGTATCAGCTAGTCCTTTCTGTCCCCAGTGGCTTTGTTTTCCTTTAAGGTGGCTGCCTTCTCCTGTCTTTGTGCTAATTATCAACCAGCATTAGGTATCACCTGGCAGGATAGAAATGGTCCAAGCACGTCACAGCCCTCCTCCCGTTGCTAGGCAATGACTCCTTCACCTGAGATGGACAAAATGGGTCAGGAGAGATTCCAGAAAGAAGCCTCTATTTGAGGTTAGTGTAGTGGCCCCTGGGAAGGAGACAGGACAGAGGAGCCTCTCTTGGGACCACCCTCTCAAGTGACTTCTTTGTTCGTTCTTCTTCCTAGTCCTCAATTCAATGTGCTTGACAATGACAACCCTGGGTGTGGCTCAGTGTGTGTTACCTAGTACTGTCCCCTGAGAGGAATTCTGCCCCATCTACTGGCTCATCATTCAGCCTTCACCTCATTACATAGGTGATTGCTCAGACTGCTCAACTTGATGCTCCCAGTCTCAGTAACAAAAGCTTTCGAGTGTTTGCATTCAAGTTTGGATGCTCCTTCTGCGGTGCTGAGGCCAGCATCTTGCACCAAGAGACCCAGCACAGGAAGGACACGGGAAACACAGTCAGTCTTTGGTTACACAAATCTTGTTTGAATACCAGTCCTGCTGTTTACTGACCAAGCCACAGTGGGCACTTAAAACATGTTGGCGTCTTTGTTTTCTCTTGTTTTAAAAAGTAGGCACTTTCTCCTAGGAAACAGCTCAACAGAAACACAAGCTGCACAACAAGCATGTTATATAGGCTGTAATTACAGTAACAAAAAGAAACAATGAAAAGAAACAAAATGAATATTGTTGATAGGTCAATGGGAGCCTGGGAAGATGGTTCGGCAAGTAAGACCCTTGATGTGCATGCCCGATAACCTGAGTTTGATCCTCAGATTCTGCATGGGCATACACAAAAAATAAAGGTAATATTTCAAAAGTTGAATGATATTATTTTGGCAGAACAAGGCAGCCAGGCAGTGGTGGCTCACATCTTAAATCCTAACACTCAGGAGACAGAGGCAGGCGGACTTCTGTGAGTTTGAGGTCAGCCTGGTCTACAGAGTGAGTTCCGAGAGCTGGGATTAAAGGCCTGTGCCACCACAGCCTGGCTACACACCCACACTATTTAAAGTAAATTTTTTTTTTAAAAGAACAAGGCAAAGCTTGCGTGTGGACATGGCAAGAAACAAGCCTTTTCTGAGGAGGGGAGACTGGCCCAGGAGAAGCACAGGTCTCCACTCTCCGTGGACAGACATCAGCCGACGCTGCTGAAGAGTCACAGATGGAAACATTGGTGCACACTTGAAACAGTCGCAGTGAGACTGACCAGGGCTCAGTAGCTGTCCCCTAATCCATGCGTCTGGTAGGATCTAAACGATGAAGACAAACCAGAGCTCCAGCAGTGTTCATGGCAAGCATGTGGGAGACTCACCCTTATTATTATTTTGCTTGGCGCCTGGGGATGTAGCCCAGCTGGTAGAATGTTTGCCTAGCACTACATAAAACTGAGTATTGTGATTCACACCTATACTCCCTGCACGTAGGGAGGTGGAGGCAGGAGGAGCTGTGTTTGGGAGTAGGCTCAGCTACATAGCAAGTTCAAAGCCAGACTAGGTTGCATGAGGTCCTGTCTTAAAAATAGTGGCTTGTTATTACTCTTTTCTGAGTCAGTGTCTCCTACAGGCCAGGTTGACTTCCACCTTGATACGTAGTTAAGGAAGACCTTGAATTTGTACTCTCCTTCCCTATCTCCCAAGTGCTGGGAGTACAGGCATGTACCACCTACAAGTTCCTTTAAATTTAGCACATCTCTCCTTGTACGCCACTTATTTAGAAAAGTGCAGAAAAGTAACCTTTGTCTCATGAAGTTTCTCACATGCTGGGTTTGCCACTGTGTTGTGTTAGACATTCCTCTAGTTTAAAGACTGGCCAGATATAGCCTCGGCTCTTATGAATTACGCTGCCCAGAAGACAGCTTGGTTCTTCTAACTGGCAAGCTCTGAATGTCCTCATCCTTCTCCTTCTAAGCCCTGGACACCTGACCAAGCCATTGGCCCCACCTGTGAACCCGTATGCACTCAGCCCTCTGCTCGAGTTCAGCCTAAGAGCTCTCAGGCTCACCGGACACCTGCTTCAACCTGTGCTTCAAGGGCAGCAGCCCCCAGCCTCACATGCTGAGCCCAGCTTCATCTCTTTTGCTATGCTCTGGTGGCAGAGGTGCTAATCTGATCTGATTGGGAAGGCTCTGGGTCAGAGCTGTCTATCTGACACCTTGCTAGTATGTTGGCTCCTGGAGTAGAGTTGGGGACACCCCTTGGTTGACTTGGCAGAAGTCTGCAAGCATCCTTTAGGTTTCATCTGGTTCTTGCAGAGGTCAGACTAGAAAATTAAAGGGGGTTTTGTAGAGGCCGCACCCAAACCCTGTAGGTTGTCAGAGTGGCAAAGATTTCTGCCCTCCCCCAGGTTGCTATGGTTGCTATGCAGGTCTCTTAGGAAATGGGCAACACTCTCGTGTTTATAGAAAGTGGGTTTACTGGCATTTCACTTTCCAACTGAAGAATCAGAACAAAGAGTTGGGGATGCAGCCAAGTTGATAGAGTGCTTGCCTGGACTGCAGGAAACCCAGCACCCTGGCATAGTGGTGCACACCTTCATTCCCAGAACCCAGGAGGTAGAGACAGGAGAGTCAGAAGCTCAAAGTTGCCCTGGACTACATAGCCAGTTTGAGGTCAACCTAGGCTACATGAGACCTTGTCTTTAAAAAGGAGGTGGGTAGTGGTGGCACACGCCTTTAATCCCAACACTTGGGAGGCAGAGGCAGGTGGATCTCTGTGAGTTCAAGGCCAGCCTGGTTTACCCCCCCCCCCAAAAAAAATCTGAGCAACAAAAAAGAAAGGACAAATCAGAGAGAGAAAGTAGGAAGGAATCAGACCTGGGTGGCTAAGTGAGGGCCATTGCCACCCACAATGGTACCAGCACCACTCCCAGGACACGGGAGGTAGTGGGGCTGAGGTAGGACATATGCATCCACACAATTTTAACAACTAGCTTGCAAAATTCCTGAGAATTTCATAACCGCTTCTTGCTCGCCAGACAAGGGCAGCTCCAGCTGGGAAGAACCTACCAGCTGTGGTCACTTTGCCCTGCGGAGTCCACGACCTGAGAATTGTTTGCAGTCATCCTCCTGAGATTCCTACACAGAGAACTGAGTCTGCCTAGACCCCACCACACCACATGTTTTCTTTTCTCCCAGGGCTGATGGCGTTATTGTGTTACCTTACCATGGCTTTTACTTTTAATTATTTATATTATTTGTGTGTGTGTGTGTGTGTGTGTGTGTGTGAGAGAGAGAGAGAGAGAGAGAGAGAGAGAGAGAGAGAGAGAGAGAGATATGTGGGGGCATCAGAGAACAACTTTGTGGAGCTGATTCTCCCTGCCCTACTTTATGTTGGTTTGGGGAATCAAACATAGACCACTGGGCTTTTTCACACCCCAACTCCCCTGCCTGTCCTTCATTTGTCATTGTGTCCTGGAGATGGCTCTGCAGTAGCAATGCAAGACAGCTATTCCTGGGCTCTTTCTGAGAACATAACCCAGTGCTGAAACACCTGACCAGCATGCAGCAAACCATAGGGTCTAGTCTTAGCACCACAAAAAACCAAAATGAAACAAAAGCCTCCTGTAGCCCATGAAGTCAGTCTGCTGAGGACTGGCTGCTTCAGTTCACAACACCACGCAGAGAGAGGATTCACTAGAGGGTGTCATTTGATAATTCTGCCAGTAGTTGGGAGAAGTACCGGGGCTTCTTTGCTGATTTCCTCTCTGCCTAGGGACTCTGGGGGACTGTGGGTGTGTGATTTCAGTAGACTTCTTCCAGGCCCCCCGGGGCTGGGGAGTTCCCATAGGTAGTGCAGCAGCCTGCCTGGCTTCAGCTGCACCCCAGCTGCAGCAACTGCGGAGCTGCGCACTCTGGGTCTGTGGACTATGCAAGGGTCCTGGGTAGTTTGCCTCACAGCAAGAACGACAGGACTGGTATGAACTCAGTGGGTTCAAAATAACCTGGTTCAAGCTAATGCTGGGTGTACCCTTGTGCTTCCAGTGAAACAGAAGATGGGATGGTTAATATTGACTCAACATGACAGAATCTAGAACCACGTAGGACATAAACTTCTGGGTATGTCTGTGAGGGAGTGTCTAGGTTAGGCTAACTGAGGAGGGGAGATCACTCTAAATGTGGGCAGCCCTGTGCCATGGGCTGGTCTCTCAGACTGAGTGGAAAGGAGAAGCAAGCTAACCGCCAGCATTCGTCTCTCTCTGCTTCCTGACTATAGGTGCAAAGTGACCAACAGCTTCAAACTCTGCCTTCTTCAACTTAAACTGTGAGACAGAATAAACTCCTTCTGCCTTAAGTTTCCTCTGCTGGGTATTTTGTCACAGCTACAGGAAGTGACTAAGATGGGAAGGAAAACAAAGAACAAAAGAATGGAACACAAGTGACCACCCGTGCTGAAGTGGCAGTCGCTTGAACAGTCCCCTCTCCTCCCCTCTCCAGCCCTGCCTGGCAGGTGCTTTCAGCTAAGGTGGGGCTGGGTAGTCCCAGAACAGCAGGATTCCCATTGATAACAGAGAAACCCACTCAGGAGAGGCAGAAGCAGAGTCCTCACCCACCTCCACCTGTGCTGTCCAGCTCTGTGATGTCCTTGGCCCATCCCTTACAGTCACACTCTTTAGTGTACCATAGAACTCCAAGGCTACCTCATAAATACAGCCAAGCCCAGGTTCCCCATGAGCTAGGACCGTTCACCTGTAACTTACAGGAACCCTGACTAGCCTGGATGTCATAACAACACAACACACTTGACTCACAAAATGACAAGGCTCGTGGTGGACCATCCAGCACTGTGGGAGGAGCCGATTCCACTAGGAATCCTTGGTCTTTTTCTCAATACATAGCTTGTATTCATTCATCTTCATTTCTTGGAATATTGCTTCACGATCACAACATAGCTGCTGCAGATCCAGACATTACTTCTGTGCCTCAAGGGGAAAGACAGAACGGGAGAAAGAGAACACTGTGAGTCTCAGGAAAGCAGAAATTTCTCCTAAAATTTGTCAGAAGTATCCTGTGGCTACTCCTAGATGAGATATTTTTTTTTTGTTTGTTTTTAGCCAGGCCTGATACCTACCTCTGGAGATAACAGTGTAGCCAAGGTGTTCACCAAGCCCAGGGCTTTGGGAGCTACTTGGCAGGCAGGAACAAATAGCCCTTGGCTTTAAGTGACCAAGTTCTATTCTTGGTCCCTTGTACAGTTGGCACCTTTTTGCATATATCTTGCTAACCTGACTTTTTTTTTTTAACCAAAGGTCAGTGGCAAGTGGCCTGTTACTCCTTGCTAGCCCCCTCTCAGAGGCTCCTCCTACTTGATGTCTCTTCCCATGGAAGAGCCTGCCTGACCTCAGTTACTCACCACCATTATTCCGGGCACCCACTTAGGTGACCCATTCTTAGGGACAGCTCATGCTGAAACTCTTGGTCTGGGTTTCCAAACCAAGGCCTGGCCTCTTCCTTGTTGTGAAAGGGACCAAGATCCAAAGTTGTGGTAGAGTGCCAAAGCTCAGGAGGAGTCAAGGCTGTCTGGAAACATTGGGTAGATGAAGAATTGTTCTATTATTCCAGGCAGATGGCCCAGGTGACTGTGTGAGGCCCTCTGTGGATCCCTCAGGAAGCTCAGAGATGACTGGCATTGCTCTGGACACAGACTCAGACTCTCTTCCTCCCTTCTCATTTTGCAAAAATCTGTGAGCCTCAGACCCTGTAGCCCAGGGCAGATATGTGATTCTCAATCCCATGACCATCCACATGGGGAGGTGGACCTATTCCCAAAGTGCTAGCTGCTGAACAAGCCTTAGACAGGCACCATGTTAGTCTCCCTGTCCAGAAAGTACACACAGGGCGCTGGCTGGCGTGAGTCAGCTAGGAAAACTGCCCTTACTTCCGTCTTGTTTCACCTCTTGGATTGATCCTCCAGTGTGGGCCACTAGTTTAACAGGAAGAGGAAGAGGAGGATGGAGAAGGAGAAGAGGGAAAGAGAAGCGACGAGGAGACAGAGGGAAAGGAGAGATCTCTCTTCTCCCTTGTAAGCAAGCATTGACCTCTTGTCTCTGTGGCTTCTCACAGGCTTCCAGTCCCTCAGGTTTCAGCATTCCCTACACACTCCAGCATCCGTGTGATTTCAAGCATCCCTAATGTGGCTCATCTGCCGGAGCCTGGGACTGTGCTGAGTTTGCCTTTATGACTCCATGGTTCTTCATGGCCCCTTTCCCCTGATGCACTCTGGAGGTTCTCAGCTGGAGCCCATCTGCACAGGGCGAACTAAGTTCTCTTGAATGGTAGAGAGTGATAACCCATAATGTGCTGTTCACCTTCTATCTAGGCTGACCTGAAAGAACCTCTAAGTGGCTGCTTTTCTGCAGAACTCTGAACCTGGCTATTCACAGGGTGTTGAGGAAGCTGTGTTCATTTTGCTTCCAGGACCACTGTGCCATTAGCTCCTGTCAATCACTGTGACTCACTATGGATTTCCCAGTATCTTCATATCTGTTCCCATGTTTCTGGCTTTCCCAGGGGACAGCAGAGTATGGCATGGTTCCTCTGACCCCTGGCATGTTACATGGTAGAACTGTCTAGACAGACTAAAGAACCATGTCACTGTTAGTGGCTACATGGGGTGAGGAGATCAGTAAGGTGTAGGGGTTTTTGAGCTTGGAGTTCTCTACAGATGAAAAAAAACAGTCTAGATAGCAGAGGCCAGTCTCCAATCCCTAATCTTCCTACCTCTACCTCCCAAATGCTGGGCTATGATTTGGGTACCATGGCCAGCTAAGGAGATCCATAGTTCTGGCCTTTGACCACCTGTGAAGAGGGTGCCCTGCCTTCACACAGAACCTGCTTGGGAATTCAAGTGCCCCAGTCCTGTTTCTGACCTACTCCCTGCTCTGAGCAGCAGGGTGACTTGCAGCAGGTGAGCAGAGCCTGCAGTCTCCCTGGGCCCTGGAAGGAAGCCAGGAGCCTGAACCCACAGGAAGTTCCGGGTCCCAGCCACTACAGAAAAGACAGTGTATACAGCACCCTGCTCCCTTTGCTTGGGAACAGGCTACTGCTGGAGCAGTCAGTCCTTGACCCTTACCTGCCTCCTTCCCTAGCTAGCTCCTGCACCCCTGCTCGGCTCCTGGATAAGCTGGGAAGTGCAAAGCCAGGGCATCTGGCCTCCACCTCAGCGTTTCGAAATCCTATCGAGACTGCATGGCAGACCCACCAGAGAGGACCAGAGGACTTGCTTTATGTTCTGTGGGTCTCATTTCACACATCCCAATGCTATTTATTTGTTTGTTTATCTAAAGTAGTGATTCCATATAAAGAAGTGAACTGACTTTGCAAGTTCTGAACCTTCCAGAGCAAGAGCTGGAAGCGTGTTCAAGGGGAAAGACATTTGCCCGTAGTTCTAGGAACTGAATCACAAGTGATTACAAGTGGCTTGCCTGGCTCTGTGTTTGGGAGTGGAGGTAGCCTTTGCCTACCCTCTTGAGCCTGCTGTGCTCTCACATCCTCCCTGTCCCAGTAAGCAAGGTTGGTCTGTGCGGCTGGCATGTGGCAACCCTGCCTGCCAGTGGGAACACCGTGCTTGTGGAAATGCCCAAACCCTCTTCTCACTCACAGGCACTGCCACAGTAGATTCTACTGACCTGTGAACACAGGAAGAAGTGCTGGGTGTCTACTGCTCACACCCAAAATCAGGGCCGCCCCTCACTCCTTTCTGTCCCCCACTCTTGCTGATGCGGAAGCCCTACCTTTCCCCAAGCCTCTGCCCACTCCAGCCCCAGGTCAGACTCCTGTTCCTGGCAGTCACCAGGTCAAGGTGTTGTACCCACTGGGCAATCATTCTGCCCTCTGGGCAGCATCCCCAGCTCCTAACCAGCTTTTCCCTCTTTTATATTTTCACCATGTATCTGGTGATTTCTGAGTTTAGACTGCTATGAGGGGCGTAAAGATTCCAGTTTGGAAGTGCATACTTGTCCTAAGAGCTGTCATTCAACACCTAGATCCAGTGACTTTTATGAAGGTCCCAGTGGGAGATCCCAGCAGGAAAGCTGGGTGGAAAGGGGGAGCTGCAGCAAGGCCTCTAAGCTGCTTAGAACTGACCAGGTTCTGCTTTGTTGCTGCTCTTGAATCTAATCCCTTCAGCCCATCAAAACTCTCAGTTCTCCTGATAGTCCTCCCTTTACTGCCCTGGTTTGTGGACCCTAGTCTCTCACTGTGGCTACACTGGCAGAAAATTGATGTCATTGTCCCATGTCACAAAACTGCCCCCCAAAGCAGTGGTTCTCAATCTATGGGTTGCAACCCCTTTGAGGTCGCCTGACCTTTTCAGATGGTTGCCTAAGACCATCTGAAAACACAGATACTGACATCAACAAAATTACAGTTATGAAGTAGCAATAAAAACAATTTTGTGGTGGTGGGGGTCATCACAGCATGAGGAACTGTCTTCACAGCGTTAGGAAGATTCAGAACCACTGCCCTGGAGTGTGAGTGTCCTGCATGGTTGAACGCATCCTGACAGCACAGTGGATCTCAGATCTCAGAACTTTGCACATCGTGACTTTACTCTTCCCATGCCTGGGGACATAAAAGTGGCATAAATGGAGTCCACGTGCATTTGTGTGGGTGGAGACTTGACTGGAGAAGCTTGGGATGGGTCTGTCGTGAACTGAATTTCACAGAAAAAAGAAAAAAAAAACCCTGCTTTTGTGAGTGAGGTTCTACAAACCAGATGGACTGGTTAGAGCGTGTGGTTGTAGAAAGTCACATGTTGCAAATCCCGAGACAAGTTACATTGGGCTATTTTTCAACTCCCTCAGTAGCCTTTCCTAGTCCGTCTCTGTGCTTGATCTGACACCCACTTGAATGTTCTAGCTTGGCAGCCACTATTTTCACCAACCCCAAAGCTCAGTAAGTGAAGCCTACAGCCAATGCTCCCCTTATCTGCTGTAACCCACCTGCCTGAGGTTCTCACCAGTGTGTCTGAAAAGTGTTTGATTCTGACTGTCCTGTAACTATGTAAAAGATCGGAAACCAATTCCACGTCAGACCATGGAGATTGGGGTAACCTGAATCCCCACTGCCTGGCCACAGTTGCTTAGATTTGACCCAGAATAAACTACCTCGTGGCCCATTTGAGGGAGGAGGTGTGTTCCCACATCCATGCCTCATCTTTTTCTCCTCACAAATACCTTCCAGCTCTTTCTTTACCCTCCCTCAGCTCTGGCAAACACTATCCACTCCACACTGACAGGAAAGCCCCCATGGGGCCCACATCAAGGTGGCGGTGTGAGCATATGCTTACCTTCTAAACCCTGGCTTAGAGCTCAGAGTCTCACCTGAGCAGCCTCAGCTGCAGATCCGGGTCCAGCTCACCTGTTGTGTGTCTTTATTGTTGGGACTAAGTGGCCCCACTTTCTATTATTTGAATGTATGCCTGTTATGGGCCATCGTCTAGAATGGCTGGTGAGTTATGCAAACACGGGGCATAATGATCACTTTGGTCCTTGAGTTTATTAAAAGCAATGGTGATGGGCTGTAAACTGAGATAGAGATGTTTGAAGGAGGATTACTATTTGGCAGAGACTCGGGGGATCATATTAATGAGAAATGAGCACCTGAGAGCACCCCTTTATTCATTGAGGCTCTAAAGATCCCCACTTCTGGCTTTTTGGATCAACAGTGCCAATGAGAACAAAGTAAACCCGGATAAGATGTCTTGTAAGCCTGTAGAATGGAATTGGAGCCCTAGTAGAATCATGTGGATCAAGAAGAAGCAGAAATCCAGACAAGCACACTAGCTGGGTTCTGTCTTCATCCCCAGGGTCTGCTGATTGGAGATGAGAAGCTGGGGATTACTTTTGGCCACACTGAGAGGTAGGAGACCAAGAGTAGGTTTCAGGTCTGCCAGGATCACAGCCCCATAACTTCCCAAAGTGAGGGGTAAGCTCAGTGGGTCACATCCTATGAATAGAGAGGAAACAAGCATGAAGCAAGGCAAACACAACTGCAGCCTAGTTCCCAGTCACCAGTGACCCTAAAAGTACCTACCAATGGCATAGCATTGGTGACCACAGCTTGGCCACACCTCGGAGCACCTGGCTGAAATAGAAGGATCATCTCTGGATAAAGACATTCCCCTTGGCCTCAAACAGTTCATGAGGCCACGTCTTCAATGCAAGTGCTCTGCCTTTCATCAGAGAATCCTGGGAATGGGAGCAGACATGAGAACACAGCTTAGAAGAAGCAGAAAAAGCAGGTGACAGAGGCATGCAAGGCTCTAGAGAAGAATCATCAGGGTTGACAAGATGGCTCAGTAAGAGCTCTTACCGTGCCTGGTATGTTTTTTGTTTTAAATGGCATTTATTAATTTATGTGTAGTCATGTGTGGGCATATGGCTACAAAAGCTCGGGTGGAGATCCGAGAACAGCTGTGGAGCCAGTTCTTTCCTTCCGATATGTGAGTCCTGAGGTTTGAACTTAGGTCATTAGGTTTCACTTGGTGAGACACCTCAGAGGAGTGGGTTTTCTCCTCCTACCACACTGGCTTGCACTCAGTTTAGCACCTTTACCGTTTGAGCCATCTCAGCAGCACTAGGCACAGGTATTTTAACCTGGTTTGTACCAGTTAGTTATCATAGTCTTACATCTCTCCATTGCTTGGGGGCTCCAGCAGTGGCTGTACATGCAGCTGAAGATTCTGCAGGGACTAGCTTGGACCAGGCTCTTCTCTGAAGTTCTTCAGTCCTGGGCTCCCTGATGCATCTGTGTGTCAGGAAGCAGAGACAGTCAGACCATTGTGAGTTTGAGGCCGGCCTGATTTACATAGTTTCAGAGAAGCCAGGACTACATAGTGAGATCCTGTCTCAAAAAAAGGGGGATGGGACAATTGATCCTGAATTGGCAAGATGACTCAGTAGTGTGTTGGCTAGTTTTGTGTTAACTTGACACAATCTAGAGTCTCCTGAAAGGAGGGATTGGCAATTGAGAAATGCCTCTGTAAGATTAGGCTTTAGGCAAGATGTAGAGCATTGCCTAGTGATTGATGAGCGAGGGCCCAATCCACACCTGGGCTGGTCTTGGGTTATACAAGAAAGCAGGCTGAACGAGCCATAAGAAGCAAGTTATTAAGCAGCGATTCTTGGTGGACTCTGCATCAGCTCCAGATACTTGAGTTCTGCCCTGACTTCCTTCAGTGATGGACTGTGATGTAGAAGTGTAAATCAGGTGAACCCTCTACTGCCCAGCTTGCTTCTGGTTGTGGTGTTTCATCACACCAGTAGTAACACCAACAGGACAGTTTTACTGAGTGTTTGCCAGGTACATATAAAGGCCTGAGCACAGATCCCCAGCACCCATGTTAAAGCAACAGCACATACCTGTAATTCCAGCAATGGGGAGGTAAAGACAGAAGAAGTCCTAGGGCTTACTTGCTATCTAGCCAAACCAGAGAGCTGCACATTCAGTGAGGGACCTTGTCTCAGAAAATACGGTATAAGTGAGATGGCTCAGCAGGTGAAGGTGCTTGCCTGAGTGTGATACCTGAAGCCCATGTGGTGAAAGAGAATGGATTCTCAAAGGTTTCTTTCTGACTTTCACAGACACACTGACCCATACACACATACAGAGAGAGGGGGGGGAGGGAGAGAGGGAGAGAGAGAGAGGAGAGAGAGAGAGAGAGAGAGAGAGAGAGAGGAGAGAGAGGAGAGAGAGGGAGAGAGAGGAGAGAGAGGAGAGAGAGAGGGAGAGAGAGAGGAGAGAGAGGGAGAGAGAGAGGAGAGAGGAGAGAGAGAGGAGAGAGAGGGGGGAGAGAGAAGAGAGAGGGAGAGAGGAGAGAGAGAGGAGAGAGAGGGGGGAGAGAGAAGAGAGAGGGAGAGAGGAGAGAGAGAGAGGAGAGAGAGAGGAGAGAGAGGAGAGAGAAAGAGGAGAGAGAGAGGAGAGAGGAGAGAGAGAGAAGAGAGGAGAAAGAGAACGAGAGAGAGGAGAGGGGGAGTGAGGGAGAGAGGGAGAGGAGAGAGAGGAGAGAGAGAGGAAGAGGGAGAGAGAGGAGAGAGAGAGGAAGAGGGAGAGAGAGGAGAGAGAGGAGAGAGAGCAGAGAGAGAGGGAGAGAGAGGAGAGAGAGAGAGAGGAGAGAGGAGAGAGAGAGAAGAGCCGAGAAAGAGAACGAGAGAGAGGAGAGGGGGTAGTGAGGGAGAGAGGGAGAGGAGAGAGAGGAGAGAGAGAGGAAGAGGGAGAGAGAGGAGAGAGAGGAGAGAGGAGAGAGAGAGAGAGAGAGGAGAGAGAATAGATAAGTAAAAAAATTTTTATTTTTTATTTTTTTTATTACTTTATTTATTTATTAAAGATTTCTGCCTCCTCCCCGCCACCACCTCCCATTTCCCTCCCCCTTCCCCAATCAAGTCCCCCTCCCTCATCAGCCCTAAGAGCAATCTGGGTTCCCTGCCCTGTGGGAAGTCCAAGGACCACCCACCTCCATCCAGGTCTAATAAGGTGAGCATCCAAACTGCCTAGGATCCCACATGCAGTAGGATCAAAAACCCATTGCCATTGTTCTTGAGTTCTCAGTAGTCCTCATTGTCCGCTGTGTTCAGCAAGTCCGGTTTTTTGTTTTGTTTTGTTTTGTTTTTTTACATACCATTATACCATTTATTTTATATACGTGTGTCTGATTTTTTTTCAAAAAATGTTAAGAAAATAGAAAACTGAGCAATTCTGTACAACAGTGTATTGTCAATTACTAATATGATGATAATTTTAAAAAATGTAAAATCACAGCTCTCACATAGATATAAACACATATTGTATTTCCCACTCCTAAAATCCCTATTGGAAAATAATTCCGGTTTTATCCCATGCTTTTTCAGACCTAGGCCAGCTGGCCTTGGTGAGTTCCCGATAGAACATCCCCATTGTCTCAGTGTGTGGGTGCACCCCTTGCGGTCCTGAGTTCCTTGCTCGTGCTCTCTCTCCTTCTGCTCCTGATTTGGACCTTGAGATTTCAGTCCGGTTCTCCAATGTGGGTCTCTGTCTCTGTCTCCTTTCATCGCCTGATGAAGGTTAATATTCAGGAGGATGCCTATATGTTTTTCTTTGGGTTCACCTTCTTATTTAGCTTCTCTAGGCTCAATGTCCTTTATGGCTAGAAACCAAATATGAGTGAGTACATCCCTTGTTCCTCTTTTTGGGTCTGGCTTACCTCACTCAGGATAAAAAATATTTTTAAAAGGTAGAGTGTAATTGAAGACACCTGGCACTGACCTCTGACCTGTACACATAGTATAACGCGTGCACACACACACACACAAACACGTGTGACTACATCTCACACACACAAACACACACATATGCACTTACCCCATTGACATGACCTTTAAGGTTTGAAACTCCTTTACATGGGGCTACAGCTTCAGCAAGTGAGCTTGGGGAGGCGACACACACGTCTCACTTTATGCTTTTGTTTAAACCCCATTGTAAGTCTATTCCACAGTTTCTTTGCTCAGTCTTCTTTTGCTAAAAGCTTGGGGTTGGCTCACAGTTTGAGTTGCTGGGAACAAGTTACTTTGAGTAAGAATTCACAGGCATGTTGTCTGTGAGCATGAGTTTTTATTTATGTTGCAGTACTGGGCCTTAAAGTCAGCAAACACCCATCTGGTGTTATTCTGAATTTTCATGATGACCACCACCATTGAGAACCTTCTCAAGTGTCTACTGGATACTATTATGTCTTCTTGTGTGACATATTTTCAGATCTTTTTAGACTTTATTTCACTGAGCCATTTATCATTTTAAATTTTACAATTCACCTTTTATTATTGAGTTGTAGCAAGTTTTAATGTTTTGGGGAATATGAGGCTGGAGAGGTGCTTCCATATTTAATAGCTCTGGCTGCTCAGCACTGTAAACAGAAACTGCTTGTTTGTTTCCTGGCTGCCCACACCCAAATAATCACACAGAAACTATATTAATTCTATTGCTGTTTGGCCAATGTCTTTAGCATATTCCTACCAGCATGTCCTCCTTTGGCAGCTACATGGTGTCTCCCTGACTCCACCTTTTCTCTCTCTATATATCTCTTCCAGCATGGCTATATTCTGCCCTGCCATAGCCCAAAAGAGCTTTATTCATTAGCCAATAAAAGCAACACATTTACAGAAGGGCATCCCACAGCACAGTACAGGACCCCAGTTTGATTCCCAGCACCTACATGTTGGCTTGCAACCCTCTGTAACCTTGGTCCAAGGGGAATCTGACACAGCACACAAGTGGTGCACAGACATGTATGCAGACAAAACATACACATAAAATAAAAATAAAAGAAAATAATATATGGGATTGAAGTCCTTTACCATAGATAAATGTTTACATTTGATATAAGCATATATATATATATAATATATTATATAAACATTTTATCCTGGTTTATGTCACCTGTTGATTTTCTTGGTAACTTTTAATTTCAGTAAAGTCTAGTGTTCTTTGTGTCCTGTCTTTAAAAAAAAACTTTGTCCTTTAAATAGAGGAATTTTGAGGTTCAATTGTTGCTTTTATTGCAATCATCCATGGTAATGTTCCATCCAGAAGGGGGTGGACGGCCATTTTGTTATTCTTGCTGCAGGTCTTTCTCCACTGAAGTGCTCTGCCATCCTTGCCAGAGCCAAGTTTGAACAGGTAAGCATGGGATGGGCCATTTGTGGACTCCATTCTTGGGTGCCTTGGTCTATGCATCCATCCTCAGGAGGTCTGGCTTTGCTGAGGTTAATCTTTAATCTCTGGGTAGATTTCAGAATAGCTCACATGCCATCCAAAGAGATCCCCTACAGCTTCCTACTCAAGTGTTTTTATTTGTGTGTTTGTTTTTATTAGAAGAGTCTTGCTAAGTAGCCCATCCTGGCCATGGATTCATGACCCTTGGAGTGTGGCACCAAGCCTGGCTTTTCTCTTTACATTTTAAATACTTTCCTCAGTGTTGATATACAGTTTTCAGTGTAGAGGTTTCAGACAGATTTTTTTATAAATTCATGACAGTGACTTTTCCCTTGATATTTCTGTAATCAACAATTTTGCACACATACAAATCAAGACTGACCCATTATAGTCTACCTTGCAGCCTCCTGTGCATATGGTTGTATTTTTATGCTTATCTTTGGAGTATTTTCTACATGCTTGCACCCAGACTCACAAGGCCTGGGAGATGTGTGGTTTTACTTTTTTCTTTTCCCCAGAAATGAAGGGCCTTTTTGCAGGCTGATGTAGCAAGGGCACCCTTGCCCAGCTCCTGACTCTGTTCATCAGAATGTGGTTCATTTCTCTTTCTTCTCTGATGCTCTGAAATGTCTTCTGATGCATATAGATGTGGATTCTTTCTTTTGTCTACACTGTACCATCCTCAATACCCAATCTCATCTGTTATTCCATTTCCTGGACTCAGGATTCAAGATTTCTTAGCATTCCAGAAAGTTCTCAGTCATCAGCTTTCCTTGTGACCTCTGGGATTCCAAGTAGGTGGTTGTTTCAGATTTCTTTCCTCCGTGTTGCCCCTCAGTTGATTTGTGTGTTTTCCTTCTCTCTGTGTCTCTAGGCTGCATTCTAGGCAACATTTGTTCTTAATGTCCCAGTTTAGTGTTCACTGTCTTTATCTTTTTAAAAAAAATGTGTTTTTATTTTATTTTCATGAATGTTTGAGTGCATGTGTGTTTGTTTGTGTGTACCATGTGCCAGTGCCCATGAAGGCCAGGAGAGGGTGCAGGATCCCCTGGAACTGGAGTTACAGTGGTTGTGAGAAATGAACCCAGATCCTTTGCAAAGGCAGCTGGTTCTCTTAACCTCTGAGTAATCTGCCCAGGTCACTCAATGTTTTATCTTTTCATTTTAAATGCTTCCAGACTAGGAGGTTGTAATAGCATTCTTGGCTCTGATTTCCCTAAGGTAGCATTTCCATGGCTCCTGGATGCTGTTAAAAACTGAAAGGGACCATGGTGTCACCTGCAGATTGTATCCAAATTCGCCCCATTCCTTAGCATGCTTTATTTGGCCCAGCTTGCAAGCTGCACTTGGTTGCAGTGCTATTCTACCTCCTCAAACATGGAACAATACTTGATTGAGCCTTTTGGGAAACAGTGGATTGTGTACGGTAAGACATCCTTGGATTTGGGTGACCTGCTGTTTCCAGGTGACATGTATTCTGCAGAAAAGCTGCAGAAGTGATGACGTCACCTTCTGGCTCTGGCTCCTCCCCTCATGCTCGACTTTTCAGCTGTCAGGGGCTTACAGCTGGCTTACAACCCCAGACTGTTTGGAACCAAATGTTTATATCCCAAATACACTGTAAGACAGTGGGACAAAGGTCAGGCCACTGGCCTAAAAGAGTGCCCGCTTCTCTGTTCCAGCATGTTCCCAGAATCAAGGTGACTCCTGATGGCAGTGGCCATTAGAGACTGTTCCTGCGAGGACAACCTCACTAGAGCCGCCAAGCATCCAGGGAAGATGACAGTGGAGGTCAGATCATACTCTCAGTGGCATCTTGGTGCCAAGACAGTACCCACACTGTGGTAGCTGTGGGAGTGACTCATGACACTATCTAATCGTGTGTTAGCTGTTGTACTGAGGAAAGGAGTCTCAGCAATGGCAACTTCTACAGCTATGGGGTGCTTTGGAGCAGCGTGGACTGAAGGCATTTGTGAAGCCCTTTCAGGTCTCCTTTATGCCTGGTTGGGAACCTATCCATGATGTCTGCTGTGGGTGAGAGGAGGGAAGAGCTTGTTTCCTTCTGTGATTTCTCTTTATAACCCTTTTATAACAGCTTGCTTCTCTAGGCTTATAACCCAGGAAGGGTGGATCCAGGGAAGGCTGTAAATTAGACAAAGATTCCATTCAGTGCCTTTTCTAGCTTCTGACACTTTTGTTTGGTTGGTTGGTTTTTCAAGACAGGGTTTCTTTGTATAGCCCAGCTGTCCTGGAACTCACTTTGTAGACCAGGCTGACTTTGAATTCACAGAGATCCACCTGCCTCTGGCTCCTGAGTGCTGGGGATTAAAGGTGTGCACCACCATCTAGACCTTCTGACACTTAGGAAGCCAGTGGCTCTTTCCCTCTTCTTTGTACATAACCAGTAAAACTGCAGGTACTTAGGGTGCTGAGTAGTTCTTCTACATGTCCCATGCCTGACTCATCTGGGTAGAGGCAGGTGGCCAGAGCAGACTTCAGGTGGACATGGGCTGGAGCTGTATGGCAGCCGCAAGAATACCGTTTACTGAACGCCATGGCCTGGGGGAATCATAACTTTTAGGGGACCTTGGAAAAAGCGGGGCTCCTAGAAAAAAGGCAAAGGACTTTAGAGCAATAACCAGCTGGAGAGGAATCAAGAGTGTCCTGCCATGGGACAATGGTCTTTTATCCTGCCACTTGTATCGTTTTTAATAAAGTGCTGATTGGCCAGAAGCCAGGCAGGAAGTAGAGGCGTGGCAATGAGAATTATGGAAAGAAGGAAGTTTCAGTCTGCAGCCATCACCCAGATGCAGAGGAAGCAAGATGTGACTGCCTCACCGAACAAGGTACCAAGCCACGTGGCTAACATGCACAAGAATATAAGAAGATGTAAGAATTAGTTAATAAGAAAAGCCTGAGCTACTAGGCCAACCAGTTTATAATTAATGTAGAACTCTGTGTGTTCCTTTGGGACTGAATGACTGAAGGACCAGGTGGGACAGAAATCTCTGTCAACAGTGTCCAGCCACAGGAGTGGTCGGTCACTATAGTCATGGAGTTGGCTAGAGGGGCTGGCAAGGGTCAGGGAGAGGCAGAGCTCCAGGCTGGTCCCAAACATCATCTAACCAAACCCAGAGGCTTTAATCAGAGACAAACTTGGGCACCTGATTTCTCCTTTCCACCAGGTCTGCATTTGTTAGATCTAAACTCCTAAAATGAGTATTTCCTCCTTAGTTCTTCATGGGATGGGCCAGTTCATTGTGCTGTATGCTGACAATGTCTCTAAGGTTCAGCTTCCATCCAGAACACACATAGTCCTTCATGGGATGAGCCAGTTCATGGTGCTGGAATGCTGATGACATGTGGCTCCCTTCCAGGAACAACACTCCTTCTGTATGGTTTGAAGTGATCCAGATAACAAGCATCGACCCTGAGCTGATTTTAAACACAGCCTTGGGTGGGTGGGAACAGTGGAAGAGACAGCTGGCTAGCACTTGGGGGACAATGAGATGCTATGAAAGGCCACCTGTCTTTTATTTTTTAGAACATAGAGAGCCTTATAAAATAGAAATCAATGGGTCTCAATACTGACATTTGAAAACTATTCCCAGAGATCCAGAACAACACCCTGGGGAGAGAAGCAGCAAGAGCTACCATGCAGCCAAAAGGGAGAGCACTTGCCCAGCATGCTCCAGGCCCTATCCATCCCCAGCACTTCCAGACAGAAGTAGGAAAGAAAAGGAGTGGGGAAGGTGGGAGGGAGAAGACAGTGGGTTGAACAGATAGACAGGTAGGTTGAAATCCCCGGTATGGAAGAAAGGGTTTTGTATTGACTCAGAAATTTGGGGTGGGGTCAGGAAATCCAGATGGCTTGTTTTCCAGCTGTCGAAGATGAGGACACAAGAGAGAAGGCCAGATAACAGCAGAGGAACAAGCCAGGAAGTATGCCTTGCACCAAATACCCTCCCGTTGTTTGAAAAGCTGTAAAAAAAAAAATCAATAAAGATTTGGGGACAAGGAAACAGTTGAGCCCTTGGGAGGGACCCTGTGCTCTAGCTTCCAGGAACAAATGGCTTATTGCCAGCCACCACCAGAGACCAGGAGGTTTGCTAAACATGGTGGAACACAGAAGGCATTGTGGGCAGGGCAGGAGTGATTGCCGTCTTTCTGTGATCCGGAAACAATGCTCCTGAGGGAACTCTGCCACTGGGGAAGGCAAGTGACAGAGCCCCACTTTGGTGAAGAGCCAACCTCATGGCTTCTCCCTGCCTGGTAAGTTTTAAACAGTCATAGCCAGTCTACGAACATGCAAATGTTAAAGGTTTTACTGAAGCTCAAAGTACACATCAGGTAGGAAGGCAAAGACCTTAGATTTTTGTTTTGTTTTTTTCCTGGGAGCATTGTTAACATGATGCCAGAAGGACATTCACAACAGAGAGATAAGGCTTGGCACTGTCCACAAACTTCCACCGTTCCTGACCTCATATCTGAGAAGATGGAGATGTATACATACCTTCAGTATGTCCGCGTAGAAACCCTTCCAAACTTCACCCAACTCTGCTGCTGCCTGGGGCATCCCTGGAGAACCTCAGGCCCAGTTCTTTCCTTTCCCCACCTTGGTGGAAGATGGCAGTTACCTATGAGATGTGCCTCCCCCAGGTTCTTCTCTGCTGTGACCTCATTGGTTCCCCTGACTCCTCAAAAGCATGTCCCTCCCTCCAATTCCCTCTTTCCAAAGGCCCTCTTTCCTACTTTTTCTGCCTAACATTTCTGCCAAACTTGATAGCATCTGGTACCTGCAGCTTCTCCATAACCACTCTCTTCCTTCTCCTCTCCCCCACCTTCCTCCTCTTCCCTCCCCATCTTTCTCCTTTCTCCCATTTTCCTCCCCCACTTCCTCACCTCCTACTCTCCTTCCTCATCTTTGGATTTTGTCTTCTAGTGCCCAATTGGAACCATGGAAATTTCTAAACAGTAAAAGGGCAGGAAGTTTACCTTCCTCTAAGACTACACCCTCTTCCACCAGCTGTTGACCCCACTGCCCATCAGGGACCTTGAAAAATTTGGAACTAAGGATTTGCCAACCTCCCTACTTTGGAAAGAGGAACAATAAAGGGCCAGAAACACTCGCAAGGTTATCTTTCAGGGTCCTGACATGAGGTTTAGGTTTAAGTAGACGGCAAGAGTTACAAAGAACTAAGCAGACCTGACCAAGGTAAGTCCTGCCCATCCCTGAACCATCATTGTCTCAACTCTAGTCTCTTCTCCCCTGCAGGGGTGATGTCCATTGTCAGTCCTGGGGGAGATTTCTTCCTGGCAGACAAGTTTCTCTCTTTTCCTTCTTCTATCCTGACACTGGGGAAGTTCTAGTTCCTTGGGGTCCCAACTCAATAGTCTAGTAACAGAAAGGATGGGTACCAGAGTTTTTTTGTTTTTTTCGAGACAGGGTTTCTCTGTGGCTTTGGAGCCTGTCCTGGAACTAGCTCTTGTAGATCAGGCTGGCCTCAAACTCACAGACATCCGCCTGCCTCTGCCTCCCAAGTGCTGGGATTAAAGGCATGTGCCACCACTGCCGGGCTGGGTACCAGAGTCTTGACATGAAGTATCTTTACTCTTGCCAGGGTAGTTACAGGACCAGCCTATGTGAAGATAGCCATGCTAGACTGCACTGGATCTCCTGTGCAAAGCAGGGCTCCTTTACGAGGGCTATCGCTGGACCTCTGTAGACTCTGACCCCCCCAGCTACCTGTTCTGGAGAGGCAGAAGGATCTGGAACAATGTCTATGGAACATTAGTTTGGGGACACTTCTTTTATTCTTCTCATATCCTGTGCTGGATGGCTCGAGCTATGGCTCACAATGGCTATAAGCCCTGCTGAGGTGATTGACATAACAGAGCTCTCAGGCTGTGCGTTCCAGAGAGTAAGATAAGGTCCCAGACCCTTGTGCCTGAATTATTTGCGGGCAATGGCTGAAACTATCCTTGGTCCCTCCCTCCTCAGCTTTCCTATTGATTTTGGTGGGAGCAGATCAAATCTACAAAGTCCTAACCTGGGAAAGTTGCATGGGGAGTGGAGGAGAGAGCAGCCAGGCCCGGGGTTGTCCACCTGTTATCTCAATACTCAAAAGATGGAGGCCGGGCCAGAAGTTTAGGGCATAGTTTAGGGCGCATGCATAGTGAGATCAAGATTTGTCTAGACTACATGAAACCCTGCCTCAAAAAGAGAGACAGAGAAACACACATGAGAGAGAGAGAGAGAGAGAGAGAGAGAGAGAGAGAGACAGAGAGAGAGGATATGTTGGGGCCTAGAACCTTCCAGAGAGGCAGGCAGTAGTTGTGATCCATAGCCCACATTCTTCTGAAGGCTTTCCTGAGCAGGACTCAGGGTTCTGCCTTCACAGCTAGGAAGAAGCTGAACCATGTCATGGCAGGGACACAGATACTGATTTTAGGATACTCTCCAACTGTTTGAGTATTTCTGCCTATAGTCAATAAGAGACAGACGACTGTGCTGATAAAAGTCCCTTGTGACAAGAAGTAGCTATTTTTTTTTTTACCTCAAATTCAAGTGTGTTAGAACTTGGTCCAAGAATCTGACCAAACATGGATAACATGACTAACGCAGGATGGCTCAGACCAGAGCAGCAGGGCTCCTGAGCTGCGAGGTCCAGTCTAGCTCTGTCCCCGTGCTGAGACCAGAGGGCAGCAAATCACAGTTTCCCCTTTGTAATGGCAGAAGCCAACCAAATGGTGTCTAAAGACAGCCCATCTGCCTATAGCCCAAGCTCTGTTCCTCAGGACTGTGTGTGCCCTCTGTGGTGACAGCTGTCACTTGCTGCCACCGAGTCTCAGGCAATGCAGAGTCCATGATTGTAGACTGCCCTGGAAAAGAAAAATTATACCTATTTCCACAATTTCTCAGATGGAGGTGGATATCAGGCTACGGACGACCCTGAAATTAAGAAAGGACAGAGATATACCCAACTCAGAGAGGAGGGTCCTGCTGGTAGAAGCCCACACCTGTAGGTTCCTCACAAGGTGATCCCACCACCCGAGATGGGTTTCAGTGTGCTAGTGTGTGTGTGTGTGTGTGTGTTCAGGTGCACACGTGTCATTCTCAGGTACCACCCTCCTTGTTTTGTTGAGACAAGGTCTCTCAGTAGCCTGGAGCTCACTGATTAGCCTGGGCTCCTTCCCAAAGATCCTCTGTCTTTACCTCCCCAGACCAGGGATTATAAACTTCAACCAGTCCACCCAACATTTTCAAATTGGTTCTGGGATTAAAGTCAGATCTTCCTGATGGCAGGACAAGCATTTTACTGATTGAGCTATTACCTCAGCCCCACTTGGATTGGTTTTTAGATGTAGATTCCTGGGCCTTGCCTCAGACACACTGACTCTTCTGGGTCTTAGAGACCAGGCCCAGGTACCCAGCATCAGTGTCCACGAGCAGATGGTGCCTTTGCTGTCAGCTCTCTGGCTGCTGATAATTTGACCTTGAGATTTGCAACTTTGACTATTCATGATGTCAGCTTTGAACAAGCCTTGACTAGTTCATCCTGGGTTTGTTTCTGTCAGGGCACAGGGCTCCTACCGCAGTGTTTGTGTGTTCCTTGTAAATGCTTATGAAATGACCTAAGGTCACTGGGCACCCAAGGAAGTTTGGAACAATCGCCTTATCTCCAATAACCACCAGGCTCAGGGACCATTGCTGACCATTGAACCATTTTATAGCCAGCCCACACATGGGATGGGTTAGATTTCCCCACTCTACCTTCAAGGAAGTGATACCATAGCACCATGGGCTGATTTGTTCAAAGTCCACCGAGGAAAGGCTCCACAATAAGATTGCCTAGCCACTGCTGTCCCCTTGTCAGGTCTGGATGTGAACAGCATAAATATGCCAAGAAGTACACACAAACACATCTTTCTGAAACCACGTCCTCCACGTGCCCCAGTCTTTCCAGAGCATCTTAATTTCCCTTACTGAACAGTGGAAATGAACCATACTCACACCTTCTAAAGGACCCAGAGGACTGTAATTTCCAGAACTCTCCCCCAGGATCCATCTTCTCCCTGTTTCCTTTGGTCCCCTAAGTCAGAGAATTTCACATCTAGAGTTTCTCAGATTTAGTTGCTGCTGAGGAGGTTTGAAAACTCCTGGAAAAAGGAGGAGCTTGAGATGAAACAATAGCAGCAACTCCTCCCCAGGAGGTGGGGAGGTGGATCAGTAAGTACAGCACCTACTGCACAATGTAAGGACTTCAGTTTGAATCCCCAGCACTCACATAAAAGCTTGGTGGGCGTGGCACCCACCTGTAAGCCTGTGATGGAAAGCTGCAGATAGAAAACTCGCTGTACAAGCTCGGGAGGCAGATTATCTGAAATGTCAGAAAAACACACTTGCTCCAGGTTTAGCAAGACACCCTGTTCCAACATATAATATGGAAAGCAATGGAGGAAGACACCCACAATGTCTACGTGCACGCATGCATACACACACACACACACACACACACACACACACATGCAAACCACACACATGTTATATGCAAAAAAAAAAAACCCTCTTCAGGAGTTTCCAGTATTCAGCAAGGTCAAGTTTACAGGTCCACTGGCATAAATAGAATCAGCCTGTTCAACTGGCCCTTCTGCCAAGAAATGTGCAAGGTACTTAAAAAATGAGTGAGAAAACTTGACTTGCGTGGTGAAATTCATGCTGTTCCACAGCAGTGTAGTCTAAACAGTGGGTTCTTCACAGAGGCCAATCCTCACCCATCAGATAGACAGACTGCCTGATAAACAGCACAGAAGGAGAGGAGTCACGATTTGGTAGTAAAGATAGTGAACTTCCAAGATGGCTGGTGACTTCTTCACCCTCCTGACCTGAGCCATAAACCCAAAAGTTTTAAAATAAAGGCCTTTTGGGCTTTTTCTTCCACCCTGTGGACAGGCTCAACAAGTTCAAGGCCAGATCAGGGCCTGTTACACAACAGTAACTTTCTCTCCACTTACCTGCTGTATGTATATGTTTCCCTAACCCTAAAAGAGTCCTTCACCATGTGATTCTGTCTGTTCCTGTTAGGTGTGTTTGAGGACTTCTCTGCTGCTACCTGTCACACTCAAGAGTTTTCCTGCCTTTTAATTCTTTGACTGGCAGAGGAAATGAACTGGATCTTGAGCTCTTTGGGATAATAATCCACAAACAACATGAGCTGATGAAGTTTATTTTGTAGTTGCTCTTAGTAACCACTCCTGAATACGACTCTCTGCTGGGGTAATTAGGATTTCAGCCCTGGCTGAACACTGGAATTCCTGATAGGAAAGAACAGGTGCCTGGTATAAGTGTGCCTGGGCTCTGGAAAATTTTTATGTTTTTTGGTGGATTTCCTGGGTTCCTATTTGGAAAGTACTGCTTTTTGTAATTCTTTCATCAGAGTGTGTCTGAGTTTGGTGACTCTGGTACTCAGGAAGCTGAGGCAGGAGGATCACAGGTTCCAACACTAGCCGGGCTCTATAGTGAGCTTTTTCCTTTTTCTCTTTCTGAAACTTGTAGACCAGGCTTGAACTCACAGAGCTCTGTCTCTGCTTCCCAAGTGCTAGGTTGTTTTTCATTCAGTTCTCATCGTTTCACTGTTGAAAGTGTCTAGGTTCATAGCCCATTTCCTCTGCCTTGGAGAGGCTTTCTCTCTCCACACACACGCTTCCTGTGTAGGTGTTAGCTACCCACTCATCACTGCTGTGTGTCAGTGTCTGTCTTTTCTTTCTGGGATCTTTTCTCATTTTTTGGTCCTCAGTGTTCTGCATTTTCATTGTAAGAAATCTGTGGATTTATTTCTATTTACCTTTCAGGTTCCTCAGTGCTACCCTCCCAGAGGTGTTGCCCTCCTTCACTGTTGGAAAGCTGATGTGATATGTCTACTTCTGCACTGATCCCTAGCTTCTCCGATTCTAGAACTCCTGTAAAGACTCTATTGATGTGTCTTTAATTTCCATACTATTTGTCTCTTACATATTTTCTACTTCTCTTACTATTCTATTGGCATTACTTCCTTTTTTGTAGAATTTTCTGCTTCACTGATTCTCTCTTTAACTGTGTCCATTTTAAGGTTTAAACAACTTATGGGGTTATCTTCATACTTAGAGTATGGGGTTTTGTGCGTAGACTCTCAATCAGTCATTTGTATGGAAGAATTTTCTTTTTATCTGCTTGAGTTATTTCAGAACATACCATTATCTTTTTCTCCTTATCATGATCCCTCCCTATGTGTCTCTGAAGATTATCTATGTAAGTCCTTTGTTATTTACTATGTCCTTTAGAGTTCCTTGTGGAAATTCTTCCATTTTTTTGCACCTGTTACTTTTTCAAGGCATCATGTTTCCTCTCAGCCCCTGAATGTCATTTTGTATGTGTGTCTAGCTGTCTCTCTTAGCCCACTGTGGTAGACAGGCTTTGTGGTCAACTCTGTTCTCAATTCTCTTCTTTTACAGTTGAGAAAGCAGTCCTTATTCAGATCAGTCCAGCCTCATATACATACCCCTGCCTTCCTAGGAAGAGCAGTTTCTAGGCTCTGGCACACACAGGTGCTGTATCCCAACAACCCAACAGTAATTGGCTGGTTGCTTGAGGATGCGTACCCTGCGTCACTTTATCCATACAGACTGCTTCCAGCCCTCTGTACCCCCAGTCCCAGAATACGACCTTGTCTCCCATGAGGACAACATGGAGAGGAAGCTGTCTAGGTGAGTGCAGCTTTGTGATTGCCACTTCCCACCCTGCCAGCTCATAATTTAGATGATAACATTCCAAAGGACTATAGTGGCTTAGGGATGGCTCTTCAGGGGCACATGCAGACTACCAAGTGTTAAATAATCCCTTGTTCTCATCATGTAAATCTGGGCTCAGAGGAAGTTCCTATTGATGACACATCATTTTAGTGACTTTCTTCATGAGTAGAAGTTAGGGGCGTCATTTTCCAGATCATTCTGTACAATCATAAAAGAATGTTGATACATGGCTTTATAGAATGTTTATGGAATGACTCATTACTTTTTTTCTTCTTGCTGAAGGTAGGATGGCATTTGGAGATCACCTCAGTTGTAACTATTCCGATCACAGTAAACTTAGAGCAAGAGACCCAGAGGTCAGTCAGTGGTGACCTGTTACATTCTGCAGCACAGAAGAACAAAGAGGGTGAAAGGAATGAGGGTGTACCAGCCTGGGAGACAAGCACAAATCATTACTTGATACATTAACTGCACCATATATAGCACAGCTCGGTCAGTGGTTCTCACTCACCGACAAGCAGAGATGTGCAGAGCCCATCAAACTCTGTGGTATGTTAGTGACTTTCTCGCTGCCTTGACCAAATGTCTCATAAGAAGCTTCAGAAAAGAAAGGTTTCTTTTGGGCTCATAGTTTGACAGGATTCAGTCCATCGTGGTGGAAAAGGCATGGCAGTGAGCAGCTTCATGATGGCAGGAGCATGAGGTCACATTGCATCTGTACTCAGGAAGCAGAGACTGGATGGGAAGTGGGGCCTGCTGATTAGAAAGATAGAATCTCAACTCAAAATAGCCCTGTTAGAGTCTTTAAATCTCCCTACGAAACTTAACAGGCCAAGCCTTCATCTTGTTCTGCTCTCAACATTATTGTCTTCCAAGCTCCTACAGAGCATCCCATTGAGATCTCAACACTCAATGACTTTTCTAGCTCAAAGATCCACAATCCTCCCAAAAACATGATCAGGTCTGTCACAGAAATACCCCATGATCTTGGTACCAATTTAATTAATGAATTAATGTCTTAATTAGGGTTTATATTGCTGGAGTGAAACACCATAACCAAAAAGTAAGTTGGGGAAATAAAAAGTTTATTTAGCTTGCACTTTGTTATTACTGTTCATTTTTGAAGGAAATCAGAACAGGAACTGAAACAGGGGAGGGTTCTAGAGGCAGAAGCTGATGCAGAAGCCATGGAGAGGTGCTGCTTACTAGGTTACTTCACATGGCTTGCTCAGTCTGCTTTCTTAAAGAACCCCTGACTACCAGCCCAGGGATGGCACCACCCACAATGGACTGGGCCCTCCCATATCAATCAGTAATTTAAAAAAATGTCTTAGAGCTGGATCATGTGGATACGTTTCCTCATCTAAGGCTGCTTCCTCTCTGATGACTCTAGCTTGTGTCAAGTACACACAAAACCAGATAGTACAATGTGCATATACATAAATAACAAAAATAACAGCAACACTAATTTTAGAAAGTCCACAAACACATGGAAATTAAACAGTGCTCACCTGAATCACCAATGGGTCAAGGAAGGAATAAAGAAAGAAATTGAAGACTTCCTAAAATTCAACAAAAATGACTGCACAGTGTACCTGAACTTATGGGACACACTGAAAGCAGTGTGAAGAGGAAAGTTTATAGCACTAAATGCCTACATAAAGAAACTGGAAAAATTCCACACTAGCAAGTTAACAGAATACCAGAAAGATCTAGAACAAAAAGAAACAAACTCAACCAGGAAGACCAAATTGAGAGCTGAAGTCAACAAACTAGAAACAAAGAAAACAATACAAAGAAGTCAATGAAACGAAGAGTTGGTTCTTTGAGAAAATCAACAAAATAGACAAACCTTTATCCAAACTAACTTGTTTCAGGGAGCTGGCTGCTTGTTCTTCCCCACTGCCCAGCTAGCTTACACCTGAAATAATCACACAAGAACTGTATTAATTAAGTCACTGCTCAGCCTATTAGCTCTAACTTCTTATTGGTTAACTCTTACATATTAATTTAACCCATTTCTATTAATCTGCATATCACCACAGGGCAGTGGCTTACCAGCAAAACACGTCTATCTCTGGTGGTGGATCCATGGGGTCTCCCTGACTCCATCCTTCTTTCTCCAAACATTCAGTTCCATCTCCCAGCCTACCTAAGTTCTGCCTTCTCAACAGGCCAAGGCAGTTTCTTTATTCATTAACCAAGAAAAGCAACACACACAGATGGACCTCCCAGACCACTAACCAAAAGGCAGAGAAAAACTATCCAAATTAATAAAATCAGAAATGAAAAGGGGGACATAACACAAGTCACAGAGGAAATACAGAGAATCACCAGGCCATACTTTGAAAACCTGTACTCCATAAAATTGGAAAACTTAAAGGAAATGGAAAATTTTCTGGATAAGAATCCTTTGCCAAAATTAAATCAAGATCAGATAAGACCCATAACTGCTAAGGAAATAGATACAGTCATCAAAAGTCTCCCAAATGAAAAAAGTCCAGAACCAAATGGTTTCAGCTCAATACTCCTCAAATTGTTCCCCAAAATAGAAACAGAAGACACATTGCCAAACTCTTTTTACGAGGCTATAGTTACCCTAATACCCAAACTACACAAAGACACTAAGAAAGATAATTACAGACAAATATCACTCATGAACATTAGTGTAAAAATACTCAATAAAATACTAGCAAACCAAATCCAAGAATACATCAGAAAAACATCCACCATGACCAGGGAGCCTTCATCCCAGAGATTCAGGATGGTTCAACATCCAAAAATCTGTCAATGTAATCCACCATATAAACAAATTGAAAGAAAAAAACCCACATGATCATCTCATTCGATGCTAAAAAAATTTTCAACAAAATTCAATACCCCTTCATGATAAAAGTTTTGTAGAGAACAAGGATACAAGGTACATGCCTAAACATAATAAAGGCAATATACAGCAACAAAATCCAACATCAAACTAAATGGAGAGAAAACTCAAAATGATGCCACTGAAATCAGGAACAAGACAAGGCTTTTCACACTCTTTGTATCTATTCAATATAGTACTTGAAGTTCTAGTTAGAACAATAAGACAATAAAAGGAGATCAAGGGGATACAAAGAAGAAGTTAAACTCTCACTATTTGCTGGTGATATGATAGTATACATAAGAGACCCCAAAATTCTACCATGGAGCTTCAATAACTCATAAACACCTTCAGTAATGTAGCAGGATACAAGATTAACTTAAAAATTGGTATCCTTTCTTTATACAGATAATAAATGGAATGAGAAAGAAATTAGGAAACATCACCCACCATAACAGCCACAGATAACATAAAATATATTGGGGTAACTCTAAACAAACAAGTGAAAGACCTGTATGACAAGAATTTTAAATCTTTGAAGAAAGAAGCTAAGAAGAAACCAGAAAATGGATCTCTCATGCTCTTGCATAGGTAGAATTTACATATGAAAAATGTAAATCTTACCAAAAGCAATCTACGGATTCAATGTAATGCTCATCAAAATCCCAGCAAAATTCTTTACAGACCTTGAAAGAACAATACTCAACTTCATAAGGAAAAACAACAACAACAACAACAACAACAAAAAAAAAAACCCAGAATAGTTAAAACAATACTGTACAATAAAGGAACTTCTGGAGGCATCACAATCCCTGACTTCAGACTCTACTATAGAGCTACAGTAATGAAAATAGCCTGGTATTGGCATAAAAAGAGACAGGAGGATCAATGGAATCAAATTGAAGACCCGGATATCAATCCACACACCTATGAACACCTGATATTTGATAAACAAGCTAAAAAAATGTAAGATGTAAAAAAGAAAGGATATTTAACAAATGGTGCTGACATGACTGGATATCAACACGCAGAAGAATACAAATAGATCCATGTCTATTACCATGCACAAAACTCAAGTCCAACTGGATCAAAGACCTCAACATAAAACCAACCACACTGAGCGTCATAGAAAAGAAACTGGGAAGTATACTTGAACGCATTGCCACAGGAGACCACTTCCTAAATATAACCCCATTAGCACAGACACTGAGAGAAACAATTAATAAATGGGACCACCTGAAAGTGAGAAGCTTCTGTAAAGCAAAGGACATGGTCAACAAGACAAAATGGCAACCTATAGATTGGGAAAAGATTTTCACCAATCTTACATCAGAGAGCAGACTGATTTCTAAAATAAACAAAAAACTCAAGAAACTTGACATCAAAAGAACAAATAATCTAATAAAAAAATGGGGTACAGACCTAAACAGAGAACTCTTAACAGACAAATCTCAAATGGCTGAAAGACATTTAAGGAAATGCGCAACATCCTTAGCCATCAGAGAAATGAAAATCAAAACAACTCTAAGATTCCATCTCATACCTGTCAGAATGGCCAAGATCAAAATACTGATGACAACTCATGCTGGAAAGGATGTGGGGTAAGGCAAACACGTCTACATTACTGGTGGGAGTTCAAACTTTGGAAATCAGTACAGCAGTTTCTCAGATAATTAGAAAACAGTCTACTTCAAGACAAGCAATATCACTGTTGTGTATATACCCAAAGAATGCTCAATCATACTACAAGGATATGTGCTCAACTATGTTCATAGCAACATTATTCTTAATAGCCAGAAAGTAGAAACATTCTAGATGCCCCTCAACTAAAGAATGAATGAATGAAGAAAATGTGATCCATTTACCCAATGGAGTACTACTCAGTGGTAAAAAAATAATGATATCTTGAAATTTTCAGGCAAATGAACAGAACTAGAAAAAAACACATTGAGTAAGGTAACCCAAACCCAGAAAGACAAATATAATATGTACTCACTCATAAATGAATTTTAAACATAAAGCAAAGAAAAACCAGCTACAGTTAACAACTCTAGAGAACCTGGACAACAAAGAGGACCCTAAGAGAGACATGTTGAAGGAGCTGCGGGCTGTGTTCCTGCCGCCCCAGCTCATGGTTGCCTGGCTAGCTTATGCCCCGAAATAACAACACACAAACCGTATTCTTTTAAACACTGCTTGGCCCATTATATCTAGCCTCTTCTGGGATAACTCTCGCACCTGGACTAGCCCATTTCTAATAATGTGTGTAGCACCCCAAGGTGCGCTTACTGGGAAGATTTTAGCCAACGTCCATCCTGGGTCGGAGCTTCATCGCGTCTGCCCAGGAGAGGGGAGCATGACATCTGAGCTCACTTCCTCTTCTTCCCATCATTCTGTTCTGTTTACTCCACCCACCTATGTTCTAACCTATGAGGGCCAAGCAGTTTCTTTATTATTTAACCAATGACCTTCCTCCATCAGAGACATACATAGATCTACATAGGAAGAAGAAAAAGACAAGATCTGAGTAAATTGGGAGCATGGGGGTCAAGAGGAGGGTAGAGGGGGAGAGAAGAGAAAGTGAGGGGATCAGAGAAAAATGTATAGCCCAATAAAAACAATAAAATAAATATTTTTATTGATAACTGTTTTGTTATATGTAATTTTACTATGTTAAAGCTAAAAACCTTGCTTTTTTATTAATCAGAAAAGGGGAGGGACCTGTGGTGGTGTTGGGAAACGGCAAAAGCTCCAGGTCACTGAGCAAGAATGTACAGAGGCCACAGGGGCTCAGTGAGCTTTCTGCCTTCTGTTTTTCACCAGATGATGCGTTTATTTGGAGGGAGAAGCATCTGCATATTATATTCAGATAAAATTAGTGTGGACCATGAGGTAAACACACAAGCTGAGAGGGAGAAGAAGCCAGGTGGATGACTGCACACAGAGACCTGGCTCTGCCAATGGTGAAGAATCAAGGTGAGAGCTCTGTCAGGTACGGAAGACATCACTTGAATATGTCACTATTCAAAAGACACCACATTTTTTCTCTGCATGATAAAGTGAGTGATAGGAATATTTAAATGTCAGGGATGAAGCTGTAGCTCCAAGATATAGTGCCTGTGAAGATGGGCAACTTTGAAGGCAAGTCCTACTAGGTAGGTAAAGCACCAAACGGGAAACTCCAAGAATGCTTTCTGCTGAATGTGTATCACTTCTGCGCCGTCACCGTGTTAGAAAAGTGGAAGGCCAGTCTGCACTCATCCTGAAAATGATTAATTTTACTTAAAGGATGGGAAATTCTCTCTCCCCATTATATGCTCTGCGTCCTTTCCAGGAGCCACCAGCACTGTGATTTCAACAGGACTGAGCAAGGCCTTGTGGCTTAGCCAAGATGAAGCCAGGCCTGGTGTCACTGCTTCTCAGAAACAGTCACATTGCATGCCCCTCTGCTGCAGCAAGATCAAAGGCCCCTGAGCTAAGCTAGGGTGGCTTCTCTTTCTGGACTGAGCCTTCCCATCCCTCTCACGTAGCGTCCTGCCACTCCAGAGCAGAAATGATCTGAAGCTGGGCACAGGCAATCTAGTTTCCTTTGTCACTGGTCAGCAAGGCCTCTCTGATCCCGGGCTAGTGCCCTTTACGGTGGCCCCTTTCTCCAACCTTGACGTATCACCCGCAGCACGGGCAAATTCCACCCACATGTGGGTTGGTCCTTTGAATTCCAACTCTGTCCCCTTGTCCTTGTTCTATGAAAGCCACTCTGCACAGATGTGTTTCACCTTTTTTTTTGTGAAAACTTTGGTGTCTCAGAAATGAGTTATCTTCCTTTGCTCCTCCTCTTTAATGGTGCTGAGCTTCAGTCCTTTGTGTGAATTTTGGGATCAGTTTGGAGTAACTCTTAGAAAGCTCTCAGGAGTTTTACTCAGAGTGATGTTCTGTTTGTAGACGAGGTTGGGAAGAACAGAATTGGTGTTATGGTATCCTCAACAGTCTTCTGATTTATTGACACAGTGTGGTTTTACTTGGTCAGTGTGACATCTATATTTGACAGTTTTCTCATGGTTTTTTGTTTTTTTTTTTTGTTAGATTTGGAGAATCAACCAGATCATTGCCATTGCAAAGGTTCTTTTTTGGGTTAGATAACTTGTGTATAAGTCTGCCACTGATGTGTCTAAAACTATGCTAAATTATATTGATATAATTAGCAATTTTTACCTTCAGATTTTTTTTACCAGAGGACAGTCATATCAATTGCATGTAAAGACAGTTTTCTAGAATCTTGTCCATTTTTCTTTCTCTCTCTAACATTCCTTCCTATTCTCCTTTCCCTCCCTCTCTCTGCTTCTTCCTTCTTCCTTTCCTCTGTCCCTCCCCTCTACCTCTCTTTTCTTCCCTCTCTGAATCTCTCTTTTCTTATCTTTTTTTAATCATTCAATTGCCTAGAATCACAGCACAGCATTTGCTAGAAGTATTGATAGATGACACTTCTAAGGATTGTTTATATTGTTAGGTAATTTTAAAATGATAAATTAGACTTTTGCATTTCTGAGATAAATGCAATTTAAACAGGGTGTGGTGATACTGGCCCAGAGTTACTCCTAGTCCTTGAGAGACGGGGCAGGAAGAATTGTAAATTCAGGGCAACAATATGTACCAAACAAACAAACAAACCAGCTAGCAAGCTACCAATCGCATAAGTTGAGAAAATCATTATAGTTGTTTTATTAATTTTGATATATTTTGTTATGCTAACTGCCCAGCCAGGATAGGGCGGATGGTCAGTGGACCTGACCTCTGTTGACACAAGGGAAGAGCTTAAAGGAGACAATGCCTAAGAAACCAGGTGTTCCTCCTCCCCCTCCCTGTCCCTGTCCTGTTGGGATTGTGTCCTTTGCTTTGTAGTTGCTTTAGGGCTTTCTTCCCTCTGCAAAATACTGTTCTTATCACCACCACAGTTCCCTGTGCCTTTTGGAACAGAGCCCTGAGAAGGTCAGGTACCACCACCAAACCCCTACTCTGCCTGGCTAGGCCATTGCCAAGGCTCAGTTTGCAACAGTCACTCATTTTGTTGGAAAGGAATCCCGGTGTCCTGGGGTGTACACACACTGCCACTGAGGAATGCAGCCTGACAGACCAGAGACAGCCAGGATGTGTCTGGGGACCATTCTCTCTCCCCCAGGCACAGGGTTTGTTGGCTCTGCAGGGCGTTCCCTGTCCAACTGGAAAAACCAGCACTGCTGCCAGGGTCTTGGTAACCACTGGACAAAAAGTGCCTCCAGGGGCAGGTAGGGAGCAGAGAAGCTGGATAGCTGAATAAACAGAGCAGACCGGCTTGAATTCCTGAGTGGGTGGAAGGACAGAAGGATGCCCAGGAAGGGGAGGGAGTCTCACACCTCACAGCCTCCCTTATACTCTCCCAGATGCCCCTGGTCCTGGAAAAAGTCAGGACTCATTGTCCCGTCTCCACCTCCACTCCCATTACCTACTGTCCACGCCAGCTGCCCTTCTTCCCAGGTTCCGAGTAGAACAAGCTGGTCATCTACTGGCAAACTTACTCCTGGCCAGCACTTTCTCCGGGGGTTAGAAAGAATGTCAAAAGATGTGGAGTCTCAACAGCTCCCAACGGAGTCATGTGAAGACAAGGGGTCACCTTGAGGGTGCCTGTCAGGCCTTCATTTGCTGGACCATCTCTAAAGAGGAGCTATCCTGACCTCTCCATCCACACCTGAGCAGCATGGTCCCCTGCTCACCTGGTGCAGTTTAACCTCACTAAAGGAGATTCAGTGGGTATGGCTGACCAAGACCCTGGGCTACTCTGATACTATATTCAGCTGTAGGCCTCCTCTGGACCACAGCCATGCCAGCATCTATCACCATCACCTTTGTTGTTTTAAGAACATAAACTGGGGAAATGGGCACGTGGATCATTGGTAGACTGTTTGCCTAGAATGCCTGAAGTCTTGGTTTCATCCCTGCTATCACATAAGCCAAATGCAATGGCACCCAGATGCAATTCCAGCACTTGAGAGGTGAAGGCAGGAGGATCGGGAGTTCAAAGTTATCCCCAGCTAGACAGTAAGCCTGAGACCAGCCTGGGCTACATGAAACCCTGATTCAAAAGGGAGAAGAGGTGACAGATGGCTCACCAGATGAACCTGGTTTGATCCCAAAACTCACACAGATGTGGAAGAAGAAAACTGACTTCACAGAGATGCTCAACATCCTTATCCGTCAGAGACATTCAATTCCAAACAACTCTGAGATTCCACCTTACATCTGTAAGACTGGCCAAGATCAAAAACACTGATGACAGCTTATGCTGGAGAGGATGCGGGGTAAGGGGAATGCTCCTCCATTGCTGGTGACAGTACAAACTTGTGCAGTTACTTTGAGAATCAGAATGGAGATTTCTCAGAAAATTAGGAATCTATCTACTTCAAGACCCAGTAATACCACTGTTGGATGCTCAATCATATCACAAGGACATGTGTTCAACTATGTTCATAGCAGCATTATATTGTCATAGCCAGAACCTGGAAACAACCTAGATGCCCCTCAACCAAAGAATGAATGAAGAAAATACGATACATTTACCCAATGGAGTACTACACAGAAAAAAATATATATAATGACATTATAAAATTTGCAGGCAAATGGATAGATCTAGGAAAAAACCATATTGAGTAAGATAACCCGGACCCAGAAAGACAAGTATAATATGTATTCACTCATAAGTGGCTTTCAGACATAAAACAAAGAAAAACCAATCTACAGTCAGTCCATAACCTCAGAAAACTTAGACAGTAAAGAGGACCCAAAAGAGATATATATGGATCTACATAGGAAGGAGAAAAAGACAAGATCTCCTAAGTAAATTGGGAGCATGAGGGTCACAGAAGAGGGTAGAAGGGGAAGGGAAGGAAGGGAGGTGAGCAGAGAAAAATGTATAGCTCAATAAAAACAATTTAAAAAATCATTTATTTTTTATTTTATATGTATTGGTCTTTTGCCTGCATAGATGTCTGTAAGGGTGTCAGATTTCCTGTGACTGGACTTAGAGACAGTTGTGAGCTGGGAATTGAACCCAGGCTACCTGGAAGAGGAGTCAGTACCATCTCTGTAGTCCAAATAACATTTTTTTTGAGACAGGGTCTCACTGTATAGTCCCAGTCTGTCCTGGAACTCACTCTAAACACCAGGCTGGTATCAAACTCACAGAGATCCGCCTGCCTCTGCCTCCTGAGGGCTGGGATTAAAGGTGTGCACCACCACTGCCCAGGAACAACAGTGTTTTTTTTTTAATCTGGCTAAAATACATAAAACTTGTTTTGAATAAAAACCAAGGCAAATCTACATATATGTATACATATTTACTCACATGTATACCTAACCTTCTTTCTCCCTCTCTCTCACACACGTATCCACATGTGCACACACATTTAAATTGTGCTCAACAGGATGCATGGCCAAAAGTAGAACAAACTGGAAGTGTTCAGTTCAGGTAAACTGTGTGACTTATCAACCGATACATTCCATGTCTGCCCAGGCATTAGCCATGACAGTTCAGTGCAGCGGAAGCATGAGGGTGGAATACTGAAGGAAGTGGAGAAGTTCCTGCTGCAGCAAACTGCAGCTGCTCCATAGTCAGCTGAGCCTGAAGTAGAGCTTGCCATGCGGTCTCCTATCGCAAGCATCCTCCTGGTGATATCCTCCTCACTTTTTGCATCATGGAAGCAGGGGTTGGGGGTAGAGGTCCTTGTGTGGATTTGCTTAAGCCTGCCCACTGAGACACCAAGCCGGGCACCACTTCTCTACTGCTCTATGGGGCCTCTTCTGCCCAGATGCTTCCTATACTATGGAAGAAGCCTCATGGGCTCCCTTTTCTCTTCTACCCAGCACAGGAACTCCCAGCCTATGACAAATCCCCTTGATGCATGATGAAAGATGATGATAAGCGTTTGGTGTACTGTGTCCTGACCCTACCTGACTACTAGGTGCTGCTGTGGAAAATCTGGTTTCAGTAAGTGTATTAGAAATTCCACTTTTGGTTTCAAGTTTTCACTATTCTCAGAGGTTGTGTGGTCACCCTAGTCTGCCTGTGGAAATGTTCCAGTTGGAGTCTTGGCTTTGATAAATGGAACATTGGATATAGCTCCCAAAAATGGTTAGAGATCCTGGAAAAGGTAGACTTGAGGGGGTGGGGTTTTCTGGGAGTAATGGTGGTTTTGTTGGGAGGATAGAAGAGAAAGAAGGAAGGAGTCATGCTGAGAACCTACATGGTTATAGATAAAGAGGAGTGTCTCTGGGCTCAGGGGTTGTGAAGATATATTGCAAGAACCATTATTCTGGCTCTGGGTTATGACCAAAAACTGACCAGCACACAAAGAGAGCCTGTACACAAGTGAGAAATGGGCTCTCTTACTCTCAATTAAATACCTGACACAAGGGACATAGGGTGACAGAGAGAGAAGCCTGTTAGTTCAAGAAGGCAGCTGAATAGAAGAAAGAGTATGAGAAGAACCTACCACAGACATGTGAAAAGCCAAGGGTGGCCCATGGGCCTACTTTTGTCTGGCTGGGTAGGAGGTCTTTGAAGGAGGTACTGCCCCTCTAAGAGTGTCTGCAACAGGTTCAGCCTCAGTACCACAACACCAGCTGGAAAGGACCAGCCAGGCCCCAGCCCTTACCCCACATCCTCCCTGCACAAGGAACTTGTCTGATCAGAACTCTGACTCTAGTAATCCAGTCTTCAGGGAGCCAGTCAGGGATCCAAGAAGCCTTCCTTGCCACATCAGCATCACCTATCCAGGAAAGCCTGCACCCCCCACTTGAAGGTCAGTCCCAGACCCTTGCCAGGCAGCAGGAAGAAGGTATCATGCACGGAAGAAAGTACCAGAGAACCTTCCCCACCTTCGAGCACTAGACAAAGAAATGGCTTGAGAGCAGAGTTGGGACTAAATGTTCACTAGGATTTTGCAGGGATGATGGCCTTAATATATTATATTGTCTCCCCTTGCCCAGTAGAGCTTCATTGCAGTGAACTTATTTCTCCTCAACCTTGAATCTGTATTGGGAAAAGTTGTTCTTAGTCATCCCTACAGCCAGCCTGGGAGAGCCCTTCCCTAGTGAGAGGATTGCACCATGAGGAGCTGAGATCAAGGAGGAATCTGGAGGACAGGGAGTGTGGCCTGAGCTTTCTCTCTCGTTGTCACCATTGCTTCCCATGCCCTCGTAAACATCCTTTCCCCATGCTTGTTTCCTGTTGGACTCTCTATCAGAAGGGATCTGGAAGACTTACGGTCCCTAGGAACAGATCAAGCATATCAACAAGGAACCTTTCTCGAATCCTGGAGCCAGGAATCCCAGTTCCTACCTTGTGGCCTCAGCTGTGGTCTTGGCTCCATCTGGTACATGTCAAGTTCTGTGCCTTCTCTAAACCCCAACGTCCTTGATGGGGAATAAGGAAGTCAATACACCTATCTCACCATGAGCTAGTGTAAACTTCAGTGTGCTAACTGGCAGAGTGCATGTTCAATAAAAAGTAATTATTTTTACAGTGAACACACTGAGCTGGAAATGAAGGCTCAGTTTCCTTTTACGTCTTGCAATGGACTTATGTCTGACTTTAACCACAGAATAGCACATTTTAATATTAAAACTCCTTCTCTTTTTGGAACATCTAGAGTGTAAAGGTTTGTACAAATCATTTTTCTGAGAAATATTGTATATATTTGGGACCTTACCCATCCTTACCATTCAAGAAGTTACCTGCAGATTTTCCTTAGTACATGCAAAATATTCTCCTGGAACCATTATGTCTAGGAAAGGCTTCTGCCATTTCCCAGGTCTAAACTCTCTTGCATAACCACGAGCACTGTGGGATTCTAGGAGCTGCTTAATATCAAAACCAAAGTGCAAACTTCCATCTTAGCAATGTTAGGCCAAATATACTTATTAAGATTTTTGTTTTTCAATGCTGCTATGAACATGGTTGAGCAAATGTCCTTGTGGTATGGGTATGCATCTTTGAAGTATTGGCAGCATGAGAAGAGCAGGGAGGGTGGTAGAGGTGCGGGAAGGGTAGAACATGAGTAGGGAGGAGAACATGAGGGATCAAGAAGATTGAGTTGAGTAAAAGTTGAGTAAAGGACAGAGAGGGAGAACAAGGAAAGAGATACCTTGAAAGAGGGAGCCATTGTGGATTTAGTGAAAAACCAGGCTGTTGTAATATGAGCGGCGGGCTACGTTCCTGGTACCTGGCCGCCTGCACGGCTAGCTTTATACCCGAAATAATTACATGGAAACTGTATTTTTTTAAACATTGCCTGGCCCATTAGTTCCAGCCTCTTATAGGCTAGCTCTTACATATTGATCTAACCCATTTCTAATATTCTGTGTAGCATATTGAAAATGGGTTAGATCAATATGCAATAAAAACAACAGATCAAAAAAAAAATCACTCCCACATCACCAGGCACTAGGGGAACTCCCAGTAAACCACAAGGATGACCCCAGCTAAGAATCTAAGCAATAGTGGAGAGGGCACCTAAACTCCCCTGTAATCCAGATTGATGACTACCTTAATTGTCATCATAGAACCTTCATCCAGTAACTAATGGAAGCAGGTGCAGAGATCCACAGATAAGCACTGGACCAAACTTCTGGAGTCCAGTCATTGAGAGGGAGGAGCAACATTATGAGCAAAGGGGTCAAGATCAAGATGGGGATACCAACAGAAGCAGCCAACTTGAGATAGTGGGAGCTCACTGATCCCAGACTGACAGCTGAAGAAACAGCATAAGACTGAACTAGGCTCTCTGGATGAGGGTGACAGTTATATGTTAGGGACAGTTGGTGGACCACTAGCCATAGAAACAGTAGAAACAGTTGGCTCTTTGGAGTCCATTCCCTAACGAGGTATACCTTGCTCAGCTTACATACAGGGAGGAGGGCCTGTGATGTCAAGTGATGTGACAGACTTCATTGAATCGCCATGGAGGGCCTCATCATCTCTGAGTAGTGGATGGGGGTGGGGTGAGGAGAAGGTGGGGAGAGTGGAAGGACAGGAGGGAGAGGGAACTGGGATTGATATGTAAAATAAGATTGTTTTAAAAATAAAAAAGAATTATATCTTTAAAAAAAAAGATTTTTGTTTTTAATTTTATATATATACATGGGTGTTTGTGTATAGGCTTGTGCACATGAGTGCCATGTCCATGGAGGCCAGATGAGGGTAATGTTAAAGTCCCAGGAACTGGACTTACAGATGATTGTGAGCCCCCTGACCTGGGTGCTGGAAATTGGATCCTCTGCAAGAGGGGGATCTGCTCAGTCCTGGTTAGTTATTTTGTCAGCTTGACAAAAGCTAGAGTTATCCACCAAGAGGGAGCCGCAATTGAAACACTTTCATAAGACTGGTCTGTAGGCAAGTCTATGAGACTTTTTCTTAATTAGTGATTGAAGTGGGAAGGCTCAGCCCATCGTGGGATGAAGATCCTAGATTGTGTAAGAAAGCAGACTGAATTCTGTGGGGAACAAGCCAATAGCATTCCTTCACATGCTTTGCATCAGCCCCTGCCTCCAGGTTCATGCACTGAGTTCCTGCCTTGACTTCTCTGGATGATGAACTATAAACTGTTAGCTGAAATGAACCCTTGCCTCCCAGAGGTCAAGGTGTTTTATCCCAGCAGTAGAAAACCTAACTGAGACACGCTCTTAACCACTGAGCCCCTACATGCATGCGTGTACATGTAATATTCACTGCACACATATGTGCACCCATACATCTGTAAGCGTGCACACACATGTTTGCTTGCCATACATGAGACACACGAGGAAAAGGAGAAGGATGAAGAAGAGATGGCCAGATCTGATTGCATACTAATTCATGACCTGCAATCGATATTTTGATTAATGGTAAGGCTTATAATTTAAAGATGAGTGACAAGGAAATTTTGGTAACAGGTCTGTGACTAAATGCTATAAAGTGCTAAAAAAAACCCCAATAACACATGGAATGCTCACTAAAAATGATTTCAGGAGAGGGAGATTTTCATACTCAAGATTAAGATGGTCTATCCCGTAGACACCAACCAGCTACTTCCCCCAGCCACTTGATGAATTCATGAGCAATAGAACCATGGTGGCAGAGATTAAATTTATGCCTGGACTCAATGACAAAAACAGAACTGGCCAAACCTACCTCTGGGTGCCCAACTTGTCAGCAGCAGATTCACTGTCATGACATTAATCCCCAAGATGGTCAGCCAGTGCCCTGGCACCAGTTTAAGTTAACTGGACCACTTCCATCCTGAAAGGGCCAGTGCTTTGTTATACCAGAACAGACAATCTAGCTATAGATTGCCTTCCATGTATGCAGCACTTCTGCTGGAATTGCTGTCTTGGAACTAACAGGGTGTCTTGGCCACTCTCATAGCATTCCACACAGTGTTGCTCCTACAAAGAACTCACTTGAGAGTCAATGAAGTGAAGTCATGGGCCCAGGCTCATGAAATTCACTCATTGTGCCTCATTCCTGCCATCCCAAGGCAGCTGGCAGGGCAGAGCGGTAGACTGGCCTTTTGAAGATGTAGTTACAGTTCCAGCCAGGGGGAAATGTCTTGTAGAGCTGTGGCAGGACTCTTCAGGAGGCTGTGGGTGTTCTGAATCAGGATCTAGTACACAGCGCTACTTCTTTCACAAGCAGGATTCACTGATCCAGGAATCAAGGGGGTGGAAACAGGAATGGCACCAGCCACTGTTATATCCAGCGAGCCACTCAAAATATCTTTGCTTCCTGATCCTTCCACTTTATGCTATGCTATCCCAGGGGACTTTATTCCATAGGGCAGATGCTCCTATTGGGAGACAGAATTTCCATTCAACTAGAAGTGAAGAGGGTCACCTGGCCGCCTTGGGGAGACAAGCTAAGAAGAGAGTTGCAATCCTGGTGAGTGGATACTATTGTGGCACCATGAAGGGAAGGACTCTTTTCTGAAATGCTGGCCATTTCTTAGGGGTTCTCTTCATTTTATCATGCTTGTAATTAAGGGAAATGGAAATTTTAGCAACCCAATTCAGGAACACTCCCAACAGCCCAGACCCTTCTGGAATGAAGGAGCATGTTACCCCACCAGGTAACCCATCATAGCTAACTCAGGTGCTTGAAGAAGGCATAGGGAACACAGAATAGGTAATGAAAGAAGATAGTTAAAAATACAAGTTCAGTCCACTTAGCCTGTATGGAAAGGGGCATTGTAGTTATTATGAATATGCACACCTTATTTTGTTTTGAATACTTCTTTTGTGTAAATCTATCTCCATGTATATGTGTATCTATCTATCTATCTATCTATCTATCTATCATCTATCTATCTATCATCTATCTGTCTGTCTATCTGTCTGTCTGTCTATCAATCTATCATATCTATCATCTATCTATCTATCTATCTATCTATCTATCTATCTATCTATCTATCTATCATCTATCCATTTCGTTCCTTATTTATCCCCATATATACATAAGATAAGATGTACTGACTTTCAGACTAATGAGATGGCTGATGTGGTTAAGAACTTGTTTTCAAGCATAAAGAGTTAAGTTTGGTTCCCAGAACTATGTAAAACAAACAAACAAACAAACAAACAAACAGCAGGCATGGTGGTATATACTTGCAATCCCCATACTGGGGGAAGCAGAAGGATCCCTAGGACTTGCTGACCAGCCCCCTAGCCTACTAGAGTTCCAGGTCAGCAAGAGGCCCTATCTCAAATAAAAAAATAATAAAAGTTAGATGTTGTTTGAGGAAGAATCCTTAAGGTTTTCTTTCCTCTAGCCTCTACCTGCATATACACCCATGTGGCACACATACACGATGAACTGACTTCATATCATTGTATTTGTAAGCACTGCATTAACACCACAGTATGTAAACTGTGGGGAGGGTCATAGGAGCAGAGATATCATAGAAAACTCTGTGCCCTCTGGGAAAAGAGTCAGCACCTTTTCAGTTGTGTACAGGTCAGCTTTTTTTCAGGTTCTGTATAATTATAACCTCACGTGGTCTTTATTCAGGAAGACGATATGGTTGAGGGAGACCAACTTGGTTGTGTCATTGGTGTGGGCAGACTTGTGATGGCTAACCTCCACCCAGTGAGTTGGCAAGGCTGCAAGATGACCAATCAAGGGAGAGGTTCGTGTTAAAACTGAATGAAGAAGATCAGATTTAACCCCAGGATCATCTAGTTTGTCCATGTTCTGAGTAGGAGAACCAGTGGTGGAGGAGGCTTCAGCTGGATGGGATTATTCTCCACCCCTGAGTGTGCCTGATTTCTCACCTTCAGTTGCAGACTGGGCTCTGCACCATCTGTTCTCTGGTCCCAGGTCTCTGAGCTACGACACAAGCTTCCCATCACTCTAGCTTGCAGACCATAGGACATCTCACTTTCAAAATCATGAACCAATTCTTGGTAATAAGCCTCTTCAATATTCTCCCCTTCTTCTGTTTCCCTGAAGACCCATGGCTAGTGATATCCAGGGGGAAATGGGTGTTGGGTGAGAGCTAAGTGTACACACTAGCTGTTGACTAAGGTTTTCTGTCCTGCTCGGTTCCTGCAATTGTTAATTCCCAAAGAAATCACACAGAGGTCTACATTAGTTATAAACGGATTGGCCCATTAGCTCAGGCTTCTTATTAACTCTTATAACTTACATTAGCCCATTATTCCTGTCTGAGTTAGCCACATTGCTCAGTATCTTATTCAGTAGGAGAGTCATATCTTGCTTCTTCTGTGGCTGGGTCAGGACTGCAGAATAACCTTTCTTCTTCCCAGAATTCTCCTGTTCTCATCATCCTGCCTCTACTTCCTGCCCAGTTGTCCCACCTATACTTCCTGCCTGGCTACTGGCCAATCAGTGTTTATTTAAAATATAATTGACAGAATACAGACCATTGTCCCACACCAACTAGCTGCATATAGGTGGGATTAGGAGTCACGGCTGGAAGCCCTCAACACACTATCAAAATGGAAGTGAGTCGTCACCAAAGACTTGACCTATGTTCAGGAGAATGAGTTCTCTGGAGTGCACAGCAGTGACACACCTGGGCCAATGCCCTCCAGACTTGATGGCACTGAGGAGGGCTATCTGCTTCATTCGGTTTGTTATTAACAGGGTGACGCCGCTCCATGCTGCCGCCGATAGTGACTGATTTTATTATTTTTATTTATTTGTGTGTTTTAGTGTGCATGTGGAGGTCAGAGGACAACTTTAAGGACTCAGTTTTCCCCTCCCATCACATGGCTTCTAGGAATCAAGCTCCAGGTCTCAGTCTTGGCAGCAAGTGCTCAGCCATTTTCCAGCCTCCCCGAGGAGTTCTTTTCAGGGACTTCTACTCAGTCACTCAGTTGAAGCCAGCAGTCTTGACTTTGCTATTGAAAAGACTTTCAGGATGAGCCATACAGTTGTTTTGTTTTGTGTTTTTAGTGAAGAGACTTCCTTAGGGCTGCGGGCTGCGGATGTAGTGCAAGGTGGAGGTGCAGACCTGTAATCCCAGCAGTAAGGAGGTTGAGGCAGGAGGATCATAAACTCAAGGTCACAAACCAGGTGTGGTAGCATGTTCATTTAATCCAAGAATTTGGGAGGCAGAAGTGGACTTATCTCTGAGTTTGAGGCCAACCTGGTCTACAGAAAGAGTTGTAAGACAACCAGCAGCACAGAGAAACCGTGTCTCGAAAAAACAAAACAACAACAAAAAAGTTCCAGGTCAGCCTGGGTTATGTGAGACTCTACCTGAGGCACAAGAGAAGAGCACGCAGAAGGAAGGCGCAATAAAGCACTCGAGAATGGGTGTGGCTTCTCAGAGAGTGACAGGCTTAAGAATTTTTACAACAGTCATACAGACAATTTTAGTGACTTCTGGAGTTCCACTCAAAAGGTCAAATGAGATAAGGTCAGAAGATTGCACAGAAGTCAAGATGTTTTTAACATCTATTGTCGTATTTGTGAGGGTTGCATCTGGGAAAGGAATAAGGCAGCACATGTTCAGACTCCAAGCATGATTCATTGCTCTTTTCACATTCTTATTTGAAATACCTTCCTGTAAAAGGCACATCGACTGTACTCTGGCAGTATACAAAGCAGATGCCAAGGGTGCTGGAATTCTTGACAGGTTGGAGAGATCGATCCATCATACCCTGGAAGAAGGGGCGTTTTTTCCCTTCTCTTTCCTCTCTATCTATCCTGCCTCAAGTACACCAGGTGTAGGGCTGATCTCTTCCAGACACATACACCCCTAGGAACACGCTGCTAAGCACCTTTCCAGAAAGGACAACTGAGGAGGGGAGGGGACAAAGTACCAGGGAAGCAGGAAGGGCTCACAGGGCCTGACAACCACGGTGGGCATGGTTCTAACGTTCTGCCTGTGTTTTGAGTGAAAGCAACGCGTGATGAATTGTGTGCAGTGTAGGTGTAACCAGAGTTTTAGGACGGCAATACTTCATGAGTGCCTGTTACCAAAGTGGGAAAGTGCTCATATCACTTTTTTTTTTGAGAAGGGGTCTAGTCTTTAAATGGGCACAACAGATTAGCAGGAGAAAAATCATTTTAATTCATGTGAACATGGAGGAGAATCCTGTAAAGTTCTCAACCTCCAGTGCCCTTCTAACTTTGCACACCTTTTATCTCAGCGTGTGGGAGGCAGAGGCTGGCCCACCTGGCTTATATAGCAAGTTCCAGGACAGCCAGGGCTACACAGTGAGACCTTGTCTCAAAGTGTAAAAATCAGTCTGAGACTGTGAGATTGTCCAGGGCTTAACCTTATATTCTCTACGAGGTTCTACAGAGAAATAGGGTTTGCTGCCTGTGTGGGTTGTGGAGGCAAGCTATGGGTCTGTGGAGATAAATGGGAATGTGCTTGGGGGAAAAGCCTGGAGAGAAAGATTGGGTGGATAAACGTGTCATAGAGCAGCTCTCTTTCCGGCACAGACAAGACACCTTTACAAAGAGGACGGTTTTTGTGGTTGTGAACTGCCCCCCTACAAAAGGGGCAGTTATTCTGGGCTTCTCCAGTGTCTTCTTCAGTTCTACAAAATCAACAGCTCTGGCTCGTCTCGGAGAGCAGCTTAGGAGACTGCTGGTCACCTGAAGTAGTGGAAGACCGGGTCTTAGAGACTTCAGAGAGCGCATCCCTTGCCTCATTTCTGCCCCACCCTCGGTACAAGCAACGTCCCATTGCCTCTGGAAGCTTCCCAGGGGACTTTGGGTGCTGGGGGTTTGGTGGGTGGAGTAGGTGAGGAAAATCCAAGGTATTTTCTTCCGTAGGAAAGTCTGGGCACACTAGGGAGGGTCTTTAGCCTGGGAGCTGAGCCACCTACGCTTTAGAGGTGATGTTGCCAACTGGGTCCTGTCACAGAGGCCTCCTTGGTGTCCGCAGAAGAGAGCCTGCTGGGACTGTGAACCAGCAGCTCCCGGGCTTCCAGGGGGCCGGGTTAGCGCTCCCTTAAGGTCTTCCCCGTTAATTCACACAGCAGTCCAAGGACGGTGTCGCGCCGGTACCCTGACGGTCCTATGGGCCTGGCCCTCGAGGGTGCGCAGCTACGGAGGCGGGTCGCTGCCAGGGAAATGCCTTTGGTCTCTTTTGGTCCCGCCATGTGGGGGAGGAGCGCGCCCTGGGCTTCCCTCGGGGAAACTCCTCCTCCTTCCCCGGGACAGGCGCTCCCGATCGTCCCCTCCTCCTGGCCGAGGTGACCGGGCACCTGCGTTTAGGGGTGTTGCCTAAGTCTAGGACGCCGCCTCCGGAGATTTAAGCAAGAGCTGGGGGAGATCGGGGGACTTGGGACGGACGAGGAAATCCAGAGCTTGGGCCCAGGCGGAGAGGGGCGGGAAGCGCAGCAGGTGAGCAGCAGGCGGGACAAGCTCGTGGTCTCCACACTGGGTCCCTGCCTGGGAGGTGAAATGAGGGTGATTTGGGTCCACCCGACGGTGCCCGGCTGGGGCGTCTGGGGAACAGTAGGTTAGGCGAGGCCAGGGCGCGACAGGTGCGACGGTCTGGGACTGAGCGGACCCGGCGCACGTTCTGGGGACTGGGAGGAGACCTGGAGACCCAGATCCAGTGACTGAGACCCCAGGTGGCTCCGTAGATTCGCGGCTTGGTTTATGGTCCTGCCGGCCCCTAGTTTATGTATTGGAGAAGAGGGTCTCTGGAGGTGGGGTCCTTCGGTGGAGCAGGCTCCTGGCTCCTATCACCAGTCCCTTCCTAGGACGTAGATGCAGAGATTCGTCCGCAGTTCTCTTTGTTTCGGGAAAATCTCTGCGGTCCGGCTGGTTACCTGAACTCCTTCCGCTCCTTGGTCCCTACCGAGGTGGAGAGAAACTGGAAACTGGTTGAGATGCAGAAGACCGATACAGGCGGCGCTGCGGGGCCCTTGGGACCCTGTCAAGACGCGAACCACCCGCCAGCTGGGGGAAGGGAGTATTCCAGCGGTCCGGTGCGGTGGCCCGGGTCGATGTTGCGGACCAGGCCGCCTTGGCCCTGAGCACTCACTGGAGCGGGCCCTGGAAGGGCTGGCACTGGAGAAGCCGGCCCGGCTGCCAGGGGGCGAGCTGCCCATTCAGGAGAAGGCTGACCACCCGAGCACGTGTATCTCTTATCGGGTGGGACTTGGGATGGTGGCAGAGTGACCCAACTGGACAGCTAGGCAGTGAACGCTGTGTGAGAGGACCCGATAGCCCAGCTGAAGAAACGAACTGTCCCACTGCCTGAAAGTTTGTGTGTTCATGCCTCGGAGGGTGTGTGTGCCTTGTGGCTGTGCTTTTGCTTGTTGAGAGCCCGGGCCCTTTCCCATATCCCTTAATTCTGTCCCGAGCGCATATCCTCTGGCAGCTAGTTTAGGAGAAAGCAAACATGGCAGCCCTAGGTGGACTTGGAAAGCAAGGGACCCTACAAGGTTTGGGTTTGAAGATCTTGCATGCAAATATTTAAGTCCTGTAGCTAAGACAAGCCATCCAGTGCTGGCTCCTTCAGCTTCTATCCGGCAAGAGCCAGGCATTGTGGAAAGTTCCAAAGGGCACCTAACAAGGTGCTCTGAAAATCCAAAGTGAGGTGGGGGTTGTTTACCTGACTCAGGAGGAGGGGAGAAGTTCTGCAAGTGAGGTTAACAAGTTTCCTTCCTAGTAGGAAAGCTGGGGGTTGGGCAGTTTCACTGGGGACACAGGATAAAATGTCCTAGGCTGCTAAGCTACTGCGGTAGTGGGTGTTGAAGGACCTCCAGGTAAGCAAGGTGACCTATTCCTCACCTTTCCCGTGCTTCTACTGAAGAGGTGCTTGGGGGACTTCTTCCAGTGACCTTCGTATGACGTAAGAATGAAAACTCAAAAGCCAGGTGTGGTGAGACTTATCTTTAATTCCACAACTTGAGAAGTAGAGGCAGGCATATCTGGCACTCCGTGAGGTCAAGGCCATCAACGGCTACCCAGTAAGACCCTGACTAAAGAGAGAAGGAAGGAAGAAAGAGGGAAAAAAACTGGAGTGTCATCAAGACAGGAGACCAAGTGCAAGAATTGAGGAGTGTTCTCAAGAGCTGGGGACTGCTTACAGAAAGCTGGGACTCATATCTCAGTCTGGTCTTTTCAGGCATGTCTGGTCTATGTTCTCAGCTCATTCCCAGGTTTGATCCTAAATGTGCATGTGCACAGGAACACACACACACACACACACACACACACACACACACCTTTGTGGGCTTTCCAGCTGAAAGATCTGGGAGCCAAGTGTAGAGAATTTGTTTGCCAGTGGCCCTGTTATCACTGGAGGAGGAAGTTTGACCACACTGGTACAATAGCTGCACACTGTGGTGTGGACACCTAACGAGTTCTTTATAACCCGTTTGCCTCACCTCACCCCGAGTCTGATGCAAAGGCTAGGTAGCTCGTCTGGTGCCCCTACGGAATCTAAAGGGCAGAATCAGGGAAGCAGAACAAAGGCTGCCGACCTCAGTGGTCAATCCTGTAAGCATTGTGCTCTCAGGCAAAGGTGTGTACAAGAGGCTTTGTTGACCATCTACCTACAAAGAGTTTCAATTCTTTTTTCCTCCCCTTAGTCCTGAGGTCACAGTGTGGCGGCAAGTCAAAAAAAGTAGAGATGAAAACTAAGAATGAAGTCTAGAAAATCTTGGTACCTCAGATGTCTGGAGCCAGGCTGCCATGCTTCCTAACCCCAAAGCCTCATCTCTTTCTGCAGCCCCACAGTGACCAGGCCTGGGTGTTACTTAATGGGCCAGAAGACTGAATCCTGGATTATAGGGTCATGAGTGACAGACACGTGTGTGGTTATTCTGCAGGTGATGAAGCCTGGGTATATGAAATATGGTATTCCAGTACCAACTTTTTCGTAGTCTGAGAGGGTCGCTCCCAGCAATGAGCTCACCCTGAGCCCAGGAGCTACCATGAAATAGAAATCAAGAATCTAGTTGACTACTTCACTCTTTGCATTTAAGCATTGAGGAGCTTAGGAAGATGAGGAGTGAGGGGGAGGTTCCTTAGCATGAGGTATTCCTCTGGTTCTGAGTACTCATCAAGCCCTGAAAGTGGGAACCAAGAGTTTTTTGTAAGCTCTGCAGAAAGTTCTGTGTCTGGGAACTCCTGGTCAGCCCAACCCTGGGCAGTAAGGAGGAAAGGAAGGGCGACTAGGCAGTCAAGTGGCTGGTCAGTTTGGGTTCCTGAAACTGGCCCTGCTGGGGAGCAAGGCAAAGGAGGCATCTGGGGATGGGCAGAAGAACTCCCACAGAGCATGTGGGGAAGCTTTTCCATCCACCGTTGCTCACCCAATTGTTCCCCTAACTGTCCTGAAGGCTGAAATCGCTAAACCTTGCTTGTGCAGGTTTCTCCACACTTTCTAGAATACTCCCTAGCTCTCCACCCCAAGCTGTCCCAGGACGAGTTCAGGAGCATCATGATCCCAAGAGCTGAGACGTGCAAAGGCCAGCTTGGGGAGCCTTTACATGAGGCCACAAGTGTAGTGGACCTGGTCATGAAGAAGGGTGGTTCATGCGTACCTCATACCAGGGCAACTACGATCTAAAACCTGCCTGTGGGTTCTTGGGTGGGTGGGGGGAACATGGTCCTTAGAGTCTCATCTGATCGCAGTGGCCACCCTACAGGATGACCCCGGAGTAGATCTGGGATTCTGGAAAGGAGTATAGCTGTACCCAGGGCTTGGTTCTCCCAGCAAGTGATCATCAGGAGAAAGAAACAGGAACACATAGGGACATCTTGGGAGGAGAATTCATGTGGGATACTGGAGGGCAAGTATATTGTCGGTGACCTACATTGTGCGCAGGGTAGACGTTGAAGAGGTCAGGTGGCCAAGAGACTTAAGTCGTGTAGGCAGTTGGTGAAGAGAGGAAGTCTGCCTGTCTTGCTTGTGTGCACAGGTGAGCCATCAAGCATGGGGGCTTGGGCTCAAGGGGCAGGGAATGGTAACAAAGCACCTACTGTGTGAAGGTCAGCAGAAGCTTGTGGTTATAGAAATTCACACAATGGCAGTGGGTAGACAGAAGCCTTGGTCTCGATGCTGTGCCCAAGGCGTGAGATGGTAACACGGTCGTATTCTCTAACGGATGAAACAAATCTGGCTTTGTTATTGCTTGTTTGCCCAAGGTACAACACAGAGAGTCAATTTCCCTTTAATTTATGGCCCTCACTTTCCAAGAGTCATCAGGCAGGTGGCTCTGAGCTCTTTTTGGATCTGAATAATCTGAGCTCCAGGACAGAGGAGATGATTTCTAGGGACCACAGGTTTGGAGGTTCTTCTGAACAGAACTCTGAAAAGCGTTCAAGTCCACTGTCAACAATACATTCTAATGAATCGGTAGTGACCTTGTAGCTAACTCTTAGTCATTTTTATTCCAGAGTGCCCTGGGAATCTGACCTCCAGTCCAGGCTCTGTGCTTTGAGGACTTCACACTTTCCTAGTAGCTCCCAACCTCAGCTGAACTTTTTAATTGTGGGAAACTTGGTTTCCCTGGGCTCAGTAAAAGCCTGACTTCTGGCTACTTCAGTTCCTTAATCCTGAGGGCAGCCTCTGAGTTTGCATGGCCTGAATCAGGTCTCTTCACCATATAGCAGCGGCATAAACACGCAGAGCTGGAGAACACTTTCACTCCATCTTTATGAGAGAGTTGTTACTCAATATCCTCGTTAAACAGAGTGGCCTGGGCAAGGTCAGGGGCCTTGATGTGTGTTGAGGAGTTCCCTTGGCCTGACCTGGCGCCTTTCTGTCTCAGTGTTAGACGTATACTCAGCTCTGTGTACCTGCAGTCTGTGGGGGTCACCCACCATGCCCAGCTTGTGAAGCTGGAAATGTCCTGGTGTGGGCTTCCCATCCCTGGCTGTTCAATTTTATCTTACTCATGTAGCCTCTGGAACATAAAACAAAAGCAAAAAACTTAAAAAAAACAAAAATTGTTTGTATGTGTGTGTGTCTATTTGTATCTGTGGTCTCTCTGTGTGTGTCTATGTGTATATGCATGTTTCTGCCTGTGTGCAGGTGTGTGTTTGTGTGCAAGTGTGTGTGTGTGCCTATGCATATGTGCATTTGTGTATCTGTGCATATGTGTATGTGTGTCTGTTTATGTGTGCATGTGTGCCTGTGTTTGTATACATGTGTGTGTATGTTTCTGTGTGCATGTGTGTGTGTGAGCATGTGTGACTTAATTCCTGCCCTGAAAAGTTTGTAATATTCTTGGGGGCAAGGAGGCATTCATAGAAAAGCAGACTCAGATGGTGTGAGCCTGCCTCTTTTGAGGCATTTTGTTTTTCTTTCTCTCTCTCACTCTGGTTACCAGAGCTGGCACTCCCAACAAACCTGGCCCAGCCACCCATCTCCAATAGACCAGATAAGGAAACAAGTCATAGGTGCAGAGCAGAGAAAGTAGATTTATTATTTGGCCACATTAGGAGAAGGAACAGATAAAGGGGTCCAGTGACCCCAGTTCCACTTTGGAGGTCCTTACATGAGATCTATGTTTAAATAGAGGGTAAGATGTGTGCACATCTAAGCAGTCCTACTCAAGGCCCCAGTTCCACTTTGGAGGTCCTTACATGAGATCTATGTTTAAATAGAGGGTAAGATGTGTGCACATCTAAGCAGTCCTACTCAAGGTATGGTCCGGTCCCACATATCTCATCCACCGTTCTATCAGCTCCAGTCTCTCCCGCACGGTCTCAGAACTGTGTGAAATCTCCTTCTAGGCAGGAAGTTCTTCTGGTTGGCACCAGGCTTCAGCCTTTTCCTTCTCTACTTTAGGGCTCCTGAGGAAGTCTTAATTCTTCCAGATCCCCTATTTCGGTAGTCTGATAGCACAAGTGTCTCTCTGTAGACACCTTCTCCCCTGCTAGGTCAGTATCCCTATGTTCAATACGTGTTTCTGCTGAATGTCTCTAACCTCCACCCTATTCTATGATTGCCTAGCTTTTGCTTAACAGTGCACCGTGTCCCTATGAAGATTTTATTTGTGTCATGGTTTTCTTCAGTGTGTTTATTGGCTGCACAGTGTCTGATGATGGTAGCAGTGTGGTAACAGAGGTGGAAAAAAGGCACAGATTCTGGGGGTCCCCTTCCACCTCTGGCAGCTGGAACTGTACCTGGCACTCGGGGGAGGGGAGCTCATGAAGGAACCAGCATGGAGTGGTGGGTGATGACATCAGTGGGCTTCAGTTATTTGGGCCATTCCACATTCTTTTTTAAAATTTATTTATTTATTTATTTATTTATTTATTTATTTATTATGTATACAATATTCTGTCTGTGTGTGTGACTGCAGGCCAGAAGAGGGCACCAGACCTCATTACAGATGGTTGTGAGCCACCATGTGGTTGCTGGGAATTGAACTCAGGACCTTTGGAAGAGCAGGCAATGCTCTTAACCTCTGAGCCATCTCTCCAGCCCCCATCCCACATTCTTGAATGCAAGTTAGCATCAATGAATTTGTCCTCATTTGCAGAGGAAAGGACTGAAAATTTCTTGTTTGGGAAAGCGGTTTTTTGTTTGGTTTTGTTTTAGTTCCATGGTGCTGTTTCAATGAGATGGAGTGGACAAGGCTGCCATCCAGGGACCCTTAGGAATCTCGTCCTCATTTGTTTTCCTGCCCCTTAAAGGACAGTTTCCCAAAGGTCTTCCTTATGGCTGGCTTTCCTGGGTCAAAGACAAGCATCAGGGTCCTTTGAATGAAGGGTAGATCTCTTGTCAGGTTATGTCTTGCTCCTTTCAGAAGTCGCTGCATAGGCGTCAGTCACACGGGTTTGTAGAAATATCTGTTTAGAAGATGATCAGGATTGAACGTGATTCCCTTGCTCTTTTTAACACACCGTCGTGGATCCCACTTAGAGTGAGCATGGCTCCTTTCATCGTTTTCGCAAGGTTCAGGCCACCCTCTCCTCTTCCAAAGTTCATAGTAGCTGAACTAGGCCTTCTTCACATTTCTGGCTTCTGTGTTTGGTGGGTCACTGACTCTCTGGACAGAATAGGAATCTCTGCTGTCTTATGTCTCTCGTGGTTTTCCCTTGACAATCCATGGCTGGGCTCCTGGCTTCCTCCTTGTGTGGATTTCAAGCACCGAGTCATTGCTCCTCTCAGAGGGCTCCCAAGCTTGGAAACCTGCCAGCGGATTGGATTTTCATTTCCTGAAACTTCAACCAAACCCATAATTCGTGTGACAGACCAACAAGCTAGCAGGAACTCAGAGGAATGAGAGCTGGTACAGCTGGGCTCCTCTGGAAGGACCCTGGGAGGGTGGCCTGGCTAGTCATGCCTGTGGGAGGAAATCAGGGTGCACTAGGTAGACGTCCAAGCTTGGAGTCTGTTTTACAAAGTGGGTGTATAAAAGGCACACCAGTGGGTGACAACTGTACCATTTTAACAGGCATAGGTGTTTCCCACACATTTTAAATGGTGACCCCTCTAGCCGGTATGTTACTCATTTTCCTTTCTCAAACCCAGAAAGTTGTTGACTTTAACATTAGAAAAACCTAGAATCTCTCAACATGACCGGATTCTTCTATTTGTTTGATCTACAAGTGAAGAAATGAGTGACCTGGTGGATTTTTACTGTGACTGATTCAGTGTTCCAAGCCATTATCATCTTTCTTCATTGTAGGTTGTTGATAAAATTAGTTTTTATTTAACTAAGACTACAGTGACATTGTGTACCAGTGCCAGTGGTGTTATTGCTAATTTACTCAAGCTCCCGAGATCAGTATAATCTCTTTTATATCTTGAAAGAGAATTGAGGCGTAGGACTTTCCCAGGTCACGGCTAGTGAGAGACTGAATCTAGGATGGGATTCTAGTCCCACCTAAAGCCTGGCCCCCAGTTTTGTGGCATCTAGCTATGTAGCTCTGCCTACTACTTTCTGTGTATTTAACGGTCAGGCTTGTAGGTGTGTAGTGTAATGTATGCATGTGTATGTGTTTTTGAGTGTGTGTAGGTGTGCATACACATGAGTACATACATGGAGATCCAGAGTGGATGCTGGGTGTCTTCCTCCATCTCTTTCCATTTCAGTGTTTGAGATAGGGTATTTTGCTGAGCCTGGAACTCACAGGATAGGAAATAATGTCTTTATGTCCTACGGATCCTCCTGACTCTGCCTCCCTGGCACTAGGACTGATTACAGGTGGGCACCTCCATGCCCAGACTTTTATGAGGATTCTGGGGTCCAAACTCAGGTTCTCATGCTTGCTTAGCAAGCACTTTTAGTGCCTGGTTCTTCTCCTGGCTTCTGAACACCTCCCAGCCCATCATCCTGTGGATGAGTAAACTCCCCCCCCCCATGATGGTTTCTTAGAGTAGTTTTGGATCATTTCAAGTCCAGATGGGAGGAGTGAAGCAAAGCCCTCATAGGGAGGATAGCAATGAAAAACAGTAATTCAACAACCTCCATTAAGGCAAGATGAGCACCAATGGAGTCAGGAACATCTTAGCAGGTGGAGTGAGCAGGCAGGGAACTTTGTGGTGAGGAAGAGACTTTGATTCTCAACTCAGCAAGGGAAAATGGGAACCTACAGCATGGAGCAGTGTCTATGGATGAGAAATTGGTAAGAGACAGTATAGGTGAGAGAAATCTGGTTAGCCTGACTTTGACAGGGTTTCTACTGAAGGCAAGTCAGGCTCACCAGGTATCCTTTGAGGATGATAGAGGACTATTGAAAATTGGGATTCTCAGTAAACAGATTTATCAAGGTTTCATTAAACTAGATTTTATTGAGGGAGTGTGCAAAGGTTCAGAGGATGGCTTGCTTTAGAAAGGGACTTGTTGCTGATGGCATCTCTGCTTAATATTGACTTTTCACACATGACTGCCTAGGAAATGACCCAGGGACTTCTTTTCATAACCACACATCATCGAGTCGGTCAAAGTAATTAGGTCGGCATGTTAGGGCTTGGGATAGTAAACAGGTTGGGGGGTGGATTTGTATATCATTCACTGTTTCTTCCTTGTGATGGGTAGCTGACAAAACAGCTTACAGGAAGGACTTATTGTGGATCATTGTTCAGGAAATGGCCTAGGACCACCTCCTGTCTGCATCAGTGGGAGCTTGAAGCTTCTCGCTGTCTTCTCGTAGATCAGGAAGCAGGAGCTCTAGCCAGAAGCAGAGCCAGGGAATAGAGCTGGCCTGTAGAGCGCAAGTCCCATGCGGTCCTAGCCTATGTCCAAAGGTTCACGCCCTTCTGAAATAGCACACTAGCTGGGGTGTTATTTCACATTGCTATAAGGAACTTTTTTAATTAATTAATTAATTAATTAAAGATTATTTATTTATTTATTAAAGATTTCTGTCTCTTCCCAGCCACCGTTTCCCATTTCCCTCCCCCTCCCCCAATCAAGTCCCCCTCCCTCGTCAGCCCAAAGAGCAATCAGGGTTCCCTGCCCTGTGGGAAGTCCAAGGACTGCCCACCTCTATCCAGGTCTAGTAAGGTGAGCATCCAAACTGCCTAGGATCCCACAAAGCCAGTACGTGCAGTAGGATCAAAAACCCATTGCCATTGTTCTTGAGTTCTCAGTAGTCCTCATTGTCCACTATGTTCAGCGAGTCCGGTTTTATCCCAGGCTTTTTCAGACCCAGGCCAGCTGGTCTTGGTGAGTTCCCAATAGAACATCCCCATTGTCTCAGTGTGTGGGTAAACCCCTCGCGGTCCTGAGTGCCTTGCTTGTGCTCTCTCTCCTTCTGCTCCTGATTTGGACCTTGAGATTTCTGTCTGGTGCTCCAATGTGGGTCTCTGTCTCTATCTCCTTTCATTGCCTGATGAAGGTTAATATTCAGGAGGATGCCTATATGTTATTCTTTGGGTTCTCCTTCTTATTTAGCTTCTCTAGGATCACTAATTATAGGCTCAATGTCCTTTGTTTATGGCTAGAAACCAAATATGAGTGAGTACATCCCATGTTCCTCTTTTTGGGTCTGGCTTACCTCACTCAGGATAGTGTTTTCTATTTCCATCTATTTGCATGCAAAATTCAAGAAGTCCTTGTTTTTACTGCTGAGTAGTACTCTAATATGTATATATTCCATACTTTCTTCATCCATTCTTCCATTGAAGGGCATGTAGGTTGTTTCCAGGTTCTGGCTATTACAAACAATGCTGCTATGAACATAGTTGAGCATATACTTTTGTTGTATGATAGGGCATCTCTTGGGTATATTCCCAAGAGTGGTATTGCTGGGTCCAGGGGTAGGTTGATCCCGAATTTCCTGAGAAACCGCCACACTGCTTTCCAAAGTGGTTGCAAAAGTTTGCATTCCCACCAGCAATGGATGAGTGTACCCCTTTCTCCACAACCTCCCCAGCAAAGGTGTTTTTTATTTTAGCCATTCTGACAGGTGTAAGATGGTATCTTAAAGTTGTCTTGAAAGCACATTACTTACTAAAGCTTAGGCAACCCTGTGAGACTCATGTAGAAGAGTCCAAGGCAACTGTCCCTGGTGTTCAGTTGCAGGCCACCAGTTCCACGGCAGGTGCCTTGAGGAACACACCCATAGAGTTCCTCTAGAAAGGGTGTTTCTGGTCCTGCCAGCCACTCCTCTGCTGTCCCGCTCTCTGAAGACCCCCTTCCATGGACATTTGCAGGGAACTCCATCTTATAAATGTGTCAGCCATGGTACCCACTTTGCAGAGTCAGGCTCGTTCAGTTACCTGGCCAAGGATGACTCTAGGAAGGGGCACAGGTAGAAGGCAGCCCCAGGTCTTTGCCTTCTAGGCCTGCCGTTGCCCTCTGTAGGGTGGGGATTTTGATGTTTCTCTTTGATGGTCTTGTGTTTTTCTCCCATGAATCTTCCTTTTGTTGAATGTAACTGGGAGGAGCCATTATTGTTTCCCTGCTGAGAACCATGTAAGTGAGGAAGGACTTGGAATTCCAGGTTCAGCCATGGGTGCTCCTGTGTAGACAGGGCCATCTGCCTGTCCCCACTTCTTCAAGGCCAGGCTCTCTTGGTCGCAGTAGTTCAACTTGTCTCCCAGTCCCACTCATGAGTTTCTCTGTGTCCCATGGCATAAACACCCCAGGGATGAGGAGACCTGTGAAGGTGGAGGTGGAGTGAAGGCTCAAGGCCAGGGAGAGCTGCAGCTTGCTCTAGGACAATGTCACCTTCACCTAGAGTCCTCCAAAGCCAAACTGTACTGAAACATTACCGTGTGTGCTTTCCACCAGGGCACCTGGAAGAAGCCAGACACTCATCTCCTCATGCTGCTGACACAGCCAGGATGGCTTTGACATCAGTAAGTGGTTGATTCTTACATTGCTGCCCGTTTCCATATTCCTTTGTTCCTCTTCCACAGCTGTGAGCAGGTGGCCCTTTGTTCAATGTCTCTGAATTAGTCACTGTTCCGTCACTGTGAGGGGACACTGTGACTAAGGCAATTCTTACAAGAGGAAGTGTTTAACTGGGAGCTTGCTTACAGTTTCAGAGGTTTAGTCCATTATCAGCTTTGTAGGGAGTACAGTGGCATGTAGGTAGTTTCTGCAGCAGTAGCTGAGAGTTCTGTATCCTGATCTACAGGCAACATGGGCGTTTGAAACCCAAAAGCCCATCCCCAGTGATACACCAAGGCCACACCTCCTAATTCTTGTATTCTTTTCAAAGAGTTCCACTCCTAGTGACTAAGCATACAAATATATGACCCTATAGGGGCATTCTTATTCAAAATGCCACAGTTATGTGGGAAAGGGTGAGGGCAAGGATGGAGCCCAATATGGCACGGAGTGTCTGGAAAGCCATGTTGGGCAGAAGCAGGGTTGGTACACTCTGTGTGTGTTCCCTTCCTCCTTCAAGGCAATAGGTGTGCCTACAGGAGAGGAGGGATGGGGCAGAGAGCATCAGGTTAGGGAGGAGGGTTTAAGACAGCCCTACGAGTGTGTGCCTCTCGATGACTGGGGAACAGCCACACCTGCATAAGGCGTTTGCTTGTCCATTCTTGCTGGGAGCCCATTCCCTAGAGCTATAAGAGTCTTGAGCTCTACCGACTGAGCTAGTTGGTCGTGTTCCCTAGAGCAATAAAAGCCATTGTTTTTGTCATCCTCAAGCCTGACCAGTCCACTTTAGAAATCCCACATTTATGGATACTTACTGGCTAATAAGAATAATTTTCAGGGTTCTAGGAACCTAAGACACATTCCAGTGTTCCATTTTAGTGGGTCTCTGATATTTAAGGTTGTTTGTTTGTTTGTTTTTACTAGATCTCTTTTTAAAAATATTTATTTATTTATTTATTTATAATGTATACATTATTCTGTTTGCTTGTATGCCTGCAGGCCAGAAGAGGGCACCAGACCTCATTATAGATGGTTGTGAGCCACCATGTGGTTGCTGGGAGTTGGACTGAGGACCTGTGGAAGAGCAGGCAATGCTCTTAACCACTGAGCCATCTCTCCAGCCCACTAGATCTCTTTACAATTTTTAGAGCTCCATCCGGACAAAGTGTTTGGCACATCTTGGCCTTTCCTCCTAGGAGGGGAGCCTACTCTGAGGCTATTTGGATCTGGGCCAGACACTCACCTGATTTTTGAATCTGGAGTGTTCTGTTTAGATGAGAGATGGCTTTCACTGTCCCACCTCTCTAGCTTCAAGTCACAATCTTTGGACTCTCGAAGGAGAGGGCTGAGTTACTAATCGCAGATTATTAACCTTGGAGTATTCATGTTGCCATGCTTAAAATTCTCAACCTTTAGGCCAGAAAGACAGCTCTATAAGGTAAGAGGTGACCTGCATTCAATATTTGGAACTCACAGGGTGGAAGGAGACAACTGATCCTCACAAGTTGTCCTCTGATCCCTGTTTACACACATGTGCAACACACACAATGCATAAATTAGCTTTAAAAAAAATCTGAACACTTAGTGACCCCTACTAAGGATATCTGCTTCCAGAGGATGGTGCCTCATTATTCCTGAGGTCTGTGAGAGAGCCTGAGCAGAAAGGGGGCTGGAGAGGTCTTAGGTAAGAACCATTAGACATGGATGAAGTGGGATCTCCAGAAGAGGTCCAGCCACTGAAAGAATGAGGAGAGTGGAAATAAGAATGCCGAGCTACCAAGTTCTGAGGGACTGCCAAGTATGGGAGTGCAGCCTGGGGAGGGTCATGCGAAACGGACTAAGTAAAAGGATTGCTTTTTTCACATCTACACAGCACACAGTTGGGCCCCCAAATTCCCCTAAAAGGGCACCTGAACCCTCTGCACCAAGATGCCCATACTAGATAGGGTTACTTACGCTGAGCTAACAACACCCTGGTGAGGGTAGGTGGGTAAATGTTTGCCAACTCCAGCTGCATGGAAGAAGGGGCCCTGGTAGGAATAGCCGGAGGAGCCTGCATCTTGGGTTCATTCTAGCGGATTCTCAGCTCAGCTGAAAAGTGTGCACTTACCACACCTAAGGTTGTAGACAGGAGCTGAATGTGGTCTCTTCAGCAAGTGAGTTCTCAGACATGATGTGTTCTGATTCAGCCTGGCTTGTGATTTCACATCTCAGTGCTCGGGGGGTAACCTGGAGGAGGAACCAGAGCAATGGGATTCTAGCTTAGTGACTGTTGACTCTAAACTTGTATTCATTTTTGTCTTTGATTTTTTTTCTATGGAATCTCAATTATCAGTCCATGTTTCTTTATTTCAAAGAACAAATAAGAGAAACAAGTGAACCAGGAAACCAAAGCCACGAAACACATACTGTTAAGGATTCTAGTTAATTCAGATACAGAGTCTAATCATTCTAAGCAAGTAGTTGCAATACCATAGTTGGTGAATATGCTGGCTCTCTCCCTGTCATGCTGCTAACTTCCCAAACTTTACGGTGCATGAGAGATGTAACTGCTGGATCTCTTTTTCCATCCTTTAGGGGTCACCTCCAGGAATTGGACCTTACTATGAGAACCATGGGTATCAGTCTGAACATTTCTACCCGCCGAGGCCACCTGTGGCTCCCAATGGCCACAACCTGTATCCAGTCCAGTACTACCCGTCTCCCGTGCCCCAGTATGCCCCGAGGGTTACAACACAGGCCTCAGCACCTGTCATCCATACACAGCGCAGGTCCTCAGGGACACCGTGCACCTCAAACTCAAGTAAGACTCTTCGGCATTGTTTCTGGATCTGCCTTCTCTTGGGATCTTTTATTCCCCCTATATGTTGTCACTAACTCTGCGCTGGCAGCTAGAGCTGTCTGCCTTCCACTCTGTAGCTGGTCAGGGCTGTGGCACTAGCCTCACCTCTTCTTAGGCAGGGAGAGACCTTACTCTCCCCTGGGCTTTTGCTATAGCACCACTGTGTGCTTGCCTAGCTCAGTGGGTCTTTTGGTACATGGTTTATTATTCTTGCCTCTGTGCTTTTGCGTGTGTTGTCTTGAATCAATAGTAAGCACTCGAGGTTAGGAGTCTTACGTGTTATTGGTGTGCCCAGAAGACAGAGGGTTCAAGGTTAAGATAGCTCCTGCGGCTAGCCAGAGACATGTTACCACTCTCATGTCTGCCAGTGCTTGCCCCCAGCAAAAGGGTCTCCCCCACAAGGGGATTTCTCTCCTTCCAGGGTCTGCCTGTATCCTTTCTATGGGAGCCAGGCAGCTGTGGCATGACTGCTCTCCCATTCCCAATCACTTCTCTGTGTTTAGAAGACACGTTGGGAAGAGCACAGGAATGGATGTATCAGGTCCTCAACCCCCCTGTAATCCCAGAACCGTGCTGAAGGTTGAGTATGAAAGCTGAATGTCTTTACCCTGTCCTTGGCCTTTGTTCTCAGGTTATTCTCTCTCCAGATTCTTTACCCCTGTGTCCCCCCATGTTTTAATTCAGACTGTTGCCAGTGTCTATGTGGTGTAGAGGATAGATAGAAGTGGCTCTACTGATAAATTAGTTTTTTAGATTTAATTTTCATTTATGTGTGTGAGAGCGTGTATGCTACATGTGTGCAGGTGCCTATGGAGGCCAGAAGGTGTTAATCTGGAGCTGGAGTCGTGGGTACTGCGGGTGGTTGTAAACCACTCAACATGAGTGTTGGGAACTGAACTTGGGTCCTCTGGAAGAGCAGTAGGTGTTCCTAACTGATGGGATCTCTCCAGCTCTGCACAAGCTCTTAACAGATAGTTTCTGTTTTATGAAATGAGCACCAATCTGTATATGTCATGTTTACTTCAAGTTTGATAGGGAAGAGAATTCTGTGGGCCACCGATCACTTCATCAGCCATCAGGTGATAGGCCTTAGGCCTCCGGGATCTGTCCGTCCTATTTAGACCTTTCTGGCTCTCCTGCTGTCCCCTGCCTACTTCTCCTCCACTACTTGACCCTCTGTGTGGCTCTTCTGTCCTTTGCTCTGCTCCACCTCTATTCTCTTGCCCTCTTCCCTGTCTCTACAAACTCCTTTCGTTCTAGCCCAGCCAGGGTCAGCTAGACCGAGGTGCAGAATGCATGGCCATTCACACATCATGGTGGCTGGAAGAAAGCCAGGGTGAGGAACCTGTTATTTGTCAGAAGTCAAAAGGCCTATACAAGGTTGCACCCCCAAAAGACTGCCCTGCTATCAGCGGCCAACTCAGAAGGCAGAAGGGTCCCAGTGTACCTCACTGAATACGTCTACATTCCAAGGGAGTAATCAGGAAGTGACAGACATGGGAAAAATATGTTAGTTTCCTGCCAGTTGCCTATATATAGGCAGGATACACCCTAGGGTGTGATTTTCCACTATAAACCTGCATTGTAAAACCTCTGACTATGCTTGGATGAAATCTGATGGTCAGGCTTTCAGATTGGTGTCTTGGGCTTCCTACCATTGGCTTGCCAAAAGTACAGATTGATGCCCATGTCCCATGGACTGGAAAGTAATTTAGTAACTTTATGTTATTATCTTTTAAACTCCCCTTGACATTGTTTTTAAAATTATGTTACTGGGGCTGGAGTAATGGCTCAGCAGTAAAGAGTACTAGCTGTTCTCACAAAGCACCTGAGTTCTACAACTCCAGCTGAAGGGGATCCAATGCCACCTTCCAGCCTCTGAGGGCATGTGCACACACATACACACACCAAAAAGAAAAAAAAAACATGATGTTCACATATAAGACATAAAAAGTCTACATTTTTTTTGCCAGAATGATCTTGAGCTCTGGAACTGCACATTAAGTTGGAAGCATTAAATCAAAAGTCCCGAGTGTAAGGACATTCTACTTCGGGTTTATCAGTTGCTCTAGCAACTGTCATGGAGTGTTCCCATTTGAGCGGTAGTGTATGCATCTGCAAGAGCCTTTGAAGAATTCAAAGTCAACAGTCCTGTGATGCAGAGATACCACAGGGTTGAGTCAACAGGCTGTGCTGGTAGGGATGGATGTAAACAAACAGTGGCCCAAGACTGAACTGTGCAAATCTGTGCTGTGCTGACCGCAGCTGGTGACACATGCCTGCCCAGAGGTGAAATGGGGGCTTGTTGCTACAGACACGGTCCTGAGCAAACCAGCCAGAGTGTGACTCTGCACATGCCCCAACCAGAACTGAAGGACACCTGATTTAATCTCCCTTACTCATGAGCCAAGTTACTGATTTAGTGTTTGTTTTTTTCCCCTGGCTGAGCTGAGCTAGGCTCCTGAACACGCTAGGCAAGTGTTTACCTCTGAGACACAGGGCCAGCTTTAAGCAAGTTATTTTGTCTCAGGTACAATGGCATGCAGATAAGTTGCCCAAAGAGGAAAGTGTGCTTGGTAATTCATCAGGTGAGCCATCAAGAATTTCTCCTGTGGGTTTCTGGGTGGCTCCACCCTGGCGCCTGAAGGCATAGTCACCTCTCACTGGGTTTTGATAAAATCGCCGCCTGGTGAAGCTTTCAGACCTGAGCCTCTACTGTGAGGTTGCTGGGAGTACAGGTTGCCCGCTTTACCATAGGAGCACAATCCCTGTTGATAGGGATGACGACCAGTCCCCAGGAACTCTTTGAAAGCTTTTATGCCATTAACAGGATGCAGTAACCAGATAAAAGCAAGCCTTCTGGTCCTAAGCAGGTCAGCTTGGGTCTTTTGACTCCATAACTCAAGGTGACCCTGCTCTGCTGACTTCTGGAAGTACACTGCCTGTAACTGGGATTCACAGGCTTGAAGGCACTCTCTAGCCTGGGAGTGTCTGTTTCAGTGATATTTCCCTTGCCCTGTTTCTCTTCCTTTCTTTCAAAGAAACCTCTAGGGACCCCTGAGACTTGGACTTCACCTGGAGAGGGAGTTGTTGGGAGTGATGTGTCCCTCACTGTCAGAGGCCAGGTGTCAGATAAATCAGGGTCCCTTCCCTGACATCTGGTTCTTTCTTCTGATACTTGATGTTATTTTTGGTTCAAAACTCTGTCTAGAGTGCTATCCCTGTTTGCTATGGCTGGAGAAATCAGTGAACTATTAGAAAATAGTTCTCCAAATTATTTTATTCTTAGCTGAATTTTTACTCTTATTTTATGAGTGCCTACACCAATGTATGTGCACCATGTGCATGCAGGGCCCGCGTTGCCAGAAGAGGGCACTGGATCCCTTGGAACTGGAGCTAAAGATAGTTGTGAGTCACCGAGTGTTACCTGGGAACTGAACTCAGGTCTTCAACAAGTGCTTTTAAGCTACTAAGCCATCTCTCCAGTTCCTTGTTTGGGGTTTTGTTGTTGCTTGTTTGTTTTGAACATTTATTTATTTTTGGTGGGTGAGTTTCCACAGAGTATGCAGAGGTCAGAGAAGCATGTTGGATGAAACTCTCTCCTTCTACTATGTAGGATCTGGAAATCAAATTTTCAAAACTTTCTTACCCTGTCTTGGCAAGGTTTGGCAGTCTTTTTGCTTATATCCTGTTTATCCAGTCTGGACACAGTGCATTTTGTCAATGGTCAAAGCAGGGCCAGTTCTTTGCCCAAAGGCCAGTTTTGTCAAAAAGAAAACAAGCTCCAAGTGGAGTGTCTTCAGTACCCAACATTCTCTCTGGAATAGATCGGTGCTGCCAGGACCAATCGTGTCTCACATCAACAGAATCCTAAGTTATTAAATGCTATATTCTACAGTTCTCTAAAGTGGTTCAAGATTACCTATCTATGTGGAATACATCTCTATGTATCTAAAGAACCTGATTAGTATAACTATAAGTATGACAAACATGGATGACTATTGACCTATAATTCTTAATACCAATATAACTTAAAGACTAAGACTTCATATTAAAAATATTAAACAATATTTAAACAACTGTGCAGCAAATGAGTACAATGACCTCCAATTTTAAACAGTGTATAAGTATCTTGATCAGGGGTAGAAATGTGTAGTGCAATATGATAAATATACCCCAAAATTGCATCAATATACAAAATAACTTAAGCAGAGGTAGAAGCATGCATACATACAATATGAGAAAATAACTTTGCATAAGTGCACAAATATTGTAAACAGAAATAGGAGCATATTAATATAAGAAATATAATTTGAATTTGTATCAATACAGGAATCTATGCCAATGTAAATAGTGTAAATTGTCTATAAATTCTAGCTCTCATGTAATAATCTAATCTACCTATTATACTATCCCATCCAATCCCTCCTTTTTTTCTTTATCAAATGAGATCCTTGAGCTTACTTCATTTCCATCGCCAAACCTGCACCACTTATAACCAACCCCTAATAGATGTCCCTAATCCTGAGGCCAAACTTTGTTGGGAAAAGGGACATTGTTTTTAGAATTACTTCCAGTTGTTATGAAAATGATGTTATTTTTATGGGATCCTGTAAAAACTAAAAATGATGGTTAACTTTCAAGATTACTGTCTGGTATAATTGCAAATAGTCTCTGAGAAGTCGGTAGGGGTTTTCTGAAGTTCTTATTTGAAGTTCTGGCCAGAACATTTTGTAAGAAGGTGCACCATCTCAGCTAGCCAAGTTGAAATCTTCTTGAGCAGTTTGTAACCCAAAACTGATCTTAAGATGGTGCTATCAGCATGATGACATCATTGTTGTTGTGGGGCCCAATCTTCTTTCTGGAAACTTCAAAGATTACTGCAGGAAAGTTCATTGTTCATTGTGGAGAACTTAAACATTATTCATATAGACATATATTTAACAAAAGTGCCATAGAGACAAAAATATGTCTCACCTGGTATGGGGAGAATTAAAAATTTTTGAAAGCAGAGTTTTGATAATAGTAGTCCCTAAATCTTATCTTCCTTCTGCCCCATACCAGGTCGCTACTGATACAAGGCAGAAATTCTGACATTTTCTTTTAACAACATGCTTGGATTTAGAGAAGGATAGCCACTGTCCAATTTCAAAGCCAGCTTTGATTTTTAAGTGAGTCATGCCTATATTCTGAGAAGCACGGGGATATGTATGTTTAGGTAGAGAAATTGGCATCATAAGTCAGATTTCTCTTTGGTTGGTAATTCTTTCTGGATAGCTATCTTTTCTTCTTTAGGCATCCAGTATCTCTTGGCTTTTTGAAGATGGGTATTTTCCTGAAAAGACAATAACAGAACCCTGCCCCAACCCTTATGAGGATCCCTTACTAGCTGTATGATTGTCACCTCTGTGGATGAGCTGTCATTTCTTTCTCAAGAGGTTTCTCTTTTTTAAGCTGAATCTTTATTAATTTTGAAATACACCAGCTGATTAAATTCAGAAGTGTTTTTCTATTATCCAATGTTTCTCTGCTGCTGTTGTTCCTTTCTCATTAGTGTTAAAAAAAAACCTCAAGGTTAATAAAGCATTATGCAATCTATTCCTGGGGGTATGTTTCATCCCTTTCTGTTTGTTTAACATATTTTTTATAGTTTGATTTGATCTTTCTGTAACTACCTGACCTGTAAGATTGTGTGGTACACCAGTAATATGCTTTATATTATAATAAGCAAAAAAACTGTTTCATTTTCTTAGAGCCATACTCTGGACCATTGCATGTCTTTCTTTATTTGTGCAGGAATACCCATGATGGCCATAACTTCTAATAAATGTGTGATTACTGAGTCAGTCTTTTGCAAACTCAAAGCAGTAGCCCTTTGAAAACCTGAATAATTGTCAATGGTGTGTTGTATACATTTTAATTTTCCAAATTCTACAAATTGTAACACATACATCTGCCAGATTTCATTTCTTTGAGTACCTTTTGGGTTACTCTATGCAGGTAGTGGTATTTGTTTATAGAAAGAACAAGTGGGACATCTCCTTATAATTTATTTAGCTTGTCATGTAATAAAAGAGTCCTTTTTAAACCTTTGCTATTGAAATGGTGCTTTTTAATAAAATTTTGAGGCCTCCAGCACATTTCCAATCAATCAACTTCTCCATTATCTTGTACTAGAGGACCTGACAGACCCGTATGGGATCGGATGTGGGTCCTGATTATATCTTGAACCTGAATAAATAATTAAGTCATTTCTGTATCATCTGGTATGAACTCAACAGTTTTAATATGCAAAACAACTCTTTCTGCATATTATGAATCAGTAACTATTTTGAGAGGTTCTTTAAAATCCCAAAGTACCATAAAAATAGCATAAAACTCTGTCCTTTGGACAGAATTATAAGAGCTTTGTTCCACCTTATTTAAATCTACTGATTTGTAACCTGCCTTTTCTGATTTATTTGCATCAGTGGAGAATGTAGGGGTTCCAATTATTGGTGTGTCACTTATAATGCTGGGAAGAATCCAATTAGCTCTCTTTATAAGGTAAACTCTATCACTTTTGAGATAGTTGTTATTAATTGCTCCCCAAACATTAGTACATGTTCTGTTGTAGGAAGTCAGTTGTTTGTTCCTGGCTGCTTAACCCCAAAATAACCACATAGAAACTGTATTAATTAAATCACTACTTGGCCTATTAGCTCTTGCTTCTTATTGGCTAGCTCTTACATCTTAATTTAACCCCTTTCTATTAATCTGTATATCGCCACGTGACTGTGCCTTACCTGCAAGTTTTCATCTGGCATCTGGTGGGCTACATGGCTTCCCCCTCACTTTACCTTCTTTCTCCCAGCATTCAGTTTAGTTTTCCTTGCCTACCTCTATTCTGCTCCACCAGGCCCAAGACAGCTTCTTTATTAACAAATGGTATTCACAGCATACAGAGAGGAATCCCACATCAACTCCCTTTGCTGTCTAAATAAAAAAAAGGCCCTAACCCAACATAGCAAAATTACATATAAGAAAACAGTTATCAAGCAAGAACTACAGTTACAACATTTATATATGCTTTACCCTTTATCACAACCAAGGAAAGCCACAGCTATCCATTCTTCAACTCCATCAAAGACCCCAAAAGGATACAATATTACCTAAGTTAACAGGAATTACATTGTAAGTAAGTTCCCAAACTCCAGAATTGACAAAAATCTCATTGCCTGGACAGTCACCCAAATTTCCTCTGTAACACTGGAGCATCCATCTTCAGCCTACAGGCCCAAAGTATCCAGCAGAGTCTTCCATGAAGCAGGAAATTTCAAAGACAGTTCTGCCTATATTGGCAGTTTGTCAGCCATATTTTTGTGTCCTACAGAATGTCTATCAGACTCTTTCATGAAGCAGGCACCCCAAAGGATCGTCCCACCCCTAGGCAAGTTCAGCAGTTATTTCTCTGTGGGTCCTGCCTGTCCAGTTCATACAGCACAGCATCAAGCAGTTCCGGCAAGAACAGTCTCGTGCCCAAATGGCTAACCAATGCCATAAGGATCCTCTTTGGTGCCCATTACCCTCCCAAAGCAGATTGGTGCTGCCAGGAGCAGATGGGTCTCATTGTCATGAAAAGTCCTAACTTCTGAAAACATTTTAAATGTTATATTTTGAAGGTCTCTGAAAGATTTGAAGAATACCTAACTGAAATATATTTCTATATATCTAGAAAACTTAACTAACATGACTACAAGGTTGACTATTATAAATGATTATCTTTTAACCTATATTTCTTAATTATACATTACATTTTAATGAACTTCACAAACAAAATACCTTAATCAAGAGCAGAAACATACATATAACAAAATTGACCTAAAATTTGTATCAATAGAGCAAGATCCATACCAGTGAAAATCTCTATAACATATTCCCCTTTAAATGTAAACAAACATTTATAAACAATAATTTAGGGAATTTGGGCATAGTTCTCTCCAAACTGCTTCTTGCTTTTTTTGTTGGGCGAAGTAATTTTTGGAAACTGTTTACAGAGACCTTTCAGATGGTCCTGGTGCATCAAACCACATTAGGCTGGAATGAATCCACAGTTTCTCATCCTCTGTGGAAACAAAAGAAGAATCTCTTTTCCAAAGCAGCATATCTTTAGACCCATATTTTGAAGTCAAGGCACCTTTAAGATATATATGTTGGTTTAGCTTAGCAGCCTGCACAATGATATATCTCTCTGTACTTAGCTCCTTCATAGTAAAAAAAAATTCACAGAAAACACAATAATATACATAATCCAGACTTTCTGTGTATATTCCATCTTTATGTGGTTTATTTTTCTTACTCTATTACTTTTTCTGCAAGTTTAGTCTGTTTCTTTATAGACTTAGTTTTATTTTTTTTTAAAAAATCCATTTACTTCTTTTTATAACTCTCTATACTCTTTTTCTTCTCTCTCCCAAGCCTAGAGGCCTTTATGTCTGAATCTGTCTTATTGTGTATCTGAAATTCTTTTCTGCCCTGGCATGCTTTTAAAATGATAAGCAGCTTGGTCACAGTGGCCCTGGGTGCTGATTCTGCCTCACTTCACCTTTCAGAATGGCAGAGGTACCATTACTGCCAGCTCTGGAACCATCAGGTAGGAGTTGTGCTCACCACTTTAACTCTGAGATGAAGCATGCAACAATGAACCCTTTTTATTTGAATAATAGCTAAATATGAGATACAGATCACTGCACGGCCTGGAATTATCCCTGTGTGTGGCAGTGGGAATTCATCATGCTTTCCTACCTGTGTACTCCTAGCAGACCAGATCCCATTGCCTGTTCAGATGAGGGGCACTGAGCTGCAGGCATGATCTCAGGTACTTTTCTCATAACCCCACGGGGGCATACAAGCACCTGGGCCCATAAACCCCATTCAAGTGTCCCATAACTGAATCATCTCCCAAAAGAGTTAGAGCCATTTGTGCTGGTAAACCAGGAAGCTGCTGCTTTGAAACTGCATGTTTTTTTTAAATTAATTAATTATTAAATCACTGCTTGGCCTATTAGCTCTTGATTCTTACTGGCTAGCTCTTACATATTAATTTGACCCATTTGTATTAATCTGTATATCTCCACATGGCCTGAAGGGTTGGTGATTGTTTTTTTGTAGTACCTTATAATACACTTCTCAGTAACATGAGTTGGTTTATGTTCCATCTCTGAGACAACAGGAATGTTAATCTGAGTTTTGCATTGCTGCAACAGATCACAGTCCCTTAGATAGACTGCTATATTAGCCACATATGGCTTGCGTCTTCCTCTCTGTCCTTCTGGCTCTATGCATTGAACCCATCTCATGTTTTGTTTTACTTGAGATATGGTTTCAATTCCTAGAAATTGAACATCTGCCTCCTGAGGAGGTCAATTCGGATGGCAAGAATCTGGAGTAGTAATATTCACATCTGCACCCATGTCCAATAATCCTTCAATTACAATGTTATTTATTTATACTCTCAGTTTTGGTCTTTGATCATGTATAGAAGTCTTCTAAAATATGTGTTTTCTATTTTCAATTGGATTTTTTTATTCATCCTTCATTTCTATTCTATCATCCAGTGCAATATGGGATTTTACAACAAGCACTGGATTTTTTAATTTTCCTGGAAGGCATGTCCTCCACAGTGACTGAGAATGACTGGGCAACATTAAGCCTGGAGGTCTGTAAGAGGCCCCCTCCATGGTAATGGGTTGCCTTTTGTGTCTCTTGGTGATCTACATTCTTTGGTCCAATATCAGCCTTTGCTGCATCTTCTATATAATCCAGAAGATTGAGACCATCTATTTTTGCCATTCCCAGAGGAAACATTATTTCTAGGAATGCCTTGTCTACAATCCCTTCTCAGATGTCCTCTTCTACCACAATTAAAGCATTTGTTATTTTGATATCTATTCATATCTTTGGAAATTGCTTCTTCCACCCAAACCTCAGTATTATAGTCAAATGGCCTAACATTGACTATGTGCAGGATCCTTTGGTTCTGATGTTACCTTTAAAGACCCAAGTATCTTTTTGCATTCTAAGTTTTCATTTTCAAAAGCCAGAGATTCAATAAGTACTCATCTACATTTTTCATGTTACCCCTATTTGTACAGCTTTATTTAATATTTGTAAAAAGTCACTAAAGGTTACTCTTAGGTCTTGCATGATCTTAGTATATGATTCAATTCTTCTTCCTATTCTTGAATCCTGTCTCATGCATTCAAGGCTGGCACAGGGACAAGATGTGTTCATTTTAAATAGCTTGACTTTGTGGATCAGCATAACAACCCTCACCAATAATTAGATATTGGGAAACCTAAAATCCTTTGTCCCTACCTTTCTGTTCTAGGACTTTAGCCTCCTCTCTTCCATATCACTTCCATTGTGACTGCAGCCCATCTTTTAGTACCATTGAGACTAATTGAAGCCAATAAAATATGGAATAACCCTATTATTTGAAGCCCATGTCTTTACCATCTCCCAACAAATGGTGAATGCATGCCATAAGATACTAATGCTTGCTTATTTTTTTTTTTTAGATATTTCATACCTATAGGTTTCAATTTACATTCTTTGTTGCATTTTGGCATTGAGTATTTGTTGGCTTTTCAGAGGCAATAACAGAATAAGTAGCTAAAACTCTTAATAAGTCATCTTTGACTATGGGAGGTACTGGTGATGCTAAATCCTTTGCCTGTACTTCCTCTCCTTGCTTATCAGTTCTGACAAATTCCTCAATCAATTCAAATCTTTTTGCCACTGTATATGTAATGCTTGAATTTCTTCACCTGTGAATATTTCTAATGATTTCATCAAATCAATTAATTTCTGATTCTCACTTTGCACATATGATTCCAAGGTTTTAAATTTTTTCTGTTAATGATATTTTCTCATCCTTAGATATTATTTGGATGGCATGCAGATTGTCTTCCTGGAGATATTTCTATCTGCTAGCTTATCATAACTTTTAAACAGATTTTAATTGTCAATTTCAACAGTATGAATCCTTTTAGATAATCTCTCAGTATCCTTTTGTAAAGTTTCATAAGCTATTGGCATGGATTGAATTTTGCCTGTCAAATTAAGGTTATCATTTTCAATTGTATAAATTCTTTCAGCTAAAGACTGTATCCATCCTAAAAGTTTCTCATTCTTGACTCTGTTATCAAACCATTTCTTTAAGTATATAATATGAAGAACAAAACTAATAGCTGCCATGATCACAAAAATATGTGTACAAGGTAACTCAGATAGCTCTTGGCAGAATTCCATCCATAGTAGAAACAAAAGGGTTCTTAAATTCCTGGATGATGATATTGTCTGCAATTATCTTGGGGTTGGTTTAAAATTTTTAAATTTATTTATTTATTTACTAATCAAATAAACTTCCCTCCATTATAATTTTCAGAAAATTATTGTAGGAGTAATAATCTTGATTGGCCAGCAGCTGTCTTAGTTGTGGCAGGAAGGCAGGTCCTAGATCAGTACCTGAATTACCTGAGACTTAATTACTAACAAATTTAGTTAATTTCGTAAGAGCAGCACATCTGCATAAGGAGGTTTGAGTTGGGCAGACTATCCAGGAACCTAGAGCTTGCAGGCAGTTGTGAGCTGTGAGGTTACTGGCTGGAGCTTGGGCCAGGCATTTTCGGATCCAAACTGCGAACACAAATCTGTATCCAGGAGCAGGATTAGAGCCCCTGTTACCGGAGTCAGAGCTCGGCCTGATCAGAGAAAGCTGGCAGAAGCAAGAGAAGCCACGGAAGTGTTGTGGCAGAAAACCCGGGGTGGCAGTAACTCAGCCGCTTAGTAGGTGGGACCAAGTCAGGCTGGAGCAAGCTGGTGTGAAATTGCTAAGCTGCTGTGGGCCAGCCCAGCCAAAACTTGCACAGCTGTGTGCCAGAGGGGTAGTCCAGCTGTGTGGGGTGGAAGAAGGCCATGGGGGCCTGGGCAGGGGCCTGGCAGTGGCGTGGATTCAGACCACGCAGGCGCCAATTTGTTGGCATACGAATAAGTTCCACAGTAGCCTGGAATGGAGTATAACAAAGGTTTGTTTATCTGGGGATAAACTCACAGAGTAGCAATCTGCAGTTCTCTCCATGCGCTGAGAACTGGAACTGAATCCAGCAGCCAAGAGGCCCATGCATGCTTTTCATCTGCATTTATAGTACACGAGACCATGCCCAAATTGGGCTGGTATCTTAAAGGCTATTGACTGAGTGACTGAAGGAGTTCCACAACAAAGGATAGGTGTTCTGCCTAGAGCACCCCCTGGCAGCCTCAGGATACTTTGGGGGGACAACATTATGTGACTCAAACTTGCAGTTGCTAAAATGAGGCAACTCTCTTCTTTGAGTTGTTTTTTTATGTGCACATTGGCCTATTTTCAGACCCTTCCTGTGATGTTCTGTGGTATTTTAAGAGCTTGGCTTTGCTGGACTTCATTTCAAACTGTAGGTTCAGTTTCCATTTCCCCAAGCATGTGTTTTGCACTACAGAAGCATCAAGAAGCCAGGTGGTGGTGGCACATGCCTTTAATCCCAGCACTTGGGAGTTTGAGGTCAACCTGGTCTACAAGAGCTAGTTCCAGGACAGGCTCCAAAGCTACAGTAAAACCCTGTCTCTAAAATGCAAACAAAACAAAACAAAAACCAAAAAAAAAAAAAGAGAAAGAAATATGTGTGGAATATCTCAGTGGTAGAGCACTTGTGTAGCATAAGTGAAACCCTGAGTTTTATCTTTAGCAGCAAAAAAAAAAGGAAAAAAAAACAAATGAATAAATTAGTTTTTATTCTTTCCTAATGTATCTAAATGGCCCCACGTACAGTAGCTTAACTAGGAATTTTAACTTCATGATGGTGTGGAAGTGTACTCATAAAGTCATTCCACTTTTTAGTTTCAGTGTGGTAGTCTATGGGGTGCATGCAAAATCCAGCACCTTATTATATGAACAGACATCTATCTGGGTGATTTTCCCAGCTATAGGAAATGTAAGAATTCTAAGCAAGTTTAAATGTGCCCACGTTAAGATGGACTGTTGGTTATGTATAGCAAGTGTATTTTGGACTTGGACTTCTAATCTCTTTCCCCTCCTGCTTCTTCTCCTCTTTTTTGGTATTTTGGGATAGGAACACATGTATTTTAGGCTAGTATTAAATTCCCTCACCTCTCCTGCTCACCTCCCCAACTACTGGGATTATAGACAGACGTGCATTTATGCCCAGTTTGACTTGTGTTATTTTTCAAGTTGAATGACTCCGTGGTAACTCTGTGGGATACTGAGGAGCATCAACACTTGATGCATGGTGGAAGGACGTCTTCTCACAGCACTAACCTGAGCATCTCTCTATTCTGCAGAAACCAAGAAGTCGCTGTGTGTTGCCCTTGCCCTGGGCACTGTCCTTGTGGGTGCTGCTGTAGCTGTTGTTTTGCTTTGGAGGTTCTGTAAGTTTTGGGCTGGGTGCTGCCACTGTGTGCATGGCTATGACTGTAACCCTGCTCCCCAGGCTGAAGGAGTCACCTGATGCCTCCCAATTAGGTTTTTTCCTTCTGGACAAGGCAGCCCTTTCCTCCATGTACCCATGAATCTGTGCTTTGCTTTCACTACCCTGTGGCTTGGGAAATCCTAGAAATCCTAAACTAGTTCTCCCATCCAAGTACCAACCATGCTGTACCCTGCTGGGGCATGTTTAAGGAGGCATAGCCATAGCCTGACCCTTGGATATCACTGCACAACTGTGGTATCCTTGGCTGCCAGTCCCCTTCCTATGCCACATCTTGTAACTGAAGCCTTTTTAAGTGGCCTGGAGTGATGTAGACTCATGTGCACCTAGTGGACCACTGAAGCCCACGAGATGACAAAGAGGAGGAAGCGTGACGGCTCCCCTTACCCAAGCACCCTTCCCATTGGCTCTGCAGAAGAGTGCCCAGTGCTAGCTCCATGTGTGTGTAGGTGGCAATGATATATCCCTTTCTTATGAGGAGGCAGTTTCTTCTATTCACTGGGCTTGAGGGTGGATGGCAAGCTTTTTATGGGCTCTACAGTTTCTTGGATGCTCAGCCTGATGAGTCTCCCGCCCTTTCTTCCTTTAGTTCCAGAGGATAGCAAGTGCTCTACATCTGAGATGGAGTGTGGGTCTTCGGGTACCTGCATCAGCTCTTCTCTCTGGTGCGACGGGATCTCACACTGCCCCAATGAGGAAGATGAGAACCGGTGTGGTGAGTTTGGTGAGGAAGCACTGGGCTTGCTACGTTCGTCATATAGCAGCAGCTGGGGGACAGCCAAGCAGGGTTCTGTTCAGCCCACTGATACGTCTTAGCATAACTACACTCAGAATTGTGTTCCTGGCCCTGAAACACACAGAGTGATGGGGAGGTGACAAAGTCAGAAAGGACTCAGTCAGGATGGCAGTTCAAACAAGCAGGCTGTTGAAGATACAAGGTTTGTGTGCACTATGTATTCATCACGCATATATGAACAATCCCCACCACCACACATACACACACACACACACACACAAACTGCAGTGTTTCCACCTGTTTACCATACCTTCTTGGATGGCCGCTTTAAGAATTCTTTGCAAAGATGTCATTTCATTTTTCATGGGAGTCTGAGCACAACTCCCTTGTCCACAGGGCTCATGGCTGAGCAGCCCACCTGTGTTGACATGCTGCTATGACCAGTCACTTCCTGGTGGTCAATCCCATCTTGTACCCAGGATGCAATGCTTAGGTTGTGAGTGGAGAGGTAGAATACCTTCTTAGATTCTGAGCTGCTGGGAAGACATTTCTGTGTTCAAGATTTGGGTTTGTACAGTTTGCAGAGTTTTCATATGGAAGGGGCAAATGACCTGGCATGATATGTGCCCTGTATAGATGGGAATAACTTACTTTCATGCTTTTAAATGTAACATGTATAAGAATATGCATGGAGCATTCCCAAGAGTAGGGCATATACGAGCATGCACTTGCCCAAGTATCAGAACCCACCAATTCCTGTTTGATTTCTTTGAGTCTTTCTCAAAACTGTCAGGAAAAAAAAACCTGAAGAACTGTGATATGACTGTGGTCAACAGCCCCGTGGTAAGTGCTTGAGGATCATTGGCAGCTAATCCTAAGTGTTCTCACCACAAACGAGAGAAAGGACCTAGTAAGAAGGAGGGAGGTGAGCACATACAATTGTTAGTGGTGATGTTTCATGATGGACACCACAAACATATACATTCACTTATTATTTATAGCTCTGAAAGACTTAGGAAAAAAATACTAACACTTAAAAATATCTTGCTGGGACCTGTTTCTATGATGTTGCCTCCTCTTGCTCCTTATCAGTGTTCGAGAACAGATGGGAAGGAAGACAGCCACCACGCGGGCAGTTCCATCATTAACTGTGGAAGCATATAGTCTGAGCTACATTTAAACACTTTAATTTTGAACGTACTCGTAGACCTGCAGAGAAAGGCCACTCTGCCTCCAGCAATCACCTGGGCACTAACACACACTGATCACTGGACCTCTTCCCTGAGAGCCAGAGCCACGAATTTGTGTTGAATTTTATTTTTCCCTGGTGTGACCTTATGGGTTTGACAAAGACTCAGCAGTGACTGTGTATCTACATCCAGATGCCCTGCCCTAAGCATACTGTGCCCTGCACATTCCTCTGCCTGCGGTGTCTCCTCTCAGCCTCAGGTCTTTGACTACCTCCATAGCTTAGTTTTTCCAGAATGTTCTGGAGTGTGTGTTCTGGAAGTTGCATACTTTTCAGATTGGCTTCATTCTTTCTGCACTATGTAGTTGGGATTTTCATGGCTTTGTGGTTTCTCCTGGGTAATGAGTGATATCCTATTGCCTAGCATGTAGCAATGTGTGTATACCACATAAGTGTAATGTCACAGAAGGCAGGAATAAGGACGTTAGATCTCCTGGAACTATAGTTCTGAGCTGACCAACATGGGTGCTGAACTTGGGTTCTCTACAAGAGCAGTATGTGCTCTTAGTGGCTGAGTCATCTCTCCAGGCCTTGGGTTTTCTAGTCTGGACTCCTCATATGCTTGGAGTTGTCCGATCTGTTGGCTGCTGTGACTTCCTTTCACTTTGTGTCATGCCTCTAAGACCCCTTTGTGTGTGGCTTCTGTCAGAGCTTCATTCCTTGTGGCCTCTGTCAGGGCTTCATTCCCACTGACAACTGAATGACTTTCCACCATGTTGCTTGGCTATGACATCCAAAGATGATCACTAATGGGCTGTGGGCCATTTCCATTCAGAATTCTTTTAAAATGATTTCTATCAGGGAAACAGGGGTTCACGGTCCTGTGTGCACAACCATGGCCTTAGGAAGAAGCTGGGAACATGTGCATGGACAGTGTGGGACTGGACAGCCTCTGGAAGATGTGGATTGAGAGTCAAGAACTTATGAGCTCTCTTTCTCCCTGGGCAGTTCGTCTCTATGGACCAAGCTTCACCCTCCAGGTTTACTCATCTCAGAGGAAAGCCTGGTATCCCGTGTGCCAGGATGACTGGAATGAGAGCTACGGGAGAGCAGCCTGTAAAGAAATGGGCTACAAGTAAGTATGGTGCCTTCCATCACAACGGCACTGGCAGCAGGCAGACCATTTCTCCAACTCTGTATGTCCCGGGCACTGGATGCTGTAGACACTCGTTACCCTCCAAAAGCTGATCCTACAACCAAGGGCAACCTCAGCCTAGGCTCACTGCCACCTGTCCTGCGATCTTTCCTGGCTACTGGGAATGCCCATGCAGTGCTGGAGTCCCAGGACGAGGGACGTTAGACAAAGGCAATGGTCATTTTCTGTCCCTGGAACTTTTCAGATGAGCTGAGTCTTTGCTCTGTTCACTATAGGCAGGAGCCACTGAAGGCTCTGGGTGTGGAAGAGACCTGAGCAGAACCACACTTAAGAATTCTTTTCTGCCAACTGGTAATGGTTGCACAACTTTAATTCCAGCACTCAGGAGGCAGAGACAGTTAGATCTCTGAGACTGAGGCCAGCCTGGTCTATAAGAGTGAGTTCTAGGACAGCAAGGGCTACACTGAGAAACCCTGTCTCAAATAACCAAAGAAGAAAGAATTCATTTCTGTGTGCAGCAACCAGGGTTGAGAAGGAACAATTCCCGCCATCCCTTCCCGGCCAGGGGCTCCAGCATTGCCCAGCTTCTTCTGCTATAACAAAACACTTGAGGCTGGGTACTTTGTAAGGAATGGGGATTTATTTTAGCCCACTATTCCGGAGGAAATCAAAGATCATGTGTCGGCTTCTGGTGAAGGCCTTGTACTGTTTCACCTCACGGTAGAAAAGAGCCGATGAGCACATGTCAGGCGGGTATTGAGGGGACTAGATCTGCTGTAACAACCTGCTCTGGAGAGACTTAAATCAACCCCTTAGAAAGGCATTGATCCCTTTATGAGAGACAAGTTGCTGTGACACAAGGTTACTTAAAGTTCCTATTGCCTCTCAACACTGCTGCATCAGAGACCTCTCAGTGTGGAGCTGGAGCAGGTGAACCACATCCAAACTACGGCTCTCACGAAGCCTGGCAAGCCTCAGGCCTGGGAAGAGAGTTATGATTCTAATGGGGATTTCTCTTCCATGGGGCAGTTGTGAGATCCTATACACACTAGGGCATTCTATTTGCCAGTTCTCAAAGGTGAATTGCTATTTGAAATGAAAAGTTGACATCTCGGCTAACGAGACACTTCAAAATGCCACCATATGGGGCTGGGGAGACAGCTCAGTGGGTAAAGTGCTCACCACAAAAGCATGTGGACCTCAGGTTGATCCCCAACACCCCCATAAAGGCCCACATGAAGGCAAACTGTAATCTCAGTGATGGAGAGGCAGAGACAGGAGGATCTCTGGGGCTTGCTGGCCAGCCAGCCTAGCTGAATTGATGATGTCCAGGTCCTGTTGGAGAGTCAAGCTCAAAACACAAGAGGAGAAGAGGCCAGAAAGCTGATTCAGCAGTTAAGAGCACTGGCTCTCCTTCCAGAGAGTCTGAGTTCAGTCCCCAGCACCCACATAGGGGTTCACAACCATCTGTAACTCCTGTTCCAGAGGACCCAGTGCCCTCACCTGGCCTCTGAGAGCAGTAGGCTTATGTTTGATGCACAGACATACGTGCAGGCAGACACACATAATAATAATAAATAATAAACAGAAGGTGGAGAGCAATTGAGGGAAATGCTCAGGGTTGACTCTGGTCTCCACATGCTCACATATATCTTGTGTACACAGAGACACCTCCAGATCCAGAACCAGTGGGGATTTTATAACAAGGCAGACTAACAACTGTACATTTTATTAGACTGTGTGTAATTGGGCATCTTTAGCAGCCCATTGTCCTGGCTAACTCTGTGTCTGAAACACAGCTGATGAAAGATTCTGACTTTACAAGTCAAGGTTTCTGGAGTTCACACAGCATGGATGAATCTGAACTTAGGTTTTGTTTTCTGGAGCATCCAGGTGTTCCTTCTATTGTAGCCATGCTCCCAGGTTGGCTTTGTGATGTGGGGCATACTCTGTGAGCTCATATGCTTAAAACATCATTTTCAGTAAGATTTTCTGTCATCTCCAGGGACAATTTTTATCGTAGTGAAGGAATACAAGACATCTTCGGGACAAGAAGCTTTATGAAGCTGAACATAAGCGCGGGCAACATCGACCTTTATAAAAAGCTCTACTACAGGTACAGAGGGCTCCTTTGATTTGCAGAATTTGAGAAGGATGAGGAGATCCCATAGATGCTGCCTTCCTGAGTCGATTTCTCTAGACTGTATTCTGGGTGGTGGTAGTGGATAAGCTTCACACTGGTAGAGTTAGAGACAGGACCTGCACGGCAACCTTGGCTTCATTCTAGCAACTATCTGGGACTTACATACCATTTTGCCATTTTGGTTTTGATCTCTACTGTCTGCCAGACTTTTGTGGCTGTTTATTTGTTTACTGGGAGAGGAAGTATGTCTGCTGTGCTAGGGTTTATGCTAGTTAGCTCTTTGTCCCTTTGTAGAGAAAAGGGTTTTATTTTTGTTTTTGTTGACTCATTCTTTTAGAGATTCAAGTTGCTTATAGCATGACACAACTCTAGCAGGGTCCCAGGGTCACATCTCACCGTGGCAGCAACACTAAGTAAGCTCTGTATGGCCTCTCTCCTTCTCCTTATGAGGCTACCAGGATTCTGTCACAGAGACTCCTGCATCCAAAGACAATTTCACATCACAGTTGCCTCAATCAAGTCTCTGCTCTCTCAGTACCCGGAACATAGACTCTGGGACTTATTTCTGGCATCAGCTCAGAGAGTAAAACTGTATGGCACTTTGGGCACTAGGAGTGCAAGAGATCTTCTGGCCCTTGACTTCAGCCCATGGCTGGCAGTGAGAGGATGACATGGGGTGATGTTCTGGGCCCTGGTGCAAGTTTCTAGTTCAATAAACATTTGTTGTACCCAAGCCACAGATCATAGGGCTAATGGCTGAGCTGCTGGGAGTTTGGAGGGGGACGCAGACTGTCGTCATTTGTGTGTATGTTTACAGGGTCATTGCTCTTCTCCAGGTGCTTTTGATGTTGTGCAGAGACTTCCCAGGGTCTCATTGCTCATCTCTAGGCGGCTCAGGTGCTTCTAGGGCCAGCTGTCAGGAACTACATGTCAGGGCTGGAGAACTAATCACTCACTCTACCTCTACTGAGTTGCTTGCCTTCCTGGTGACTACCAGTCAGGATGTCCTGCCTTAGGCTGGCTGTCCCTGAGAATGTAGCAGGGCTGACCAAGCTGGAGAGCAGTGTCTGACAAGGTCTACTATCCAGACAGCAGGGCTTACCATAGGCGGCAGGGGTTTTATGTGAATTGAATGGCTCTTTGTCTTCTGGAAGGACTCTGGCCTAGGATTTTGCCTAGCTGGCAAGTGCGGAAGGGAGGAGAGAGGAGGTATAGGCTGCTGTTGCAGAAGGGACCACAGCAGGGAAGGGATAAACTCAGCTCACCATCCTAGGTGAGGGCCTTCACACTTCCAGAGGTGGCTGGCAGGAAAGGTATTGTCTAGTATTGGGTTCCTTAAATTGTGACTCCTTTACACCTGAGAAAATTTTATGTGACCCAGGTATATAGAACCATTGACCAAGGTTTCTTTTCCACCAGGTCCCATAGCCGTTTAGTCCCAAAGAAATCAAACAGAGGTCTACATTAATTATAAACTGATTGGCCTAGTAGCTCAGACTTCTTATTAACTTTATAACTTATATTACCCCATAATTCTTGTCTGTGTTAGCCACCTGGCTTGGTACCTTTTTCAGCGAGGCAGTCACATCTTGCTTCCTCTGTGTCTGGGTGATGACTACAGACTGACTGTTTCCTCTTCCCCAAATTTGCGTTGCCCCACCTATACTTCCTGCCTGGTTACTGACCAATCAGTGTTTATTTAAAATACAAGTGACAGGGTACACAAGTCTCACAGCCCCTCCATGTTTTTAAAAAACATGAACTCTGAATCTAATCTCCTTTGTTTAGCTTTTCTACTGATCATTTTCCATAACAACTTGTAAACAACATTCTAAACAAAGGCAAACATTTATAATCCATTTTTGGGGATGTGGGTATAGCTTTCCAGGCTACTTCCTGCTGATTGGGGGTGCTGATAACCTTATGGGGACCTAAAGAAAATTTAAAATTATGATCAAGTCCTGACTGGAGTATCCTGTAAGGCTTGATCATCTCAGGCAGCAGTCTTTGAACTGTTCTGGATGCAGAACTCAGACATCTGGGCCATCTGTTCCTATTAGAGATTTCTTATGGGGGTCTTCCTTGGTCAAACCTGATTTTTCTTAATGCAGAATGAACCCACAGTCCCTCATTTCCTGTGGAAACAAAAGCAAAACCTCTTCTCCACAGTAACATACCTTTTGACTTATATTTTAAAGTAAAAGTATTTTCAAAATATATATGTTGGCTTAATCCAGCAGCATTTATAGTCAAATGTCTTGTGGCAGCTTTTGTTCCTTCCTCAGCCATCAAACAATTTAAAGACAACACAATAACATTCAGTATTCAGACTCTCTGTGTATTTTTCATCTTTACATGGCTTTATTTTAACTTCTATTTCTTTTATTTTTAATTTTTGGCTTTTTGAGACAAGGTTTCTCTGTGTATCTTTGGCTGTTCTGGAATTCACTCAGTAGACCAGGCTGTCCTTTCACTCACAGAGATCCACCTGCCTCTGCCTCCCAAGTGTTGGGATTAAAGGTGTGCACCACCACACCTTGAACTCACAGAGATCCATCTGCCTCCCAAGTGTTGGGATTAAAGGTGTGTACCACCACACCTTGAACTCACAGATATCCATCTGCCTCTGATTCCCAAGGGATTAAAAGTGTGTGCCACCACACCCAAATACTCTCTTTCTTTCTTGTTTTAAGGACTTTATCTTTTTTCTTTTTTGCATATATTTTTAAACATACTGTAAACTGTTTAGAGGCTTTTTTTTTATCTGAAACTATCTTTACTGTATTTCTCTTTTTCTGACCACATGTGTCTTTTTTTGCTAATCGATATGGCTAGGGTGAAACAATGGTTTTGAAGGCTGGATCCAGACTATTTCTTAGTTTTTTTCTGAAAGTCTAGCCTCATGGCAGGGGTACTGGTCAGAGCCATGTTTATTGCCACAACTCTATGGCATTTAAAGGTCCCTGACACCACCACCAACTATGCAGTCAACTTTTCATCAGCACCATTTAAGTGTTTCATGGCAGGACCTCTTAAAAGAGCTGCAAGGTTTTGAAGTTAAAAGCTGTGTCCAGAAGCCTCTCGTAAATGAGAGCGCTTGCCTCTAGCAAGCAGAGCTCACCTGAGAAAGTGCTGCTATCAAGAAGCTGTACTTTATTCTTTTCTATCTAGAGTAACTTCCCAAGCTCTTTCAGGCTTTTAAGTGGGTTTGGTCAGCCCCACGTTGGCACACCATTTCTTGACCGAGATTTCTGTCCCACCTGGTCCCACAGCCTTTTAGTCCCAAAGAAATCACACAGAGGTCTACATTAATTATAAACTGATTAGCCTAGTAGCTCAGGCTTCCTATTAATTCTTATAACTTATATTAGCCCATAATTCTTGTCTGTGTTAGCCATGTAGGTTGGTACCTTTTTCAGCGAAGCTGTCACATCTTGCTTCCTCTGAGTGACATCTGCAGACTGACTATTTCCTCTTCCCTGAATTCTTGCTACCCCCACCTCTACTTCCCACCTGGCTATTGGCTAATCAGCATTTATTTAAAATACAAGAGACAGGGTACACAAGTCCCACAGCATAGGACTATAAGATAGATACACAAACCACATGCTTACTGATAACAAATCATAAATAAATCTGTCTTCAAGCACTAGTTATGAATACATATGATTTTGCTACTTACTACAGCTTAAAACAAATTTGCATACTAATGAGATGAATAAGTTTGTTAGTATAGCACAATATAACCTAAAAAATGCGAATTTACATACACAGGAGTAATGATAGGAAAATACCAAGAGTTCTGCATTCTGTAATTAAACTTGTATATATTATACACAGAAATGGGGCATTGCAGTAACATTCTACAGCTCCTTACACACACAAGCCTAGAACCCGCAGAGAGGCATTTGCAGGGGCATTCGTTGGTGCATATGGCCTGACTGTGTGTGTGTACAAAGTGCCCGTGGTGTGTGTTCAGAGTCGAGGCTTCAATGAAGTCATTGGATGCAGAAATGCCCTCTTTCCAATGTTCCCTTCTTGAGGCTCTCCACCTGGTACCCTGGTGGGAGCACATGTTATCCAGGGCAGGTGATGGCAGCTCTTTATTTGGGGGTTTGGATAGGTTCCCATTCAGTGTGTGCTTGGGTGACAGTGGAGTGGGCTTATACATGAGAGACTCTATCTGTCGAAGTGGCCCTAAGGGACATCATGTTTGGGAAGTCAACGTCTCCTCAGAACCACAGCTGGCAGTTGATGGCATCAGGACATCAGGACTGTGTGCTGTTCGGTGCGCCAGGGACAGTGTCTAGGACGGAATACACTGATTCTTTCTTTCTCATACACAGCACGGGAAGTTTGGCTTCCAACTGAGCGCTGCTTTTTAAAATTTGTTTTGTTTTAGTCACTGGCAAAGTGTTGATTTCGTTGTCATCTGTGGTTTGCATGTAAAGCCGTCCAGGGAAGTTGGAAGTTTCCAGACCACTCTCTGATGACATTAGTTGATGCCTGCTCATTCGTTGGTAGCAGCGTCATGCTATGTAGCCAAGGCTAGCTTTGGATTGGTGATTTTCCTGCCTCAGACTCTTGGGCACTGAAATTTCAAATGTTTTATTGTGATACCCAGACTAGAGGATGATTTTAAATTATACAAGGGCAGAAGTGAAAGCTGATGCAACTGCGCCCTCACCCCCAAGCCACTGTCCTAGCAGTTTCATAGGTCATTCTTGCACCGAAATGTGGGCAGGAAGAATTTCAGAGTTCATTCAGATCTTTAAAATACTCCTATGTGGGACATTTTGGGGTTAGGACTCAAATGTAAGAACAGAGTTGATTCATTTCATGTGTTCCTTCATTTAAATTTATCTAGCCTATTTATGTGGGGGTACTGCTATGATACACATGTGGGGGTCAGAGGAATCAGTCCTCTCCATGTGGATTCCAGGGATTGAACTCAGAGTGTCAGACTTGGAGGCAAGTACCCTCAACTGCTGAGCCATCTTCTTGCTGGGCCTTAGCATGACTATGGTTTGGGGCTGTGGCCCTCTGCATATGGTTAGGTATAAAATTTCCACTTATATTGTGTTGGGAATCCAAAGTTTTAAGATTTTGGCACATTGCAGACCAGGGACAAACTTGAATTGTTGTTGTTAGTTGTTGCTGTTTTTGGAGACATGATTTTTCTGTGTAACCTTGACTGTCCTAGAACTCATTCTGTCGACCAGGCTGACCCTTGAACACAGAGATCTGTCTTCCTCTGCCTCCCAAATGCTGGGATTAAAGGTGTGCACCACCATGCCTGTCTTTGAATTGTAATCTTATTCTACCTGTTGGAAAAAGGCAGAGGGAGGGTTAGCATCATGCCCAAAAGTGAATAGCTGGGATCTGATCATGGTACTCTGATTGTATCCATTCTTTGCCACTATCCCCATGTAGATCTAGTCACATAAGTAGGGTCATTAGTGGTAGACAGGAGGCAACACTAGAAGACCTCAGTGTCTTCATTCCTGGGTGTGGTAACCAGAGTCCTTTCTTTCCAGTGATTCCTGTTCATCCCGCATGGTGGTTTCCTTGCAATGTATACGTAAGTAACTTCCCAAGGGCACTTCTCTATGCTTCTGAGTAGGAGCCAGTCTTTGGCTTTGGGAAAATGTTCCTGGGTCTTGGGATATGGTGAGGGGAGTCTCCAGATGTCCCTGGAGCCCTCTTGCTTACACTCTTATCTCTGTTTTGGAATTTTGCTGCGTTGTGGTGTCTATGAGAACAGGTGATGACTGGACTCTGGCGGGCCTTGTTTTTAGGTGCTACCATGAGTGGGGAGCCCTGGTGGCTCCTTCTCCATGAAGTGGAGGGATGAGCTGTTTGTGATCCTGGAGCCTTTGCAGCAGTAACCTGGCCTAGGGCAAAGCCAGAGCAGTATCATTCATTCTTGCCCTGGGGCACACAGCTTCTGGGGTTCCTAAGGAGAAAGCCTGACTCTACCTTTGCTCGATAGCTCGTATGGTAGCTAATTAGCCCCCCACCCCCTCCCCATGTGTGCCAACTACCCATGAACCCCACACTGGGTAACTATGGATAGTTAGCCTAGGCCTGTTGAAGCTCACCTTTCAGCAAAGAAGCTCTGAGTCTCCATAAGGTCCCCAGTTGGTGTTGTACATCAGGAGCCTCACAGGTGCTCCCACTAACTCACAACGAGGTTCAGGTGGCACTTAGATGGTACGTCCAGAAGCCCTGCCCCACACTGTGCTGAGATGTACCAGGTCTGCTCAGCTAGCACCCCATAGCAGCCACTGGCATGGGGCCCTTCCAGGACATCAGGTAGTCTCCAATATCAACTTCTCATATTACCTTGATTTCTCTCTGTTGAGAACTTACCCCACACCTGTGAAGTTCTAGGGTTGTCCCTTGCCCCCTCACCCTCCACCCCTGCTTCAGGCCAGCATGGGCTGCTAACTCTGGAGTAGATTTCCTCTCTCAGTCAACTGGTCAGCAGATAACCTGTTTCTTACTTCTTGAGAGGTGCTCAGCCTTCATTCACCCCATTAACCTTTTCCTATCTCCTCACGCAGCCCCTCGCATGACCTCACCTCCTCTCATCTCCCCTTTTTAGCACAGGCTGAATCCCTCACTCATCTCCTCACTGACTCCTGGCCTCATCTACCACCCTTTTCTTTGCCCAGAAGTCCTGGGAGGACCCTGACTGTATCAATCTCCCTGAGGAGCCTGTTACCCAGGACCTTCCCAATCATGCCTATCAGAGATCTGGTGGGACTGGGTACCTAGAAGGATTAGCCTGTGCTCCAACCAGGAAACGAGTGGCCCCTTGGATCCTTCGCACCCCACTTGCTTATTAAGACTCCTAAAAACAGGGAAAGAGAGGCAGAGACAGCCATCTTCCATCAGCCCCATTGCCTGGGGAAGCCAAAGAAAGGCAGTTGAGTTGAGTACACATGATTGGCTCTACGCTGCTCCTGGTGTCTCCTGTTGACTAACACCTAGCATCTGCTTGTCACCCTCAGAGTGTGGGGTCCGCTCAGTGAGTCGCCAGAGCAGGATTGTGGGTGGATCGAATGCCTCACCAGGAGACTGGCCCTGGCAGGTCAGCCTGCACGTCCAAGACACCCATGTCTGTGGAGGCTCCATCATCACCCCTGACTGGATTGTGACAGCCGCTCACTGTGTGGAAGAGTATGTTTATATTCTATGATGGCAGGGTGGAGTCACATGGCTCAAGACTCCTGGGTTTGGAGTGTGGCTCTGCCACCAGGGGACCCACAGCGAGCTGTATGGCAGCTGCTATGTGTGTATCATGGGGTGAGTGCTGCTGGGTGGGGAACATATGCCCTGCAGGTGTACAGTCTCATCCCCTCATTAGACAAACGTGCATGTGGTCTCTCCTGTCTGCTGCTGCATCCCAGCCTAGGATAGGGATGCTCACAGTTAGGGAACAGCCATCTCTTCCTCTTAAATCCCAGACTCTGAGGTCCCTCTGGTAGTTCAAGCTCTTCTAAAATCCCAAAGAAAATCCCAGATGCAAGGAAGAGCGTGACTGGTATCAGACTCCAAGTATGTCCATCAGTAGACATGTAGTAAGCACCCGCAGTGTGTCAGTAAATGCTCTGGCGTATAGAGATTCGTGAGACAGTCTTGTCAGAAATGTGATTTTAACTCTCACAGAACGGTGTCGGCCCTACTGCGGTCGGGTGCAGAGGACGGGAGAAGTAACAGAATCCTCAGAGACCTGTTCAGCAGCAGGGAGCTGTAGGAGGTGGGAGGAAAGTGGGGAGCACCCTGCCACACCGTTGTACTCTGTGGCTTGGGGTACTCATCTCACTCCAGACCTCAGCTCATGTGTTTTAAAGATGTAGAGGGAGCCCCTCATGTCTGTGGTCCTGAGTTCCATATGCTGTTCCCCTGTCTCCCAGACCCCTCAACAAACCGAGGTACTGGACGGCGTTCGCGGGGATTTTGAATCAGTTTAACATGTACTACGAAAAAAGACACCTGGTAGCAAAAGTGATTTCCCATCCAAATTACGACTCCAAGACCAAGAATAACGACATCGCTCTCATGAAACTGCAGACGCCTCTGACTTTTAATGGTATGTGAGGCTCATTCCACTAGAGGGCAGCAACACCCTCTAGTTGTTTGGGTCAGAGCCAGCTTCAAACACTGCTTACCGTCCCTATGGGACAGCATCCTCTCCTGCTGAGGCCATTACCTGGCTGATAATTTGTGAAGATCTGCTTTTAAAAATGTTTAAATTATTTTTTAAACTTTTATGTGATGGGTGTCTGGCCTGCGTGTATGTCTGTTCTCCACTTGTGTGCCTGGAGCCCACAGAGGCCAGAAGAGGGTGGGTGTCACATTCCCTGGGACAGTTGTGAGCCTCCCTGTGAGTGCTGGAAATCAAACATGGCTCTTCTGAAAGAGCAGCCAGTGCTCCTAACTACTGAGCCATCTCTCCCAAGAAAACTGTTTTTTTTTTCTTTTTAAAACAAATATGTTCTGAAAACAGGATACTTTAAAATTGAAATGTAGACCCTTAGTTTTTTTTTTTTAAATGTGTTTTCTCACCAATATTTTGTAAGAACTTAAGAATCACAGAAATGGAACTAATGTATTTTAAAAAGAACTTTGATAAGTTTGTTCATTAAAAATAGTCTGTAAACTATTTCCTTATTTATTTATTCATTCAATCAATCATTCATTTTTGGTTTCTCGAGACAGGCTTTCTCTATGTAGCCCTGGCTGTCCTGGAACTCACTTTGTAGATAAAGCTGGTCTCGAACTCACAGAGATCCATCTGCTTCTGCCTTCCAAATGCTGAGATTAAAGGCATGTGTCACCATTGCTAGGGTCTACTTCATTTTTTAAGCATATACTTTTAGATTCATTCTTTGAGATTTTAACAATGTATACAGTGTATTTTTGGGGGGCAGTTTCTCATGTAGCTTAAGCTGGTCCTTCTAAATAGCCATGTACGGCCTTGAGTTTCTGGTCCTCTTGCTTCCCCGCCTGAGTGCAGGGATTACATGCATGCGCCACCATGCCTGGTTTTATGAGGTGCTGGGAATGGACCCCAGGGCTTTGTGTACACTAGGCAAGCACTCTGCTAACTGGACTACATCCCCAGTCTCTTCTTTAGCTTATTACCCTTTTTCTAGTCTATGCAAGAGCATGGGAGTTTCTAGAATCTACAGGTAATGACAGACTTCTCTTCTGAGGCGCTTGTATTCAAACAAGCGTGTGTACTCACACACAAACTAGCAGATTCTCGAGAGATGGTGTGACTTTGGGGCAAAGCCATCAGCTTCTGAGCAATGGCCGCCACCAGTCCTTTCCTCCTCTGTCACTCAGAGCCTGTGTGCTGTGTTTTAGAAACAGAGTCAGCACTTAATTCTAGATGTAATAGCAAATGACCATAGGAACTGTCAGAAAGCAGGCCTGCCAGGACGGGAACACGGTTTCGTGCAGGGGCATGACATAGGACAGTCAGGGGAGACTCTCACAGAGGCCCTTAGACCTGGATAACTCACCCACTATTCTTCTTTAAACAGATGTAGTGAAGCCAGTGTGTCTACCGAACCCAGGCATGATGCTGGATCCAGCCCAGGAGTGCTGGATTTCAGGGTGGGGGGCCACCTATGAGAAAGGTGAGGCTTTGGGCCACCCAGGATAGGACGCTGATTTCCACAGCTGGACCTGTTCATTTGAATTTCAGTTCTGTTATTCAGTGGCTAATGGCTTTGGGCAATCTACCCAAGTTATGTGACTTTTTCCCTGTTTGATTAACAGAAGACATCAGATTAACCCTACTTAGCACATAGGGAAAGGCTTGGCATTGGGCTGGACTGAGGGAGGACTTTCTCATTCCTGTGACAAAATACTCGACGAAAGTAACCAAAGGGAAGAAGGGTGTATTGTCCGCAGTTTGGAGATGCAGTCCATAGTGAGGGAACTCAAGGTGTTGGGTCACGTATATGTAGTCAAGATGCAGAAAGGGAGAGATGAATGCTGAGGCTTAGCCCACGTTCTCCTTTTTATTCAGCCTGGAATCCAGCCCATACAATGGTGCCACCCATCTTTGGGGCATTTTCCCTACTTGATTTGGCTGCTCTAGAAACTCCCTCATAGACAGGCTCAGAGGTTTGTCTCGCAGGTGATTCTAGATCCTGTCAATCAATGTCAACCATTAGAGGGAGGGAGGGAGGACGGAAGAGAGGGATGAGATTGTCTACATAGAATGTGGGTTTCTTGAGGAAGATGTCCACAAGACATGCTGGCTGACACCTCTGTTGTTAGGGAAGACCTCAGACGTGCTGAATGCTGCCAAGGTATTCCTGATCGAGTCCTCCAAATGTAACAATAAATACATATACAACAACCTTATCACACCAGCCATGTTCTGTGCCGGCTTCCTGAATGGCACTGTGGACTCTTGCCAGGTAATTTTGAGTTCTTTTTTTCAACCCTGGAGTGTGTAGTTCCCATTGAACCCTGTGAGACATGGGGCCCTTAAGGGGTAAGAGGTACCTCCCTGGGGCACAGGACCAGTTGGAAGAGCTGTGGGGAAAGATGGTCACTAGCAGCGTTTACGCCTCTGGCAGAAGCCAGTGCTTAGCATACTATGGTCTCAAGAGATACTTTTGTTTGCACAAGTGTTGGTGTAGTTAAAGTGTGTTCTGCCATGCACTTGGTAACAGCTAGCTGGCCTGGACCAACTTCGTCCTTTGGATTATGTCTCTATGACCATTGCCTCCTGCCGAGGAGACAGACCCAGACCCCCTTTCATATCCAGAGACTCTGTCCTCTCGGCGTGGTGTGTGGTGGCCAGGGTGCTGGCGTGGGCCTTTCTCTTCTCAGTAACCTGCTGTGTTCCCCAGGGAGACAGCGGAGGGCCGCTGGTTACTTTGAAGAATGACATCTGGTGGCTGATTGGGGACACGAGCTGGGGCTCTGGCTGTGCCAAGGAGTTAAGACCTGGAGTGTACGGGAATGTGACAGTATTTACAGACTGGATCTACCAGCAAATGAAGGTAACATCCTGATTCCTGGGGTGTCTATCTCCTTGAGCTCAAGTCACAGGTCTGGGAAGAGTGCACCATGGCAGGAAGCAGACACTTTCATATCCTGAACTGCTTGCTCCTGGATCACCTTTCACCCCTCTGTTCCAGAGCTCCCCTCTCCCAATCCCTCTGGTTTCCCACTCCCTCTAGATCCCTGAGACTGTGGTGCCTGCTCACCTCTGGCGGTGGCTGGGGGTAGTGGTGGTGGTGATTGTGTGTGGGGGGGGGCATATCAACCTCACTGTCCTCCCTGCTATTGCTGATGGCAGAGCTGGACTCACAGGACCTTCTTGGCTCCCATTCTAGTGAACGGTCAGCAGAACCAGGCACCGGCATAGTCAGAATGGCACTCTTCCTCAGAGGGGTCTCTTGGGGGAGCTTTAGGGCAGCCTTCATGTTTGGAGGGAGATGGGTGGCTAGAGATCTCAAGTCCCCAACATGGGACCAGGGGAGTTGGCACAGCATGGAAGAAGCCAAGGGGTTCCTGTGAGTCGGTCCTCCTGGCTCATTCACACACGGTTAGAGCTCCAGGCCCTTCCATCCCAGGGATCAGAATGATGGTCTCCTTAGACACAAACTCATAGGAGGGGTTTCTAGAGAAAGAGAATATCCCTTAGTATCTGCCTGATAAAGAGGGACCAAGACTGGGGCATTGTCATGAGGCCTGACCATGTCAATGCAAGTGAAACCTGGGCTCAGGGTATCACATCGTTCCACGAGAAACCCTCTCCTGGCAGAGGCAGAAGTGGAAACAGAGAAGCCAGACTGTGCTTGGGAGGCACAAAGAGGAGGCTAGAGAGAGGGGCAGAATGTAGGGAGCTGACCAGCAGGTATTCTTAAGCCCGAAGGCCACTCGGCATGACTGAGGAAGGCCAGTGCTGAGTGGGAAGGGACAGCACAGGTAAGAATGGCGGACCCCACACATGACATCTCTTGGTAGAGCGTGTCCTGAGCCAAGCAAGGCTTCTGGGCAGAGACCCATGTGCTTTTTGCCCCTGTGACCTGAGCTTGACCTGCAGAAGTCTGTGAGGCCTGTGCTCAGACTCTGGGTTTCTCACATCACCACGGGGGAAAAAAGGCAGCTTTGTCTGTGTTAGGCGAGTAACCTCATCTCTTCTTCCTGTCTGCACAGGCGAACAGCTAATCCACCCACGTGGCCTTTGTCCCTGACTTCTTTTGTCTTCGACACCCTTCCGCAAGAAAACCCAGGGGCTGATTTTTAACTCCTGTGTACAATGTACCTTTTGAGATGATTCAAAGGGCCTTTCACTTTATTAAACAGTGACTTGTCTGACTGTGCTCCCTGGTCCTGTGCGGGATCCAGTGCCCCACCCCAGGTCACTTCTGTGGCTCCTAACCAGAAGGGATCCTGCCGGGCTTGGGCACAAAGGGCCAGATGCCAAGGAGGGTGGCACCGTCATGCTAGGCCTCCTTTTTGGTTTATTCTCAGACCTCTTTTGGATGAGCAAGGATTGTGATCTCTGAGCAGCCTGATGGCCTGAGAAAGAGTAGGGAGGCCTTGGGCCCTGGGACAGACACCTTAAAAGAGAACTAACTACCTGTAGCCTGTGGCCTGGCTCTGCTGTGCAGTTTGGGCTGGTCGTACTATAATGATTTCATTAGCAGCCAGAGTGAACACAGCTTGGAACAAATGGCTTGCACTCCTGCATGTTGACATGACAGCCACTTCCAAGGGTGATGTAGCCTTTGCCAGGCCGAGAGCCTTCAGAGCAAAAAGCTAATGTCACCATGTTCCCCTTGGGTGAGCCCCAGATGGTGTAGTTCAGTCTGGTTCTCGGCTCTCCACCACTGTTTTCTCAGCCTCTCAGAGCCTTGGACACAGGCAAGGCCTGGTACCTGATGGAGCCCGTATAGTTCACCTAGACACCCGGAGGATGAGGTTCATCAAAGTCAGGGACACATGATTCCACTCACCTTGCTTCTGGGTCATGTCTCTCCTCTTACTACCTCGCTGCTCCTGGAACACTAGCCCAGACAGATGGCTAGAGTTAACCTCCATTTGAACTGTGTGATTGTGCCTCAGACCTCTTCCAGATGGTGAGGTTGTTCTGTAGAATGGGGATGGGACTGGAAGTCCTTAGTGTGGGACAAAGATGAAAAAAAGAAGTCATTGTCCTGTGTTCTCTTCTGTTCCTGGGTTTTCACCAGGAAGACCATCCCAGAATTATCAAGTATGAAGTATTAGTGTCTTACCTCTGGAGAGGCTCTGCCTCCTTTCCTCTGCCCAGTTATCCAGAAGGCAGTGGATGGGTCACAACTGGGACTCCATCTTTTCTGTGAAGGGACTCCTATCCAGGGGAGGGCCATCTACTCCATGATGGTTCCTCTTGGAGCAACACCCAGGGACTTTCTGGATGCAATGCCATACTAAATGTGTAAGCACCTTGAAGTGTGAGAACATGTCCCCTCCTCAGCTCTCCCTCTCTGTGCTCTTGGTTGATTGTTTCCTGCTTTATGTCTGTTCTGAGTTTCCACTGTGAAATATATAAATAAAGTTTATAATTTTTTCCATTATTTATTGGATCTGTGGTTGTGCCCCAGGGGCAGGGCCAGGCTGCAATAGTTCGGGAAGGATGTCAGAGCTGCTGCTGGGTTGGGGAGTGATCCTGTCAGAACACCAGCCCGGCCCTGGTTGGATCCTGTGTTTGGACTCTTGCAATGTCTTCCAGTGACTCCTGTAAGATCTTTACCAGCACAGCACCCCCAAAGCCAGACTCCAAGAGCCACCATTGCCACCTCTCCTCCTCAGTTCCTTCTCAACCCTCCCTCACAGCCCCTTGGTCCTAGAAAGGAGCAGAGCAGGCACATGGTAAATCCGATTTGTGTCAGCTGTCGTATGGAGACCCTTAGCTCTGGAGACACAGCTCCAGGCTCCCCACATCCTCAGGCAACCTGACTCAGTATGAGTCCAGCATCTGTACCCTGTGGCTTCTTCCCCAAACCCCAGATGGTTCATGGTGTCAGAGATGCTGCCTCGCACAGTGTTCACTCCTCTGCCTGAAAGTGGGGCCATGGCAGGAGAATGATGGATGTATGTGGTCTCACACATAAGAGCTAAAAGCTACTTTGCTTGGAGTTCTTAGCACATATGTGTTTCTCCCTTGACACCATTTCTTTCCTCTTCCCCGTTCTTGTCTAACCTCTACCAGGGTCTTATCTCAGGATAGCCTCAAACTCGACATAGCTGAGGATAACTTTGACCTTCTTCTTTCCTCTACCTCCAGAGAGCTAAAATCACAGGCATGCATCACCACACAGCGTATCATATGGTACTGGGGATGGAACCCAGAACTTCCTGGATGTTGGTCAAGCACTCTACCAACCGAGTTGTATCTATAGCCCTAAACACCATACTTAACATAAACTGTAGGTTCCTCACCATTGAACTCACATCAGCCTCATAGCTCAGCCTGCACAAACCTCCCCAAACATGCTCCCATCAGATGTCTTGTTGGACTGAAGATATATCACAGATATGCAGCCCTGCGTTCAGGGCTGTGTGGCAGCAAAATTACAATGAAAATGCAAACACACAAAAGTCCAACTTAGGGAACTAAATAGCTGTGAGAAGGATTTGCCCAGTGTGTGCTGAACAGCAAGCAAAGTGCCAGCTGCTGGCCTCCGCTGGGGATGCCCATTCGGAGCTGCAGATTTCTGCCTTTAGGTTGCTACTAATCTTTAACAGGAGAAATTCACAAGTCAGACACTGGGGACAGTAAGGAAGGATGCTGGTTTAATGTGTTACCCTGGGTAAAGAAGCTGGGATGTTTGATTTGTTTGGGTTGGAAAATTTCATAGTTTGGTGTCATTTGTGAATGACGCCGACTTCACTTGAAAGGTTACGTCAAAAACAATGAGAAGAAGGAAGCACTTGTGCCGGTGTAGTAAAACACTATTAATTTTCTGAATGTAAATTAACCCAGTCTTTCATTAGAGTGAAAATAAACATTGGCAGCTTCTCACAGCTGGGCAAGGAAGCTAAACCCAGCCTCGAAATGATCACTGGTTGGCTGAGTTTGGGGGTGACATTCCTACCCCGAGCTCATGTCCCTGGGTCCCTGATTTCAAAGCTATTTTCCATTCAGGCCAAGACTGTGATTCCAGAGACATACCTGCCTGGTGTAACTCTGTCCAATCACAGTACAGAGGGGTGTCTATATGGTGTGATGTGGCCCAGTTCACTTGGGTGCAGTGTTTGACAAGGGCTTTAATTTTTGTGCTTGGAAAGAAGCCTTAGGTCTCCCCTTAGGGAGCTGCTAATTCATCCCAAATGTGCGGTACCTGAGGTAAAAGCTGGAACACTGCCTGACCTGAATACAAAGGTAGGTTCCCTGGGAGGAGAATAAAGGATCTGGTAAGCCAGCATCCCTGCTGTGTTCCTCTCAGGCTCCTTGTCACCTGTTACTGGGACACACACACACACACCCCAGCTTCCCCCCTTGGTTGGGAGTGTGTGTGTGCTGGTTGGATGGTGGCAAGTGTCCGCTCCACTTGCAGTGGATTTATAGAAAGCAGAAGGCTCCCCTTATTGAGAACATCGTGTCCACAAGGTCTTTGAAACAGGTTCATGTGGACTCCCATCATACAGCATGGTTGAGCTCCTGCAGCGTGCCATCCCTAGTATTCTGAAAAACCGAAGCATTCGACTGCATTCTGTTCTTATCTCCCCTTGCTACACTAAACCTCCTCACTTTGTAATGGTCACCAAGGCCCCAGTCTTTAACGTTCACCCTTCCTAGAGGGTCCAGGAGAGATCAACTGCAAGTTCCAGCGTCATTGATAGGAGCATGTCACGCAGGTAGTACACAGCCTGTGACAATAGCTGGGGCATGGCTGTCATCCTGGGGGCACTGACAAGCTTTGGCCTGAGCCTGGCCTCTCCCAGTGCTGGAATCTCATGGAGGTGTCCTAGAGTTCTCATTCTGGGTTCTTATCACAAGGACAGACCCCACACCCTTGTTCATTATGGCCCCAAAAGAACATCCTCCTAGCCCAGCAGGCTACCTCCCCATAAACTCCCTTCTTTGTAGCATAGACTCTTGTCTGCCCCTTCACCCAGTGCAATCAGGCAAGGTCCATCTGATACTTGGATGCCTCTGAGTGTTTCTGACCCATCAGAACCTAATGTCCCCGGAAGATGGAGCTAGGTTGGGGTTGGGGTTATACAGAAGAGGGATCCGGGCATGAAGAATTCCTCAGCCAGGCACTGGGCTGCTTTCGGAAGCAAGAGGTCAATTCTGTGTCAACTGGAGGGATACACACTTGAGTCAGAGATGTTTAAACTCCCTGCCTACCATATTTCCCCAGAATCTTCTGTGATAGGAGGCTCAAGTACTTCATACCTCTGGGATTTCCAGTGACCATAGGAATGGCAAGTAGTCAGTCAGTCCTGAGGAACCTACTGGTGTCATCTGGCCCGGTCCTTACAATTAGACATGGACAGTGGCCATTGTCTTCCTAGCATTCCTCTTGTAAGCATATTCTAGAACCTTCCGAAGTCACTGTTGATAGAGTTCAAGGGTCAGAAGACATATAGGATGGGCTCTGTTTGGGAGGGGACAGGGTGGTTATACAGCTGGTCTGAAAGCACCCCCTCCCCTGGGGAACAGACAGTTCTAGAGACAGTCAGTATTTCTGGAAGTCTATAAAAAGGACTCTGCTTCCCCATGTCCTTACTCATGTTTCCTAGAGAATGTCCCTCAGCTTCTTGCCCCTCCCCTGACTGCCAGGTGTGTCTTCTTTCTGGGCCCAGCATTCCTGATGTTTTAGTGTTCCTTTAGTGGACCTGGTGTTAAAACCTATATTGGGCATCTGTCCCCAGCCAGTGCTGTGACCTGCACCCAAGGCTTCCTAACCTTCAAGGCAGGTCGTGCTCTGTGGATCTGGAGCTGAGTTCGAGGGGAGTCGGCCTGAGGGTGTGGCTTGTATCTACTCACCTCCCAGTCTGGAAGGACTCTGCAGCTCTCCTGTAGGGAGGGTATTGTCCCCTCAGCTGACTTGGTCCTACCCTAGGTGGTTTCTCTACCAGAGCTGGGCATGCAGAACTTCTCACAGCCTCTGCTCACACTGCGACTGCTTTGCATTCCCTGCGGGCCAGTAGCCATGTGCACAAAGAATTTGTGTGTTCAACTGTCTGTCTTTCCAAGCTTGTCTCCGTTTGCTGTGGTTCCTAGGAAGTAAACCCTCCTTGGTCCCCAATTCCCAAGGGAAGTTGGCTTTAGTGGTCCTTATTTTTACCACTTGCCCTCTATCCCTGGCAGTCCTGTGCAACCCTTCCCCCAATTCAAAGTGAGTCAGAGAAGAGTCAAAAGTGGTTCATTAGGAATACAGTAGGCAGTTCCCAAGACCATGGCTCATTTGTGTATTAAACTAGTAGGGTGCACAGAAACAGGTGCTAAGAAAGTAGAGGCTAAGGTGGGAAAGGTTCTGAGGGTGAAGTCATTGTCATAACAGAAAAGTGGCATTGTCTACACATCTACTTCCTGTGTTTTGAGAGCCTCTTCTCCTTCCTCATCTTAGAGTGAGCAGAAAGCTCCCCTTTGCTCCTGATTGCTAACACCAATACCAGGTCAGAGGCTAAAGGGTGGTGGTATAGCTACCAGGAAAGGCAGGAGCCCTTCTGTCACTAAGTACTGTCCAGGAGACATGGGGAAGGACAGAGCCAGCTTAACCAGGGAATTTGGCTAGCCGGCGGCGAGCCTGGGACAGCCTTGACAGCCGCTCCTTCAGGAACTTCCTCTTCTCACTGGTGTCATTGCGTTCCTTCAGGAGCCAGCTACAGGAATCCTTGTCCTGCAGGAGCTGGAGCATGCTCTTCTGCAGCTGCTCAGCAAACATTTTCAGGATGAAATACTGGATGATCAAAGGAATGTGGCTGGAGATGCGGTTGTGAGCTTCCTGGAAGAGGGAGACACAGAAGGCTTGAGGAAGGGGCAAAAGGAACCTAACACCATATATCTCTGAGTAGTGAGATCATGACAGATAAAGGCCTCAGCCCTCTCAGTGTCTTAGCAGAGCAGGTCCAAGGTACCTGTTAGACTCTGGATCCCACCAGTTTCCCTGACCATCAATCAAATGGACTTTCAATGGATAAGAGTACTATGTACTGGAACATAATCCACAGACACACCCAACTCCATTCCAAATGGCTGGCCCCTCTACTGAGAACATTGCTTGCTGTGGGACAATGGTCTGTACCCTGTCACTTGTATTTTAAATAAATGCTGATTGGCCAATAGCCAGGCAGGAAGTAGAGGTGGGGCACCAGGCAGGAAGTAGAGGCAGGGCAATGAGAATTCTGGAAAGAGGAAAAAGATTCATTCTGCAGTCAACACCAGAAAGAGAGGAAGCCAGACACAGAGCAAGCAAGATGTGACTGCCTCGCCAAAAAAGGTTCCAAGCCACATGGCTAATATAGACAAGAATTATGGGCTAATATAAGTTATAACAGTTAATAAGAAGCCTGAGCTAATGGGCCAATCAGGATACAAGTACACCATGTCCACAGCGCCCTGGGAATAGTTAAGCAGCTGTGTCATAAGTAAGAAGATTCCTGACAAGTGATGAGCACCTAGACACAGCTTGGGCACAACCAATGGCAGGACATAAGCTATGTGTTCTCTAACCACAGATAGTCCGGGTGTGGCCTGTCTCCAAACATCAATGGGAAGGAGTGAGGTTCAGAGGTGGTGGGAAATAAAAGGCATAGAGACCCCGGATATCCAGATGTTGGTGCCTTGGGTGGGAATGGGGCCTTGGCTAATAGGAAAGGATGATGTCTGCAGACAAAAAGCCCTGATTCATGCTATGGTATGTGTGGACATTGAGGTCAGTATGCTCTGAGAAATAACTGAAGAAGGCAGGGTAAAAACTCTACTATTCCACTTGTTAAGATCCCTGGAGTTGTCAGAGTCCCAGAGAAAGAGAGCAAGCCTGACATCTACAGGTGCATGGCCATAAGACCTAGGCGTCTTGTGGTTGGCCAGAAGACAAGTCTGGCCTTCTGGCAGTCAGTGGCAGAAGTCTGTACATTACAAAGTCACCATTCCTCCCCTTGTGTGGTAGCTTCCAAGGCCCCATGGCTTTGACTGAGTAGGACCAGCTATACTTGGGTTACATGATGTATGCCCCACCAGACAGATACCAGAACCTGGCTTCCACTGGATGAGTACACGGCATCCCAACACTGTGCTAAGGGCTCTCCACTCTACCACAGGTGCTTGGGATGCTAAAACCAAGAATAAAGTTGATATTCTAAGTCACACAGTCAGCGACACATGGACCATAAAAGGCCAACGTCTGTGGCTCTAAACTACCTGTTCATCTGGATGAATTATATATAACCCAAAGGCTCACACAGAACTTAAGGATGACATTGTCCTGAAGCCCTTTTGCAGATTCGTATCCTGCACAGAGAGACACACAGAAACAAAGGGAACAGCCAGCAATGGTGGCATACAACTTTAGTCCCAGCTTTGTGAGTTTGAGGCCAGCCTAGTCTACAGGGTGAGTTCCAAGATAGCCAGGGATACACAGAGAGAACATGTCTCGAAAAACAAACAAAAAGAACAACAACAACAGGAATCCCAAAGAAACAAAGGGAATGAATACCCTGAAACCCCATTCCAAGGTGTTCACACACTTACCTGGCGGTAGGCATTCAGATGCTGAAAGATCTCAGCCATTGATGAGTTCTGCAAAGCTTGAGAGGAAATGGAGCCACTTGACTTTGTCTTATTCTTCTCCTCCTCGGTTTCCTTCTCTCTGACCTTCTGCAAAGCTCCCCTGTAGACTTGGTCCTGGCAGTAGATGATCTGCTCCATCTGAAAGTGAAGTCGGATCATCTTCTCCGCTTCCTTTTCTTGATCTAATCTGATGTCTTCGAGTTTGGACTGCAAGGAAAGAGAAGTGTAGGCCAACATCATCAAGAAAGGCTTGCCATGGCGTAAAAACACAGGATACCCAACAGGTCCACAAGTATCTGGTCACCCAGCAGAAACAAGAAGAGCCATTACCGGGGAGTAGTCCCTGTACCCCTTGGTCATCTCATCTATGTAGGGTCCTCCAAACTGACGGTGGAAACCAGAGGAAGCTTAGGCGTGAGTATCCCCTTAAAGGTCAACCTTCAGCATCAACTCGAGTGGATTTATTTTTAAAGATTTGTTTATTTATTTTATGTATTTGTTGCATTCCTTTGTGTTACCATAATGCAGAAGCCGGAAGAAAGTTCTGGATCCCCTGGAACTGAGGTTACAAATAGTTGGAGCCACCTGATGTGGGAACTGAACTCATGTCCTCTACGAGAGCAGTAAGCATTCTTAACCGCTGAACCATCTCTCTAGACTCTTGACTAGATTTAGAATCACTCAAGCGGCTTGTCTCTGAGCATGTCTGAAAAGGTGTTTCCAGAGATGTTTAACTGAGGTGGAAGACCCAGTCTAAAGTGGGCAATGCTGTTCTATATACAGTTGGAGCTTCTGAACACCAGCACTCATTTTCCAAACAGAGCAACGTGACCAGCTGTCTCACATCCGTACTGCTCTGCCTTCTCGGCCACAATGGACTGTATCCCCTCAAACCATGAGCCTAAATAAATCCTTACTAAGTTGTTCTTACCAGTTATTTGGTCACAGTAAGGGTAGAAGGAATACACTTAGGATGGGCTAGGGATCTGTATAGATTCTCAGCCCTGACCCAGCCGCTCTCCTTGCTGTTTTAGCCGCTTTAACATCTACAATAAGAAGGTGACTTCTACCAGAAAGTGTGCAAATGTAAGAAGGACTCAGTTTAGGTCAGTCACCTCCTATGGGTGCCATGTCCTAGGAGTTCAGGGCAGCCTTATCCTAGAGTGGCTCCTGACTTGACCATTGCAGGGGCAATCTATGCAAAGTTCAGTGCTGGGTGCGTCTCCAGTTGTACCTCTCCTTTACCATACCTTCCAGGGAATCCTCATCCTCCCACAATGGGGACACAGGCCCATGGAACAACCCAGCTGTGGCCCAGGCTGGAGAATGGCAGCGCCAGTGGCCACCTGCACAGGACCTGTGTGTCTGGCAGGGGCTGAGTTTCTTCACCATGCCCTATGAAGGTAGAGGCATTTTCTCTTTGCTGCTGCATCCCTCTAAACAGACACAATTTCACACTTATGGTCCTCGCTGTTAGAATCACTATTAGAAACCAGCCAAGACTGCTGTGTCCCTAAGAATCCAGCAGCCCTTCCCTTTCACCCTCACACACAGCTATCCTACCAAGCCAACAGGCTACCAGACGCCTGGATTTCTCATCTTGGGAAGTAAGTTTTCTAAGACACATCATACACATGAAAGGGTATCAAAAGGCTACTGATGGGTATCTGGTGATTACCAGGGCCACATTTACCCACCCTTTCCCTTCTGCCTGTTGGGGTATCGGAGAGCCTGACTGTAGGTTTGTAAAACCTTCCCCTTTCCTCAGAGACTTACAAAAAGGGATCTCATCTGTTCTATGGGCTTGAATCCTCTTCAAACACCTGTCAGAGTATCTCTGGACCTGGGGCCTGACTTTCCTCAGAGCCACAAGTATACTGTCTGTGTGTGTGTCTGTCTGTCCACAATGAACAACTCTTCTAATAAATGTCTTACTTCCCACAATCTGTCTCAACATCACCCCTGAACCCCACATCTGATACCTTTCACTCAGTGTCAGGAGGGTCTTCCTTTGCATGGGCCCTGAGGCTCCCTGACAAGAGCCTCATCTGTGGATTTCCGCCTTCAGCTCTGTTCCTCCTTCTCTTCTCCCTCCTCTCCCTGCCCCTACTTTAGCCAGATAGCACCAGTAGCCTCATCAACAACATGCAAGGAGGAGCTTAAGCCTTTTCCATACAAGCACAGTAAAGGAGACACAGTCTCAACCCTAAACACCTGTTCCCTAATGTCATATTCATTATGCTTTAAAAACAACACACACTTGGTTTTACCTTGGTAGTTCTGTGGAGATTAAAAAACTCATCAAAATTTTTTTCAGAAACTTTCGAAAAGGCCACTCGTACCATTTCTGATTGAAGAGAGAAAAAACAGTTTAACATAGTAAGTGGTTAAGATGTATTCACTCTGTGTAGATGTAAAACCAACCAGGACAGGGTTGAAGGATGCAGGGGCTCTCCTGCTCCCTCCCTCCTTTCTTTCCTTCCTGACCAATGAAGAGGGAGGTACACCCAGGCTTTTAGAGAACTCTCTTTAATATAAATATAGCTGCAGGCTAAGCATGGTCATCACTTTGTGCGAAGGGCTCTGGCTGTGCTCTTTACAGGATTGAGTTAAGGGCCCAAAAGGTGACTCTGCTCTCTGACAGCAAACCCCTGTACCCACAGACAGGATCAGAATGGACTGAATTTTTGATCACCACAGAAAACCCTCCCACCCACCTAGAACCAGCTCTGGAGGACAGCCCTGGTTGTCCCCTGTCCTAGAACAGTGACCCCGGGTAGCGCTCACCGGTGACCTTGTGCAGCATGTCCACAGCCGGCTCTTCCAGGACTCTGATTTGGCTTCTTATGATGTTCTCAAATGTTTTGTAGTTCACAAAGCCTGGCAGCTCTCGGCCTCGATACTGCTTTTCAAATTTCCAGACTTCATTATATAAAACATCATAACCTACAGTAGGAGGTGACTGTTAGATTCTAAGAGGACTTGCAAATATTTTCCTAAACAAGCCCATTCTGATCTTATTGGATTGACTGAGATATAATGAAGCAAATAAATATCTGCAAATTGAAAGATATTTGGGGTTATAAGGAAGAATACAATCTTGACGCAAAAGGCAAGTTCAGTGCCAGAGACCATGGCAGAATCCAACAGATGGAAACCAGAGGAAGACATGGCATCAAAAATACCTTGAGTGTGTGGGTTTATGAATCCAGCTGAATTTGAGCAAAGAGACAGAGCACATACCTCACAAGCCCTGTGACCCCCAGACAGCATTAAGAGCTGGGTGGGAGGAGGGGTGCCTCTCAGCAAGAGATTACAGGGCAAGTAGGAACCTGGATGGTCCCAGTGTGACCTGATCTCCCTGTTCATGAGACAAAACACTTAGTCCCTCTCCCCACTACTGGAAATGGGCAGCAGACTCAGACAGTCCCAGCTTCCCCTGTGGCAAACTAGCTGTTTTTATCTTTTTATTTTATCACTTTATGTGTATAGGCATTTTGCCTGCAAATATGTCTCTGCGCAATGTGCATACAGTGCCTCCAGAAGTCAGAGAGATCCCCTGGGATTGAATTTACAAATGGTTATGAGTCACCATGTGGGTGCTAGGTTTCAAACCTAGATCATTCCTAGTGGACTGGCAACTGAGAGGTGGGCCTTTAAGAAGTTACAAGGACATGGTAGCTCCATCCTTACAGAGGGAGAGGCCAGAGAAAACTGGCTCTTATCCTCCACACATGAGGACCAGGCTAGATGGTGCCACCTTGGGAGCAGAGATGGAGACCTCACCAGTCCCTTCATCTTCTGGTTCCTTGACCTTGGACTTTCTAGCACCCAGAACTGTGAGTGATGGTTTCCTATTGTCTATGACAGTGGAGTATAAGATTGTTAAGGATGGCAACCCAGATCGAACAAGGTACTTACCGCTTTGGAAATGTTTTTCGATCTCCTTACTCCACGAGAAGAACTCCCCTCGGATCTTGTTGAACAGGCGACATTCCCCCTCCCCCACATTCTCCTCCCCTTGTACTATGGCAGTGATGTCCTGGTTAAAAGCATTGATTTTCTGTCAAGAAGAAAAACATCATTATTAGCAGAAATCCTTCAAGCACGGGGTCAAGGTAGTAAAAGAACATATGTGCCCTGAAGGTGGATGAGCCACCTCCTTCACATGGGCCCAGCAGAACAGTATGGAGAAGGGGCTTTGGCAGCAGGAAATACCTTCATTCCCCCTTCTCCTTTGGGAGCCTTGGGGAGAATTCTTCTGTCAGTGTGCATGAAACGAAAATGCCCCCGCAAGTCCCGCCCTGCACTCAACCATAGTCTCTGCCCTGACTCCTTTTTAACACTAAATGGACAGGATGCAGCTCCATCAGCCTTGGAGGCTTGAGATCTGAAGAGCCCCAGAGAGCAGTGGCTGTGTAGACAGTGATGCCTTCCTCACGCCTGGAACTATGGGTAATGCTCACATCGATCAGGAAGAACGTTTTCCCGTCCTCGTCTTCTGGTATGTCTGCACCGTACTTCTGCAGCTCCTCGCTTGCAGCCTGGTAACACTTCTTTATTTGATTTTCTAACAAAGGCAGAGATTTCTGAAATGGAAGGAGATAAACGGGAGAGAGACCTATAGACTGGGTTGCAAAGGTGGTGCGGGACAATTCTGTATTCTGTCAATTATGTTTTAAATAAATGCTGATTGGCCAGGCAGGAAGTATAGGCGGGACAACCAGACAGGAAGTAGAGGTGGGGCAATAAGAACAGGAGTTCTGGGAAGAAGGAAGCTCTTCCTGCAGTCCTGCCCAGACACAGAAGAAGGAAGATGGACCTGCCCTGCTGAATAGGGTACCGAGCCATGTGGCTTGTATATAAACTAGAATAATGGGCTCCAGAGGTCCTGAGTTCAATTCCCCAGCAACCACATGGTGGCTCACAACCATCTGTAATGAGATCTGGTGTCCTCCTCTGGCATGCGGGCATACATTGAGGCAGAATGTTGTATACATAATAAATAAATAAATCTTTAAAAAAAGTTAATAAGAAGCCTGAGCTAATGTGCCAATCAGTTTACAAATAATGCAGACTTTCTGTGTGATTTCTTTGGGGCTAAATGACTGAGGGAACTGGGCAGGACAGAAACCCCAACAAGCAGGCCCTCCATGTTACACCAAGGAGGCCCCAAACCTGCTCAGTGTAGTCACTGGGACACGTGGGTAACATGCTGAAGTCTGGATACAGTTTCCCTGGTGCAGAGCAGCCCTTGAGAAGCATCCCTTCCCACACAGGTTTGCCCACAACTCCATCTGGTACACAAACCTGTCCACTGCATATGGTTGCTTCCTAAAAGAGCCACCCAGGGTCACCTCCTTCTGTATCTGGGACATGAACTCTCTTGAGGGAAATGCAACAAAGCCCTTATAGAAACTTCTGAAACAGGGGAAGTTAGAATAATACAAGACTCCTAATTCAACAAGTCAAAAGCTGCCAAGGATTCTTGTTTCCAAGGAAGGTTTCTATAGCTTTGCTGTCCCCAGGCAGCTCAAGGCACAGAACTCAGCAAGAGCAGGCCTGTCTCTGTCTGCATCAAGGAGGACCAGAGAGGGTCACTCAAGATCATGGTGCCCTGCAGATGCCCTGGTCTCCACCTGCATCCTGGGGGCCACAGGAAGACCTTGAACTCAGGAAGAACCCAGGGGAAGAAGATCACTCCTGGGTTCGTTCCACAGCCGTCCTCAAGCAGGTATGGACACTAAATCCACATGTGCTGAGTATTCTCACCACCCCAGTTGAGAACTAAGGGGTTTGAGATGCAGACTCCACCAGGTCAGAGAAAGTGAACGTGGCTTCTATCTGAAGAGGCCATGTGAACTCAAACTCTCGAGATCAATTCCAGAATGAGGGCCTCACAGCTGTGCCACCCAGAACCTAAGGGTGACAGCAGCAGGAGCCAGCACAAAGCCTTCAGATGCTGGAGTGACTGACTCCCAAACACAGCATGTCTGTGCAAAGAGATCTTGACCAGCTGTGTGCCCAGAACCACCCCAGTCCCAGCTTAGCTTGATGAAGACACAGCCTCCCTGGCTTACACAGATGTGTGCAATGAGCTCCGTGGTCAGTCTCTCTGCCAGAAGGGGCACTGTGGCCTTCCCATCCTCCAGAAGAACACTGAGGGAATAGGAGAGAGGGTCCCATTAGACTCGGCCAAAACACAAGTCTGCAGTCTGCTGTGGGGAGGCCAGGGCCAGTTTGGGAACTATCGATGAACCTTGTGATTGGTACTCATGAAGCACCCAGAGATGGTTATGTATAGTGATACAGGGGAACCAACTAGGATAGTTCCACAATGGGCTGCAGTAATCCCCCTCAGCACATTAATAATCAGAGTAAAATCTGTTCTCCATAAAGCATATGTACACAACCACAGCTATGTCATCATAGCACAACATCCCATTCCATGTGTGATACATTTGAACACATATACACACATCTTTTGTGGTTCATATACAAGTATACAACACAACCTTCCATACGTTATATGTTAGTAAAAACACACACATGTATAATACATACAAGTAAACACACACTTCCATATAGGCTGTACATAGGGGAACACACATACATACATAATACACAAGAATGCATATAGATCCAGGTCTTTTTACAAAGTCACTGACATGCATTTGCATATGTGTGATGAACAAGTGAAGTGGGGAGACACACTCTGGTTCAAGAAAGCATTTAAAGACATGAAGCTACATTATTCCGAGGCGGCCAAAATCTGTGTTCAGACAGCACACTGTTATGCCTTAGGATACAAGTCATCAGGGATTTAGAACTCTTCCTGCCTGTGAGTGACTGCTAACTCTTATTGGGGCTCCAGTTTCTACACCAGTCAGTTTATTTAAACAAACTGTGGTAGAATAGAAACAATGGAAACTTTGTTTTGCTTTGAGCCAGGGTCTCTCTACATAGCCCTGGATGTCCTGGAACTCACTGTGTAGATTAGGCTAACTTCCAGCTCAGAGATCCACCTACCTCTGCCTCCTGAGTGCTGGAATTAAAGGTGTGCACACAATAGAAACTTTTAAAACAAGAAGGGCCTGGAAAGATGTATTCCAAGTTCTGAAAGATCATAACTGTTGACCCAGACTGTTATACCCAGCAAAGCTCTCTATTAAAATTGATGGAGAAATAAAAAATTCTATGATAAAAACAGATTTAGGTAATTTGTGACTGCTAATTCCACTTTAGAGAAGATCCTGGAAGAAATACAGGGCTCTGAAGAGAAAAGTAAACATAGCCAAGTAATCACAGAGAATCAAAAGAGGTCAAAGAAGACCACAAAAGAAATGACAAACCCTAAGTAGTGGTGCAGGAATCTCATGTGGGTTTGAGGCCAGCCTAGTCTACAGAGTAAAGTCTAGGACAACCAGACCTACCTAGTGAGGTCCTGTCCCAAAATACAAAGTAAAAACAAACAAAACAAAAACAAGTGACAAGAATTAGCATATATCTGTCAATAATAATTCTGAATATGAAGTCTCAGTTCCTCAATAAAGACAGACTAGCAGGTTGGATCTGAACATAGAATCCATCTTTTTGCTGCCTCCAGAAAATACAGATTACTCTCAATGATGGACATGACCTCAGGGTAAGGGTGGAAAAGTAAATGAATCTAGAATACAAGTAGGTTAGATATTCTAATTCCTGATAAAGTAGACTTCAACATAAAACTTGTCAAAAGAGATAAGGAGGGATATATAGCTTGAATTCTAGTTGGTCTTAATAATAAAAACCTAAAGTCAGATATCAGGGTGAATGATTCACTAAAGGGATCCTTTACACTGACCACAGGAACAATCTATCAAGAGGATACTGTAGTCTTAAACATACAGGCATTTAATACAGGGCCACAACTTTCGTTTTAAAATGCTCTTAGATGTAAAACCACAGATTGACTAATACACCGATTGTGGGTGATTTCAGTACCCAACTCATGTCAACAGATAGGACATCTGGACAAGATCTAAGCAGAGAAACATGGCAGTTAAGTGATACCAGAAACCAAATGGAATTAGGCTTGGTGATTCACGTCTTTAATCCCACACAGAAGAAGGCAGATCTCTGTGAATTTGAGGACAGCTTGTTTTTCATAGTGAGTTCCAGGACAGCCAGAGATTAGTAAAGAGACTTTATCTCAAACAAACAAGAAACAGTCTGACAGACAAAAAGGAAAAGAAAAAAAGAAATCAAGTGTATCTAACAGACATCTGTAGAACATTCTACCCAAACACTAAAAAACACACATATACACATTATTTTCAGAAGTCCCTTAAGCTTTCTCCAAAACATATCAGCTATTAGAACACAAGTCAAATCTCAACAAACACAGGACAATTTAAATCACATCCTGCACTCTATCTGACCATAACAGAATTAAGCAGTATATCAACAGCAACAAAAATTAGAAGCAGGGCACTAAACAACACCCTACTGAATGTTGATTGTTATTAGGAAGAAATATGGAAATTAAAAAATTTCTAAAATTTGCTGGGTGGCAGCAGCACATGCCTTTAATCCCAGCACTTGGGAGACAGAGATAAGCTGGATCTCTGAATTTGAGGTCAGCCTGGTCTACAGAGATTCAGAACAGCCAGGGTTACACAGAGAATTCCTGTCTCAAAAAGCAAACACACACACACACACGGGGGGGGGGGGGGGAGAAACAAAGAAAAGGAAAAAAGAAAAAAATTTAAGAATTGAAGGGAAATGAAAACATAACATATATAAATCTACAGGACACAGTGAAAGCAGTCCTAAGAAAAATGTCTATAGCACAAGTGCATCAAAAATTTCGAGATATCATAAATTAATAACTTAATGATGCACTTGAAAGCCTCGGAAAATCAAGAGCAAACAATACCCCCATTGATTGGACAATAAAAAAATTGAATTGAAAAAACTACAAAGAATCAAAAAATGAGAAGTTGGATCTTCGAAAAGAAAAAGAAGATTGACAAATCCTTGGCCAAATTAAGAGAGAGAGAGAGAGAGAGAGAGAGAGAGAGAAAGAGAGAGAGAGAGAGATCCAATAGATGCGATAGATCCAAGTGGAGGGCAGACACTCACAAGGACATACTTTAAAAATCTCTAATTCATGAAACTGAGAAGCCTAAAAGACAAGGATGAAATTAAACCAATATGAAATAAACAGTTTAGACAGATCCATGACCAGGAATGAGATCGAAACAGTAATAAAAGTTCTCTCAACTGAACATCCCAGGACCAGATAGATTCTCTGCAGAATTCTACCAGACTTTCAGGAAATTCACACCAGCACTGTCCAAATTCTTCTTGAAAGAGAAAACGAAGGACAGCTTCCAAACTCTTCTCTATGAAGCCAGTATTACCTTGATACCAAATCCAGATAAAGACAATACAAACAAACAAAAAAATTATAGACCAATCTCCCAGGTGAAGAAATATGCAAAAGTTTTCAATAAAATACTGGCAAACCCAAATTTATGTGCATACAAACAATATCATCCATCACTACCAAGTTTGGTTTCATTCTAAAGATGCAAGGATGGTTCAACATACGTAATTCAATTCATATTATCATCTATCACCACAGTGTACACAAAGACAAATCGTACCATCATCTCATTAGACACAGAAGAAGCCTTTGACAAAATCCAATATCTCTTCATCACAAAAACCGTGAAGAAGATAGGGATGGAGGGAACTTGCCTCAACCTAATGACAGTATACATGACAGTGTATACAAAAATCCTATAGACAACATCATACTAAATGGAAACAAATTAAAAAGTTTCCACTAAGATTAGGACAGCCCAGGAGAATGCTCCTGCAGTAGGGAGTTCTAAAGGTCGTGGTGCGATTTAAGCCATCATCAGCAGGTGTCTTTGGGAGCTCAGATGTTATCATTTATGTCTATTGTTATCTGACCTTTGATTTGCAGTAATGTGTCAAGCAAGAGCCTGGCCTGGTGTTCTGCAGGTTCTGAGCAGTTGTCTATGACAAGATGGCAAAGGGGCACCAAGCATGGCTCAGAGCTGCTTTTATGACATGTCAAAGGCACAGTGGGGTTCTGGGTCTCCAACTTTTCCTCTGCTCTTTTCTATTTGTAACTCTAGTTCCTGCACCTCTTGATTGTGGTACTTTGGCAAGCCCCCTCTTCTCTTTTACTACCTACTACTCTTTAAGGACTACTTTGTGCATTGTGCTTTCTTTCAGGAAAGTTTTACAGTGGTTTTGAAGGTGCAATCATCCTCAGGATGTTGCACATATACCCTTCATGTCAGGAATTTTATTGGCCAGTAATTTTCATGGCATGGGACAGTATGGCAAAGGCACCTGAAGTGAGGGTGCTCCTTGAAAAAGGCTTGCTCCTTCTCAAGGGCCTCAGTCAGGCTCAGCTGATCCTGGATGTCCTGCTGACCCCTGCACTTGACCACCATGTAGCCCTTCTTCAGGTGGTACACCAGGTTCCGTACCACATCAACAACTTTGTCTTCAGTACCTCTGTCAACCAGATCGGGCTTGGTCAAGATCCCTGCAAGACAGACACTGGAATCAGAGGACACACCCTGCCCCAAGACAGCAGGAATTGGAGCTCTCACTAACCACCAGGATCCCATCTTTGGCTGAGAGAGACAGAACCCATGCAAGGAGGAAGTCCATCCACAGAGCCAAGTGCAGTTAGCCTTGTGAAATCAGAGAAAACCCTCAGAGCTGCAGGCTCCTTCCTAGCACCTCTCCATGGCCATCACACAGAGACAACAGCTATTCAACCTTTCACTCTGTGTGGACCTTACCATGGATCCTCAGCCAGTGAGTCTCAGCAAATATGATTTCCTCCCCACGCTTGCCCACCTCTGACTCCTCATGCCTTTCCTCCCAGGGAGACAAGATGAAGGGCTCGCTTCCTGCCACCTCAGTGGGATCCTGACTGTGCTGAGTTTGGTCCATCTGGATTCAGGGGATGGATCCCCACTGGCAACCACACACCACTGTTATCTTCACTTTCCTCACCTATGGTCCTGTCCCCGTCAGGGTCCACCTCCTGAGCCATGCTCAGTGCCTCTGTGGTGGCGATGTCCACATTACTGGGGACCACCACCAGGTTGATGGTCTCCTGTTTCTGGATGTACGTCTTGATGAGTCTCTTGATCTGTAAGAAATGAGATGGTGACTCCTAGTTATGAAGACGGACTGAGAGTGAGATGGTTGTGGCCACCCACTTGCTTCAGGCTCTGGCTTCCATGGACTGCACCCCTCTTTAGTGAATCCTGGCCATTCAGTCTCACTCCCGCCTCCACAAGGTCTGTCCTAGACACAGCCCTGGACATACTCCCGTGCCCCTTGCAGCCCAGTGTGGGTCAGAGTGGAGTGTAGAGTCTCACCTGCTGTCCGATGTCTGCAGGCTGGTTGCCTACAGCCACCCTGGTGATCCCAGGCAGGTCAATCAGGGTCAGGTCTGGGACATTTGGGGAGCTGACATCCAGGCTAATGAGTTTATTACTGATTCCCAGCCCTACCCCAGCAATAAAGTTCTGGCCTGTAGAGGAGGGAAAGGAAGCCTGGTTAAACTTTGTGGGGTGGGATAGGGAGAATAGACTGAGGGAATCTAGACTAGATAGATGGAGGGGATCTTCTTTCAGGGAACTCTGGGAAAGCATGTCTTGGCTATGCATGACCCCACAGGTTCCTGTATTGAAAAGTTGGATTGGTCCCCGACTGGTCATGATTTAAGCTTCTAGACACTTTGTGAGGTGGAACCCCGCTAGAGGAAGTAGGTCACTGGGGGACAGGCCCATGTGTCTCATTTCTGGCTCTTTCCTGCGGCACTCTCCTTCTCTCTGTCAACACCTGTCCCTGCCATAATAATGTTCCTCCCAGGATCATAGGAAAAAGTCACCATAGACAAAAGCCCTCTGAATCCAGGAGAGAAAGTATGCCCCCCTGAAAGGCATCCTGGGAGGTATTGTGCCACAGCCACTGAGAAGGAATACAGAGTCTCTTCTGTCCGGGGGTCCTGGGTGACAGCAGGTTGGAAGGGGTCTCATTTTTGTGTGTGTGCTGGAACAGGGTCCTGACAGAATGACTCTACACTTCTCCTCCGACTCCAGGCAGGGTTGACAGGCAGTCAGAGGATAAGGGACAATGGGACACTGACCTTTGTTGATGGCCTCTTCCACCTGGGAGGGATCAGAGAGCTCCACTTCGATGTCGTCATAGATGACCTTGCCTCTCCACTCCTCTCCTGGTTCCGACTTCCTCAGTTTCAGCACCAGTGGGCACCTGGTGACAATACCTAGGAGATGCGGTCCCTGTGAGCCCAGTGCTCTCCTCCTAGTATGGCACCCTCAGCTCTGTGGGGACCTTGGTGGAACCTTTAGGGTACCAGACATCTCTCACTAGCCCCCTCTTCCACATCTTGTTCACTGTGCTGCCCAGGCTATTTCATCCTACCCCCTGTTATGGTCTCTTTCCAACTCCTGCCTTTTCCATGACTTTTCAACTGGGTCCCTGGACCACGTCTGCTCTGACCTCTCCCTGAGCACTTGATGACCACCTCGGTCATGGAGTTTAAGCAGCAACACTAACCTGGACACCAGTCTCTTCTCCAAAGAGAATGTGTCACCTCAAAGGAAGGGTCTAGGAACCTGACCCACTTAGTCATGGCTTCTGCAAACTGCAGGTTTCAAGTGACTCACAAAATGTACAATGGAGCAATGGACTGAAAGCTGCTCCCACCCCACCCCTATTTGGGCACCTGCCCCCACGTGCCCAGCCCCAACACCTGCAGTGATTGTTGGATACAGAGCCAAAAAGGAGGTAACTTAGGCTCATGAAGTGCTTGGGAAGCTGCATGGGAAAAGCCCAAGCCCTAAAACTGGTACCCTTGTGAGAGGAGGAAGAAACTGCTAGACTGCACAGAAGAAAGGCTGCCCTCAAGCCAAGGAGGAAGACCACCTTGACCTTTGTTCTGCTGTGTGCCGAAACTGGGAGGTTTGAGCCCCAGGTCCCACAGTCTAGCAAGGCAATAAGCACGGAGCTCTCACCGCTGCCTCTGGGGAGGGCCACTCCTGACAGTGCTTCCAGCACAGAGCTCTTCCCTGAGCTCTGGTCCCCAATGACTGCTATGGCAGGCAGGGCCAGGTCCTGCTCCACGCCCAGGGCCCGCAGGGAGTCGATGAGGTCAATGCAGGGCCGCACCTTCTCCTCATACTGCGCGCAGAGGTTGTTCACAGAGTCCTAGATGAGGGCAAAACAAGAGTGAGGTTGTGCTCCTCAGGAGTGCTCCAGCCAAGGCTGCTGGGTTCAAGAGTGAGGTTGTGCTCCTCAGGAGTGCTCCAGCCAAGGCTGCTGGGTTCAAGAGTGAGGTTGTGCTCCTCAGCAGTGCTCCAGCCAAGGCTGCTGGGTTCAAGAGTGCGGTTGTGCTCCTCAGGAGTGCTCCAGCCAAGGCTGCTGGGTTCAAGAGTGCGGTTGTGCTCCTCAGGAGTGCTCCAGCCAAGGCTGCTGGGTTCAAGAGTGCGGTTGTGCTCCTCAGCAGTGCTCCAGCCAAGGCTGCTGGGTTCAAGAGTGCGGTTGTGCTCCTCAGGAGTGCTCCAGCCAAGGCTGCTGGGTTCAAGAGTGCGGTTGTGCTCCTCAGCAGTGCTCCAGCCAAGGCTGCTGGGTTCAAGAGTGAGGTTGTGCTCCTCAGGAGTGCTCCAGCCAAGGCTGCTGGGTTCAAGGATGGTGCATATGCTGTTAGAGTTCCTAAGAGTAAGTAACGGGCAAACTACATTTGAGGAAATAAAAAGTTGATTCTTCTGTATCGATGATGAAAATGACAGGATCCGTGTTGTTGTGCATGGCCTAAGAACCTACAGTGCCACTTGCTCCTCTTTATCAGAGCTGGACCTGCAATGTTACCCCAGGTTCACTGTCGCCAGAGAAGAGGAGTGACATGGGTTTCCTCGGAGGAAGTGAAACCATCCATTTTCCCTTGTTTACTGTTTTTATAGGATTAGGGCAAAAACAGGACCAAGGCAGAAGTAACCTCTGTGGATACTGAATGTTAGTTCTCTACATTGTTATGGGTTGAGCCAAGGGCAGGTCACACACTCTATCCTCTGGCCCAACCGGGGATATGATCATGCACTGGCTATGCTCTGCCAACACAGTTAGGAGTAATGAAGCCCCATTCTATCCATTCGGACTCCAACTTTGATACTGACAAGCCCCTAGCTAATGGTTGCTCTGCCTCTCTCACACAGACAATCTTCTTGTTAGAAGACATTCTTATGTACAATTTACTGTTACAGTTGGCCTCATCAGAAGTCAGAATATCAGAAGGTCAGTCATGCCCTACACACACACACACACACACACACACACACACACACACACATCCTCAAGGGCTTCCTGTGAGCCTGCTGGCCTGTGTCACTGGACCAGATCCCTACTTCTTTTCCTACCTGTTTGACATATCTCATAGCTAACTCCAAGCTCTCCCACTCATCTTCCTCAGTCTTTAGACTCCACACTTTTAACCCTTAGTCTCTCTTTCAACCACAGTCTTGGTTTTCACTGTGATGTGTGAGCAGCTTTCAGTTGTCACTCTGGACCACCTCCCTTTACTACCTACTGAGTGCCAGGGCCTGCCTCCTTAATGACAACCATAACGAGCTGGAGAGATGGCTCAGAGGTTAAGAGCACTGGCTGCTTGGCTGGTCTTCCAGAGGTCCTGAGTTCAACTCCCAGCAACCACATGGTGGCTCACAATCATCTGTGATGAGATCTGGTGCCCTCTTCTGGCCTGGAGGCATAGAACACTGTATACATAATCAATAAATAAACCTTTGAAAAAATGACAACCATCATCCAAATATTAAAGAAGGTCAACAAATTTCAGGTACATGATACCCAAAAACCTACAACAAGGTATATTTGAATCAAATGATTAAAAACTAGTTATGGACAGAAAGTTTAAAAGTGATCAAAAAATTACACCTTACATACAGAGGAACAGACACAAGCTTGACAGTTTCTTATCAGAAAGAACGGAAGCATGAAGATAGTGGGGTAGAATTTGCCAAAACGTCTTGACGGCTGGGTTGCAGCTCCATTTTGAAAAATGTTTATATTGATGACAAAAACACCATGAACTTAGAGTTCTATACCCAGAAAAATATCTTTTGAAATGAGGGAAGAGTGAAGCTATATCACCATGGAGAACTGGCAGGAACATCAGATGGCTGGGAATTCGTATATCTTTGGTCGGCCATGTGGCCTTTCCCTTAAAAGCTGCAAGAAGCCAGGGAGGTTTGTTTGTTTGTTTGTTGTTTTTAAGAAGTGTTAATTAAATTACAAGTCTGTTAGGAAGAAGATGAGAGTGTGGCTTACTGGTAAGTGTTGGATAGATCATTGAACACTCTGCAAATATCTTTCCCATTGCTCAAATGCTCTGTTGTCACTAGATCCTATAATTTAGGGGGAAAACTAAGACTTGGAGAATTAAGTTCACCCTGGTTGAAATATGACAGTTTAGGAGTCAGATAGCCTGTGTCCTGCTCTGAAAGTCTCTTGTGCTGTTCTCATAAAAACCAGGAGATGATTGTTACAAATAGAAACACGGAAAATTATGTCAAAATATGGACTTTCCAGATATGAAATCTGAACAAACTTATCCCCAGCAGATCCACACTGCAGAAATTGTAAAAGGCATCCTGTGTGCAGAGGGAAAGGGACAGGAGAGGAATCCTAAATTCATATGAATCAGCCTGGCACAGATCTCTTATGACTTCAGCATCCTTAAGTGATACCTAAGCACAAACAGTGGTAATGGATTGTGAGGTTTCTGATTAATGGATAAGGAAGACCATGGCAGATTGGATGGGGGCAAAGAGCAGAGAAAAGGTTCTTATACCACCCAGGAAGTTAGTATTCTGTCCCTCATAGATAGATTTCCTGAGTTTATTAAAGGCAAGAACTACAGACATTGACATCGTGTTAATAGAAGTCAGCAGAAGATTGATAAGCACTCCTAAAATATAGATGTTTAATCTTAAACATGGAAGAATATAAGGAAAGGGGGGAGTAAGAACAAATGGCTTCACACATAAAAATGAACAGCAACAGGTGTTCTCATCTAACAGCACCATATTAAATATAAATGGCTTAAATTCTGCCCCAACAGGCGAAATGGCTCTGAAACAGAACTACAAAGTGCGAGAATGGAAGCCTCTTGTCCCGAGATGGTGATAAGGTTGGAACTGATAGGGTGTGTACTTCACAGAATGGGACAGGACATTAGTGGAACAGAACATACAGCTCTGAAGGTCACCACATGGTACTGATGCTGATAAGATACAAAGGCAATGTCTGGGAAAGGACTGGCTTTTCACCATGCCATGTTGGAATATTTTACTGTCTACATTTAAGTTAAAAGACCTAAATCACTATCTCACACGATAAAAATGAATTCTTGATCCATCATAGACCTAAATAGAAAAGACATAAAATACAGACATTCTTAAAAACAATAACTACAAAAATCTCCAAATGTGAGTTAGGTCCTGACTTATTAGAAATGACCCTAAAGGTATAATTTAGATAAAAATTATAAAGTCATGAGAGCTAAAGACTAGGTCTTCAAAAAAGGAAAAAAAAGTGTTATCCAAGAAACAAATGTTTGCTAAGTATATATTTGACAAAGAATTAATATTGGGTTTCAGCCTAACACAGACCACACTGACATGGACTCCCTAGCCAGATGTGGTCTGACTCCAATGAGCACACCCAGGATTGCTGCTGGGTCTGAGACCTCACTATGCCTATGGTGCCCAGCAGTGAGTCTGAGTCTTGACAACATTCTGTTTTTGTGCCCTTGTAAGATCCATTTATAATATTTAATAAAATAGAAAGAAATAAGCTAAGGCACAGGTTCCCCACCCTCCAACCCTGTGAAGGAAATAACCATTTCTGGACCAGGACACCTCATCCTCACATCACCTCTCTCCCATCACTCTCCCCTCCAGCAGGTGCCTCTGCCCCAAGCTCTTGGCAATCACAGCCTTGCTTTTCAATATCATTTGCCTGTCTCTCCCCAAGCTGATACTTGTGCCATTGCCTGTGCTGAAGCTCTCTACACAGACATATGGCCATTTCCTTTCAGCTTTGTGCTGTGGAATAATCTTTTTATATACTTTAATGGTCTGTCATTCAGGCCAGGCGATGTTGGTGCATGCCTTTACTCACAGAGGCAGGCAGATCTCTGTGAGTTCGAGGCCAGCCTGGTCTACAAGAGCTAGTTCCAGGTCAGGCTCTAAAAACTACAGGGAAACCATGTCTCAAAAAACCAAAAAATAAAAAAAAGATTCGCCATTCAAATTGGTTTAATAAAAAGCAAACTGGCCAGTAGCCAGGCAGAAAGTATAGGCAGGACAACCAAACTATACAGGATGTTGGGATAAAGAAGGATGGAGTCAGAAGGCTGGATCCAGTATAGACAGAAGTTTCTCTCCTGCCCGGCCCCACAGCCATTCAGTCCCAAAGAAACACAGAGGCTTATATTAATTATAAACTATTTGACCTATTAGCTCAGGTTTATTATTAACTAGCTCTTACAACCTAAATTAACCCATAATTTTTATCTATGTTTAACCACATGTCTTGGTACCTTTTCTCAGTGCAGCTTCTCATTTTGCTTCCTTTTTGTCTTGCTGGTGGCTGACTCTCTGCCTTTCCTCTTCCCAGAATTATTAATCTTGTTGACCCTTCTATACTTCCTGCCTGGCTACTGACCAATTAGCAAGTTATTAAACTAATATGAGTGGCAAATCTTTATAGTATACAAGATAACTATCTCCCAGCAGTTCAACAATTGAGAGCAGTGACTGCTCTACCAGAGGACCTGAGTTCAACTCCCAGCAACCACATGGTGGCTCACAATGCCCTCCTCTGGCAAGAAGAGGAACATGCAGACAGAGCACTCTTATGCATAAATAAATTTTAAAAAAGATAGATAAAGTCAGAAGAGTCTTGAGCAGATGCAGCGAGAAACAAGGTGGGCATGCTGTACTGAAAAAAGGTATCAAGTCACATGGCAAAGCATAGATAAGAAATATGGGTTAATTTAAAAGTTAGCAAGTAATAAGCCTGAGCTATTGGCCTGGCATTTATAATTACTATTAAGCCTCTGGTTACTTGGGAGCAGCTTGTGGAAGAGAAACTCCTGCCTACAGCTTTGTAGACTGTTGATCTTCCCTCACAGGAGGAAGGTGGAGAGGGTCATGGGATCCTCCATGAATATCCAGATATTTTTCCAGTTGTGTGTAATTCTGTTTTAAGTGCACTTGGCTTTAGGCCTATGGGAGTTCTAAAGGAAATAGATGGGGAATAATGAGGGGAGGGGACATCTACACAGCCCTGGGGGAGCCATTGTCCCTGCTGGATGCAGATCTTCTAGTATGGTTGCTTTAAGGAAAGCTTTATGCATTCCTGCTGTGACCCCCTTCCCTATTGCTGAGCAAGGAAGTCTGATAAATTCATTGGTTCCCTGGTGACTGCTGATGAAATTGCACCTTGGTTTGTCCTTGGGATCTTAGAAAGAGGGACTCATTACTTTCTCCCCCAGGGAGAGGATTGTAGCAACAACACCCTACATGAGGCCTTGCTCCTGGCACTCCAGCAGCAGATCCTCTGGGGCTTTGTTGCTAACATCAACTGTACTCCGAGGAGGTGCAAGAGTCTCACTTGTTTCTCCAACAAAGCACACCTGTGCCTGTTAAAGCAGATGGCTCCAGCCCTAGGTCTCTTATTTATCATACCTGAGTGTGTAGAGGAGGCTGTGCTACTACTGTGGGTCTGAAAGCACCCAAATCAGAAACTCGGTCCCTCTCTGCCTAAAAGCTGCTGAGAGATCATAGATAGCCTCTCGCCTGGACAGAAAAACCCAAAACAAGTGTGAGTGTATATGAATTTGGATCTGAAACATGCTCCAAAGACCTCCTGAAGGTGAGGTCCCAGCTGTTCTTGGAATGTGGTGAGGTTGGAAGAGTTGGGGACTACTGGGAGGGTATAGGTTACTGCCAGCATGACCTTGAAATGAACTTGGAGCCCTTCCTCTACCTCTTTTTCCCCCCTAGTCATTAGACTTCTGTTGCGGGAGGTCCTTCTGCTCCTCCAGCCAATAGCCGCTGAGATACCAGCCCACTGGGGTATGGTCTCTCTCTTTAAAAAAGCGGCCACTTTCCTCCTCGCTCTCTATTTGCTTCATGCTCCGCTTCCGGCAACTAGACTCCTTCCTGACTGCACAGAGGGCTGTTGTCTGGGACGGTGATCTGTAAGTTTTTTCCCCTCTAAATAAATACCACCCTATTAATCATAATTCCAAACTGGTGTGGGATTCTTCATGATTTACGCCTTCGTCAGACATCAGTTTTGTTCCTTCATGCTATGCATTGCAGGAATAGAACAACGGCACCTAGTGGCCATGGGATGTAATTTCTGAAACTATGAGCGAAATAACCTTTCTTCTTTATAAATTGATTCTTTTGAAAACTTGGTCACAGAAACAAAAAGCTGACTGATGCATTGGGTGTGAGTTCCTTCTGCCCTTACACTGAGGGTTATAGCCTGGGGAATGAGGATACAGTTTTGAGTGCCAGCATCAGCTCTACTGACTACTCTCAACAGCCATGCTGTCAGTCCGACCACGGATATGGAAAAGCCCACTGCTGAAGGGAGGAAGACCCTCCCAAGGCCAGAAAGCTGACTGGTCAGGCTGGGACCATGCTAAGGGAGCAAAATTCCAGCAAAACTGGATCCCAATTCAATGAAAACAAATACCAAGTGGCTTCTCCAGGGAGGTAGTGTCTCAGTGAGTCATTAACATTGTAGCTGGAGATTAAGTCATGGTGTAGGCAGGGTATAGCATAGCACTGCCCATTCCTAACGATACCCCTTTTCCCAGACCAAGATGGCATCCTGTGAAGGACAAGAGAGGGTCATTGGTTTTACCTCAGCCCAAGCAAAGTGAACAGTAGACCCACATTGGCATCGTGCCCCAGGAAGGTCAAGGAAGCCACCACCTCCAGGGGGTGTGACATAAAGCATCAGCCTTCAGATGGACACCTGTCATACCTGGTTTTTCTCTTCAAGGCCAGTCTCTCCATTGGGCAATTTGTCACTGGGTAAGGTGACTGAAGCAGGGTTTCCAGATTCTTCTGTGCTAAGAACCATCTTTGATTTCTTCTTCCTGGGAATACTGTGGAAAATGAGGATTTTAAGTTAGAAAGGTTTGGAAAACAATTTTTCAGACCTTGGCTAAGATTCACAACAGAGATAACAATATTACAGCCTCCATTCCTTTCTTACCAGCCCCAGGGGTCTGCGCTTCCTGACAGCATCACCCATCACCTCTCCTTTTGGAAAGGCAGGTGTTTATTTCTGACTTGGGAGGGGATCATGAAAGAGGAGTAATTCTAAAGGCGCTCATAGAGACTGTTAATCTAGGAAATTCTTCAGATACAGCTCTCCTCCTGCTGCTTTGGGAAGACCTAATATATTACAAGGGGTCCCAGGCACCGGGATAAATACCCTTTTACCCTCTGTTTGTGCCTCATCTATTGGTTCATGCTTGTTTTGGTCAATTTCACTGCACAATCAAGTGATATCACGGGCCTTGTGCCCCATGATCAAAGATTCCTAGTGACCACTCAAAACAAGACTTAGGCATCTGGTCCTTTTCTAGAACCTAAGTCCTATGTGTTGTCTGCAAATCACAAGCATATGCAATTCTTCTGAATCACCTTTGAGACTTGGTTGATCTCAGGAGCACAGCAACCTCAGGCATTACACCCCCCTCTGTTCCTTCAGTGTCCTGGGCAGCCCCCTGCACTGCCAACCTGAGGTGAGTGCATCTGCCCATCTAGATCTTGCTCTAGTCAAGCACAAGCTACTCCCAGCAGTAGAGCAGCCCTACGTTGCAGGGGAGCTGCAGGATACCCTTGCCTCCGGTCTCCTAACTCTGTCACACTACAGATCCCATTGCACAGAGACCATCAGGGCAGCCCTACCACATCTTATGCAGGCTCCTGCCTCAACTGAAGTTCAACATCAGACACACACACAAGTAACCAGGTGTGGTGGGCTCTAAGCATCCCTACCCAGGCAGGCCTGTGCTCCTTTGTGCTGTCCTTGGGTTGATTGGCCATACCTCCACTCTATAGGAGGCAGGGGTATTTGCCAATGGCCCTAATGTGCTATTTACCATTTATTATGGACAGAGATCTCAATGGTGGGGCTCCCCTGAGTTTTTATCCTGTTGGGAAAGCATCCTCAGCCTGGTTGTAAACAGGAGCAGCATGGAATAGGATTCCGAACCCCTAACCACCCTGCCTGTCCAGGAAAACTGAGATGATAAGAGTGGGAGCCTTCCCAGGCCTGTCTGGGTGTTAAAGTGGCCATAGAGAGACTCAAGAGTCTTTTTATCTCCCAGTTCCTGCCCTCCATGTCCCCCTGCTGTTGAGCCTTTGAAATGGAAGGTTTGTGGGACACCCTGCACTTTGAGCAGGTCTAAGCACTGGAAAGACCCTGGGAATGTACAGCCCTGTCAGCCCTTCCAGCAAGGTCCCCAGAGCGGTCCCACCTGTACTTCAAAGCCTGTCCCTGAGTCACCTGTTTCCTCCCACCCTTAACAAGAGACTTCCATCTGTTTTCCCAGGGGCTCCTGGCCCATGCTGCAGGGGATCTGAAACCTTTCATCTATGCTTTAGCCCCAGACTCCGGAGATTCCAGAGACCCCAGGACCCCACCCTCTCCAGCTGCCTTTTAGCAGAGATAATAGGATTTGTGAGGTTGCTTCAGACTGACTCTGAAATCAGTAGCGGGGTGGACCCGCTGTGTCTAGCCCAGTAACTCCCTGAGCTGCCACTCACCCTCTAATTTTAATGGCACTGAGCAATGTCCCACAGTGCCCTCCAGAATCTTCAAGGAACCCAGAGGTATCCCCTAGCTCTGCACAGAATCCTGTGCGGTACTTACCACTCCGCTGACACTGCTCAGCAAGAGAGTTCAGTTGCCGACTCCAGTCTTTTAAATAGTGCTGGCTCCTCCTACTTCCCCACGGAGAACTGAAACTTAGTGAAATCGCCTGAGCTTGCTGCCCACCCCCGCCCCTCAAAAACCGAGATCAGAAACGAAACTCATCACAGAGTGGGAGGGGAATGGCTTGGCTGCGTCCTACATTCTGGAAATTGCGTATTTTGGGTGCAACCCACCAAGACCATTTGTATGGACACCAGCTCACATGGCTGCCTGCTTCCCCTCAGGACCAGCCCGGCTCTGTGCAGCACCTTCCACTCCAACAGTGTGACCTCCTCTTAGCTGAATACAGCCTAGACTAGCCTTCCTTTTCATGGGGTAATCCCTGCAGCACCAGAAAGGGACAGAGACAAACCATCCCGGGAGTCACCCAGGAACCGTGCAAGCCTTTCTGGGTAACTTGTGAGAGCAGTTGAGGGCTGAGCAGACTGCTCCTGCAGGACTGGTGAGGGTGACAGGTGCTGGCTTTCTTGGAGAAGAAGGGGCAGACCCTGGGCCCTATTGCACCTTTCAAAGCAGAGCCCTGCACTGCAGAGAACATCCCCCATCTTAGGGAAGTGAGTGCCTCTCCTCAGAACACAGGGATTTGCTTACTGTAGCCCTTTCCCCAAGCTGCCTGCGCTGGGAACTGGCAGGACTGACACCATGCTCCCTGTGTGTTCTCTAAGGAGCAGTCTTGCCACAGGGTCTGACCTGTTTCTGTGGCTGAGGGCAGGGTCCGTGGCTAGCACCTTGTCATTGCTGGTGACTCTTGTAGTTGGGATCAAGCATGATGTACAATGTTTCTGTGGCTCTAGAATGCATGGTGATGGGAACAGCAGATTCAGTCGTGATGATGTCATCCTGTGCTCCGCTTTGTTTTGCTGGCCTCAGCCCTCTTACTAGCTCCCAGGCTCCCTCTTCTCCCCTCCCCTTTGCATTTCTCAGTCTGCTCAGACTTAGTTTCAGTTTCATTTCTCCGGTTTTACTTCGGTCTGTGCTGAGAATCAGATAGTAGACTCAGAGCTCAGGGGGGAAAAGGAGAAAGCTGGAGGGAATATAGGTGGGAGGTGCCTTAGGGAAGTGACGTTCCCTGCAGGGCCAGCAGCTGTGTGATCAGTGGGCACTGGGGGGGTGGGGGGGAAGGTCCAGGGTGTGTGGCAAGAAGAGGACGCCAAGACACAGGAGAAAGAACTGAGTTGGACTGGGATCAGTGGGTGGCTTTCCAAGAACCTGCCTGAGACTACTAATCGCCCTACACTCTGATTGCCTTGCTACAGGACAATCCAAACTGTTTTGATGGTGTCCAGGCCTGAAACAATTACAGAGCTAACCCAGATCTCCACTGCTTAGGCTGTCTCAGGGGAAGTCTCTCAGCTCCGGGGCCTCCTGTTCGTTTTCTCTTCTGTGTATGTTACTACTTCTCAGAGGTTTCATGCAGGGTGTTTGGACTGAAGAAAAGTTTCTGAGGTTGCAGCAGACAGGCACAGATACAAGTGTGCCCTGATTTAAACTAGAGGAGGCTGGGAGCAAAGGTAGTGAGTGTTGTAATCTGCTGGCCTGGCCTGTCACCTGGGTACCCTGTCCCTTTTAAGAGACAAGTCCCATCCATCCCAATCCCCCCCAAATTCCCACTGAGGAGGCAAGCAGATCTCTGGCCTTTACTTTCTCTCTCTCTCCCCTTCCTTCTTCTGAAGATGCAGCCTCTACCTCTCTCTTCCCTTTCTTCCTCTTTTTTCTCTTTCTCCGCCTCCTCCCTATCTCTCCCTTTCTCTCCTCCCCCTCTATAACCCACTAAATAAACTCTATACCCAAGTTCTTTAGGCATGGCATGGTGTTTCTGTCTGTTGCCTGCCCACCTGCCTCAGTCTCTGGCCACCCTCTGCTACCCTCTTGGGACTAGCCTTGGCTGGCCATGAACGATAACAGTGGGCTCAGGAGACCTTGGGAACCAGAAAATGGTTCATAGCCAGAGCTCATTTCCAGCTTCCTGACTGAAAGGGAAGGTGTGATAACCACCGGTCCTGCCTTCTGCTCATCCTTTCCAGTTACCAAACACATTGATGGAGACAGCAGGCAGGCCGCTGATTGCTCTAGTGGTTTGGATGAGATGTCCCCACACTTTTGGACATTTGAACACACTTGGTGCCCAGTTTGGGCAGTTAGGGAGGTATGATCTTGCTGATGGAAATATGTCTCTGGGTGCAGGTTTTGAGATTTTAATGACTCATGTCATTTCTAACTCACTCTCTCTGCTTTGTGCTGGTAGTTCAAGGTGTGAGCTCTCAGTCTGCTCCCTGCTCTAGCTACCTTCTGCCTCCACACTTCCATGGTGAACTCTTATCCTTCTGGAACCATAGGTCCATATAAACCTTTCCTACTACAAGTTTCCTTGGTCGTAGTGTTTTTTTTTTATTTATTTATTTTTGAGACAGTTTCTTTGTGTAGACCTGGTGGCAAGACTGGCTTCAAGCTCACAGAGGTACTCCTAACTTGGGCTCCTGAGTGCTGGGATTAACAGTGTGTACCACTACTGCCTGATCACAGTGTTTTATCACAGCAATAGAAAAGTAACTAAGACACCAGCAAGAGGTAAATCTGCTATAATTCTCAGATGCTTTGACCAGATGTCAGCATACCTTGCAAAGGGCAAGCATTGTGTTAGAGCTCTTTGTGGCTCACAGAGCTGGATGCTGACAAACTCACCAGGGCAGCATTCCTAGTTGTTGCAATGGTGTCCTCCTTTCCCTTCTCCTGAAACAAGTGCCGTCTTCCCCTTGAATGAAAAATAAATAGATAAGCCGGGCGGTGGTGGCGCACGCCTTTAATCCCAGCACTTGGGAGGCAGAGGCAGGCAGATCTCTGTGAGTTCAAGACCAGCCTGGTCTACAAGAGCTAGTTCCAGGACAGGCTCCAAAACCACAGAGAAACCCTGTCTCGAAAAAAACCAAAAAAAAAAAAAAGAAAAAAGAAAAATAAATAGATAAAAAAGGAAGGATGTGTGATGTGGGAGTGTCATATATCAATCTGTTGATTTCATTGGTTAAGCAATAAAGAAACTGCTTGGCCCTGATAGGTTAAAACATAGGTGGGAGGAGTAAACAGAACAGAATGCTGGGAGGAAGAGGAAGTGAGCTCAGAGACGTCATGCTCCCCTCTCCCGGGCAGATGCGAGATGCGATAGCTCTGCTCTCTGGGACACACGCGATGAAGCTCCGACCCAGGATGGACGTAGGCTAGAATCTTCCCGGTAAGCGCACCTAGCGGTGCTACACAGATGATTAGAAGAGGGCTAAATTAATATGTGAGAATTAGCCTAGAAGAGGCTAGATAGAAATGGGCCAAGCAGTGTTTAAAAGAATACAGTATGTGTATAGCATAAGCTAGCCAGGCAGCTGGGGTGCTGGGGACGCAGCCCCCATCGCTCCTATTACAACAGATGTGACTGTTCCTGTAGGATCCAAGGAAACGCTGAAGGAAAACCTCAGACTCAGATAGTATGTAAGAACAAAGAGTGTTATTATACCACATGCATGGGGTTGTTCATCTGTACAAAATGGCCGCAACCCCAGAGAGGAAAGTGTAGGCTCCTTTCATGCATAGCTAAGGGGAACAATTATGTCATCTCAAACTTAATTGATTAAATTCTCTGGAGCTTACAAGAACTTCTTTCTAATTCACCAGGAAATACAGGTGGCTGATCACTGAGAGCAGTCACTGCAAAGTAAGTTCCTTTAAACAAAGTAATGGTGAGAAGTTATACTGAAATCTGTTTTGTGAGTTTATATCTTTTCTGAGTCTGGTTATGAGGAAAACTGTGTCTAGAATTAGTATTGGCTCTAGGAGAGTGAGGCCTGTAGCCTGAATTTTACAGAGAACTGAGAAGGCAGCTGAAGCCCTGGTTGCTGCTATTAGATTCACAAAGCTACCTCTAGCCTAGTCATCAAACAGCTTCAGAGTTCTGAGAAGGATAAATTCTGTTACCTGAGTTAGCGACTAAAATGAAAGAGATTTACTTTGCTTGCTACCTAGACAGCCACCCCAAAATCCTCCATAGTTATTGGGGGCAGAGGCCTGAGGGCAACGTCAGTTTTCAGCTTGGAGGCCTAGGTTTGCCAGGCTCCAGAAGGTCTGACAGACTTCCGGTGGAGTGGGAAGTCTACCTTTGCTTAGGCAACTCTAGGCAGTTGGTTCCCCAGTGCCCAGTTTGTCCATTTGAAGAGGGTCTTTGCAGCAGTTGAGGTGAAAAGCATTGCCACATTCGAAGCAAGTTCCAGGTCGAGGTTCTTCTGTTCCCATCCATCTTTTTTGGAGAAAATAGGGGTGCTGTCAGGAGCTGGCATGTCTCTCTATTACAAAAAAATTTTTTTTTATTTTTTAAAATTGTTTTTATTGAGTTATACATATTTTCTGCTCCCATCTCACAAAAAGCTTTTTAATTAAACATTTTAAATGCCATATTCTGGGCCGGGCCATGGTGGCACACGCCTTTAATCCCAGCACTCGGGAGGCAGAGGCAGGCGGATCTCTGTGAGTTCGAGACCAGCCTGGTCTACAAGAGCTAGTTCCAGGACAGGCTCCAAAACCACAGAGAAACCCTGTCTCGAAAAACCAAAAAAAAAAAAAAAAAAAGCCATATTCTGTAGATCTATGAGCATTTGAGGGCTGTCTGTCTATTAGGTATAGACATACTTTGCTTTTAGGTACTTGCTTTAAGCTCAAGCCTGAAGATATATACAGGGGACCAAGTAAGGCTTGTATTAATTAATTACGTTGTATTAATTAATTAATTAATTACATCAATACTTAGCATGACCACAATTGAAGAACTTGATTATTTATAAGGATGACTATTTACTTGTGTTCCTAAACAGTCTATAGTATGTTAGCAGCTCTCATAAGTCTAGGACTTGACATTACATTCCTGTCAGGTTTAGCCTTAAAAATAATGATTTTGAATTGAAGGTCTTCTATGTTGGGTCCAGTGGGGTTTGTGCAAAGATGGGGACAGACCACCAAAGTCTAATAAACCAGAAGCAAACTTTGTTTCAGAAACCAGACTCCAGGAAAAAATAAAATAAAATAAATCTCCATGGGGCACAAAAAGCTTATCAGCTAGCTGAGACCACAGCCAGAGATGGATTTTGTAAGGCTGTGGCAAAGGCCAGTTTCTGACCCCACCTTTTTTATAGTAGGGGCACCAAGCATTAGGTTCGAACAGAGGAAGCTTTACAATCTCATGGTAAAACTCAGATACAGATTGCCTTACTTTACAATCTCCATTAACAGAGTTTTTCAGTTAAACTAATGTTTGTGCTTAATTGATTGTCTTTCTTGGTACTTCCAGGTGGTGTTTACTGAAGCCCTGTGCTCTCCCCTACAATGCTGCCAGTTTCACACAGCAGGGATTATTAGGAATTTTCCTAAAGCGAGCTCTCTGGCAACCCAAAAATCCCAATCAAGCCAAATCACAACAAGCCAAATTAAAAAATATAAAAAACATCCAGGTTTAATGGGATTCCTGAACTCTTGGGTGGCCCTGAGGGGGAACCAAAAAGCCAGATGGGGACTTGGGACTTACAGGGTTAATTCATAATCCAGAGGTTACATATCTATTTCCTAAAAGTTGACTCAGCTCATGTCCGTAGGCTAGCTTTCAGTTTGCAGAGAGATGCTTTGACCTTGTAAATAGAGCTATGGGTTGTAAAGCAGAGTAACCCATTGTTAATAGTTAATCCTTAAGCTACTGAGAGAGCTGCTGACAGTCTGTTCTCATTCTCCTAGGCTTACAACTTTATATTTCTTTATTTCTACATTCCCATTTCTGGAATCTACATTTTTATATTCTTATCCTAGGGCCCTTCATTCTAGTATCAAAATAAAACCTTTTAACAAACGATAACAGACTATCTGGATTATCCTTCTCCTGGCTCCTCTGGTTCCTATATAACCCAGTCATTTTGGCTATACCAGTTCTTTGGCCAGTCTCTTGGTCCAGTTCACCTTTCTTGGTCATCGGTTCCTCTCCTTTCTTCCATACTCCTGTCATCACATGGCTCAGGAGCGTGTTCACTTTGGACTCTTCCAGATGTCCCTGTCTCTGAGCATGTTCTCCCTTTTATCTACAATGAACTCTCTTCTACATGCCTAGGAATGAAGGGGTTAAGCTCTCTCGTTTTTTTACAACTGAATTTAAGTTTCGGTTCTCTAGAAGGACACCAGGTGTCTTTCCAACAAAGGGCTATTTATCTACAAGACCCTTGCATTCTTTGTCTTTGCCAAGTGTTCAACACCAAGCTTCTAGAGAACTTCAATAAACAGGAGCATATAGGTGATAAATACGATATATATTCTATAATGGAATGCCTGGTCTCCCAGGAGAGTTCTTTTCCCCAGTGTTGGGCATTTGGACAGAGGCCCCCATGACCTGTTAAGGGTGCTGGCCTCTGTACTCCCTCAATCCCTGCTCATGGGCCGTACCCCAACTCACGAGCCCCCTTTTTCCTTCTCCCATTTCACACAGGGATCCTTCCCTTGTCACTTTTCCTTGCCTTCCCAAAAGACAGCCTTAACAGAGTGGTAACCCAGCCTTATTCCATTTTTACCCACAGAATGGCTAGTCTGGTTTCTTTACTGAACTCATTATCATTTGTTAAAAGGTTTTATTTTGATACTAGAAGGGTAATTAAAAATCATTATTTTTAAGGCTAAACATGACAGGAATGTGATGTCAAGTCATAGACTTATGTGAGCTGCTAACGTATTGTAGACTGTTCAGAAACTAAAGTAAATACTCATCTTTATAAATGATCAAGTTCCTTAGTTGTAGTCAGAGAGTTCAGGGTAGGGAGCAGGGTAGGCCAACCAGGAAGGCCCTGTAATAGGTAAAGACTGAGGGTTGCTGAGAGAAAGAACCTGGGGGCCAGTGCCCACTTTGACATGTTAATGGGCACTTCAAATAGTCATTTGTTCTGGGTTTGATACCTAACATCACAGCCCTTTAAAAAAATAAAAATAAATGATAAGCAGGTGATGTAATCTTTTCTATTATTATTGTATGCTGATATTGGGGTGTCATTGTTGGAGACCCAAGAAACCTGGAATGTTGGCCAAGGCCAGGAAGTGAAGGCAGTTTTACTCACTGTCCAGGCTCTGTGGGATCTTCTAGGGCTAGAGAAGCACAGGCTGAGTTGGCATAGTCTGTGAAACTGAACCACTTAAGGCTAGCCACCTCAGAGCCTCTAGGATGCAGATTCTGAAGCAACACCCCAAACTGGCAAGGTGCTGGAAAATTCCGTAGTTGATCTGATATCTTCTAGGACAGATAGCTTAGAGAGAGTACAATTAAGGAGTTTGGGGGAAAATAGAGGGGTCAGAGAACTTAGGAGCACTTACCTGGAGTCTATCTCACCTGTGAGAGATGGATTCAAGACAGTTCTCTGAAACTTATAAGAATTTATTTTTTAAGTTTACAAAAATGTTTTAGTTAGGCAGTGGTGGTGTATACCTTTAATCCCAATGTTCCAGAGGCAGAGGCAGAGGCAGCTGGATCTCTGTGAGTTCAAGGCCAACCTTGTCTATAGAGCAAGCTGCAGGACAGCCAGAGTTGTTATACAGAGAACCCTTGTCTTAAAAAACAATAAATAAATAAATAAATAAATAAACATTTTAGATATATTAACATTACCATTGTTTATAATCTGTACTTACTGAAAAGGCAATGGGCTCATACCTTTGAGTCATAGTAAAAGCTTGGCAACCCAAAAATGATTCTGGGTTAAAAACATCTGTGAGATTATCTCCTTTCAGAGTCTGGGAGCAAGGTCAACTGTTTGTCTTCCACTGCTGGAGACCTAGTAGCTCTAGGACAGTGAGGCCTGAGGCCAGAGGTTCATAAATAAAGATAAAACAGTTGTAGCCTTGGGGAGGAGTTGGTAAATTTGCTGCTCTTAAATCCATAGTCAGTCAGTCAATATCATCAGGAAAATGAGAAGAAATCTAAGTTAAGCTTCACATCCTCACACCTTCCATAAACTTTATAACATTTTCTATATAGTTGTTCACCACAAGATATACTTGGTTGATTATTGAGAGCAGTCCATTCATGATAAAGTGAGTTTATCTCTTTTCTGAGTCTGGTGTCAAGGTAAACTGTCTAGACCTAGTAATAGCGCTAGGGAAGTGAGGCCTGATTTCTACACATGAAGAGAACTGAAGGAACAGCTGAAGCCTTGGTTGCTGTTGTCAAACTGATGAAACTATCATTAGCCTAGTCAGCACCACCACAGATCTGAGAAGCATAAATTCCACCGGAGTAAGTGGGAAGCAAAGGCCAAGCAGATTCCAGATCTATTAAAAATGGCAGACTTACTTGCTCCCTGGAAAATCACCCTGGGTTCCTCTGTGGTCATTGGGGGCAGAGGTCCCAGGGCAGGGTCAGGCACAGAAGATCTGACAGACGTTTCTATGGAGTAGGAACCTGGGAGACCTGGCTGGTCTTGTCTAAACAAGGCAATCAATTCCCTACTCTCCTGTTTGTCCACAGTCTGGACAGAGGCTATAGGAGAGTGAAGGGCAGTTTTGCATCCAGTGGCCAACTTTGCCACATTAAAAAAAAAAAAAAAAACTCCAGGTGGAGTTCTGTGACCTTTCATCTTTATTGGAGGAGATTAGGGTTGCGGCTAGGAGCTAACATTTCTCTCTATCATGAAAAGTTTTATTACTGAGCATTTTAAATGCAACAGTCACCAGATCTCTGAGACAGTTGAGGGATGTGGGATGTCCTTCTGTACAGGTGTTATTTTTATTGGTTGATGAATAAAGCTCTTTTGGCCAATGGCCTAGCAGAGTAAAGCCAGGTGGGAAATACTAACAGAGATAAAGAGAGAGAATAGGCAGAGTCAAAGAGATGCAAATCATCCACTGAGGAAACAAGACATGTCGAAAATGAGAAAACACCACAGCCACGTGACAATAATTAGACTGATAGAAGCGAGTTAACTTAAGATGTATGAGCTGACTAGAAATATGCCTGAACCATGGGCCAAACAGTGTTTCAATTAATATAATATTAATATAATTTTGTGTGATTATTATTCAGGTCTGAGTGGCTGGGAAATAAAAGCACAGTGTCCAATCACATTTGAGGACAATTATCTATTAAGTATCTAAACTAGACAAACTGTTACATCTAGTTACTTGTTTTAGGTTTGATTTTGAAAACATATACAGGAGGCTTATTCCTGTAATTAATTATTAATTATTTGGAATGACTACAAGTATAATTCTGAACACATTAAAGAATTTCATCACTTATAAGGTGACTGATCACTAATTTTCATGTCTTCATTATCCATAACAGTTTGCAATAATTTAATAGGTTTAATAATAGGACTATATTCAATTTCCACCCCTGTTAGATTTACTCTTAAAAAGTAACAGGTTTTGAACCAAAACTCTTCTAATATCAAAATACTAGAAATTTTAATCATAGATACAGTCCATAGAGAGATTGACAACTTTACTGATCCTTATGGCGTACCATTATAAGCTAGGCAAATATTGTTGTGAACCCGAGTGGACCTTTAGAGTTTATAAATCTTGATTATCAAATATATATTATTTATCAAACATATGTTGTTATTTATGCAAATTTTTTAGCAGCTTCATGTTCAATGATTAGCAAAGACATAGGTAGTTAGACATACATACTTTGCTGATCACAATTCTCCAGCACCTTTTTGCTTTAATTTTTAATGATTTTCATTATGTGTTATGAGAGTTCCTTTGTGCTTTTTCCTTTGGGAAATTTTGTATGGACTTTGAAGAATGTAAATGCACAAAATGGCAGCTTCTTTTTCTTTCTTCTTCTTTTTTTTTTTTTTTTGGTTTTTTTTGAGACTGGATTTCTCTGTGGCTTTGGACCCTGTCCTGGAACTAGCTCTGTAGACCAGGCTGGTCTCGAACACACAGAGATCCACCTGCCTCTGCCTCCCAAGTGCTGGGATTAAAGGCGTGCATGGCTCTAGAACCCAGAAGTGCAGCCTTATTTGTGGCTGAATAATTACATTCCACCCTTTTGTTTATTATAAAAATTTGGGGGTTTGGGGGTCTTAATGGGTGGGAATGGGGCATCATAAGGTCTCTCATGACTGCTTCACGCTGACTTTGGCTTCGTTGCTGATTTTGTGGGTGGTGGGGAGTTGAGATGGTTGACCACATCCTGGGGTGGCTGATTACTGTTGTGTTTTTCTGGGATCTGCAGAACAGGCTGGCTGGCAGCTTGGACCTCGCAAGATGCTAGAAAGGCAGAAAATTATGTCTGGGAAAAATCTTAGATCCTGGTGATTAAGAGAGGAGAATCCAAAGATGGAAGATAGAGGTGGGTTCTTGGGGGGGAGGTAGAGGAGGAAATTTCCCAGGGGTTCCCGAGACCAGGACTGATAAGGGAAGAATTAAATGATACTTATTCTGGGTGAGTCTGGTCCATTTAGGTAGGTCCAATTGACTCCCTCAAGCTTATGAAAAAAATATTTGAAAAGAAATAAATTTTAGACATATTAAAAGCTTATGATTATGAAGATATAGTTTTGAAATGGAAGATGGTGGGGAGGGGACAGGAAAAAAGGGGAATTATTGGAAAGGGGATTTATTAGACCCTTTAATGTTTTACCTGAAGTAAATCGTAAGGTACTTGTTTTCCTTTAGCATCATGGTATTACCTGAACATCCAGGAGACACTGCTGCAGTCAGTGATAACCCTGTCATATTAAAGTCTGTTTTGTGAGTTTTTTGGAGATTGGGGCTGCAAACTCGTTATTGTTTCTTACCACCTGGGCATTTGACAGTCCTTGTACCTCCAACTCTATGTTTAATGATGGTCCCTGTAATAACAGCAGAGCGGTTAAGTGGAAAGTTAAGCATGACATTGGAGATATGGAGACGTTGGTAAAGCAGATAGGAGAAAGAGGGAGAGTGTATGGAGTTTTGGGCACAGGAGAGTTGAGTAAGGATGCGACTTTTATTTAATCCCAAGTAAATGACCTGAGAGGTAGACAGTTGGGCCTTAGAAGGTGAGATTCTATAGCCCCCTTTGGACAGGAAATTTAAAAGAGAGGAGATATCAGTTTTGCTGATCTCTAATGATGGATTGCAAAGTAAAATATTATCCACATACTGTATGAGTTTAGACTTAGAGCGAGAGAAGATCAGAACAGGTGTGGGCTGTCCCAGAATCCCTGGGGAAGGACAGTTCAGGTGAGATGTATCGAGAGGTGAGTGTCAGGATCAGTCCACGTGAAGGCAAAGATGTTTTGAGGTTGAGAGCTATGGGACTGGTTGCCTCATCCACCATGTGACTCTTTGCCTGGGACTCGCTGCCTCTTGTGCCCCACTGCAGCCACTTGGGGAACTGCGCCATCCCTGCCCGGGACTGGCTGCTCTCAGGACCCGCTGCCTGCTGCCTGCAGCCACTTCGGGAACCTGCAGCGTGGTTTCATGCCCGCTGCCTACTGCAGCCACTCAGAGACCTGTAGCATTTTTACTTAAACCATAACAACAAGGACATGAAATTGCCTCTCTGGATTCCCAGCTTCCCTCTTCTTTGGAACTAGTTATTCTCTGACAGATGCATGTATTCCTCTGCTTTAAGAACACTGGTTCCATTTGGTGAAGAGAGACCTTCTCTGAGTCTAGTATCAAAGATAAGCTGGCTATGACCTTCCAGCTGGTTTACTGTGGTTGCCCTCTGGTGGCACCAGCACAGGTGGCACCCCCTCCCCGTTTGTGTCATCTACAGGCAAACACTGAAGTTCAGCGAGACTAAGGCCACCGTAGCTACTCCTAATTCTAGGCTATCAGGAACAACCTTAGTTAAGCCCACCTGTGATACCAGAGGCTAGCCCTATCTTAGTTAAGCCCATCTGTGATACCAGGAGCTAGCCCTATCTTCCCCTGTATCGCTCTGCACACGCCAAATGAGGTCTCCAGTGACATTCAACCTTATCAAACACAAATCCTGTGAAAGCAGTAGTTGAACATTTATTTATATGGAGAGGAGTCCATAGTCAGGCCACAATGACCTGTGAGTTTGGGCCCACGGTCCTTAGGATGGGAATGCATGAATCTGCACACAAATCCATGCTTGCTGAGTGCCATACAGAGCTCTGAGTCCTAGTGAGTAGGGTGATACTTGTGAGGGGGCACACTGAGTATATGGGGCATTGTGACGTAACCTGTGCCTGAGATTGTCATGCCAATGGGGCTCATTCCCCTTCAGCTTCTCTACAATGTACTGGGTAAAGACTTTAGCTTTTTAGAAATTAGTTCTAGTTGTCACTCTATGCTATGGTCATGGAGAAAAGTAAAGGCCTGGTCAGTAGGGTCCAGTGCTCTGTTGGGCTTTCAAGGAGAGTCTACTTAAACCCTTGCTCTCCATGGTGAAAGATAGGAAAGCTGTGTGCAGAACACAGTCCTGGCACCTAGAGGGCCACCTCTAGGGCATAACAGGGCTACCAAGAAAGGGCAAGACCATCTAGCCTGGCCTAGTGAAGGAGAGGTTTCTGTTATCTAGAGGTCTAGGGAAATGAAATCTCATCCGTAGGGAGGGACATGTGTGTCTGCTTCCTGGCAAGGAACTCCCTCCACACCTGGAAGCATCTTTGTCTCCCTCTAGTGGCCCTGTCTCATCTTTCTAATGTGGAGAGATTTATTAACAACATGATCTCAAGCCATGAGGCTTAGGAAGACTTCCAACAGATCAGTTCTTTAGAACTGAGGAGGCTCCTGTGTACAGCCTTCAAGGAACCCATGGTTTCTATAATGGAGCTGATTTCCTTGGGCAAGAACTTGCCCAGTACCCTTCAAGGATCTACAGACGGGTAGGGGAGGATGAAAGCTGGTGTGCTGGTGGGTCATAGTTCTGTTTTGCTGTTGGAGTCTTGAGGGTGGACTGTTGGGTACTTTGGGTTAGTAAGATGATGTTTGGTATGATTTGGTGCTCTGTATACAGAGGACTAATGAATATATTTGTGATATCTCCTGGCAGAATGTTCTTTGGGTGATAATCATACAGGGAGCTTCTGAAAATAACCCAATGTCCCATTTAAGTCCATTTTTTTTTCAGTATAAAGTGTGTGTGTGGGGGGGGGAATTGCTGAATTTGAAGCAACAGAGGAAACTGAGGCTTAGAAAATGTGATGGCCACTGTTACGTCTGAGCTGGGAAGTGGTGATATTTGACACAAAGCAAAGATTTGCCTTTGGGACCATGACCCAGTTCCTGTCAGATTCCATGAGGCAAAGTGTTCACTCCAGAACACTGTCCCAGATTCACAAGCTTCTCCACCCATGGACAGGTATATTAGTTATTTCTTATTGTTGTAATACACTACCATGATCAATACAACTTATAGAAGAAAAGGTTTATTTGCGCTTACCACTCCCAAAGGATGATAGCCCATCACCATCATGGTAGGGAAAGCATAAAGGCTCCAAGGCATGGCAATTCAAGCTGTAGGATAAGAGCTGAGGGCAGGAAGTGGAGCGAATGAATTAAAAATGGTTCAGAGTCTCCAAACTCTCATATTCTGTCCTCAGTGACATACTTCCCTCAACAAGGCCATACCTTTCAAAACTACACAAACAGTACAACCAAATGGTGACTGAGTATTCAGATGCTGCTAAGAACTATGGAGATATTCTCTCATTTCAAACCACAGCACACCAGGCAGACTTGAATTTATTTTTCTGTTTTTTCCCCCTCCAAACTGTTATAAGAAAAGCTTCGGATTTAGAGTTCAAGAGACACTGAGGCAGATCATCTTTTGGAGTAAGAGATTTATTTGAGTAGATATTAATGCCATAGAAAGACAGCTTGACAGGGGCTCTAAGGAGAGTTCAGACCCATGAATCAGTGTGAGGATTCTCAGCCAATTGCACAGCAAGAGTGATATGTGTATGGGTTCTTGTTGTCACCCTGCAGTCAGACCCAGGGTTGAGGATGATGTGTACTTTCAGGTTTTCTTGGGTAGTAGGGCCTTCTCACCTCCTAGACAGAGCTGACACTGAGTGAGCAGCCTCCAGCAGGGTGAGCATCTCTCCAGGATTAGCTCTGTATTTGGCATTTAATATCAGCTCCCCGATCAGCACATGTCTCCAAGGAGCCAGGTCCAGTAGGAGGGAGATGGCTATGCCTGACAGACCCAGCCCTGGACCAGGCAGGGTGGGTAGGGAACTCCTTATCCTGACTCCTTAACATCTCATCAACTCATGGAGGGAAGCATATCACCCATAGAAAGACGGAGAAGTTCTTGACTTAGAGGTGAAGTCATAGCTGTAGTTATGTTTTGATTGATACTGAACCACACATAGGAAGACATGGTTCACACGGTACCACCATCCATAGAGACACCGAAGTCATCTTAGCATTTGTGAGTACCTCTATAAAACACATGACGAACTATCTAACTGAGACGTGTTTATAAACTCATCCCTATATGGGGAGTTTTGTTAGGGGCCAATGATGAGAATATTGAGAATGTCAGGACTGAGTACAGGTCCCGCTGTAAACACTCTCTAGTGTTTACTTTTCCTTTAAGTGGTATATACTCTTAGAAAGGTAACTCTCTGATGGGCCCCAGACAGATCTTTTTTCTGTGAACGCTGCTTCTTAGAGGGAAGTTGCCCTTTTTGAGGACAGTCCAGAATGTCCTCATGTCAGCCTGGTAGCTTTGAACACCTCACAGATGCCTTAAGGAAGATGCACTCTGGCTACAAAGAGCTCTGTAGCCCCTACTGCTGGGGACCCAGCTCCTGCCCCAGGAGACCTCCAGTCATGACCACTTCAGAAAAGACAACTTTGCTGAGCTCTCATTGACACTACTTCCCCTGCAGCTGTTATAACTTAAGTCAGGAGGCGTGCTTCCCCAGTTTGTAGTTGTTGCAATGCAAGATCTGATTGTCCCTTATTGGGGGGGGGTCCATGTTTGATCTTCACAAAAGGCCAGCAATTGACGAAACTTGGAGCAGTCCAATGATAGTAGACATTTCAGATGGAGAAGGGTATACCCCACCTCCTTTCTAGCTATGTAAGCAGCTTGCCTGGTACTCTTTTTTTATGTTAGCCAGGAAACCTGCTCTTGTGTACTCAACACCTGGAACATTAGGCCCAATGAAAGCCTTCTTCAGCATTGTAATGGGTTTGCTGCGAGTCCCCGAAAACAGTCAGTCCCAAGCAGGCTGTGAGTCCCCAGCAGCTTGCTGAGGGGTCCCAGTGGCGGCAGACAGTGGGTCCCTAGATGGTGCAAGTCCCCTGCAGTGGGCAGCGGGAGCAGCCAGTCCTAGGCAGGGACTGTGCAGGAGACCACATGGCAGGAAGGTGGCTGGTCCCCAGGGAGCCATGTGGGCAGCAGTGGGTGGGAGGCAGACAAATAGGCACACTATACAGAGCAAAGTTGGACATTTATTAGGTGGATTATGGAGGGAAAGAGAAAAAGGGAGAAGAGGAGAGAGAGAGAGAGAGAGAGAGAGAGAGAGAGAGAGAAGAGCCGGAAAAGGGGGGAAGGAGAGAAGCTGGGAGAGGCAGAAGCTGCCTCTTTGAGAGAGGGACTGGAAGAGAGGAAGAGACTAAGGCTGCAAGCAGGAAGGGAGTGGGCATGGCTTGTCTCTTAAAAAGACAAAACATTACAAGCATGCTCTCTCTTTGCCTATGCATGGTCTTCATTAAGACACCTAGGGTGTTTGCATGAATAACTAGAAAGACACGAGGGCTTTTGGCCCAGCAAATGCCTTTACAGCAAGGAAATGAAGGCCAAAGAGTCCCAAAGTCACCAAGACCCAAAAGTCTGTTACCCTAAGTCCCAAGATGAAGAGGTAGCTAACTATTCTAGAGTCATCTTGAGCTAAGGGCTCTAAACCTGGAGCTCTGAGTTGCAAATCTAAGGAGCAGTTGAAAACTTCAAAGTCCTGGACGGCAGACTCTGCATGTTGAGCTACAGAGACTGGCAGCTGTGGTTATGGAGGACAAGAGGCTTCAAAGAGCCGATAGCACAATACTAGCCCAGACTAACAGGTTGGTGAGTCACCAAGTATTAATTACTGGGGTCTAACCCCAACATAAAACATTTCTCATACCAGAGGGAGGCGTGGGGATATTAAAAACACAATTCAGATGACAGTATTGGGAGGGAGTTTCAGTAATCATTCAAATCCTGATATCACCCGTGTTTATTTCCCAAACAGTTTTTATATCTACATAAACTGAGAGGAAAGTTTAACAAAAACTTCATTAGCTTTCTGTTTCCTAGGAAGCAGCGGGAGGGAGGGAATGACTTAGGTCACATCTTGCCTATTTTGTCCTGTAGACTGAAAATACTTCTTCCCCAGATGACCTCGTAATTTACAACTCTTAACAAATGCATTAAATCCAAACATTTACAGGACATGTCAAACTTCTCAACATCTTTAAGCAGTTACAAATATTACCAGGTGAATACCACAATTACAGAATGGGAATTAACAATATATCCACAATTTGACACGTCACAATTTTCTTAAATCCATTCTAAACAAAAGACAAGAAAAATTTTTTTTTTTCCTGATGGGCGAGAGACCAATGATATTGCTGCTATTAAGTACCAGTCAGCAGTCAAACTCTTAGGCTGCCCTCTTTATATGTGAAGAGGGGCTTCAGTCACTCCTTATTTTGAGTCTTTCTTTTCCTGAGAGGAAAGTTTAGGTCTTAGTTCTCAGGTCCAATATTTTAATCAAACGAATTCTGTGTTCCAAAGATTACAACAGTCAAATGTTTCAGTTTGCATTTCTAGTCCGGCTCCAAAGCAAACAGGATTCAGACTGCAAGCAAGTTGTAGTTGTCTTGGCAGGGCCTCAATGGCTGTGTGGGTCCCAAGTGTCTGGAAGCAGCTCAGCATCCCACAGCACAGAACGGCATCCTGCAGCACAGAGTGGCGGCAGCCGGTCCCGGTCCCACAGATCAGTAACTCCTCTCTGTGGGGATAGGGAAGGCAGGACCACGGCTTTGCTCACCATCTCCTCTCACTCAGAGCCTCTATGGGGGATTAGCAGTTATGATGTCTTCGGGACTACCACTCCCTTTCTGTGCGTGCACTCACCTCATCCAGCTGTATTTGCTTTCTGTGAAGAAAGCACAAACACATCCTCTATCCAAAATCAATACAGGGTCGGGTTATATATATGCAATTTGCCATTGTATGTCTAATTAAAAGTTTGCAAACTATCTTCCTTTTAAGTTGCAAGTATGCCTAGCTGATAGGAAAGTGGGGAAAAAAGCATATTTAACAAATGATGTTTGCATAACTGGACATCAACATGTAGAAGAACAAAAGTAGATCCATATTCTTCTCTAAGCACAAAACTCAAGTCCAAATGGATCAAAGACCTCAACATAAAACTAACCACACTGATCCTCAAAGAAGAGAAAGTAGGAAGTATACTTGAATACATTGTCACATCCCAAATACAACCACAGTGTTACAGACACTGAGATAAACAATTAATAAATGAGGTCTCCCGAAACTGAGAAGCTCTGTAAAGCAAAGGACATGGTCAACAGAACAAAACATCAGCCTATAGAATAGGAGAAGATCTTTACTAATCCATTCCAAGACATACAAAGAACTCAAAAAATTGGTCATCAAAAGAACAAATGATCCAATAAAAAAATGTAGGATACAGACTTAAACAGAAAAATTCTCAATAAATGAACCTAAAATGACTGAAGGACATTTGAGAAAGTCTCAACATTTTTAGTCATGCATTTACGAGAAATGCAAGCCAAAACAACTCTGAGACTCCATTTTACACCTGTAAGAAGGGCTAAGATAGAAAAACACTGATGACAACTTATGCTGGAGGGAATGTGGGGTAAAGCATAACCCCTCCACAGCTGATAGGAGTGCAAACTGGCGCAGCCACTTTGGATACCAGGATGGCGATTTCTCAGGAAATTAGGCAACAATCTCCCTTAAGACTCAACAATATCATTTTTAGGTATAGACACAAAGAATGCTGAATCATACCACAAGGACATGTGCTCAACTGTGTTCATAGCAGAATTATTTGTCATAGCCAGAACCTGGAAACAACCTGAATGCTCCTCTTTTATACAGATGATAAATGAGTTGAGATAGAAATCAGGGAAACATCACATTTTACAATAGCTACAAATACCATAAAATATCTTGGAGTAACTTTAACCAAACAAATGGAAAAACCTGTAGGACAAGAACTTTAGATCTTTGAAGAAAGAAATTAAGACACCAGAAAATGGAAAAATCTCTACATTCTTGGGTAGGTAGGATTTACATAACAACAAATGGCAAATCTTACCAAAAGCTGTCTATAGATTCAATGCAAAATCACCGCAAAATTTTTTACAGACCTCGAGAGAACAATACTTAACTTCATATGGAGGAACAAAAACTTGGGATAGCCTAAACAACCCTGTATCATGAAAAAACTTTTAAATACATTCCAATCTCTGACTTCAAACTCTACTACAGAGCCACAGTACTGACAACAGCCTGATATTGGCATAAAAACAGATATGAAGACCAAAGAAACTGAATCAAAGTCCTTGGATATCACTCCACATGCCTACCAACACCAGATTTTTGACCAAGAAGTAAGAAATGTGAAATGGAAAAAGGAATCATGTTTAACTTGCTTTACATTTTTGCAGACCCTAGGCTGACCTGAAGCTGCCCTGCTCTGGGCTACCTATTTTGCATACTTGCCTTTCAGCTCCTAGCTGGAAACAGGCCATGCACGGCAGGGGCAGGACATGCTCCCCTGATCCGCTGTTTGGCTTGGCCTTGCTGCTGTACTAGGGATCAGGCAGTGCCTGTCCCTCATTATTTGTTCTGCTTGGGCACAGCCCATGCTTTCTAAATTTAAAAGTTCCATCAGAGACCAGTGTTTGGGGCGGCTGGCACATTTACAGGCTCTCTGGTGTCTGCCCATTTCCTTGTCCCACATTTATATTTATATACAGCTTTACTCGTGATTTTAAATTTTCCCGCCTCTCTTTTGCTTTTTAAAATACTACTGTTTATTTCTGATCACTCCTTACTCACCTATCCACCTGTGGTGCAGTTTTTTCGTGGGTTCCTCATATTCTCCTCTGTACGTTTGATCACTCTTCTGTGTTTTTTGTGGTTCACCAATCAGCCTCACATTGCAGCACGATTATGTAGGGGTCCAGCACCAACATAAAATGTTTCTCATACCAGAGGGGAGGAATGGGAATAAAGACACAATTCACCTGACAGTATTGGGTGGGAGTTTCAGTGATCATTCAAATCCTGAAATCACCCACACTTACTTCCAAACAGCTTTTCTATCTATGTAAACTGAGAGGGAAGTTTAACAAAAAACTTCATTAGCACTCTGTTTCCTAGATAGTGGGGGGAGGAGGAATGACTTAGGTCACATCTTGCCTCTGTCTATTTTGTCATGTAGACTGAAAACACCTCTTCCCCAGGTGACCTCCTAATTTACAACAGAAGGAGCAGAGCAACATTAGCACATCCAGGCACCTGTTGAGGTGGTGCTGTGTTTGCTTTGGTTCAAAAGAGCCAAGCAATCCCCTCCTGAGTGGTAGGTGCAAATTGTGCCTTGTAAGTAAGTGGCTAGATTCCCTGACCAGACAATGTGGACTATGGGCCTTCGTCCCTCACAATTAATGAGCTGAAAGTTCCCACATTGCCGTTCAGGAGCGGCAGTATTGGTGCCTGTGTGCCTCTATGCCCAGAGAATAAGCCATGTTTTCACAAACAACAGTAAATCCCCACCATGAGATCCCAGCATAGTGAACCCCTGCCATTAGTACCTGCAGAAACAGGCCTCCAGGTCTGAACGCCCTAGACCACTGGTCTCAAGGCTAAGAGTCTCAGGCCTTTGGCTTTAAGGGTTCAACTGGTAAACCTCTGGAATTCCAGGTGTCAGTATCTAACAAAATTGGCTTAAAATTTGTATCAGTAGAATAAGGTCCATATCAGTGCAAAGCATTCATATCTATAGCATATCCCCCTTTAAACGTAAACAAACATTTATAAAAACTATTTAGGGAATTTTATCAGGGTGACCAGAAGAGGAGAATTCTTGGAAGAGGAAAGGCTAAGTCTGCAGTTGTCACCCAGACACAGAAGCAAGCAAGATGAGAATGTCTCACTGATAAAGGTACCAAGTCACATGGCTAACACAGACAAGAATTAAGAGTTAATAAATAAGAAGCCTAAGCTAATAGGCCAACCAGTTTATGATTAATGTAGGCCTCCATGTGTTTTCTTGGGACTGAATGACTGCAGAACCGGGCAGATAGAAACCTCTGTCAACACTGGGTGGTGGAGAATTATGGATCAGAGTGCTGGCAAGTCTTTTCTCTGCTCAGTGAAGGCTGCTTCCTCCCCCCAGATCCTAGTCCCATGGCTACTGAAATCATTGTTTCCTTCAGGGAGAAACACTGAGGAAGAAAGAGGGACACTGGTTGTATTTCGAATGGCCTGTGGGTGCTCAGTCCCTGGGTGAGTCTCACGATGTAGTGGAAGTACCATGTTGAAGGTGTCTGTAGAGCAGACAAAGTAAAACCCAAGAGAAATGAAATAATCTAATGCCCTTTAACGGAAGAATGGATGAAGAAAGTATGGAATATATACATAGTAGAGTATTACTCAGCAGTAAAAAACAAGGACTTCTTGAATTTTGCATACAAATGGATGGAAATAGAAAACACTATCCTGAGTGAGGTAAGCCAGACCCAAAAAGAGGAACATGGGATGTACTCACTCATATTTGGTTTCTAGCCATAAATAAAGGACATTGAGCTTATAATTCATGTTCCTAGAGAAGCTAAATAAGAAGGTGAATCCAAAGACAAACACATAGGCATCCTCATGAATATTAACCTTCATCAGGCGATGAAAGGAGACAGAGACAGAGACCCATATGGGAGCACCGGACAGAAATCTCAAGGTCCAAATCAGGAGCAGAAGGAGACGGAGCACGAACAAGGAACTCAGGACCACGAGGGGTGCACCCACACACTGAGACAATGGGGATGTTCTATCGGGAACTCACCAAGGGCAGCTGGCCTAGGTCTGAAAAAGCATGGGATAAATCCGGACTAGCTGAACATAGCGGACAATGAGGAATACTGAGAACTCAAGAACAATGGCAGTGGGTTTTTGATCCTACTGCACGTACTGGCTTTGTGGGAGCCTAGGCAGTTTGGATGCTCACCTTACTAGACCTGGATAGAGGTGGGCAGTCCTTGGGCTTCCCACAGGTCAGGGAACTCTGATTGCTCTTCGAGCAGATGAGGGAGTGGGACTTGATCGGGGGAGGGGGAGGGAAATGGGAAGTGGTTGCGGGGAGGAGGCAGAAATCCTTAATAAATAAATAAATTAAAAAAATAAAAAAAAATAAAGTCACTGAGTAAGAATTGTTTTGCTACTGGAAGCAATGGCACATACCTTTTGTTGTGCCCAGATTGAGACCCCCAGAGAGAGACCACCAGAGAGGCCCAGACTGTAATAAGAAAAGTTTAATCAGCAAAATACAAACATGTTTGGAACTCATCTCCATCCCCGTTACAACAAGGTAGAAAGGAGTTGTATCTCCTCTGTGGGGTAAGCTTTTAAAGGCATAACTACAAAGAGAATCTTTGAAGATGCTTTGGCACAGGTACAAGGACTTTTGCTCCCTCCCATTCTGTTAAGTTAGCTTTGTCCTTGTTTTTAGAGCAAGGCCACTGTTCTTGAGTTAGGCTGTAGTAATATGAGCGGCAGGGCTGCATCCCCAGCACCCCGGCAGCCTGGCTAGCTTATGCCCCGAAATAACAACACACAAACTGTATTCATTTAAACACTGCTTGGCCCTTTAAGCTCTAGCCCTTATGGCTAATTCTGATATCCCGATCAACCCATCTCTAATAATCTGTGAGAACCGGTCTTACCGGGAAGATTCTAGCCTAGTCCAACCTGGGTCGGAGCTTCATGGCGTGTGTCTGCCCGGGAGTGGGGCATGGCGTCTCTCTCAGGCATCTGCTCCCGAGAGGAGAGCTGTGGAATCTGAGCTCACTTCCTCTTCCTCCCAGCGTTCTGTTCTGTTTACTCCTCCCACCTATCTTCTAACCAATAAAATGGGCCAAGGCAGTTCCTTTATTAGCCAATGACCTTCCTCCATCATTAGGCCATTTTTATCAGCCTGTACCAGGTGGCTGGCTGGGCTGAGCTAAGTGACATTGTGCTTGGAATCTCCTGAGTGGGAGAGGGGAAGGCCACTATCTTCCTGGGAAAACATTCTGCTAGGAAATTCCTTCTTGCCCCTTTGAGAATAAGGGGTGAGGGTCCCACACTTTAATCTCAGCACTTGGGAGGCAGAGGCAGGTGGATCTCTGAGTTTGACGTCAGCCTGGTTTACAGAGTGAGTTTATAACAACCAGAACTACACAGAAAAAAAAACTGTCTGGAAAAGACAAAAACCAGAAAAAAAATGAATTTTCTTGCTCAGATTGGTCTATGCTTATGTCTTCCTCCCTCTTCTCCTTCTTCTCCTCCTTCTCCTCATGTTTCTTTTAGGTTTTTTAGATAGGATTTCTCTGTGTAGCTCTGGAACTTGCTTTGTAAACCAGGTCCTGGCTTCCAACTCTGAGATCTACTTGCCTCTGCCTCTTGACTGCTGTGATTAAAGCCATGTACCACCACTGTCCAGTGAGATAATTTTTGATTCATAATTGATGTAATGCCAGCCCACCTTAGGGAGTACCATCCCTAGGCAAGTGAGCCTGGACTGAATAAGAAAGCCAGCTAGACCAGGTGGTGGTCGCGCATGCCATTAATCCTAGCACTCGGGAGGCAGAGGCAGAGGATCTCTGTGAGTGTGAGGTCAGCCTGGTCTACAGGGCAAGTTCCAGGACAGGCTTCAAGGCTACAGAAAAACAAAAACAAACAAAACAAAAAGCCAACAAAAAAACAAAGCCAGCTAAAAATGAGCCAGTATTCAGCAATCCTGCTTGGTTACTGCTTTGGTTTCCTGTTTGTGCTCTTGTCTTGACTTCCTTCAGTGCTAATAAACTCTGATAACATATAGACCAAATAAATCCTTTTCTCTCCAACTTTCTTTTGGTCATAGCATTCTAAAGAGACACTGGTGTCCCCTCCCTTGGAACATCAGACAGTGAGACAATGGACTCCAAGAGATTGGATTTTCTCCAGAAAGTCCATGCTGGAAGAAAAAAAAAAGAAGCCTGGTGTCACTTGGGGGGGGGGCTGGATAAATTTGATAGCATTCTGATGACTTGTCACACTACCTGGTGTGGACGTTTGGAGTTGACACAATGATGCATCAGTGATCAGTAGGACCACAAAGATCTTGGTCAGGATCATTGGGTAAGCTGAGCAAGCCATGGAGAGAAAGCCAGAAAGCAGCATTCCTCCACTGCCTCTGCTTCAGCTCCTGTTTACGGATGTTTCCTGCCTTGAGTTCCTGCCCTGCCTTCCCTCAGTGACTGTGATCGGGACCTGTAAGCCAAATAAACCCTTTCTTCTCAAGTTACTTTAGGTCATTACATCTACCACATCAACAGACACTAAATTAAAGAAGTATAATTCCTGCTTTTGGGATGCCACCCTTCAAATTCCCCAAAAAATATGGACTTGGAAGGTCCCCATGTTTTAATATCCAGATGTAACTACTTCTCCACTAATACAGCTCACTCTGTTCTCTGGAAACATACATGAGGATATAAGTATGTTCTGATCTGTAGGCAGAGACTGCTGGTTTGTTTTCCTCCCGACTATGAACAATTACACAGAAACTATATTAATTGAAATACTGTTTGGCCAATAGCTTAAGAGTATGTCTTGCTAGCTCTTACATCTTAAATTAACCCATTTCTATTATTTAATATTTTACCACGAGGCTCGTGGTTTACTGGTAAGGTTCTGGGGCATCTGTCTCTTTGACTCTGCCTTCTTTCTCCCCGCATTCAGTTTAGTTTTCCTGCCTACCTCTATTCTGCCCTGTCACAGGCCAAAGTAGCTTCTTTATTAATCAATGTTAATAAAACATATTTACAGCATACAGTGGGGAATCCCTGTTGTCTGTGGTTTCTGTCCTGCCCAGTTTCCCCAGTCATTAAGTCCCAAGGAAATCACACAGAGGTCTACATTAATCATAAACTGATTGGCCCATTAGCTCAGGCTTCTTATTAACTTTTATAACTTATATTAACCCATTATTCTTATCTGTGTTAGCCAAGTGGCTCAGTACCTTATTCAGTAAGGCAGTCACATCTTGCTTCTGTGCCTGGGTCACCAGTATAGTCTAGGACTTCCTTCTTCCCAGAACTCTCCTGTTCTCTTTGACCTGCCTCTACTTCCTGTCTGCTTGTCCTACCTATACTTCCTGCCTGGCTACTGGCCAATCAGTGTTTATTTAAAATATAATTGACAGAATACAGACCATTGTCCCACATCAAATCTGATATCACCTCCCCTTTTCTGTCTAAAGAAAAAAAGGAAAGTTTTAGCTTTAACATAGAAAGATTACATAAAACAAAACAGTTATCAACCAAAAATCATAGTTACAATATTTAGTCCATTTACATTCGGCAAATTAAGGAAAATACTCTATCATCTATCCTCTCTTTGTAAGTCTTAAGTTTTATATCTAATCTTTCTTCAACTCCATCAAAGACTCCAGAAGGATATAATATTACCTAATTAACAGGAAGTTCATTGTAAGCAATTTCCAAAACTGTAGAATTGATAGTTATCTCGCTGTCTGGACACTCACCCAAAGTTCTTCTGTAACATTGGGACATCCCTCTTCAGTCTACAGGCCTGTAGTTTCTGGCAGACTTTTCCACGAAGCAAGAAATTTTAAAGACAGTTCTGCTTATATTGACAGTTTGCCAGTTGCTTTGTTCTGTGCTGAGGGACATTTAGGTTGTTTCCAGGTTTGGGCTGTGACAAACAATGCTGCTATGAACATAGTTGAGCACATCCTTCTAGTACGATTGAGTGTCCTCTGGGTATATACCCCAAAGTGGTATTGCTGGGTCTTCTGAGAAATCGCCATACTGATATCCAAAGGGGCTGTACCAGTTTTCACTATCACCAGCAATTGAGGAGTGTTCTCTTTAACCCACATACTGTCCAGCATAAGTTGTCATCAGTGTTTTTTATCTTGTCCATTCTGACAAGTGTAAGATGGAATCTCAGAGTTGTTTTGATTTGTATTTCTCTGATGGCTAAGGGTGTTGAGCATTTTCTTAAGTGTCTGTCAGCCATTTTAGATTCCTCTGTTGAGAGTTCTCTGTTTAGGTCCAAAGCAGCTTCTTTATTGACCTATGACAATAGAACATACTCACAGCATACATAGGGGACTCCCACATCACTAATCATCAAAAACCTATTGTTATTTAACTTCTGGCCAACTTCTACAGATTCCCAGAAACATAGGCCTTCCCACTTCAGCCAGCTGCTGAAGCCCAGTAAACCAAAGCCATCGTGGGGGAACTCAGCTCCCCAAGTTTGATTATGTACAGCCTTAGAACCATTTTCTCTTAAACAGTGAGCTCACTGGGCCTGATGCACAATGAGAACTTGCCATTCTGAGGGCTGCAACTGGACTTGGCATAGCTGAAACTGTCAGTCTGGAGACATTGCTGCTACCAAGCTGGCCAACTATATGCCAGTTTGTTGTCTGAGGTTTTCTGTCCTGCCCGGTTCCCACAATTGTTAAGTCACAAAGAAATTACACAGAGGTCTACATTAGTTATAAACTGATTGGCCCATTACCCATTATCTCAGGCTTCTTATTAACTCTTATAACTTATATTAGCCCATTGTTCTTGTCTATGATAGCCACATGGCTCAGCATCTTATTCAGCGAGGCAGTCACTTCTTGCTTCTTCTGTGGCAGAGTCACAACTGCAGAGGAATGGGCTTTCCTCTTCTCAGAATTCTCCTGTTCTCCTTGACCCACCTCTACTTCTTGTCTGGTTGTCCTGCCTATACTTCCTGCCTGGCTACTGGCCAATCAGCGTTTATTTAAGATATAATTGACAGGATACAGGCCATGGTCCCACAGCACCAGTTGGTTTATAGAAAAGTCACTTCACCAGTTGACCAGATGTGAGGAGTGTGTACCTTTTGCCCACGGACCCCAGAAGAGGAGTGCTGGGTCCTCTGGAACTCAATTCAGTTATGAGCTGCCTGATGTGGGTGCTGGGAACAGAACCCAATGTCCTCAGGAAAAGCAGCAAGCACTTTCTCTCCAGCCCCTAGTTTTTATTCTTATTATAAATGGGAAGGAATTTCCCTCCTGTCTTGTGTTGTTGTGAACATTAATTTAATTGCATTTCATATATTCTGACATGTCATGCCTCACCATTTTTAAAACATTTTCTAATTTTCCTGTTTAATTCCTTTGACCCCAAGGAGTTTATACAGGTTTCTGATCCTTTCAAGAAGTAATTCCCTCTTATTCTGATTTTGATCATAGCTACTGTGTGCAGTAATTGGAACGGAGGTTATCTTCTTGCTGTAACATAGGCTAGTTGACATGGCCTGTGGTCTGGGTACTTGGTGGATATTTCTTTCCTTCAGGCCAGCCCAATTATCATCTCTCCCTATCTCCCCTCGAGTCTACTTCATTGTCTACCTTGATGGACGGATGGCCTTCTGCCTTTACACAAAGGCTGGAACCAGAGTCTTTCCGACCTCTCCATGCCTTGCTCTGTATTGGTTATTAATTTCTTCTGCTTCCTCAACAACTCAAAGCTTTCTACTCTTACACAGCTTGTTTTGATAACCCGTCTTTTGAATTCTTGAATTGGCTTTCTTCTTGCCTTCACTTTGATTCCATCCCTGGCTGTGTCACTCTGATATAAACACTTGCCTTAACAGCCTCGGTCCACAGAAGACCCAAATTCAAGCATCACAGGCTAACCTGACTCTACCTCTCACTATACATTTGCCACCTTCCTGTCTTCATGTTCCCTGGAGTCTAGCGCTGCGCATAGGGTTGGGAGTTACTGCCCTATCATCACCAGCAAGCCAGGGTCCGAGCAACTTGAATGAATGAGACTATCCTGGCCCAGCTGCTGTGGGCTGCTAAATTGCCCCACCGGTGTTGTAAGAGTGTCTGGCATGACGTGGATGTGGTGTAGAAGGAAGATATTAGGGTAACTCTACAATTTAGCCAGAACCAGTTCTAAGTCATGCTGGGAAATGACTTGCACAAGGTGGTAAAGAACAGAACCCTCAGACACCACCCAGCACCAGTGCAATGTTCAATCTCTATTTAGATTGTTAGTGTAGCATTGGGGACCTGCTCAGCATATAAGTTAGCTCAACCCTTGTTTTCATGGTCCTTTCCCATGAGGCTTCAGCCCACTCAGCATGCACATCCCTCGGAGGCGACATCAGCTCAGTGCCTTCTGGGATGCTTTTCTAGGCAGGGTATCCACAGTGGGCACTGGTTGTATTACAATGATCAGTTAAAAACCCTGGTGATTTGGGAGGCATCTGCTTATTCTCTTTACAAGATTTTGTGTTTGTTGGTGCTGTAGGCATCATTTTCAAGAGCGGAGGGTGGTGCCATGGGGGCACTGACCAGAACAAGCCAGGCATATTTTGGCAGAGGATGAATTCCAGTAATAGAATGGAGCCCTAGCTACACAGTCACTGAGGCTACTTATCAGGTAGATTTAGAGTCACTCTTTGAAAAGCAGGTAAATTGGCACAAAATCAACTGTCAGAGGAAGGGGAAGAAAAAAGAGGTGGGCCCTTCGTTTCCTGTTAAAAGAAACCGGACTCTTAGCCTGTTTGCCAACTCATTTAGTCACACCACAAATATTTGTGGACCCAAGCCTGGACTGGGGCCTGGTCATTCTAAACCAAAGACCCAAAGGGAACTTAAGACCAGCGAGAAGGGACCAGGGAACATTTGACATGCTATGTGATGCTGAGGAGATGTGAAGGGCAGAAAACAGGAGAGTTCTGAGAGGCAAGGGATGGGCAGAGACAGATACTCCAGGCCCACCATCCCCACTTAACATTGCTATAGCCTATTTTCACAGTGTTCCCACTGTCTGCTCTCCCAGCTTCTGCTCAATGGCTACCACAGAGGAAACTCCATTGCTGTTATCTCCAGAAAACAAGGTGGCAGGCAGTCACCATGCCTGGCCTCTGTCCCTACCTGCCCTGTGTCAGAAGACAACCCACCTGAAGTTCGAGAGCTGTGTAGTCTATGATTTTCTTCTTTCACTTACCCTACACAGCTGGCATGGAAGTCAGTTGCACGGTTCAGAGGGCATGATATCCTAAGCATGGGCCGTCTCTGTGACAGAAGCTAGCTCATTACCCTAGCTCCCTATGAGGACAAACACTAAGGTGTCCCTCAATCAGCCTCACTGCCTACCTCAGTCTCTCCAACTATGCCTAACTTAGGTTTCCTTAAACCTCTCCCTGGCTATCCTGCTTCCAGTGCTACCAGGCTCAGCTTCCATGAATCAAGAGTCCTCCAGTTCAAACAAAGCAAAAGGCCTTTCTAGGGTCCTTTCCCCTGACATATGACACACACTATTGGAATGCGGGTGGAGAACAGGCACTTAGCACATATATTCCCAGGGATCTAGTTAAAGTGGATCCTAGTAGGGTACAAAAGGACAACCCACTGTTCTAGGAGTGCCGGGCAGAGCTGATCTCAGGCCTTTCCCTTGCCTGTTGTAGACTCAGGGAGGCTCTTTCCTTTCTACTCCCATTGTTAACCTTAGGAGTGCTCAACCTGGAGTATTTGCTACCTGAACCATGTTTCACAGCAAGGCAGTGGCACTGGCCATCAAGTGCACAGAGATGGGATTGCTGTTTGGCACAGAGAAGCTCCTCAGCAAAGAATGACCCATCAGTGTGCAAGGTGTCAACACTGCATGCTAACTGAGCAGGGCCTCATTCTGCCCATACTTTAGAGTCACCCTGAGTTGAATCCTCACACAATGAAGTCTTTGATACACAACCATGAGGACCTGAGTTAGGATCCCTAGGGCCTATTTAAAGCCACTTTTGTGAAATCAGTGCTGGGGGTAGATGAGCAAGCTGATCTCAGAGGTTTGCCGGCCAGCAATGGTGAGCTCTGGGTTCAGTGAGAGAGCGACCTTATTGCTGTGGGATAATGCTCTTGTACGCTGTTAAGATTTGTCAATTATATTGATTTAATAAAACACTGATTGGCCAGTAGTCAGGCAGGAAGTATAGGTGGGACAACCAGACTAGAATTCCAGGAAGAGGAAAGGCAGAGATGCAGTCACCAGTCAGACAGAAGAAGCAAGATGAGAATGCCTTACTGAGAAAAGGTACCAAGCCATGTTGTTAAACATAGATAAGAATTATGGGCTACTTTAAGTTGCAAGCGCTAGTTAGTTATAAGCCTGATCAATAGGCCAAACAGTTTATAACCAATATAAGCCTCTGTGTGTTTATTTGGGATTGGGTGGCTATGGGACTGGACAAGATGGAAACTTCTGTCTACACCTTGTCTCAGAAAGCAGTAGAGGAAGACATTGGATGTCAGCCTCTGGCCTACACATGCATGCATGAACACACACACACACACCACTATTTGAGTCTGAGAGGGAGTGTCAGAGGATTTTTAATCTTACTTATAATCTTACAGTGTAAAGTTTTGCTAACACAAAACCCAGTGTGGAACAGCCTGAAGACCCAGTGTTCGGCTCAGGTGGAGGCAAGGCATCCTGGTTCTGTCTGGTCCCTAGTATATGGGGCAGAGAGATGGAGGGGGATTCAGTCTGTATCTTTCGGAGCACAGAGGTGGCAGAGGACTCAATCTGTATCTTTCTTACCATATCTGCATCACGGATGGCAGCAAGTCCTCCAGGGATTTTTTTTTTTTAAAGACACCCTTACAAGCAGCCCAGGCAGGCCCTGAACTCACTTTGTAGTCGAAGATGACCTTGAATTCCTAATCCTCCAGCTTCAGATCCTGCTGGGATGTGGAATTTATTCTGCGTGGACTCGATCTCTGGGTGGCACGCAGAGAAATTCAGCTTCCGGAAGGCCATACATCTGTAGACGCACCTGGCCAGGAAGTTGTCCTTAAGCCCTGCTTTTTAACAAGGACACGAAGTGCTGTCCTGCGTGGGTGAGAGGGCAGGATGCTGGGTGCTTTCCCTGAAGCATGAACATGTGGAAATTAATTTAAAAGTGCTGCAGCCTAGATTCCTAAACATAAGGGGCCCCAGGACATCAGAAGAGGTGTGGAGCCTGACTGGAGCAAAGCGTTTAGAAGTGGGCGGCGGCTCCCAGAGTACTGGAAGGGACCTTTCAGGCCCCCAGAAGACAGAATGCCTGCCCCTACATTCAGGGAAGGATAGTTCTTCTGGCTTTTCATACCCTAGGGCAGCTTCCCTGTTAGGGTGAAGTTTTGCCGACCTGAGTAACCTGTCCTAGAGCCTGGCCACCACACGGATAGGTCCTTGCAGGTTGCAGGATCCCTTACCAAGGGATCCCCACAGTGTAGGCCCCACAGTTCTCAAGGCGGAAGAGGCAGCGCACGGTGCAGAGAGTGGGGAAGGACAGGGGGCGCTGTGGGGCAATAGGAACACAGGGCGGAGCTTGGCAGAGCTCAGGGGAGCCGGCTGGCCTGGGCACATGGCAGGGGCGAGGCTGTCCCGGGTCAGTAGAGGCTGGAGCCATCAACATGGTGAGAGGACCGAGGGTTCCAGGGGAGGAGGAAGGTGGGAGTCAGGGGAAGGCTACATCAGAGGCCCCGGGCAGTGCTGGGGCTTTCTCACGCAGGGAATGCTTATGAGAGACAGAGCCAGTCTCTCCTTCTGGGTCTCACTCTGTGGGTTCCCTAATCTCTCTTCACTCTTAGGAACCCCAAACGCGGGAAAGGTAAGTGCAGGGGGCCTTGGTTCTTGTCTGTACTCTTGTTGGAAACCCAAGGGCAGACTAGGACCTTACCTGGTACACCAGGGAAGGCCATCTCCCAGGAGAGGATTCCAGAACCTTTCACAGAGCGGGAGTGAGCACCTCCAGGCAATGTCCAACTGCCTTTCCTCGAAAGCACAGTGTTTTGGCATGGGAGGTTGTCATTCGAGGCCACTGTGGTGGCTGTTTGGGAAGAATGACAGCAGACAGGCAGCCTACAATGTGAAGTGGAGTCGCAGCAACTGGGGACAGTTACAGATGGGCAGTGACATCTGGGACTGGAGTGGCTGCACGTGACATTGCTGAGAGAGTGGGGGGCGGGGCCTGTGGGGAGTTCTCAGTTGCTTTTCTCCTGCCATGATGGTTTGAATTCTTTCATAGCTCCTGATTGCTCTTTGGGCTGACGAGGGAGGGGTACTTGATTGGGGGAGGGGGAGGGAAATGGGAGGTGGTGGCGGGGAAGAGACAGAAATCTTTAATAAATAAATTAATTAATTAAAAAAAAAAGAAGGGAGTTGCCTTTGGTCGCAGCCTCTGTAACTGCTAACACGAGGCCTTCTGGGGTTTGACCTTTGGCAGAGCAACCCCTGTTGGCGAGCACCACTCTCTATAGGGAGAAAGGTTAGGACATGGACCTGAAGGTGCCTGGCCTGATGACGCGATTCTGGAGTCTGTAGTGACCCAGTCCTGAGGAGCTGAGTCAGGCTGTACTGGGTATGTCCCCTAGTCATAACGAGTTGCGTGGCTCCAGCCTGATGCTTCAGCTTCACTTGCAGAAACAATATGCCAGGGTATCAGAAACATCCCACCCTGGTTCCAGTTAAGCCACACACACACACACACACACACACACACACACACAACTATAATTTCCCAGTAGCTACATATATATATGCCCCCTAGTCCCTCTAAATGAGCTCAACCTTCATTTCAAACAAGCGGTCTCAGCCTATTGAGATTGAGTCTGTCAGCCTCTCTCCTTGGCATTTCTTGCATTAAGAGGTTCCGGCAGCCTTATGCCAACTAGATTACCTGTGTGTCAGACTCAATCACTGTGTACTTTAGGAATCCTGTAGGCTCCCAGAAGCATTTTTCTGTTTCCTGAGACTCTTTTGTACCTTTGAGAAACATGTTTTCTGTTGGACGGGCCAAACGTGTGGGTCACTTCCCTGTTTCTGTGATCAAATACCATGACTCAAACCAACTTGAAGAAGAAAGCGTTTGTTTGAGTCCAGAATGGCAGGAAAGGGATCCATGCCTGTAGGAGCAGGAAGCTGGCTCATGACATTTTTATTCACACACATGAATCAGAGAGTAAGAAGAGGTGGAGTGTGGCTATAAACCCTCATTCCTGTCTTCCAGTGAGTTCCCCAAGCAAAGTCACACCTCCCAAAGGTTCCATTCCTCCCCAAACTGTACCTGTGCTGGATGGTTTTATGTCTATTTGACACAAGCTAAAGACATCTGAGAGGAGGGATCCTCAGCTAAGAAAATGCCATTGTAAGATTCCTTTAGGCAAGCCTGTAGGATATTTTCTTAATTAGTGATTGATGTGGGAGGGCCCTGGCCGTTATGGGCAGTGCCACCCCTGGGCAGGTGTTCCTGGACTGTATAATAAAACAGTCTGAAAGAGCCACGAGGAGAAAACCAGTAAGTAACACTCCCCCATGGCCTCTGCATCTGCTCCTGCCTTCAGGTTCCTGCCCTGAGTCCCTGTCCTGTCTTCCCTCAGAGATGGACTTATAAGCTGTGAGGTGAAATGAACCCTTTCCTCCTCAAGTTACTTTTGGTCATGGTGTCATGGGAACCCTAACTAATACAGTGCCCTCAGCTGGTGACCAAATATTCAAGCATACGAGACTATGGGGCGGGGGTGGGGAGGCATCTCATGTCGTGCACTTTGTCTCCTATGTCCCTTGGATGGTGAATGCCCATTTTTAGTTTTAATGGAGTGTGAAGTACTTAGGAGAGTAGTAAAGCCTACCTCTTCATTTTTCTCCAGAAGTTTCCAGAAACAACTAGGGCATGATGGCTCTAAACTAATTGTCACTAACCACTGATGGATTTAGAATCTGAATAGACTTTGGAAGGTGGTGGGACTGGGGAAGGTGGGAGCTAGTTGGAGCAATGGTCCACGGAGAGGTGCCTTAAAGATGGCACATCTTGTAATTGGCATTGTTTCACGTTTCCCCTCTCAATCAACACTGCACCTTCTGAAGTGGTCTTTGTTGGGTCCAGGGGTCCCACAATAATGGAGGGTCAGACCGCCAAAGTCTACTAAATGAGAAGCAAGCTTTATTCCAGAAAAAGAAAATAAAATCACCATGGGGCACACACAGCTTATCAGCTATTGCTATGACCGCAGCCAGAGATGGGGCTTCTGCAGCTGTGGCCATGGTGGCTGGCTTTGGGCCTCCTCTTATCATAAAATCAAGCACCAGGTGTGCGTCAAAGAGCTTTTACAACCTTGTGGTCAGGCTTAAAGTCGCATTACATTTTAAGTTTTACAGCGTTTGGTTATAGGACATTACGATGTTAACTTAAGAGCATTTGTGAAAGCCTGCAGTGGACACAGCTGCTTTTCACTGTCTCTGAAAGAATGCAAGGCAGAAAGTGGAGTCGTATAGGGGGACAGTTTGAAAATTAAGGGAATACAAGCGGAGGATTCCATAGAGGCAATAGTTAGAAGCCAACCTTTGTCCCCAGTACCTGCCTAGTTGGGAAGCTGGGAGGGAGGAGACAATTGTGAAAAGTTTATCTCTGTACACAGTGACTTCCAGGATGTCTGTTCTTAAGGCAGAAAGTGTTAAAGGTTAACACTGGCTGCCAGCTTGATTTTTATTCACCCAAAATGTGCTTGGGTTTCCAATTTTATATTTCTATATTCCTGGACTTGGACTCTTTGGTCCTCAGTAACCAGAATCCAAGATTACGTGGTCAGCAGCTAACTTAAGGCTGCACATTGAAAATACCTAGGTCCAGTTCATCAGTTTTGCACTTATCCTTGGCTTCAGATCCCGAGGCCCACAAGAGTTTCTTTATAAAGAATGACCTAGAGTTGGGAAGATGGCTGAGCAGGTAATAGTACTTGCCCCACAACCCTGATGACCTGAGACTGGATCCCAGGCAGAGACAGGAGAATCTCCAGAAGTCTGAGGCTTGTTAGCCTGGCTTACATTACTGCAGAGAAACCCTGTCTCAAGGAGGAAAGTGAGACCAAAATATAGAGACTGTCCTCTGACCTCTGTACATGTACCATGGCACACATATGCCTGCACACACATACGTGTATACACACACACACACACACACATAAAAACAAACACACTTAATTTTTTTTTTTTAAGTAAGAGCCAGCAGCAGAGAAACTGAGCCCAGGTGCTGACATTGGGTGTTCTCTGTGCCTCACACACCATGCAATCCACATTCCAGGTTTGCATTCAGCAGTGCAGGCTCCCAGTTCACAGGAGGTCCTTAAGGAAGAGTGGAGAGAGAAATTATGGCCATCACTCAGCATCTCAAGCAGGGTCAATAGAAGCTTGTGAAACTTTCCTTTTCTACTGAGGACCTAATGACGAACCCTGACTTGGATTTGTCTTCAGAGAGAACACAGGGGATGTGTCACAGGGCCCTGGTACACTCTGTGAGGGACCAAGAGTCTGTAGACTCAACTTCCTGCTAACCAGTCCTGGACTACTAGGAGATTCAGTGTACTCCAGCTGCCTAAATACAAAAGGAAGGGGTAACCAAGTTCTAGTGCCCCAGGGTAGGAGATCCTGTGCTCCATAGCACTTGTGGACAAAACCTCTTGCAGACTCTAAGTTGCTGTGCTGTTCAGATTTCTCCTAGAGCGCAGCTTTTGCTGTTGGGGGGTGCCTTCCTCCCTAGAGACTGTCACCACACACAGAGGCACCTTCCATGCCCATTCTGAATGCTGATGCAGTTCAACTGAATTTGCCTTCCTCCTGGCTATGGAGGTGATGACACAGAGATCCATTAACTGTTTGGAACTGTAGGACATAAATGTCCCCAGTCACAGTGCAAGAACTGAAACAGTTCTATGTCACACATTTTATTAGTTACTTTCTGTTACTATGATAAAACACTATGACCAAGGTAGCTCATGGAAGGAAGGGTGTATTTGGACTAGTTTAAGAGGGGTAGAGTCCATGATGGCAGAGCAGATGAAGCAGACAGTAGGCATGGTAGCTGGAGCAGACGCTGAGAGCTCCATTTACGACTTTTGGTTATAGGACAATAGAATGTTATCTTAGAGAGCTTGCAAAAGCCTGTGATAGATGCCGCTGCTTTTCACTGTCCCTGAAAGAATGCAAGGCAGAGAGTAGAGCCGCATAGGGGGGACAGTTAATTATTAAGGAAATGCAAGCAGAGAACCCCATAGAGGCTATTGTTAGAAGCTAACCTTTGTCTCCAGTACTGGCCTAGCTGGGAAGTGGGTCTTGAACTGCAAGAAAACTTGAACAAGAAAGCAAACTGGAAACCGCACTCTGAAAACCTGCCTCCAAGGACATACACCCTCTAGCAAGGCTATACTTTTTAAGGCTCTGCAAACAGCACCATCAGCCAGGAACAAAGTATTCAAATGCCAAAGACTAAGAGGAGACATTTGTCTTAAACCACCACATGCCATGTCTCTGTCTCCAGGGTTGAAACAGTGCCTGGTGCTAAGAGACATTTAACCCACTGGTTAGAAACTAGACAATTACTTCTGCCTCTTACTGGGATTCTCTGTCTAGGCTGTGTCCCCCTTCTTGACTACAGAAATGAATGTACTCCCCTCTAGTTTGGAAGAGTTCTATAGACTCAGCCCTTTCACCACACTGCATGTTCCTGAAATACAAATTCAAGGACATGGAGAGCCTTTTGTTTTTTTCATAGCTGGTCAGCAGAGAACGATTGAAATCACCTCCAACTTAGCCAAGTCTCTGGCTGCTCCAGAATCTCAGAGGACAAAGGATTCTTACACAGGTAATGATAGGCCCAAGTGCTGTGCTTGTCAGGTATTTATCACTGTAATAAAACACTGAGAGAATCAACTTAATGGAGCAAAGACTCAATTTTGGATCACATACCCTTTGGTGACAGAGAAAAAAGAGGAGGAGGAAGAGGAAGGCAAGAGAGAGGAAAGAGAAGAGAGAAGGAACACAATGGGACACAAGAGTGAGAGATGATTTTTTTTCCTAGGCATAGCTTTAACTCTGAGAGATAACAATTTCTGGGGATCAGTAATACAAACTTAGCTGTTGTAAAGGATAAGGGTGTTGGAGAGATGGCTCAGTAGGTAAGGGCACTAGTTACTCTTGCAGATGACGCTGGTTAGTTCCCAGTACCCACATGGCAGCTCACAACCATCTATAACTCCAGTTCCAGGAGATTCAAGTCCTCTTCTGATCTCTGAGGGCTCCTACACATATAAACTCATGTAGGCATGTACGCATAATAATAAAATCAAAGGCTAAGAAGGCTACCTTTATGTGTTTTTAGCCCTAATTATAATGCATGAAGACAAACCTATAGATAAAAGTCCCACCGCTGAAGTCAAGTGAGGCGAAGGTGGAGGTGAGATTCTTGGTAGATGGAACCGAGGTGATGATAAAGGCGCAGGTTTGTCATTTGAAGCTGATGTGCAGAGGTAGAGGCTGGTTTTGGTGCTACAGAGCGCTGTGTGTTCTGCAGTATATAGCTATTGTACTCAGCTCGGGACTGGGACAACACTTGAGTCTTCAGGAAGAAGCCTGACTGAAGGTCCCTGTCATTTGGTCCCTCTGATTTGGGAGGCCTACAGCAGGTGTGAACAGGCTGTGTCCTCTGTCTCCTTGGGTGCAACAACACAGAAAGTCTCAGGAACACCTTTGCAATAAGAGCAAAATAGAGAAGGGTTTGTTCTGGCTCATAGTCCATGGTGGGGAGTCCTGGTGGCAGGAGAGTGAAGACAGTTACATTTGCAGTTGGGAATGAGAGGGAGATGAATGCTGGTGCCCAGCACACCTTTCTCTGTTTTCTTCAGTTCAGGACTCTAGACCACGGAATGATGCCACCCACTCCCAGGGTAGGTCCTCCTATTTTGATTAACCAATCTAGAAAAGCCCTCAAACACATGTCCAGAAATTTGTCTTCTAGGTGAATCTAGATCTTCCCAGTTTGGCATTCAATACTAACCATATTGTCATGGCCAACACAACTTCTTTCTCTTCTAGAATATTGTAGAGGGATGTCCCCATATGCTAGGGCACCCTGTGTTGTGTGGCTCCAGTCTTTGGGCTTCTTGAAAGAGGAAGAAGAGAGGTGGCGTAGAATTCCTACAGCAGCAGAACTGGGGTGACCGTCTGCTGTTGGAGTCTTACCTTCCCTTAGTGACTCGAGACCACCCTTACTAGAATGAGTCAAAATTTCTGTGAAAACCTGATGGGCATTTGGAATGAACATATACTCTGGGCAGTAAGAAAGTACTGTGCCTACTCAGGTGGATGGGTGGGGAAACCTTCTAGGAAGCCTTTATCCATTCTCCGACACTGTGAGTCCCATGTCCTTGTATATACATGTCCTAGGGGACCTTCCCTCTTACCTCGTTTCCCCAAAGTAAGCATCCCATCAGTAAAGGAGAAAGTAGGGGTTAGGCACCATGGTGTGCCATACCCACAGCAAGTGGGCAGTGTGACTGCTTTGGAAACAATATAGAGCCTTGAAATTCAGAGCAGGGGGGCTTCACTCTGGAGCTCTGTGTTCACAAGGCTTGAGCCAAACTGTACTTCATTTCCCTTTGTAAAATAGTACCTTAAGGTCAGGGATGGTTAAGGAGCACCATGTCTCCCCTTAGCTGTAAACCCTTCTGTGATCTCTCTGATTACCCCATCTCCGGCCTCCGTTTGTCTGCGGCCCCAGGCGAGCAGGACAAGGAGTGCCTCCTGTTTTTCAGGTGACCCTGGAGCTCCAGGGTGCTGACAGCTGTGTAGCACCTACACAGCCTGCCAGCTGCACCTTCAACCTGCCTGGTCCACGGGTCCTCCCATTTCCTGGAAACTGACCTACCCTTGTCTGCCTACAGGGCGGTCCCATCTACAGGCAGCCCAGTCAGGGTAGGTCAGCCTCCACAGGCTCCTGGGAACTGCAGCCAAGCGCTAGGTAGGAGGAGAGCAGTTCCTGGAAGATGCGTCCAGTTGCTACAGGTGAGTGCCAACCAGTGCAGCTAGACTTGTTCCTGCCTAGTGGTAGGGGACGGCACCCCTTCCTCCTCCTAACTGCCAAGCTGAGGCAGAAGGGTGAAGGCTCTCTGGCTACACCACTTCTTGTGGGATCCTGGTGGGAACAAGAATCCAGAGGGATGCAGGATGGGAGCTGAGATTTCTCTGAGGGCTTACTTACCTCTTCCTCCATCTCTTCTTATTACCCAGCGGGGAGGGGTCCTGTGTACTCTCCTACCTATAGAGTAGACACCCAGTGAGGACAGGCAGGGGTCAGCAAAGTGGCTTAGTCCCTAGGAACCAGGCTACCGGAGTGGGAGGCCCTAGAGCCAGAACATCTGGGAAGGGGTTGGCTGCTCACAGTGAAGCTGAGGGCTTACTAGGGGAGATGATCTTGACAGCACCCAGGCATGCTCTCACAGGCCTGTTTCTACTTTTCTAAGAATACTCAACATTGCTGAGAGACTTGGGAAGGTAGTAAAGTGAGGAGGAAGATCGCTGTTTTCCTCAGTCCCTGAGTCTTTCAGAGCCTGCCTTTTCTGTCATCCCCTTCTCATTCTCCTGTGAAGAAGCCAGCTCCCCTAGGGAGAGCGCTAGGGAGCCACGGCAGGTGTGTGCACGCGGCAAGCTGAGGACGGGGAACTGTCCTTGACTTCTTACCGGGCCTCTTTTCTGGTTCTGCCTCACTGTCCGCACTGACTTGAGGAGTCAGTGTCCTGGAGTGTCTGTGGGTGGAGGTGCATGTGCCTATGTGCACCCATGTGAACAAGGGCAGCGTGACATTGTACGGTCACAGCATAACCCCTTACTTTGTGTGACTGATTTCTGTGATCTTCTCACAATGATGTTTCTCAGAACTCGTCCCTGTCCTTGACAAGTGAATGCAAATGGAGCCCATCCCTCATGCAGGGCACTGTCTTTTATTCTAGTTCTTTTGGAAGAATGGTTTCACTATCTCTGTACGGTATGATGGGAATACATTTTCCTGGCTACATAGAGAGGAAGCTGAAAGCTTGCGGTCGCTCTGTCCGACTCACATAAGAGCTATATGGTCCTTCCATCCACGGCTTCCCCCAGGAAATGTGATGTTGGAGGAGGGGCTGTGTTACTCCCACCTTGGTGGGCTAAGGATTTGCAGTGTTCTTGGAGTAGCCCCTGTCACGGGCTCATCTGTCCAGAGGCAGATTTGTTTTCACTGGGCCTGGGAAGCTGCCATGATACTGTCTCTGTGGGGCCTGCTGGTGGGTGCCTTCTCCCTCAACTGGGGTGTTAGCAAGGTGGGTTTTAGCGGCATTTCCTGCCTAAAAGCCTCAATGTATGGGACGGGGGAGGCAGTGGGCACCAAAGCCAGCTGACTACTGAGAGATGACTCCAGCCCCAGCCTTCTTAGCTTCCCAGGTCTAAGAGGCATGGGGGTGGCCAGGCACTTAGATGCACATGGGCAAGCACCAGGGACAAACAGCTTGTCCTTCCTCAAATTGGAGGAAACCTATTAGCAGGACCAAAGTGCTCCCTGCAAGTGTGTCTGTTTCAAATCACTTCTTTTCAAAAAGACACAGTCATGTTGGGCCAGAGTTCTTCCAGATGACCTCATTTTAATTTACCTGTTTCTTGAAAGATTCTGTCATTGGGCTGGGTGGCAGTGGTGGCGCACGCCTTTAATCCTAGCACTCGGGAGGCAGAGGCAGGCGGATCTCTGGGTTCGAGGCCAGCCTGGTCTACACATGCTAGTTCCAGGACAGGCTCCAAAGCTACATAGGAACCCTGTCTCAAAAAAAAAAAAATTCTGTCATCAGTCATCAATCACACCCTGCTTCATTTTGAGGTCCTGACAGACAGCACAGAAATTTGGCCTCCCTGCTTGGTACCCCCACAGCAGTTCAGTTCTTCAGGTAACAGTGATTGGCAGCCCCTGAGAATGAAAGAGAGGTGAGCCCTAAGATCCTCCGTGTAGCATTGGCTGGTGACTCTTCAGTCACATGGCCAGATTTCAGAGGCCCCGAGCGTCTCATAGTAAGGATGAGGCTGGAACATACGTGTGCACACATATGCATATGCACTCACATTTGCACAGAGCTCTTATCTCTGAGGACAAAGTACACTGATACCAACTTATAGCCTCCTGGTGCCAAGTGCTGGCCTTTACCCCCGGGCTTCTCTGTGTTGCAAATGAACTAAAGGTGCTTATTCAAGTTGATGACTTTATTACCATACGAGAAAAGGCTGGGCCCTGATTTCAGAACCACAGTCAAGCTCCTGAACTCCATCAGGGACAGAGACACGGAGAGAGAGGAGAATTTCAAAGCATGTCCCTTGTGACATACTTCCTCCAGCAAAGTTCCCCTCTGAAGTTTGTATAACCTTCCCAAACAGCACCAGTAGCTGGGGACACAGTGTTACTACATATAACACATGTGTGAGATCACATGTTTCATCTTCATGGGCCCCAGAACTGTCCTGACCACTGTCCTCAGCTGTTGAGCTCACAGTGAGAGAACCTCTCTTTGGGGCTTTGAGCAGGCAGGAAATACTCCGGCAAGTCTGGGATTCCTCTGTACTTGTAATTGACAACCTATAGATTGTGGTCTCCCCCAGCTTCCACAGCCCTTTCCTGCTTAGCTCTCTCTTTTCTTCATTGTTCCTTATTCTACACCCCCTTCCTCTTTTCATTTCCATGGCTGAACCAGGCTTGTGGCACCAAGGAGGAGGGCAACGTCTTCCTTATCCATAGCTCCTTGTGGTCAGGTGATTTTGATAGCAAGCCAGCATACTAAAGTCTTTGGGGATCTCCTACCATCAGGATCCTTGGGTGTCTCTCAGGTCTCTCTGAGACTCTAAGACAGGTGAGGAACTTAATGAGAGTCACCTGTCATCTGTTGTATATGCTCAGGGTCCCTTGATGTAATTTTAAACAGAGAAATGCCATGATTGAGAAATAAACAACAGCAAAATGAAGACCACCCTCTGGAGGTTCTATTCCCACCCCAGGAACAAGTTCAAGGCTGAGCCTGTCTCTCAAAGGCCCTGAGTGGTGTCTGTTGCTCAGACCCACACAGGACTAATCTCCACACACTCTGCTGACCTGTGAGGAGACTCAGATCCAGGGCAACATCGGTATAGCTGCCTGATCGCTCTAGAAAACACTCCTTGTCTGTGGTGCTTGCCTTTTACTGCAGAGCCCATGGGACCATCACGTGCTCACTTTCTCCCACGAGAACTGCCTCCCCAGAAGTCTGGGTACCAGGAATGGGTGGGGACGATAGGCTGTGGGGGGAAGAGAATGCCCAGCTGTCCATGGTGATAGGTTGTCACTCTCGGAACTCCTGTCATCTCTCTCCAGGTATTTTCAAGGCACTAGTGTTTATTTTCTCCTCCCTGTGCGCCTGGTATTCTGGGTACTTGCTTGCGGAGCTCATTCCTGAGGTGCCCCTGTCCAACACCCTCTACAGTATCCGGAGCATAGGAGAGAGACCTGTCCTCAAAGGTAAGTGCTGAAGAAATGGGGGCGGGGGCGTGGGTAGAGAGACGGCTCAGCATTTAAAGCACTTGACAAACAAGTGCAGGTCAGAGTTTGGATTCCTAGAAGCCATGTAAATGCTGGGTGGGTGTGGCACCTGCAGAGATGAGAATCTCAAGAGCAAATTGGCTTATGGAGACTAGCCACATTTCTAGCTTCAGAATTTGATTGAGTGACTCTGCCACGATAAAGAAGGAAGAAAAATGATTAAGGCAGATGATTATAGACATCATTAACTTCAGTTTTTCATACCATGTGTACACACACCACCACACACACACACACATGTGGGCTCACCACACACACATACACACACACACACACACACACACGTGGGCTCACCACACATACACACACACACACACACACACACACACACACACACGTGGGCTTCTAAGACACTTTCTTCTGGAAGACAAGGCTGTTTACAAGTCACAATTCAGGATGAAGAAGCTGGAACAAGGCTGAGCCAAGAAACAAATGACAGTTGGGAAAATTGGTCAGGGATAGCAGAGAAGCACCTCCCATCTAAAGACTGAGTCAGGTATATCGCCGAGTGCTGTGAGCAGGTATGCTCAGACCGTAGATAATTAGTCCATTAATGATCTGGGTCAGAATGCCAGAGCCTGGGAGCCTGGGACAGAAGTGCAGAGTCCACAGTGGGAGGCAAGGCTGCGGTCCAGGAGCACCTGCTGGCAGCCTGCTTTCCAGTTTGCTGATGTCATCCCTCTGAATCATGGCGCTATTTCCCAGTGTCTGTTTTATTTACAACACTCACGCCAGAAAAAAGTGTGTTATCTTGGAAGGAAATTATCAAAATCGTGAAAAAAGGGTGTTGTCAAAATCCATTCATGAACTCGGCAGGCAGTTATTAAAGCTGTCCCTCTGAGCATACCGGCCTTCACGGCTCTCCTTTCACTTCTGGCTGTGAGAGTCTGCGGAGGAAGGGAGTCAAACCGCAGCAATTGTCTTAGGGGGTTTCTCTTGCTCTGAAGAGACACCATGACCACAGCAACACTTATAAAGAAAACATTTAATTGGGGTGACTCACTTACAGTTTCAGAGGTTCAGTCCATTACCATCATGACTGGAAACATGACAGCATCCAGGCAGATGTGGTCCTGGAGCAGGCCACAGGAAGTTAACCTACTGTAACCTGAGTGAAGCTTGAACAAAAGACCTTAGATCCCGCCCCCACACTTCCTCCAGTGAGACCACATCCTCTAATAGTGCCACTCCCTTTGGGGGCCTTTTTTCTTTTCAAACCACCACAGCATTTAAGAACAAAGAAGCTTTAAGAGGAATGAATGCCATCCAAAATGATTCTGGGTACCCAGTGGGACACAGGGCAGCAAAGTGTCCCCCATTAAAAATTTCAGTGGACGTAGATGCTGTTTGGATTTTGTTTTGTTTTGAGACAAGCCCTCTCTAAGGTGCCCAGGCTTGAGATCTTGCTTTCCCCTCTTAGAGTGATAGAGTTACATGTGTGTGCTGCTATATCTGGAAGGCCGTGTATTTTTAACATGGAAATAAAGCCTAAAAATTAATTTGCACAAAACTAGATAATGATTAAAAAGAATCGGTGCCGTTTCTGATCAATTGGTTCATTTTTGTCTAGGGCTGTACTGCTCTGAATATACCTGGTCTTGTCTGGTTGCAGAAGTTAAGCAGAGTCGGGCCTTGGATAATACTCAGAGGGGAAAAAAATACATTTTTTTAACCAAAAAAAAAAAAAGCAAAAGGGCCTTCATTGGCCTTGGCTCTGACTAGGCATTTTGGTTTTCAGTACAATTTTTGTATGGCCTTTGCCTGTGCCTCACCTAATTCCCAGGTACATGGTGTGGAGGGAGCCGCACAGGCAGAGGTCATGGAGTAACCTCAGAAGATTGTTGTCTCCTTCATTTCTTTCTGCTTTTATGTATACTTTCAAGCCTGTCTTGCAGATGTGGCCTGGAAAGCCAACCTTGGCCGAAGGCTTCTTAGCAGAGTGATTTTAGCTTCTGCCATCCCATGGGGATGTGCTGGAGACATTAGTAACCCAAATATTATGGTTGTAGTCACGATGGCTGTGTGCTGGCCTGTTCCTGCTGTGGAGCCTCCCCTGGGGAGAGAAACCTGAATACATGGGGGTCTTCTGGGTACAGATTTTGGGAGATAAATCACGCTGGTATTAGCGCAGGCAAAGCTGGTATAGGGTAAGCATAGCCGATGCTGCCAGGCCTTGTAGCTAGGTCAGTGGTAGTGTTCCCAGCGTTCCTGGTGGGCAGATTTCAGGAAATGACCTCACCGTTCCCATGACCCTCCTAGGGCCCCTTAATTTTCCTCTTGTACAGGCAGGAAAGGGATCAAAGATGGAGTTGAGGTCTTTGGACCTGCATGGATTCTGTAGGTTCTCACCCATCACTCAGGCAGGTGACTCAGCCTCCATGTACAGGGGTGATCAGCAGGAATGACCTCACCTAGTGGGACCAGAATTGAGAACTACAGAAACAAGGCATTGAAGAGATGGTCACAGAAACACTAGTTCTGTACTCTGGCTGGAAACAGCATCTCTGAAAGGACCTGGTGAAGGTCCCTGTATTTGTTCTTGATGGCAGATGAACTTGGTGTTTATTGACCAGCCTCCTCTTATGCCCATCTTGAGACTATATGACCATGTGCTAGATATTCGGGAGAGCTGAGAAGGACTTCAGACCAGAACTTGATGGATGAAAGTGAGGGGAACCCATAGGTGGGCAGAGCAACCATACAAGACACAGGGTCCAGAAAAAGCCTGTTGGGATCTACAGGACACAGAGAGTAATATTCACCACAAGTAAAACCTGAGGGCACTGGGGGTGTCTTTAAATGTTGGCTCTTCCTGCTTCTGATAGCTTTTCAGGTAGACTGGGACTAGCTTGTTTTATAAACCTGACCAGAGGCCCCAGAAGTGTGCCTTGCTGAGATTTCTTTGGAGCCTCAGCCTTAGCTTGCAGATACCATCAGGAGATGATCTAAAAACTGGGGACTCCTGCTCAGTATAGGGGCTCTGCCTGTCTTTATTTAGCCCTTTTTGCAAATTTAAAAATATTCATTACAATTTGTTTTGCTTTTAATTTAGTTTGAAAGAATTTGTTTAAATGGTTGCTAATTGTATTACTGAGCTTTTGGGTGACCCTTTGAACTTTTCACCTGAGGCCAGCACCAGACCTCTGTGAGATACACTGCAAATACTTGTAGTGTAAAAGAATGGCCAGGAACATTTCTACACACAACTACGTTCGACGCAGGAGGGCTTCTGGCTGGTTGAGGACAGGGGTGCTCATAGGTAATACTTTTGCTCTGAGAAGCAGTAAGCAATTATCCTGGGCTGGTTATAATGCAAAGGTCACTGAGTGGGAGGTTGAAAATGCTGCAGGGCAGAGGTGGGAGCCACATGCACATTGCACAGTCTGATGGTAACCAGTAGCTGCAAGGCTTTAGCAATATGAAGCCATTATGGTGAGAGTGAATTGTGTAAGATGTTCTTATGACTCTAGGCTATTACAATTAGAAACCTGGGTTCTGGCAGCCTCAAGAGCTAGACTTGACTGCCTCTCCCCAAGACACTAGTTAAGGAGACAATAAAAGTGATAATAAAAAGAAACCGCCACACCGATTTCCAAAGTGGTTGCACAAGTTTGCATTCCCACCAGCAATGGATGAGTGTTCCCCTTAATCCACATCCTCTCCAGCAAAGGCTATCATTGGTGTTTTTTGATTTTAGCCATTCTGACAGGTGTAAGATGGTATCTTAAAGTTGTTTTGATTTGCATTTCCCTGATTGCTAAGGAGGCTGAGCATGACCTTAAGTGTCTTTTGGCCATTTGAACTTCTTCTGTTGGGAATTCTCTGTTCAGTTCACCCACTGAGACGGTGGAGCTGATCTAATGGGAACTCACCAAGGCCAGCTGGACTGGGAATGATGGAGCATGTGATCAAACCAGACTCTCTGAATGTAGCGGACAAGGAGGGCTGACTGAGAAGCCAAGGACAATGGCACTGGATTTTGATCCTACTGCATGTACTGGCTTTGTGGGAACCTAGCCTGTTTGGATGTTCACCTTCCTAGACCTGGATGGAGGTGGGGAGGACCTTGGACTTCCCACAGGGCAGGGAACCCTGACTGCTCTTTGGACTGGAGAGGGAGGTGGAGGAGGAGTGGGGGGAGGGGGAGGGAAATGGAAGGAGGGGAGGAGGTGGAAATTTTTAATAAAAAAAGTGATAATAAAAGGCAAAGAGGAGATTTTATTCAGTATGGCAGTTTCACAGCAGGTCTGATGTTGGGTTCCTTGATTATTTGGAGTTGAGTTTTGTGCAGGGTGAAAGGTGAGGGTCTAATTTCATTTTTCTGCATGTTAAATACAGATTTCCCAGCACCATTTGTTGAAAATGCTGCCTTTTCTCTAATGTGTATTTTGGCATCTTTGTAGAAACTTGGGTGGCTGTGTAAGTCTAAACCAATATCTGGGTCCTCAGTTCTATTCCACTGACCCCGTTCTAGGACTGTGCTGTTTCTAAGAGCATGGTTCTATGGTATAGCTTGATGTTGGGTGTGGTGATATTTTTGTTCAGGTTGCTTTCACTATCCTATTTAATTTTTTCCTCGAATTTTAGGAAGTCTTTAATTCCTTCCTTGACCCATTGATGATTCAGGTGGGCCTTGTTTAATTTCCATGTGTTTGTGGGCTTTCTGGAATTAGTGTTGCTGTTGCATTCTAATTTTAAGCCATGGTGATTCGATAGGATACATGAGGCTTTTTGTTACCTAGTGTGTGTCAGTTTTTGAGAAGGCTCCATGAGGTTCTGGGAAGAAGGTATATTTTTTATGTTTGGATGGAATATTCAATAGATATATTTTAAGTCCATTTGAGTCATACCATCTGTTAGTTCTCTTATTTCTCTGTTATTTTTTTTGTCTGACTGACCTGTCCAGTGGTGAGAGTAGAGTATTGAAGTCTCCCACTATTAGTGTGTGGGGTTTAATGTATGATTTAAGCTTCAGAAGTGTTTCTTTTACATATGAGGGTGCCCTTATATTTGGGGCATAGATGTTCAGTATTGAGATTTCCTCTTGATGGATTTTTCCTGTGACTAATACGCAACGTCCTTCTTTGTCTCTTTTGATTGGTAGCTACACCAGATTACTTTTTGGGTCCATTTAATTGGAAAATTTTTTCCCAGCCCTTTATTCTGAGGCAATATCTGTCTTTGAGATTGAGGTTAGTTTCTTGTATGCAGCAGAAGGATAGATTCTGTTTTTACATTCAATCTGTTAGTCTGTGTCTTTTTATAGGTAAGTTGAGTCCATTGATATTAAGGGATATTAATGACCAGTGATTGCTATCTCCTGTTAATTTAGTTTTTGTTGGTGATGTTATTGTGTGTGTTTTCCCTTCTTTGGGATTTGCTGCTATGAGATCATCAATTGTCTGTGTTTTTGTGGATGTGGTCAACTTCCTTGGGTTGGATTTTTTCTTCTAGTACTTTGTGTTGGGCTGGGTTTGTGGCTAGGAATTGGTTAAATCTGGTTCTGTCATAGAATATCTCCTTTTGTCCATCTATGGTGATTGAATAATAGTCTGGGCTGCCATCCGTGGTCTCTTAATGTCTGCATAATTCACGACCAGGACCCTCTGACTTTCATTGTTTCCAGTGAGAAGTCTGGTGTAATTCTGATAGCTTTACCTTTATATGTTACTTGGCCTTTTTTTCCTTTGCAGATCTTAATATTCTTTCTTTATTTTATATGTTTAGGTGTTTTGATTATCATGTGATGAGGGAACTTTTTTTTGATCTAGTCTATTTGGTGTTCTGTAAGCTTCTTATATCTTGCTATGCATATCTTTCTTTAGGTTGAGTATGATTTTGTTAAATAAATATTCTATGTCTTTGAGTTGAACTTCTCCTTCTTCTATACCTATTTTTCTAAGATTTGACCTTTTCATGGTGTCCCATATTTCCTGGATATTTTGTGTTAAGCTTTTGTTAGATTTAATGTTTTCTTTGACTGATGAGTCCATTTTCTCTATTATATCTTCAGCGCTTGAGAGTCTCTCTTCCATCTCTTGTATTCTGCTGTTTATGCTTGCATTTGTGGTTCCTGAGCATTTTCTCATAATTTCTGTTTCTATAAGTCCCTTGGTTTGTGTTTTCTTTATAGTCTCTGTTTTGGTATTCAAGTCTTGAATAGTTTCGTTCATCTGTTTGATTGCTTTTTTCTTGGTATTCTTTAAGGGATTTGTTGATGTCTTCCATTTTTTTGTTTGTCTTTTCCTCCTTTTCTTTGAAGGACTTTTTCATTTCTTCTTTAAGGGCCTCAAACATTCTCCTAAAGTTATTTTAGGTCATTTTCTTCTGCTTCAACTCTATTTGGTTGTTCAAGTCTTGCTGTCATAGGGCCTCTAGTTTTTATTGGTGTCGTGTTGCTTTTTGTGGTGTTGAATGCATTCTTACCTGTCTACCCATCTTTCCCTCTGATTGGTGTAGCTGGTGCTGTGCCTCTGGTGAGCTATCTTCCAGGTGCCAATGGATCCAAGACTCTGACGGTCGGTCCTTGTGGTGCAGTCAGGGCCATGGTTCCAGTTACCTCAGAGGTCATTCCCGGAGGTTGCGCAGCACTCCCAGGGATTGCTCTACAGTCCTAGGGTTGCTTGGGCCTCCTCCCATAAGAAGTTGTTCACTGCCTTGAACCTGCATGGCCAGAGGTTCAGGCCTGCTCCCTTGGAGGTTGCTGATTCAGGCTTGGTCCCACAGAGGTGTCTGGCTTGGGCCTGCTTCCTCAGTGGTGGCTCCTTTACACCTGCTCCTGTGAAGGTCATTGCCTCGGCCTTGCTCTGGCAGAGGTCATTGGCTCAAGCCTGTTCCTGTGGAGGTCGCTGCCTTGGACCTTATCTGGTGGAAGTCTCTGGCTCAGGCCTTCTACTATGGAGGTCACTGTGTTGGGCCTGCTCTTGCTCTTGTGGAGGTCGCTGCCTTGGACCTGCTCTGGCTGAAGTCTCTGGCTCAGGCCTGCTCCTGGAGCTGCTTTTGTCCAGACAGAATACTGTCTGTATATCTTCAACAAGAATTTCAACTAGCACTTCACAGAAAGCGACACCACCATTTTACCAGCGTTTTTAGTTTGGGGCTCCATCTTGGTCCAATCCCTCTCTAGCCCTGCTCTGTGCCCCTGAGTGAGGCCCTGCACCCGGCATACTCGGGGAAGTTTCCTCTGTCCCTTGGTTCTCAGCTTGCTGAGCCTGTGAAATCAAGGCTGCCCCTCCCTGGCTCTTTCTATGAACCAGGAAGTAGCTCTCAGCTACTGCTCCAGCACCTGCCTGGATGCTGCCGTGCCCCTTCCATGATGATAATGAACCAAACCTCTGAAACTGTAAGTGAGCCCCCTTAAATGCTTTCTTTTATAAGAGTTTCCTTGGTTATGGTTCCTCTTCACAGCCATAGAAGAGTAAGACAGGTTTTAGTGCTAAGAAACTCGTGTGAAAACATTTCATGTTTTGTTAGATTAATAAAAAGATACTTTGAGTGCTGTGTGAATGTGAAAACAAGGAAGCCAAACTTCTTACCCTGTTGGCACTTCCAGGTATGCATATAGTAGGTATTCAGAGTCTCGGTGGAAGTACCTGTATCTAAGCCTTACAGGTGGGGCAGCGGATGCCGAGGGAGGCGGCTCCAGAGCTTATGGTCTTCCTGCACGTTCTGTCTCCTTTGTCCGGGTACCACCTCAGATGCTGAGTCCTGGAGGACCTCAGAGACACGACAGAGCCCCACTTGTGCTGTCCTGTCTAGGACTCCTGGCTGTGGCTGCTGCTGCTGAAGCTCCTCGCCCCATCTCTCCCTCCTCATGTTCTGACCCAGACAAAAGCTTAAAGGCTACAGTGGTGCTGCCTATGGATGGGCTCCCAACCCCATTCTTCTCCCAACCCCTCGGTGTATAGATGTCTGGGCCCCAGAGAACATTGTCCTCTGACTTCCACTGTGTCCACATTTACCACTGGCTGACGTAACAGAACACGTTTGGTGGCCAGTTCTGACTGCATAGTCTCCTGGGAAGCAGTGACGTGATGGCTATTGCAGGAAAGCTGTTGCCATGTAGCCCAAATGTTGGTGTCTCTGCCACACACTGAAAGAATCTCATCACCCCGTGACTTTCTAGTATGCCTCCTAAACCCTCAGGGTTATCACCCTTATTCCAGGGTGAGGGAAACCACAGCACCCAGATCCGGGATTTGAAGGACAGATTCTTGGAGTGCACACCAGGAAATCTAAAAGTTCATGGATCTAGGGTTGAGTCCAAGAACCTGTATTTATTGTGGTTAACTTGGCCTCAGAGATGATTTGTGGAATGAAAATTTTTTTCCATAGGCTTGTTTGGAGTTTTGGAAGTAGTATTTCCTTCTGGGAGGCAGGCTGGAGCCACTGGGTCTTAGAATAAGCAGCGGTCATGTGGGCCAGGGACCTCAGCCTCCGCTCGTCCCTTTGGACTTCAGCTCTCAACTATCTTGGGAAGGAGGAGGGTTCATTGGGGGCACTGAGCTATGTGAGGTCCTTGGTGACCTTGTGGGACAGCAACAGGTGGGAGGGAGCTGTGGGTCCTGGACTGAGAAGCAGGTACCTTTCTCCATCCATGCAGTGCTCTTCTCTGCTCCTAGGAAATGCGCGGAAGACTACACTCATATGCTGAATATACTAATGAAAAACAAAACAATAACAACAAAAAACCATACTGGTTTCCCACTCACTCCCAGGCCTTGCGAGAAAACAAATACTCATCTCTGTGATATATTGGTAACTACTGCCGCATGCGCTATAGGACTCTGAAGAAAATCAAAGGTCTGCCTTATAGGATGTTTACCCGCATGCATCCATATGAAGCAGTACCAATATGAGATACAAGCCAGGCAAGAGTACAGCCCCTAGCCACGCATGAGATCCTGCTCCAGTTTCTTACCCCAGGCACGGGACCTGTCTCCTACAGATGGTGACCTATCTACCATCAGGGAAATTTCAAATATTAAACTTTACTTGAAGATTGTAAAAAGAGAATAATCAGAATACATCTTATACATGTATGAAATTGTTAAAGCAAAAGGTTAACTCAGGAAAGGGTCTGTTTATAAACCAGTAAAAATATACTTTTAGTGATTAATAAATCTGAAAGCAAGAGATCATTGAATCTCTACCCCAAGATTCTCTATTTTTAATCTCTGTGTAGAAGGCATGTATGGTCATGGGTGTCAGCCGCCAGCGAGCAGCTCCAGAGCTGTGGTCAATCTTCAGGCCACTTTCTGCCTGTTTGTTTCTCACCCCTTTGGCTCACAGAGGGGGCTAGGTACACCCTGTGATTTATACACTGGGGAGCTCTGCTGAGTCTGTAACTGGTATTTTGAGCAGGCAGGGTCTTGTTTCTTTGTTAGGCTGCTCATCTCACCCTGTCCCAGAGCCCCAACCCCTTTGACTGACAGGCAGAGGAGGAACAAGGAACAAGGAAAAGTCCAGCCAGAGCCCAGCCCATGGCTGTCTTGACAGGTATATGCACTTTTGGCAGTGAGCATCTGGGAAAGGAGCTGTTTCCTGCCAGCTCAGAACCGATCACCCTGCTTGGGAAACTGTCACACGATCGGATAGAGCCCGAATGTTTCTTGGGACCATCATTTGGGCTCTTGGTGCTATGGAGCCAGAGTCCCCAGAGGACTAAGGAAAGTGGGCTCTACAGGGCCACCAGATTCAATTTGCTTGCTTATATTTGCTGGATTTATAACCATCTTAAACTATCTTTTGTGTTTTCCTTTGCTTCCTTCTCAACCAATTGGGCACACTATTATTGTCCCAAGTGCTTGTCGTTTGGGACCTGACAGTGTGTGATGTCCACAGGACTTCTCTTTAAACAACCATTAAGGTCGGAGGTTCCCCCTGCAGGGTAACAACAGAGTATTTGTGGGTATACGTAGTGTTCCTAGAGCTCATGCCCACTTGACAGCCAGTGGAAGAGACTCTGTAAACAGCATTCTGGCTGAAGGCTGTCAGGAGGGCCAGGAGAACGAGAGGGGTTTGTCTCCAGATCCACGGGCCAGGTGTGCTAGGCACAGCATTGTCCCTAGGGAAGCTGTCACACCTACTGAAGTCAGTGTGCTAAAGGGAAAGAATGTTCTCATCTGAGGAGTCATTTCTCTAAACTGATTTTATAACTGTAAATGTTATAAAATCTGGAAACTGGGAAGCGCCCACTTTTAAACAGTGTGTGTTTTTGCATCTAAAGATAGTAGCTGGGCAGTGGTAATGCATGCCTTTAATTCCAGCACTCAGGAGGTAGAGGCAGGCAGATCTCTGTGAAAGTCCAAGGCCAGTCTGGACTATAAAGTGAGTTTCAGGACAGCCAGAGCTGTTACACAGAGAAACCCTGTGTTGAAAAAAACTAACTAACTAAATAAACAAATAAATAGAAAGGAAGGAAGGAATTTTGTTCAATACATTTTTAGGCGAATATCCAAGGAACGAGTATCATTATTAAACTTTAAAGATTGTTAAGTAGAAACTGGGAACATGACTCAGGGGTAAGGCACTTTGCTATGCAAACATGAGGAACTGAGTTCACCCACATTGAAAACTGAGCACAGCTGAGCTGTCTGTAGTCCCACCATTGCAGACAGGCGAATCCCGGAATCTCATTGGCCACCTAGTTCTGTCATAGCATCAAGCTTCTGGTCCTGTGTGAAACCCTGTCTTCAAGGAATAAGGGAAAGAGCAGGAGACACCTGGCACCCTCCACCGGCCTCTGCTTATGCACGTGTGGGTGTGTTTACTGCCACACCCACAGCTATGCAGCACACACAGTTTTTAAATTGTTAAACATGCTGTGGAGTGTCAAGATTATCTACAAATGTGGAAAGGATATTGTATATGCGGAACCTTTTTGTATTAAGAGTTGAATAGTTGATTTGAAGTGGGCTGTCTAGAGCTTGGCAAGGACCACACTAAGTACATCGAGCATTATGTTTAATCCATATTCCAACTTTGCAGATGCCTTTTGCGTACATGGAAAAGTCCAGAAGGAAATAGTTGTCTAATTCATATTCCAACTTTGCAGATGCCTTTTGCGTACATAGAAAAGTCCAGAAGGAAATAGTTGTAGAGGGAGAATAGTAAAGATTCCTCCTCAAGAAAATTTATGGGACTTTTTGGGTCTAAATAATCAGAACCTGTCGGAAGGGAATTAGAAACTGACCAAACTTCTGTCCATGTCCCAAGATCTCCTGTCATTCCCCTTGTTCTTTTACAGTGCTGGGCACCCCAGCTTATCCTGTGTGCTGACCTGCACCCCACCTCCACCCAGGGTTCCCAGGGTAGGCAGAGTCTCTTGTCTTTGAACTCATGTACACACAGATCAGCCTACCAGATGTTCATGCCTCCAACAGATGTTGGCAGAGCAGCCACCAGCACTGCCCACTGTGGGGGTGCTTAGATGACTGGATACCAGCTCAAAATCTCTTCTTCTCTGGAGAAGTTTTTAAAAAAGGAAACCGTACGCTAAAGTTAACAAAATACAGGAAAAAGATATCACAGGGGATGCTGGCATGGGGCTGAACTGGGCCAAGGAGACAGGTCAAGCAAAGAGCAGCCCAGACAAGTCTGAAGGAGAGGAAGCCATCTCTGCCATTTTTCCTTTTGGAGATAGAGGACTGTGGTTCCAAGAAGCCAAATTGGAGGTATTGTCCATCAGGGACACAACAGCACGCTGGACATCATGCAGCTCCCTGAACCTGTTTAAGCAGGTTCTTCCATGGATAAAGCCATTCACTTCATCATGGTTCCTATATTTTAAAAGAATTATAACCTTCATGCACACATGTGTGTGTGCTTGCTGTAGCACAGGTGTGGGGGTCAGCGGACAATGAGAATTGGTTCTCTCTTTCCATCATGCAGGTTCTGGGGAGTCGGCACCGAGTGCCTTTTCCTGCTGTGCTCTCTCGCTGGCCTGAATGGCTCCTTTCAATAGACTGATTAAGTTTAAAACTGAAGAGTCAAATCTGTGTGTACAGAGTGACATTCTAACCTGTGCAGACACAGGAGGGGGTCTGACTGACACTCAGCAGCAAGGCTTTTGGCTAGAAGTTGTTATCATTTGAAGGTGGCTCCTTCAGTTTCAAAGTATATAATTCAATGTGGTATTAACTATGTCTCAGGTAACAGATCTTTCTGTCACTCCCTGGTCTTCTCTATCTTACACCCTTCTTCTCAAATGTGTCTTATTTCTCTCCTTCTCCTGCCCCAGGCTTAGTTTTTTCTCCTTTTTATGGTTCTCTGATGTGAGTGTAAGGGTGTTTACCAGAGAGTGTTCCTATTCTCTGATGTGGGTGTTTATTGCCGTAAACGTCTCTTTTTAAATTACTTTTGCTGGATTCCATACATTGTAGTATCTTTTTCTTTAGATTGATGATTGATTGATTGATTGATTGATTGATTGATCGATCGATTGAAGCAGTCACAATCCACAGCACAGGCTGTCTTGTAACTCATAGCAATTTTCTTGTCTCAGCCTCCCAAGTTTTGAGGTTACAGGAGTCATAATGTCCTACTAAGATACTTTAGATTTTTTTCCTTTAACCCCTGAATAGCTCATGACCTTGTTGTTAAACTTCTGTGTGTTTCCACAGCTTCTGAAATTCCTTATTTCGCATTTCACCATCATGTTTTCAGAAAGCATTTTAAAGATTTTTAACAGATTGAAAATTTGTTTTAGCCAGCGTGGTAGCACACACCTTTAATTCTAGCACTCGGTGTTAATTATGTTGTGAGTTAGCAGCTAAGGGATGCAATCCTAAAACCTCTGAAATGGGTACCCACGCTCACTATCCCACACTGTTACCAGAAGACAAAACCAGGTTACATCAACCATGCATCTTGAAACACATTCTCAGGACCTAAACACAGCTGCCAACTTTGCTTCTAGAATTTCACCTACCACACTGGGAGTTGGTCCTGGAGCAGAGCTGTTGGCACTGCTGGTCACACAGCAATCACCTCTGAGATGATCCTCTTCTTGTCTTTACAGCCCCAGCCCCCAAAAGACAAAAATGTGACCACTGGGCCCCATGTCCTCCTGACAGCTATGCCTACCGACTGCTCAGTGGTGGTGGCCGAGACAAGTATGCCAAGATCTGCTTTGAGGATGAGCTGTAAGTACCGTACGTAAGAGGAAGAGTGTCTGCTTGGCTGTGTCCCCTCTCTTCCCTCTGAGGCTGCACTTGATGTTCCTAACCTCTGACATGGCTGAAAATCAGGTGTGGGAATAAAAATACCCACCGTGTCCCTGAGGGCTGTTTGTGTTCTTTGTAGGATTTTTATGATCTCTTTTGATGGTAGTTCCATGTAATTCACCAGGGAAGCCCCCAGGCTTGGACTTTTCTTTGTGAAAAGACTTTAAGTACAAATACAGTTACTTAGTGGATGCATAGGACTCTACAAGTCACCCTTCTGGACAGGGTCCTAGTCTGCTCAGTAGCCAGGTGATGCTCATCTTCACAGATGAAGCCTGCACATCTCTAGAGAGATAGTTCCTTCCTTTCGTGGGGTGCAAGGTGGAACCTCAGACCTGATGTGCTCAGTGCTTTCCAGATTGCTTTTAAGACATTTTTACTTATCTCTGGCCTCAGCATTTGTACCCTGGTGTGTCCTGCTTTGTCTTATTTAGATGTTTTGGGGCTTCTTAAATAATTGTATTTCAAAATCCTTCATTGTGTTTGATAAAGTTCCTGTTTCTTTCACCCATTGCTGTGATGAAATACTTGAACAAAAGCAACTCACATGAGAAAGAATTTATGATGGTGCACAGTTAGAGGGCATGGTGCAGTATGGCCGGAAGTGATAGGAGCAGGGTCCCCGAGCAGTACGTCCCATTCTGTCAGTCAGAGAGCAGCGAATGCAGCTGCTCAGATGGCTTCCTGCTTTTTGTTGAACCTTATTCCTCTATTCCTGATATCCCACTGTAGATGGAAGTTTCTGTCCCACCCAGTCCCCAAAACACACAGAGGCTTTTATATTAATTATAAACTGTTTGGCCTATTGTTCAGGCTTATTATTAACTAGCTCTTACAACTTAAATTAACCCATAATTCTTATCTGTGTCTAGCCACGTGTCTTGGTACCTTTTCTCAATGAGACATTCTCATCTTGCTTCCTCTGTGTCTGGCTGGTGACTGCATATCTGCCTTTCCTCTTCCCAGAATTCTCCTACTCTGGTTGCCCCGCCGATACTTCCTGCCTGACTACTGGCCAGTGTTTTATTAAGCCAATACTAGTGACAGATCTTTACAGTGTCGAAGAGCATTGTCCCACAGCAGCCCACAGACTCCTTTCTGTTGGTCACATCTCTCTCTCTATGCTTTACGATGCACAGAATGGGTTCATGTCACCACTGGTCTCTTTTACTGTGTCTAATCTCTCTGAAAACCCAACCACTGACTGCTGGTTTTACATTATCATGTCTTAGTTTTTAAGATCTTTCTTTTTCCCAAGTGAGCCTGCCAATTTTTTTTTTGACTTCTGATTGAAAATTTCTGTCTTTTCCACCCTTTTTGCAAGTATTAAGTGCTGTTATATTGAAGTTCAGTTGGCTAGCTGCCTGGAGCCAGTGAGTGTGCCAATGTTGTCTGCTGTGTTCTGCTGGATCCTTTGGCTCTTACTTTTGTTGACTTCATTCTTCATGTGTCAAGCTTCTTCTGACAGTGTGCTAGGCAGTACATCTGAGAATTTCTTTAAAAATAGCAGCAAGAGACACACATTAATCAGTTTTCCGTCACATAATGAATACCAGAAGGTGGATGACTTGTGTAGAAAAGAACGTTGTCTCATAACTCAGGAGGGCCAAGAGCATGGCCCTACCTCCTAGCCAGTGGCTTCACAATAGCTAGAATAGACAAAGAGATTGCATTATCAGAAGCAAGCCAGAGGCAGACAGCAACCAGGTTTGCCCTTTTACAATAAATTGTTCTTTGAGGGAAATAATATACTTGAAGAATGCTTGTCCATCTGAGGATAGTTGGCCTTCCTCCAGCATGTCAGCTTCACCATGCTGGTACCAAACTCCTAACACAGGAACTGGCAGGGGCATTGCCCAGTCACAGCTGAAGCCCAGCAAGGTGGGAATTTCTGTCTTCTTTTCTTATTTGCTGTTCCCAGGACCTGGAGCTATTGGCAGATCAGGGTGACTCGAACACATTTTAAATGTCATCATTTTCTCGGTTACCTAGTTCAACAATATCTTGGCTAACGGCCACAAATTTTAGTTTTTGTCTTCTTTCTTCAACCCTTTGTGACTCGAATGAAGTAAAGCTCTGAGAGATTTGATGTGGCCCTCAAATTGCCTTCAGACTTTTGTCCCTAAGGCCCTCATGGTTGTCAAAAGTGCTCTTGTTTTCTCCCGGTTCTGTTGAACTGTGAGTGTTCCTGCAATGGCAAAGCTCTCCTTCAATGTTAGACTTACCTCTGCAGTACAAAACAGGGTTTCTCTGGGTAAAGGCCCTGGTTGTCTTTGAACTCACTTTGTAGACCAAGCTGGCCTTGAATACACAGAGATCCACCTGCCTCTGCTGGAATTCAAGGCATGTGCCACTACCACCTCCCAGCAAATCTTTATGAAATGTTTTCCTCCTCATCTCCTGTTTCCTGTGGGGGTTATGGCTACCCAGTATTTCACTATTGAGAATGGAAGTCCTTCCTTGCCTCTTTTTGGGCACTTGTGGACTGTTCTCTATCTAACACTGAGAAAGCACAGGCCTCTTGGTTCCTTCAGGCCTTCAGTTAAACATGGCTGAGGCAGAATATTAAAGTGCCTGTTGCCCACTGTATAGCTCTGTCATGAAAGGCAAGCTCCAGATTCTTTTTATGATTATACTGAGTCATTGATGCTAACCTCGACAAAGGTCCAGAATATGCACATAACTGTAAACACACAACACATGTGGACACCTGCACATGTGCGAAGAGACACAATGCATGTATGCATACATGCAGAAATATGCACACATACAACTTGTACATATACCACACACATACAAGACTAATGAACATGTGCATATATACGGATACATGCAGACATACCATACTAGCGTCCGGCTGCTCATAACTACCTTTAACTCCAGCTCCAGGGTATCCTAGACCATCTTCTGACACCCTCAACCACTGCACTTGTGTGTACAAACTATACACCTATTAAAATAAAAATATCTTAAAAAGAAAAGCAAAACTGAAATGATACAATATAAAGTACTTCTTAAGGGGATACTCTGGATTCTACTTGGTGATGCAGGCAAAGCCTGTGGGTCTCAAGGGGGAAGGAAGCAGAGACTTGAGGAATCGCAGCTTGGAATGAAGCTGCCATCCTCCCTCAAGTCTGTGAGACCAGGCATGACTTTTCGGGGGCTAAAGAGGGAAGAAGTGGTGACTAGCCTTCCTGTCTGGATTGTAAGATGAAGTGCAGCTTAGAGGCACCCAGGAACTGGATCTGAGTCCTGCAGGTGTGTGGAGCAAAGGTGGAGTAGTTTGGGGAGCACTCCAGAGAGGGTTACGGATGTCCTGAGCACAGAAGGCCTGTTAACCAGGGCTGCTGTTGAAGGAGGCTTCTCTCCCAGCTTGTGTAGGAGCTCTTTGACTGACTCTCACTCTCTTTTTAGGCTGTTAGGAGAGAAGACGGGGAACGTGGCAAGAGGGATAAACATTGCTGTCGTCAACTGTAAGTGGCACATGTTTCTCAGAAATTCCCTCAAAGCCTGAAATAGGATTTCCGTAGAGACCATGATGCTTCTATTAAATGTCTCTCTCTCTCTCTCTCTCTCTCTCTCTCTCTCTCTCTCTCTCTCTCTCTGTGTGTGTGTGTGTGTGTGTGTGTTTTAGGATTTCCATCCTGATGTTTCTTCTTTTAAAAGTCAGTGTGTGTGTGTGTGTGTGTGTGTGTGTGTGTGTGTGTGTGTGTAGGAGAGAGAGAGAGAGAGAGAGAGAGAGAGAGAGAGAGAGAGAGAGATAGGATTTCCACAGAGACCTGATGTTTATCTTTTAAAAGTCTGTGTGTGTGTGTGTGTGTGTGTGTGTGTATGTATATGTAATAGGGTTTCCATGGAGACCTGATGTTTCTTCTTTTAAAAGTTAGTGTGTGTGTGTGACATAAATGCATCCACACTCATATGAGTGTGGGCACGTGAGTGCCACAGTGTATGTAGAGGTTAGAGAACAACCTCAGATGTTAAGCCCTTACCTCACCCTTTCTTTGAGATCTCTTCTTTGGGTCTCTGTTTTGTCACTGTGCACACCAGACTAGCTGGCCCATGATTCTCCACCTCATCTCCACACGATACACAGGTTTGTGACAGCTTTACATGAGCTTTTGGAATTTGGACTCAGTTCCTCATGTGTTTTAGGCGAGCCAATTGTTTGTTCCTGACTGCTCAGCCCCGAAATAACCACACAGAAACTATATTATTTAAAACACTGCTTGGCCAGTGACTCTAGAGTATTTCTGGCTAACTCATTTGCTAAACTAACCCATCTCCATTAATCTTGTATCGTCACATGGCTGTGGCTTACTGGATAATGTTCCGGCATCTGTCTTCAGTGGGGACTACATGGCTTCTCCCTGACTTCACCCTTCTTTCTCCCAGCATTCAGTTTAGTTTTCCCCACTTAGCTCTACTCTACCCCAAGGCCTAAGACAGTTTCTTTATTAACCAATAGTATTTATAGCATACAGAGGGGAATCCCACATCACTCATGCTTGCAAGATAAGCGTTTATCCACTGAGTCATCTCCCCAGGTCAATACCAGCGTTTTTCAACATGTTTGCTCATATCTATGTCTACACTGTAATGAGTTCTAAAATGATATAATTATTTAAAACTCTTACTTTACAAGCCATTTATGGTCTAACAACAACAAAAGAACCCAAAACCTAATTTAAAAGACATTCTGCAATTGAGGAAGGGCAGGTGGAGAGGACACAGTGAAGCTTAGATCCACACAGACGCTGGCCCTGGTTCCCTTTGCTCTTGGCTCCTGGGGACCGGGTAAAGGGTAACAATACTGACCAGTACTATATGATTTCTGTGGGGCGTGGGAACTTGTGCAGGTGCATCAGCCTCCTCTGGTCAGATAGCCCCTCAGGACACAGAGTGGGAAGTGGGAAAGGTCTGGGGTCTTCTGATGGGGAAGAAGAGGAGCATTGAGCTCCCGAGACTGACACAGAACAGAGTCCTAGAGAAGTGGCCAGGCACCTCCTCCCTGATAGAGGCACTCCTTGGAGACCAGCCTATTGCTGCAAGCTTCCCTGGGAGAAGTAAAAGAAACTTTTATTCACCCCAAATAAGGAAGGAGCAGATGGGCTGGATAAGGAGTTCTATAGGTCTAGTCTGGTAACATAAATGAATTTATGAGGGTTGTTCACTAGAGCCTGGATGCCTCACAGACAGCCTTGCCACAGCCACTTCCCAATGCTCTGCCTACCAAGGATCTATTTGACATAAAGGTTCCCAGGCTACAGAGTTAAGCAAACCTGGTTCAGAGTGCCACCTCGTGTTGAAGAGACAGCGGTGATATAAGGCCAAGCTCAAGGGCCCTATCTCTGTGTACGGTACTCTGACCTTGCTCTTACCATGGGAAAGGTGGCCTGCAGCCCCGTGGAAAGGACAGCCTGTTTTGCTGCAGGTTGGCACATGGATGAGTCACTCTGGCCTATTTCTCCCAGAGTCACTTGGTGCTAGGACTGCCAGCAAACCCTGGTCCCATGAGCTTTCCCTTAAAACTATTTCTTCTGTTTTCAGATGAGACTGGGAAGGTGATAGCAACAAAGTTCTTTGACATGTATGAAGGTGGTAAGAAAACTTGTCTGATTAAAATTGAGACTAAACTTTGTAGACCCCATATCTACAGAAACAGAGAGGGTTTTTTCTTTTCTTTTGGCCTGCTTTTATTGACTATAGATTCTGTTGCATTTCTGAGTGCCATGCTCCAGGACATCAGTTTTGGGGACTGACCTCTTGTCTCTAATAGCAGAGGTGGTTGCTGGGTGCTTGCAAAAGCTGGGGTTGGTGGGAGGTTTGGCTAACTACAGCTTCAGGGTTTAATTTACTCAGGTCTTTCCACTCTGTATGGATTGCCTTGTTTCTATTTTTGGATTTATGTTTGCTATACCCTGAGTATCTGTTGTAAGTTATTGATGTCCCCAGGGCTTCTCCAAGTTAGCTTCCCATGGAACCCCTAACATCACTCCTGAGGAAGCAGCCAAACATGACTGTGCCCTTGAGACAAGTCTTGGAAGCAGGGGATTGAGAGTGGGTAGATAGCATAGGGGGAAGGAATTCCACAGCCAGGATGGGAACCTCATCCTCTGAAAAGATCCTGAACTACTGTCTGACTTTGACCCTACAGATAACTCTGAGCCAATGGCTAAGTTCATTCAGAGCGCCCCTTCGAAGTCCCTGCTGTTCATGGTGACTCATGATGATGGGAGCTCCCGGTGAGTGGATGCAGTTATTCCCATGTGACAAGACAGCCAGTCAGGAGGAGGGCAAAGGCCCCTGGGTCCAAGGGATGCAATGGCCATGACAAATGCCAGAAACCACTCCCACATCCGCAGTAGGACACATTTTTATTCATGCGTGTGCACACACACATGCATACACTTGCTGTGCAAACACTTTCATTCACATGCTCACACTCAGTGCCTATGTGCACACACACAATTGTTCACTGGGAGTACTTATGTAAGCCATTCTCTCTCCAAGTGCAGCCCACTAGTTCAGAGAACATGTATAGATGTAGAACTCCTTGCTTAGGAAGTGAACTTGTTTAGGAGCACCTGGGCCTCTTGTCCCTCTCCTTCAGAACCATTCCCCTGCTCTCTCAGCTAACCTATTGGAGCATGGAGAAGGAAACTTTTGCTATTTGCTTTCCTCTTCCAGCTACATGTTCTGGCCTTACTGTGTGGAAGCAGGAGAGCCATAGAGATGGGAATGATGCTGGCTGAGTGGGAGGATATGATGGAATAGTGAAACATTGTGATCTTTCACAACTGAAAGGCTCCAAGTGAAGTGCAAGGCTCCCGGATGTGGCCATGTGACCACTAGTAGGGTCACATGGTTCACTGGTACGTGTTGTCCTAGAGGTGAAACCTGGGCTGTAGGGAGTCAGGCCAGTTTCACTTCCAAGACAAGCAATGGGACACAATCAGGATAGCCAGACAACATCCAGAGAGCCCCCCAACAACTCTTTCACTCACACACACTTATACACTCTCCCTCACACCTACACCTACATATACATACATATACTTACATATACACTCCTACACACAACACTTACACACTTACACACACACAAACGCCTCCACAACAGGCCTTCTCATGCTTTCTCTTTTGCCCCAGATTGAAGGCCCAAGCAAAGGATGTTATAGAAGCTCTTGGAAGCAAAGAAATCAAGAACATGAAATTCAGGTCAAGCTGGGTGTTTGTTGCAGCAAAGGGTTTTGAGCTCCCTTCAGAAATCGAGAGAGAAAAAGTGAGTGTCTTTCCCCATTTCTTCTCAGACAGGGCTCTGGTGTGTGAAGGGTGTCCCTTCAGCGGTCACTCCCACACAGAGCCCTCCCTTTACTTCCATCTCATCTTCTGGTTTCCACTACAGACTGCACATTGGTTCCAGTTACTGGTGGTGACTGTTCTGTTTGGGCAGGAGGCTAGCCTTCTTTAGTCTCTCCTCTGGAGATTGCAATCACACAATGGATGGGGGCTGAGGGGATTGCCTGAGGTGTTATATATGAACTACTTGCAATACAGTAGGTGGCAAATAGTATTGGCCCTGGACAGGAAGACTTTGACTGGTTGCCTTCCTTAGAGGAGTCAGCTGTAGCTTGATGCATAGTTTATCAAAGAAAAGAGCCAAGTAGGGAAGTGAGTGATGTTCTGACTGAGCACCGTGTCTCCTGTGAACACTCCAGCTGGTGGGTGGTGCTACATAGCCTTGTGAGGTCGATGCCTCTGGGAACCATCACACTGGCCGTTTTTAATAGACATAAGTGAGTCTGAAGTCTATGGCCATACCACCCTGAACGCGCCTGATCTCGTCTGCAGAGAAGGAGATGGACTGAACCATGAAGGTCCCCAGCTCTGATAAGAAGCTTTCTACTTTCTACTTAGCTAGGATTCTCAGAAGGCGGAGCTCCACCTATCTCCATGGTCACACCAGGTCACATCTGATTCAGCTTGCGGCTTCGCTTCCACTGCCTGGAATCATGGTTTAAAGAAGACAGTGACAACCAGGATCAGCTGAGCCTCCTTTTGGAGCATGGCCTCTCCTGGGAGGAGGGGGTGACATCCAGGCCACTATTACTAGCTTCAGAGATCTTGGAACTTCTTGGATAGCCCCTTCTCTGAAACTGAGGAACTTGGAGGCCATGGCCACTTAAAGCATGGTTTCACTGTGACTCCACTAGCCTGCACACAGAAAGACAGCCCTGCAGAGAAGACACTTCTTACCCTGCTGTATCTGAAGACCTGTAGGCAGTAGAGGCCTCACAATCACCTTAAAAGGGAGAAAACTTTGCCTGGCAGCTCCCTACACCCACAGGGGTTGAGGGGAGACAGGCATGAGACGAGGGACAAGGCGGGCCTCAGGGCTAGGTTTGTTGGGGACACATGGTTTTGAACAGGCTGTGGTTTTCCTGTCAGTCCATCGTTTGATAACAGCAGCTGTGGGGTGGGGAAGCACCTTGCTTGCCTTGGATTCTGGTGCCCACTTTGAGAATGTGAACTCAGGATTTCCTTCACCCCAAATGACCCATAGCACTGATAGATATCTTCTCGGGCTGTGTGGCCTTTGACAAGCTACTTCACCTCTCTGTGCCTCTGATCCTCACCAGTGGAAAGTGGATAAAGACACACCAAAGCAGGCTCCTAATTTCAAAAACTACTCCAAAGCTGCAGTCATGCATGGCACTCTCTGAGGACAGATGTAGATTGAGTGAGGAGAGCTAGGGTTCCCTCATACCAGACCAGATGATTTTACCTAGTGAGTCAAGACCAGCTCCTCAGGGGTAAATAGTTTCGTCGATAAAGTGTTCAGGGAAAACCAAATATCACATAGGGAGAAAATGGATTTAGATCCCTAGCACAGCAATATACAACAATGCAGGACTGAGAAACCACCTAAATGTGGCAGAGATAAAACTGTCAAGGTCTCTCAGAAGGACAGCAAAATGAACAGAAATCTCTGTCTTGTTATCCTGAGCTTAGCAGGTACTTCTGGAGGAGCGCAGAGTTGCAGCAAAAGGAGAGGTAAATGTTCAGTTTCAAAATACAAAGTTTTCTCTTCCAAAGGACACATGAAGAAAGAAAGAAGCGAGGCAGGGTGGCACATGCCTGTCATGTCAGTGGAGGCAGAGGTAGGACAGTCAGGAGTTCAAGGCCATCTTTGGCTACCTGTGAGTTCAAAGCCAACCTGGTCCTCTCAAACAACAACAATAAATTGAGGAGAAGACCCAGAGAACAATTTTAAGAGAACATGTTCGCAAACAACAGACTTGTTTCCAAAGTATATGAAGAACTCTTACAAGTTAATCATTAAAAAGATAACCCAACTGAAAAATGGCCAAAACCTCGGAAGAGATGCTTCTTCAAAGATTATGTGCACACGGACTGGTAAAACACCTGAGAAAAGATGCTTAGTAGCCCGAGGCATCAGATCATGGTGAGGTGGAGCCTCAAGCTCACTGTGGCGGTTGTAATCATAACTTGCAGCAAGACAGGTGAGTGTTGAAGGGAGTGTAGAAAAATCAGAATTCTCACAAAGCTGGGAGAGATGCAAAATGATGGAAACTCCTTGAGAAACATTCTGGTAGTTTCTTCAAAATGAAAGAGACAGCCTAGCAAGCTTCTTGAAGGGTACTTGCAAGTGTGAAAGCCTTCACTCAGAAACTAGGGCACAGCTTTACACACAGTGCTCTTCCTCCCAGCAAGAGGTCAATGTCAACATGAGTAGCCGTAGAAGGAAGTGCTCTTCAGCCATGTGCAGAACTGAAACTCTGACATAAGCAATTTTCCTGAAAATGTTATGGCGAGTAACACAAAAATAAAAAGTTATGTATCGTATGATTCCATTGTGATACAGAATTTCTAGAATAAGCAGATCCAAAGGGTCAGGAAGTAGGTTAGTGGGTGCTTAGGGTGGGGAAGGACAGCAAGACGGCTGCAGAGAAAGTGACTCCTGATTCCGGTGATGACAATGATTTATTGATCGTAGTGACAGTTGCACATTAGGAATGTGCTAAAAACGTTTGAGTTGCTGAAACTCAACTTCAGCAGGTGAGTTTCATGGTATGTGAATTACATCTCTGTAATGCTGTCGTGTGAGAAAAGACGCTAGGCTGTGAGAAATTGAAAATATAGAGTCATAAAGCCCGCTCCAGTGCGAACGCATACTTGCTGAGCAACAAGCACTAATGCACTCTGAAAACTGCATGTGTGGGATCTGGAGTCCATAGTCCTGGTCCCACCGGTGACAGGTATACCAATGTGCTGTCCCTATAGCAACACTCTCCAAATGCACATTTAAGTGGATCAAAATGAAATAGAATCTGCAGCCCAGTTCATATTTCAGTAGCTGCTTCTTACAGGCTCTTAGACACTCTGCTAAGTCCTGCAGTAGACTGCAGAAGGGCCTCATCCTTTGGGAAAGTTCTAGAACTGCATTTAAATACTATTGAGAGACACACTGAGGCTGGGGTGTGGTAGTTCAGACCTATAATCTCAGTACTTGGAGGGCAGAGGCAGGAGGATCACTGTGAGTTCCAGGCTAACCTGGACTATAGAATAAAACTCCTTTATATCCAAAGAAACTGACGAAAGGAAAGGAAGGGATGGAAGGAGGGAAGCCAGGAAGTAAGTAAAGAAAAAATGACAAAGAATGCATGGAAGAAAGAAGGGGCAGGGACACTGAGAATTCTAACCTCAACCTCGGTTTGAGAAAATGCCACTATGAGACGTCTGTTCACATGACTTTGCTCAGAATAGACACAGACACAGTAGTTTTTGATGAGCTTAGTGGATAAATGGCACTCTTTTCTTCCCCTCACATAGATCAACCACTCGGATCAATCCAAGAACAGATACTCGGGCTGGCCAGCAGAGATCCAGATTGAAGGATGCATACCCAAAGGGCTGGGATAGCAGTGCTTGGACCTCAATAAATGTGTTTTGTACAGATACATACAGCTGGAATGTCCCAGGAGTCTGGTCCCTTGAAGTCCAGAATGGAGAGGAAGTGGTTGATGTGGATTTGAAGTTTGTTGTAAACCAACAAGACATTGTTACACTGATTCTTAGCTGCTGATGTTATCATATTTCTGTTTGCATAGCAGACGTATTCTCGAGCTGGGAAAAGCAAGCAGAAGGGAGTCATTATGGGGAAAACTGGATGTAGCACTGGAAGAAGCAAAACTCCTTGTTGGTTACTGAGAGTGTTATACTTGTGTATAAATCAGGCCCCTTGCTGCAGGAGCTCCTCTGGCCAGTAGCCTTTAAGAGACCACCCCAGCACTCTTCAGAGGCCCTTTATTCCGCTGTCACTCAGAACACCCTTGTTTCCAACATTTATCTTCTGGGGACTGAATGAGGCCTTAGCCAACATCCCGGGTCACCTCACATTTAGCTCTTAAATTTCCCCATAGGCTATGGATTTATTTGCTACCAACTCTGGCTCTGTGCAAGGCACTAGTTGGCAAGGAGGGAAGCTGGCACTGTGCCTTGGCCATGAACCTGCTCTCAGGAGGACAGTCATATAGCCGAGTCTCTGAGCGATTCCTTTGTAAGATATAGTCAGTCAGATGGCAAGTGTGGACCAGGTTAAGAATGAAGTCACTAGGGCAATTTGTCACTAACCAGAATCTGCTCAGACCTCCTTTTTGTGCCTTGCCACCAGAGAAGCCACTAATGCCCTCTATATGTGCACATATAGATGAATATACCTATATACACAGTACAATACGTACACAGAATCATAACCATGAATCAGTTGGGTTAAATGTTGGAAGAAGATACCTGACTTTGCTCTGTGGCCTCACCACAGTATGTAACGTGCATGTGCACACACACGCACTCATGTACACACATGCGCACCTACACACGCACAAATGCTGTAACAATAAATATAATTGAGAACACCTGGCACCCTGAAACCCAGCATCCTTGATATACCAGTCTACCCCAGTGTCTTGGCATGCAGGTGCATTGATTCTCACTGGGATGCATGGGACACCAACATCCAGCAGCCTGCATCCTTCCTATCCAATGCAGAAAGAAACTGGAGGACAACAGAAATTCAGCTTTCTACCCTGCTCCTGCCTGGGCATGTATTGCCCCCCACCTTATTCACTCTTCCCCCAGACATGCCAGGCCAGCTCCACAGAGGATACATCAGCTCCTCTGTAGGACACACAGTAAGCCACATGATCATGGCAGAGAGATGAGCCTCTGTTCGTACAGAGGTCAGTGAGTATTTAAGAACTATAAATGACCCAGTGACCATGGGGCATCAAGAAGTCCTCTGGCTTCAGAGGACAGGCTCCTCAGGAAGTGCAATCTCTACAGTGGCCCTTGCAGATCACAGGAGGGATCCCGACCTAGGCTTGACTGTAGGCACAGTTGCTTTCCTACAAATTCCTAGGCTGAAGTCTTGAATCCCAGTGCCTCAGAATGTGATATTTCTGCAAGCAGGACTATCATAACGTAACTAGTTAGAACTTGGGTTTGCTGTAATAGGGTCAGCCCTTTCCTCATGGCTGATGACCTCATAAACAGGGACAATTTGGGCACAGACCTGTATGTTGAGTACCATGTGAAGGCAAGCAGAATTCCGGTGATACTTCTACGAGCAGGGGATGCCTATATGTGCCAGTGATTGTCAGTAGATGGGGGATCCCTGGGCCTGATTTTAGCCTCAGGATCTCAAAGAGCATAGCTATGCTGCCCTCAGTCTTGGGCGTGATGCATCTTACTGTTAGATCACCAATCTCTTGGACTCAGATAAGCCCCAAGCATAATTGGCCAGACCCCTTTGGGCTTGAAACTTCTTGGTACTTGTATTAGTGACCTGTCTCATTGTCATGACAAAATAACTAACAAAAGCAATATAAGAATTTACCCACCTAGTGGAGCTTCATTGACCTCTGCTTTGATCACCCAGTGTCCCTGACTCCCATGCTAGGCACCGGAGGATCCAGACATCTCAGGCTCTGCCAGTCTGCTCTTCAGCTCCCACTGTGCCCTGCCCCTACCCCCACAGCCACACCCAACAGCAGCCCAGCCCTGCCAAGAAGCCACGCTCCTCTCTGGTATCCCTCCACCTGCAGAGAACCCCCAGCTATGGTCCAGATATGTTACCCAAGTAACGTGACCGTGGCCATCGTGGGGCAGAGGTTGTGATGCTGGCTTCAGAATACCCGGGTCCACAGCCACGATAATGACACAAGCAAAACAAGTGATATGTGGGCTTTAGGGACGTAGAAGGAGCAGGAAGGACCCCAAGCGTCTCCTGCGGTTCCACCCACTCTCTCAGGAGATAGTGCCTAGGGTGGGGAGGGTAAGTGAGAAGCTCAGGGGTACAGCTTTCCTAACTCAGCACCGATGAAAGCTGAGGCTTTTTGATAATGCAGTGCTTGGGGGTCACCCACACCCTGCAACCCCCAACTCATGCCGTTAGTAACCCCAATAAACCCATTAGCTCACACACAAAAAAAGAATTTGGATTTCAGGTCCAGGAATAATCTTAATGCATTTCTTGAGTAAACAAAGGGAGAATGTTTGTTAGCTATCTGATTGGTGGGCAGGTATAGAAAGGAGTTCTGATGTACGAAGAACTCAATAAATTGGTCATCAAAAGAACAAATAATCCAATAAAAAATGAAATACAGACCTAAAAAGAGAACTCTCAACAGAGAAATCTAAAATAGCTGAAAGACACATAAGGAAATGTTCAACATCCTTAGTCATCAGAGAAATGCAAATCAAAACAACTCTGAGATTCCATCTTACACCTGTAAGAATGGCCAAGATCAAAAACACTGATGACAACTTATGCTGGAGAGGTTGTGAGGTAAAGGGAACATTTCTGCATTGCTGGTGGGAATGTAAGCTCCTTTGGATGTCAGTGTAGTAATTTCTCAGAAAATTAGGAAGCAATCTTCAAGACCCAGTAATACCACTTTTGGGTATAAGGATGCTCAATCGTGCCACAAAGACATGTGCTCAACTATGTTCATAGCAGCATTGTTTGTCATAGCCAGAACCTGGAAACAACCTAAATGCCCTTTGACTGAAGGTTGGATAAGGAAAATGTGATACATTTACACAGTGGAGTACTACACAGCAGAAAAAATAATGATATCTTGAATTTTGCAGGAAAATGAATGGAGTTAGAAAATATCATTTTGAGTGAGGTAAACAAGACCCAGAAAGACAATTATCACATGTACTCACTCATAAGTGGCTTTTAAACATAAAGCAAAAAAAAAAAAACCTGCCCACAAATCAGCCCCAGAGAACCTAGACAACAATGAGGACCCAAAAAGATATATATAGATCTAATTTATTTATATAGGAAGTAGAAAAAGACAAGATCTCCTGAGTAAATTGGGAGCATCGGGACCTTGGGAGAGGATTGAAGGGGAGGGGAGAGGCAGGGAAGGGAGCAGAGAAAAATGTAGAGCTCAATAAAAATCAATAAAAAAAAGAAAGGAGTTCTGGTTGTAGTAGTATCTCCTACAGAGAAAGGATGCCAGAATTGCTAGGGAGAAAAGCTAAACTATAGGGGAATCAAAGGTTCTTGTACTAACCTACATATTTAAGGTATGATTAACACTATAAGCTAACCTTTTAGATTAATAAAGTGTGAAAGTGTCTATCCCATCCCGTGTCATGTCCCCTCCCATCCCCACCCCTGTCCTGACAGGATAATGTCTTTCAGCTGGGAGCAGTTTCCTTGCAACCTATAGGCGATGGGCAGGGCAAATGACCTGTGAGTAACCATGACAATCCACCTAAAGCGTATCAGCACTTTGGGCAGAAAGGCTGACAATGAGAAAACGCCCCCAAATATATTTTCTTATCCTGCATGTAGTCCCAGAGCATATGGAGGAAATTACAGGAGAGAAGTTTGTAACTTTTCATTCAAGGCTGTGAGGCTAGGCTATTTCTGGCAGTCCCTGGCCATCTGTGAAGCTTCTCTCTGTTTCTTTCTTGACCTGGTTAATTGGTTAATTAATTTCTCCTGTCACCAATATAAATTTCAGGCCTTAAACATAAGCAGTTAGTTATATGGACCTAAGATGCAGTACCACGAATTGAGGTTAAAAGTTCCTGCAAAGTGTTAATTGCTTAAGGAGTTTTGCCAATTCCACCTGTGCATTATCAACTGGACCCGGCCATAGAAGCTGGCAAGTGCTTTGGGTCCCTACGAGTCCTAAAGACTTTGATTCAATACACCAGACATCTGCACCTCCGTACTTGAGTTTTATCCTTGAAGAGTCTAGCTTACAATCCTACAGAGACACCCAGTCTAGCTAAATTGTACTTTATTGCCTTCTCAGCTAGCTAATGATGGAAAACAGGCTTCTAAGTTTCTCACCATTTTATGGAACAAAGGCTAGACTATAAGGGTGTATTTTACTCACCAGAAGCACACAGAAGTCATCCCTCTGTCGATCACTGGAACAAAGGTGCTCAATAAATGAGAAATGTGTTGCCAACAGTAGTGGGAAGAATCCTATGGCTATTTTATGGGTGAGATCATGTGTAGTAATAGGAGCGGCGGGCCTGCTTTTTGTCCCGCCCGGCTCCCGCACAGCTAGCTTTACACCAGAAATAACAACACACAAACTGTATTCATTTAAACACTGCTTGGCCCTTTAGCTCTAGCCCTTACTGGCTAATTCTGATATCCCGATCAACCCATCTCTAATAATCTGTGAGCACCAGTCTTACCGGGAAGATTCTAGGTCCATCCTGGATCGGAGCTGAATCGCGTCTGCCCGGGAGAGCAGAGCATGGCGTCTCTCTGAGGCATCTGCTCCCGAGAGGAGAGCCGTGGAGTCTGAGCTCACTTCCTCTTCCTCCCAGCGTTTTGTTCTGTTTACTCCTCCCACCTATCTTCTAACCAATGAGGGCCAAGCAGTTTCTTTTTATTTAACCAATGACCTTCCTCCATCAATCATGGTGTCCCACAAGGAAATTACAGGCAGAATCAATCTGTATCCATAGGCAATGGATTCCTAAACCTTGTTTATGAATTTATCCTCCATCAGACAATATCTTGTCTGATGGGTTGACTATATCAGTTGTCATCTACTGTGTATTTTTGCAGACCACCACAAAAATATTCCCACTATGGCCAGTTCTTGGCCAGGAGGAGCCAGGTGGCACCTGAAAGTCCCTGTGCTCTAGGGGCTGGGTCCATTTTATAAAATATTGATCAGGAGACAATATAGCTTTAACCTGTGCTTGCTCATTGTGTTAGGGTTCTGGTACAGGGGTCCACACAAAAGGAACTGTTTAAATGCCCCCCAGTACTGAGGGCTTTTCAATTAAATTCTGCTGTGTTAGGATCCTCTGGGATGGAAACTCCTGGGAACCCTTGTCTTTTGAGTCATGTGTGTTCCAAGGACACAGTGCTCAACATATTTATGTATTTATTGTCTAAGAATTTCATATATGGACATGTATTCTGACTAAATCCACCTCATTCCCTCACCACCAATTTTTGAAGTACCATATACCAACTTCATTTTTAAAAATACTCTCTGAGTTCTACTAAGTACTACAGTATGTGCAGGGGTGAGGCCCATCTTGTGGAGCGTGTGGAGCCTTTTAGGGGCTGTACCCTGAAATAAAGCGACTCTCCCTCCATAGCAACCATCAGTTGCTAGGCACTCCTCAGCCAAGGATGAGACGTAATGAGTTCCTCCCTGATCTGTGTTGGATTTTGGCTGGCTAAATCTCATGCATGTAGCCACTGCTGTCACAAGTTCATGAGTGCAATGGCCTTATCATGTCCAGAAAGCGCAGTTTCTCTGCAACTCTCCACTACCCCTGGCTCTTACTGTCTCTGTCACCTCTTCCGAAACAATCACTGAGACTTGTGGAAAGGTGTGATAGAACGTCCCGTTTAGAGCTGAGTACCCAACAGTTTTGAATGATGAGGAACTGATAATTAGATCTTAATATACACACATCTCCATACAAAACTAAGGTACAAGCACAAGGTTTATATTTACCATCTGCTATCATGCAGATGTCAATGGGTGCTGTGCATATGACCAGGAGCTCAAGCAAAGGAAGATGACAGGCAGGTGAGAATGTGTCCAAAGAGTGCAGGGATTGTTTGCCAGCTGGTTGTGGATCTATCTGAGTAAGGGATAGATGGCTTTAAAGGTGGCTACCGCTGTGGAAGGTACAACTGAGACCCTCACACCATTTCCTCTTTCTGAAGAATTGGGTTATCTTTCACCCTGGCAGTCCCTTGTTGCTAGGCTCAGCAGAGAATTATGTACCTTTATACTCTGCATGGCCCTGGGCAGTAAGACCAAGGGCAGGTAGAGAGAGCTGGAGATTCAGCTTCCAGCCTGGGACATAGTCTTAGCCAGCATCTTGGTTACTTTTCTATTGCTTTGATAACACACCATGACCAAGGCAACTTATAAAAGAAAGTATTTAATTTGGTTTATGGTTTCATGATGGCAGAGTAAAGGAACCCCCAAGAGCACATGACTTTGTCCATAATCATCTCACACACACACACACACACACACACACACACACACACACACAGAGAGAGAGAGAGAGAGAGAGAGAGAGAGAGAGAGAGAGAGAGAGAGAGAGAGAGAGAGCTGAACTTTTGAGGTGGGTGGGGGCTGGGAATACTCCGAAGTTCTTTCAGGCCAGGAATTAACACAACTGCTTGCAGCTTCTGCAGAATGTCAGTCAGTGTGCCTGGGGACTGGCAGGCTAGGCAGGTGCTGATTCTGTCAACCACAAGGGCTCTCACGGATCCCAGTTCTTTCCCCCATGTACAGGGTTCCTTTTCCCCGTGTCCCCCTTCCAGCCTTCTGCTAGCGTTGCCCCTTACTCTAGGCATGGTCACCTTCCTAGAATCACCGATCTCAGATCCATTTTTCCCACTCCTTTCTTTGAGTCTGAGCCAGGCATGATGATCTGAGCCAGGCATACTGTTCTGTTTCTCAACACAGACTGAATTGAGTCAAGAGGAGCCAAAGAGAAATGAAACTGAAACCCATGTCTGAAGTGACTGGGAAATGCAAGAGAAAGAGGACTGAGGGGTATGGACTAAAGCACAGCGCTGAGAGGCATCTGGGCTCACTGAGTCTGCCTTTCCTGTTCACCACTCTGCCCTCAGCCTGGAGACAGAGGTCAAGGTCCTGTGACAGGGCCCTGCTCCTTCGGTGTCTGTCCTGTCGGTTGCCAGCGCAGGCAGCTCAGGTAAGAGCTGCAGCAAGCAAGTCCCTGGGCTCTGAGGAGAGGCACTCACTTCCCTGAGCTGAGGTAAGTTCTTGGCAGAGCAGGGGTCTGCTGCAGCTGGGCCTGCCCCATTTCTCCATGAAGGCCAGAACCTGTCACCTTCAACAGCCTTGCAGGAGCAGGGTGCTAAGCCCTCAGGACTTGGGATGGTTTTTCTTTGGCCTCCCCTGCATGGGATTGCTCTGTATAGCAAAGGGACTTCAGTCCCCTTCTTCCCTTACACAATAGGGGTTTGTTTCCATTCAGACTATGGGACCCCTGGACTGCAGCTGGCGCAGGGTCTGGTACTGGCTGGCACTCCTTCATCACAGCAGTCTTTGGGGGCTGGTTGTCAGGGGACTGAACTGACCAGAGGGAGTGAATATGGGGAGCCAGTGTCGGGCAATATTATCTCTTAGGAGGTGCCAGTGTGAGCACCAATAAGAGTCCGGTAGGAGGCCACCATTTCTGTTAATCTTCAACCAGAACAAGTCAGAAGCTCACTGCACACACAGGGAGGTCTGAAGGGAACAAAGCAATGGAAAGGGGGAGGTGCAGGGTCTGAGGCTGGGGTAAGAACCAGAGGGAACCTGCTACCATTGACACAGCTTATCCTGGTACCCATGGAGTGGTAGCCTAGTGGAAAGGGAAGGCTAGTCAGGCTGTGTCCAGCTGAGAGGAGGTTAGGTTGTTGGAACAGAGCTGGGCTGGTCCTGAGGGAAAACAGGCAGCCATCTGCAATTTCTGTGCTTTAGGTCACAGCTAAAGAGCCCCTAAGGGTGAGTTTTGTTTCTGAGATCAGTTTGTGGCAGATGTGGTTGTAGTGGGGAAGGCCATTTCACTAAGTTTCAGTTCTCCCCCAGAAGGGGCGGAGACAACGCTGTTGAAAGAGGTCCGAAGTCCTGGCAGCTGCACACTCTAGCTGAGCCAGGGATGCTGAGTATAGCACAGGATTCTGTGCAGAACTAGGGGATGTCTTCCTTGGATATTTGTAGAGCCTGGTGAGCACTGCAGGGCATTTCTTGGTGCTATTACAATAATGGGGACAGTGACAGTTTGTGTGTGGCATGGAGGAAGTCTGGGTTGTAAGCTCAGGCCATCTCCCTAAGTTTCAATTCTCCCTGGGAGCCAACACTGTTTAAAGACAGGGAAGCCCAGAAAGCCAAGCACTCTATCACTATGAAAGATACTGGTTGGTGAGTGGCAACCAGGACTAGGGGACATGCCCTAGCTCAGGGCTAGGGGATACCTCTGGGTTTTTTGTAGATCCTGGAGGGCACTGTGGGACATTGCTCAGTGCCATTAAAATTAGAGGGTCAGTGACAGCTCAGGCAGCTACTGGACTAGACATGGTAGGGTCCACCCAGCTGCTGAAACAGTGAGCAGCATGGGGATAGGACTCCGCCCGTTTCACTGTTAGAGCCTCTAACCACTCTGGCAGCAGGAGAGGATGGGGTCCCCGGCATCTCTGGAATCTGGGGCTAAGGCCTATATGAGAGGTTTCAGATCCTCAACAGCATGGGCTAGGAGCCCAAGGGAAAGCAGATGGAGATCTCTTGTTAAGGGTGGGAGGAAGCCAGGTGACCCAGGGGCAGACTTTGAAGTGCAGGCCTTGGGGGACTCTGCTGGAAGGGTTGACAGAAGATCTGTGTAGAGAAATCTACATTCCCAGGGTCTTTCCAGTCCCAAGGCAGGAGATGTCCTGGGTAGTCTGAAGTCCTACATCTGCTCAGAGTGCAGGGTGTCCCACAGGCCTTCCATTTCAACTTCAGGGGGACATGGAGGGCAGGAACCTGGGAGAAGAGAGGACTCTTGAGTCTTCCTGTCGCCACCTTAACACCCAGACAGGCCTGGGAAGGCTCCCACTTTTATCATCTCAGTTTTCCTGGACAGACAGCGTAGGGGGTGGTTAGGGGCTCTAACAGTGAAAGGGGCTGAGTCCTATTCCCATACTGCTTCTGTTCCAATTGGCCTGAGGATGCTTTCCCAACAGGACAGAAATCCAGAGGAGCCCCGCCATTGGGATCTTTGTTCATAATAAATGATATATGTCATCTGAGGGGCATTGGTAAATACCCACTGCCTCCAATATAGTGGATCTGTTACCAACCCACCCCAAGGACAGCACAAATGGGTGCAGGCCTGCTTGGATAGAAATGTTTAGAGAACACCTACCTGGTTATTTGTGTATGCTTGACCATTACCTTTAGTTGAGGCAGGAACATGCATGAAATGTGGTAGGGCTTCCTCGATGGACTCTCTGCAATAGGCCCTGCAATGCAGAAGAGTTAGGAGAAGATGTAGAAATACAGATGCCTTGTTCATCTACCACAAATGGGGTAGAGCTGGAGCTGGGGATTTCCTCCTTTTGATTGGAAAGAGATCTAGATGGGCCCATGTGCTCATCTTGGACTGAAAGTATAGCTGGCTACCCAGGTCACTGAGTGAGCAGAAGTGGGTGTGACCCCTGAGGTTGCTCTGCCTCTGAGATCCATCAAGTCTCAAAGGTAACTCAAGAGACTTGTACACACTTGTAGCTTGCAGACACAACCCAGGGGATACATACCAGAGAAAGAAAAAGAAGAGAAAATAATTCTTCAAACCCTGTTGTAGAGTAGTCATGTGGAATCCTTGTCGTGGGCACAAGCCCTGGAGACCAGTGATTGCACCTGGTAGTCCAATAAGACCAACTGAGACAGCCATGAAACAACGGCCAAGGCTCAAATTGAGAATGAAGGGGCCTTCATTCTAAAACCTGAGATCTTCTGGAAATAAGAGGTCTTTTCAAAGGCAGGGGAGATAAGAATTGTGTCTGGACAAAAATTATAGGTTGACAGACTCCATGAGTACCTTTAGAATTACTCTTCTTTTGTGGTAACTCTCCTAACTCACACAAAGAATGTGTTTCACCCCCTCTCTAGAAGAGGAAATGATGAGGTGCTGCTGGATACACAGACTCCTGGGGTGGACAGAGAAGATATGGTAGTTCTTAATATTGGTGTCTCTTTTGTGTTTCTCAGTCAAGGATTCAACCAGTGGCAACACTTCCAGAATCTTCTGAATCAAACCCTTTAAGTCCATTGCAAATCCACCCGGAAAAAAATACAAGTATGAGTTCTTCCCAGAAAGCCCATCAGAAAGAGCTGACTTCTGCATCCAGTCACCTGGAGCCACAGAAATATTCTGATGCTTCTAATGACAGCCAGGCAATGGTGAGCTGCTACCAAAAGCCACTCTCCACAGGACATGTGTTGTGTCCACCTGAGAAAAGGCTGGATCTGCACTTATGAGTAGGTGTGGGATGCTAGAAGAGAATGAGGCCTGCTGCTTCTCTGACAGAGTGGCTTTCTTGTCTTTTTGGAGCAAGATGGAGATCTTGGTCAGCTGTTTACTTTGCTTGGGTCAATGTGAGAACAATGGGCTATTTCCTTCAGTCAATGTTGTCAGTTATAATTTTGGTCTGGGAAGCTAAGGCGTTATTGGGGACTGGCAGAGCCCTGAGTCCTGAATGTGATATACTGTTCTTTCTCTATATGGCTCAGTCTCCAGTTATAACCCCTGTGAGGTCTTATTGTGACTTTATCTCCATGAAGAAGTCATGTGGTTCATTTTCTTATTGAGTTTTGAGAGTACTTTATATATTAAGGTGTAGTGAGCAGGACAGGATCGCCATTACAAGATGGCGCCGACATCCTGTCTTGTTGGAAATAAACAACTCCATATTTGGCTATGCCTTTGAGAGCTGCGTGTCCCCCGCTTCCCTCATGCTTGGTGGTTTAGAGTCCTTGGGCCTATCCCGATGCAGTCTGGTGTCAGCTGATGGTGGCAGCCAATTACAGGGCGACCCATGTGCAAATTCCCTATATAAGCAGCTGCTTTAGTGCTCTTGGGTCTCTCTCTCTCTCTCATTTCCTGCCCCTCGTTTCCTGTCTCTCGTTTCCTGCCCCCTTCGCTTCATGCTCTCTCTCAACCAAGGGCACTCCAGTAAAGCGTGATCTGAGAAGAATCCTCGTGTGGGTCGTTGTTCTTTCTCGCTGGTTGAGAAGTTCGCCGCATTAAGGGACAAATCTTTACTCAGATACATGCTTTGTAAATATTCCTTGACTATGGGTTGTATTGACATTTTCAACCAGGTGTTTAGTTCTGGTAAAATTCCACTTATTGATAAGTTCTTTTTATTAATTTTGTCTTTGAGATAATTTCTATGAAACCAGGGCTGTGCTGGCTAGTTTTAAGTCAACTTGACACAACCTAGAGTAATCTGAGAAAAGTGGACCTCAATAGAGGAAATGCCCTTTCTTGTCCATGCTCTACCATGTGGTGATACCATTTTTCAGCATGGTATATTCACCTCCTGCTTCCTCTGCATCTGGCTGGTGACTCTGCCTTCCTTCTTCCCTATGCTTTCTTTTGGTCTGCAAGTTCTGCCTAACCTCCACCTGCCTAGCTATTGGCCATTTAATTCTTTATTAAGTCAGTGAAAACAACAAATATTCACAGTGTACAAAAAGATTGTTCCACAGCACCAGGGCTTCTTATAGGTTGCTTCTAGCAACAGTCAAGTTTTGACTTGGAGACACACTAGTCCCAGGCATACTCCAAAGCCATTTGTACATAATACTTCTTCCATTTCTTTTTTTTTAATTTATTTATTTATTAAGGATTTCTGCCTCCTCCCTGCAACCGCTTCCCATTTCCCTCCCCCTCCCCCGATCAAGTCCCCCTCCCACATCTGCTCGAAGAGCAATCAGGGTTCCCTGACCTGTGGGAAGCCCAAGGACTGCCCACCTCCATCCAGGACTAGTAAGGTGAGCATCCAAACTGCCTAGGCTCCCCCAAAGCCAGTACGTGCAGTAGGATCAAAAACCCATTGACATTGTTCTTGAATTCTCAGTATTCCTCATTGTCCGCTATGTTCACCTAGTCCAGATTTATCCCATGCTTTTTCAGACCTAGGCCAACTGGCCTTGGTGAGTTCCCGATAGAACATCCCCATTGTCTCAGTGTGTGGGTGCACCCCTCGTGGTCCTGAGTTCCTTGCTTGTGCTCTGTCTCCTTCTGCTCCTGATTTGGACCTTGAGATTTCTGTCCGCTTTTACTGGATATATAATGGTGACGTTTTGTCAGTATCCTAAAACACTGTGGAATGGATATATAGCTCAGCAGTACAGCATGTGATTGTACATAAATCCTTGTTCCCTTTCATTAGATACTTTTACTAGATATGAAATATGATAGTGTAGCCAGGTGGTGGTGGTGCACACCTTTAATCCCAGCATTCGGGAGGCAGAGGTAGACAGATTTCTGTGAGTTCGAGGTCATCCTGTTCTACAGAGCAAGTTCCAGGACAGGTTCCAAAGCTACTGAGAAACCATTTCAAAAAACCAAAACCAGGGCTAAAGAGATGGCTCAGAGGTTAAGAACATTGCCTGCTCTTCCAAACGTCCTGAGTTCAATTCCCAGCAACCACAAGGTGGCTCACAACCATCTGTAATGGGGTCTGGTGCCCTCTTCTGGCCTGAAGACATACACACAGACAGAATATTGTATACATAATAAATAAATATTTAAAAAAAACCCCAAAACCAAACAAAAACAAAAACCTAATATGGGTGTCTTGTAAGTAATCCTAAATCACTATAGAATGGATATGAGTTCAGCATGTGATTAGTATGTATAAACACCTGGTTCAATTCCCAGCACTAAAATATAAGTAAATAAAAGTCACCCCTTTGTTCCACACTTGTGTTCTTTCTATTAAAACAAACAAAGCAACAAACAAAAACCATCTGTTAAGCTGGTCTTTGCTCCTCTCAACCTAAAAAAAAAACTACACACACATCACGTGTATTTTGTCTGCATGTGTATATGGGTCCCATGTGCATGCCTGGTACCTGGGAGGTCACAAGAAGGAGGTTTTGTCCCTTGTAATTGGAGGTTCAGGTGGTTACCACATGAACCAACATGTGGGTGGTGGGAACCAAAGCCACATCCTCTACCAGAGCAACGAGTGTTCTAAATGCTGAGCCATCTCTCTAGCTCCTCTAACTACTTAAATAAATTTACTTTTGTTTTATGTTCATATGTGTGTACCTGCATGTATTTCTGTGTGCCACAAGTGCGTGATGCTTGAAGATACCAGAAGAAGGAATTGGATGGCCAGAGTTTCAGACAGTTGTGAGCCACCTGATGTGGGTGCTTGAAGAAGAACCTGGATCTTCTGCAAACACAGAAAGTGCTCTTAACCTCAGAGACAGTCCTTTAGTCCCTTTCTGGCTGGTTAAAAATACCTTTAGATATGATTAGTTTAGAACAGTTTGATTCTAATGGGCCATGCCAGAGTTTTGTTAATTTTCTTAGATCTTTATGGTTGTCATTAAGATTGAGGAACCCTAGGATCACGAATTATAGGCTCAATATAGAAAAACATATAGTCATCCTCCTGAATATTAACCTTCATCAGGCGATGAAAGGAGGCAGAGACAGAGTCCCACATTGGAGCACCAGACTGAAACCCCAAGGTCCAAATCAGGAGCAGAAGGAGACAGAGCATGAGCAAGGAACTCAGGACCGCGAGGGGTGCACCCACACACTAAGACAATGGGGATGTTCTATCGGGAACTCACCAAGGCCAGCTGGCCTGGGTCTGAAAAAGCCTGGGATAAAATGAGACTAGCCGAACATAGTGGACAATGAGGACTACTGAGAACTCAGGAACAATGGCAATGGGTTTTTGATCCTACTGCACATACTGGCTTTGTGGGAGCCTAGACTGTTTGGATGCTCACCTTCCTAGACCTGGATGGAGGTGGGTGGTCCTTGGACTCCCCACAGGGCAGGGAACCCTGATTGTTCTTCGGGCTGACAAGAGAGGGGGACTTGATTGGGGGAGGGGGAGGGAAATGGGAGGCGTTGGGGGGAGGAGACAGAAATCTTTAATAAATAAATAAATAATAAATAAAATAAAATAAAAAAAGATTGAGGACCCCATGTTTATTGTTTCTTCAAATATTTTCGTCCCACTTATCACTGTGTTGAGGATTCTGACACAGTGTATAACTGTCCTTGAACCCAGCAGCCTTGGCTGGAGCACTCCTGTGGAGCACAACCTCACTCTTGTTTTGCCCTCATCTAGGACTCTGTGAACAATCTCTGCGCGCACTATGAGGAGAAGGTGCGGCCCTGCATTGACCTCATCGACTCCCTGCGGGCCCTGGGCGTGGAGCAGGACCTGGCCCTGCCTGCCATAGCAGTCATTGGGGACCAGAGCTCAGGGAAGAGCTCTGTGCTGGAAGCACTGTCAGGAGTGGCCCTCCCCAGAGGCAGTGGTGAGAGCTCCGTGCTTATTGCCTTGCTAGACTGTGGGACCTGGGGCTCAAAAGATAGAAGCAGATCCCCTCCCAGTTTGGGCACACAGCAGAACAAAGGTCAAGGTCTTCCTCCTTGGCTTGAGGGCAGCCTTTCTTCTGTGCAGTCTAGCAGTTTCTTCCTCCTCTCACAAGGATACCAGTTTTAGGGCTTGGGCTTCTCCCATGCAGCTTCCCAAGCTCTCCATGAGCCTAAGTTACCTCCTTTGAAGCTCTTTATCCAACAGTCACTGTAGCTGTCCAGGCGCCCAAACAGGGGTGGGGGTGGGGGCAGAGTTCAGTCTATTGCACTGCTCCATTGTACATTTTGTGAGTCACTTGAAATCTGCAGTTTGCAGAAGCCATGACTAAGTGGGTCAGGTTCCTAGACCCTTCCTTTGAGGTGACACATTCTCTTTGGAGAGGAGATTGGTGTCCAGGTTAGTGTTGCTGCTTAAACTCCATGACCGTGGTGGTCATCAAGTGCTCAGAAAGGGGTCAGAGCAGACGTGGTCCAGGGACCCAGTTTAAATGTCATGGAAAAGGCAGGAGTTGGAAGGAGACCATAAGAGGGGGCAGGATAAAGTAGGCTGAGGGGCACAGTAAACAGGATGTAGGAGTGGGGGGGGGCTGGTGAGAGATGTCTGGTACCCTAAAGGTTCCACCAAGGTCCCCACAGAGCTGAGGGTGCCATACTAGGAGGAGAGCACTGGGCTCACAGGGACCGCATCTCCTAGGTATTGTCACCAGGTGCCCACTGGTGCTGAAACTGAGGAAGTCGGAACCAGGAGAGGAGTGGAGAGGCAAGGTCATCTATGACGACATCGAAGTGGAGCTCTCTGATCCCTCCCAGGTGGAAGAGGCCATCAACAAAGGTCGGTGTCCCATTGTCCCTTATCCTCTGACTGCCTGTCAACCCTGCCCGGAGTCGGAGGAGAAGTGTAGAGTCATTCTGTCAGGACCCTGTTCCAGCACACACACAAAAATGAGACCCCTTCCAACCTGCTGTCACCCAGGACCCCCGGACAGAAGAGACTCTGTATTCCTTCTCAGTGGCGGTGGCACAATACCTCCCAGGATGCCTTTCAGGGGGACATACTTTCTCTCCTGGATTCATAGGGCTTTTGTCTATGGTGACTTTTTCCTATGATCCTGGGAGGAACATTATTATGGCAGGGACAGGTGTTGACAGAGAGAAGGAGAGTGCCGCAGGAAAGAGCCAGAAATGAGACACATGGGCCTGTCCCCCAGTGACCTACTTCCTCTAGCGGGGTTCCACCTCACAAAGTGTCTAGAAGCTTAAATCATGACCAGTCGGGGACCAATCCAACTTTTCAATACAGGAACCTGTGGGGTCATGCATAGCCAAGACATGCTTTCCCAGAGTTCCCTGGAAGAAGATCCCCTCCATCTATCTAGTCTAGATTCCCTCAGTCTATTCTCCCTATCCCACCCCACAAAGCTTAACCAGGCTTCCTTTCCCTCCTCTACAGGCCAGAACTTTATTGCTGGGGTAGGGCTGGGAATCAGTAATAAACTCATTAGCCTGGATGTCAGCTCCCCAAATGTCCCAGACCTGACCCTGATTGACCTGCCTGGGATCACCAGGGTGGCTGTAGGCAACCAGCCTGTAGACATCGGACGGCAGGTGAGACTCTACACTCCACTCTGACCCACACTGGGCTGCAAGGGGCACAGGAGTATGTCCAGGGCTGTGTCTAGGACAGACCTTGTGGAGGCGGGAGTGAGACTGAATGGCCAGGATTCACTAAAGAGAGGTGCAGTCCATGGAAGCCAGAGCCTGAAGCAAGTGGATGGCCACAACCATCTCACTCTCAGTCCGTCTTCATAATTAGGAGTCACCATCTCATTTCTTACAGATCAAGAGACTCATCAAGACGTACATCCAGAAACAGGAGACCATCAACCTGGTGGTGGTCCCCAGTAATGTGGACATCGCCACCACGGAGGCACTGAGCATGGCTCAGGAGGTGGACCCTGACGGGGACAGGACCATAGGTGAGGAGAGTGAAGATAACAGTGGTGTGTGGTTGCCAGTGGGGATCCATCCCCTGAATCCAGATGGACCAAACTCAGCACAGCCAGGATCCCACTGAGGTGGGAGGAAGAGAGCCCTTCATCTTGTCTCCCTGGTAGGAAAGGCATGCGGAGTCAGAGGTAGGCAAGCGTGGGGAGGAAATAATATTTGCTGAGACTCACTGGCTGAGGATCCATGGTAAGGTCCACACAGAGTGAAAGGTTGAATAGCTGTTGTCTCTCTGGGTGGTGGCCATGGAGAGGTGCTAGGAAGGAGCCTGCACCGAGGGAGTGAACTGTGACTCTGTGTACTTTGCATGGATTCTTTAGCTACCCTCTCTATCTCACAACGGATTATGTCTTAGGATTACTATTGCTGTGATAAAAAACAATGACCAAAAGCAAGCTGGGAAAGAAAGGGTTTATTTCCACCTACTGTTCTAGGTAACAGACTGTATTCGCTTGAAAGAAAATGACACTGAAAGGGAGTGGCACTATTAGGAGGTGTGGCCTTGTTGGAGATAGTGTGTCACTGTGGGGGTGGTCTTTGAGGTCTCTTTGCTCAAGCCTCCCTCAGTGTGACTCAATCAGCTTCCTGTGTCCTGCAAGATATAGCACTCTCAGCTCCAGCACCACGTCAGCCTGTCAACTGCCATGCCCCCATCAAGATGATAATGAACTGAGCCTCTGAAACTGTAAGCCAGCCACCTCAATTACATGTTTTCTTGATTAGAGTTGCTGTGGTCATGGTGTCTATTCACAGCATTATAAACCCAAACTTAGATGCAGTCTGTCACTGTAGGAAGTCAGGGCAGGAACTTAAACAGAATAGGAACTTGGAGGCAAAAGCTGATTCAGAGGCCATAGAGGAATGCTTCCTGCTCTGCCTGCTTTCTTGTAGACCCCAGGACCACCAGCCCAGGAATGGCACCACCCACAGTGGTGGACCCTTCCCCACCAATCACTGATTCAGGAAATGCTCTTCAGGATTGCCTACAGTCCGATTGATGGAGGCATTTTCTTTCTTTTCTTTTTTTCTCTTTTCTTTCTGTCTTTTTTTTTTTTTTCTGATGGGGTTGGTTTTTTAAGACAGGGTTTCTCTAGCCCTGACTGTCCTGGTCTTGGACCTCCAGTTGTAGACCAGGCTGTCCTTGAACACACAGAGATTTGCCTGCCACTGCCTCCCAAGTGCTGGAATTAAACACATGAGCCATCATGCCTGGTTGGAAGCATTTTCTTAATTGAGGTTCCCTCCTCTAAGATGACATTAGCTTGTGTCAACTTGATATAAAACTACTCAGCACAGATAGGCAGTAACCCTTGGCTGCTGGTGGCTGGTTCTCACCAGTGTGTGTTCTCCAATCTCAATGCCTGTCCTGTAGGGATCTTGACCAAGCCTGATCTGGTGGACAAAGGGGCTGAAGACAAGGTCGTTGATGTGGTGAGGAATCTCGTGTTCCCCCTGAAGAAGGGCTACATGATAGTCAAGTGCAGGGGTCAGCAGGACATCCAGAAGCGGATGACCCTGGCTGAGGCCCTGAAGATCGAGCAAGAGTTCTTCAAGGAGCACCCACACTTCAGGTGCCTCCACCATACTGTTCCATGTAGTGAAAATCGCTAGTCAAGAGCAGACCTGACATGAGGAGTGTGTGTGTGTGTGTGTGTGTGTGTGTGTGTGTGTGTGTGTGTGTGAGGGGGGGATAGTTTGTGCATGCACAGGCACCACAGTGCTCATGTTGAGAACAGAGGACAACATGTGGGAATTGGTTCTCTTCTTCCATCATGGTGGACCAAGGGATTGAACTCAGCTGATAAGAGTGGGAGGGAGGCACCTCTACCCAGTGTATGAAGATCTGAATCTATATGCTCTGTGTATATTAATGTGCATAAGCATTAATGTATGAACTCATACGTGTAGACTACATGGATGGGTGTGTATATGCTAAAATTTGTATTATACATGGAACCGTGTGTGTGTGTCTACTCATATGTCACACACAGAAAGATATGTGTGTATACTTGTGTGTCACACATAGAAGGTGTGTGCATGTGTGTTCACATGGTGCTATGATAACATAGCTGTGGTTGTGTACATATGCTTTACGGAGAACAGATTTTACTCTGATTATTAATGTGCTGAGGGGGATTATTGCAGCCCATTGTGGAACTATCCTAGCTGGTTCCCCTGTATCACTGTACAAAACCATCTCTGGGTGCTTCATGAGTACCAATCTCAAGGTTCATCGATAGTTCCCAAACTGGCCCTGGCCTCCCCACAGCAGACTGCAGACTTGTGTTTTGGCCGAGTCTAATGGGACCCTCTCTCCTATTCCCTCAGTGTTCTTCTGGAGGATGGGAAGGCCACAGTGCCCCTTCTGGCAGAGAGACTGACCACGGAGCTCATCGCACACATCTGTGTAAGCCAGGGAGGCTGTGTCTTCATCAAGCTAAGCTGGGACTGGGGTGATTCTGGGCACACAGCTGGTCAAGATCTCTTTGCCCAGACATGCTGTGTTTGGGAGTCAGTCACTCCAGCATCTGAAGGCCTTGTGCTGGCTCCTGCTGCTGTCACCCTTAGGTTCTGGGTGGCACAGTTGTGAGACCCTCATTCTGGAATTGATCTCGAGAGTTTGAGTTCACATGGCCTCTTCAGATAGAAGCCACGTTCACTTTCTCTGACCTGGTGGAGTCTGCATCTCAAACCCCTTAGTTCTCAACTGGGGTGGTGAGAATACTCAGCACATGTGGATTTAGTGTCCATACCTGCTTGAGGACGGCTGTGGAACGAACCCAGCAGTGGTCTTCTTCCCCTGGGCTCTTCCTGAGATCAAGGTCTTTCTGTGGCCCCCAGGATGCAGGTGGAGATCAGGGCATCTGCAGGGCACCATGATCTTGAGTGACCCTCTCTGGTCCTCCTTGATGCAGACAGAGACAGGCCTGCTCTTGCTGAGTTCTGTGCCTTGAGAAGTCTGGGGACAGCAAGCTGTAGAGATCTGTTGAAAATAACACAAGAATTGAAGGATCTCATGTTAGTTCATCTGTTCTTGTCTCAGAAGCTACTAGAAGATGCTCTGTGTAGGGTCTCTGCAGAGTTCATGTTTAGATGTGTAAGGAACTGTCTCTGGGTGGTTCTTTTAAGCATGAACCATATGTAGTGGGCAGTTTTACAGAGTTGTATGCCCAGCGCAGGTGTGTGAGTAGCCCTGGGTGGAAAGGGTGTCTCTAAGGCACCATTGTGCACCAGGGAAGCCTTCAAAGGCTGTCAGAATGTCATAAGCATGGGCAGGAAATCCTGTCTGCCAAGGTTCACTGGTCGAGGAGCCATGGGAGGTCCACACAGATGAGGGGATAGACAGTTTGTGTAACAGACAAGATTCTAAGTGATCGGGGCCTTCTCTGCATTCCCTATCTATATGTCTATGTCCCATTCATTTCTTTTTACTTCAGAAATCGCTGCCACTACTGGAAAATCAAATAAAGGAGAGTTATCAGATTGCAGTAGAGGAGCTGCAGAAGTACGGCGCAGATATACCAGAAGATGACAATGAGAGAACCTTCTTTCTAATTGATGTACGCTATCACTTGTGACTTGCCATGGAGGATTCCTGCATCACTATCTTACAGGAATCTCTTCTGTCTCCAGTCTCCTACGATGGACAGAAACATATTCTGTCCATCGCTAGTATTACAAGAGTGACCAGCACTAATGGATGAAAGCAGGGGAGAGCTGGTGGGGACTGGGGAACACGGAGAGAAGGAGAAGGATTTCCTGGTGCCAAAGACAAGTCTCCTCATTACTTCATGTGGCTCAACAACCCTCATGGTATGAGTTTCATCTATCCACCTGATCGTTGTATGTGAATTGTCTCCTTCACAGAAAATTAATGCCTTCAATAAGGATATCACCGCTTTGGTACAAGCACAGGAAACCATATCAGAGGGAGAGAGTCGGCTGTTTGCCAACCTGAGAAATGAATTTCTTAAATGGAATTATTATATTGAAAAACATTTTGAAAACAGTGAGTATCCATTTGGGTTAGTGTAATTGATACTGTGGTAATTTGAATTTGATTGCTACAGTCAAAAGAACGTCTTGCCTACAGTTCAAAGTCAAGGCACCAGAGGATGAGGAGACTGGTGAGGGCTTCATCTCTGCTCCCAAGATGGTACTGTTCAGCTTGGTCCTCATGTGTGGAGGACCAAGTGTGGAGGATGAGAGCCAGCTTCCTCTGGCCTCCAATGTGAGGACACACATCCTATCTGTGAGGGGAGGCCAGCATGTCCTGGTCACTCTTTAAAGGCCTACCTTTCAATGTCAACACAGTAGGGATGAAGTTCCACTTACGAACTAGGGGGACATGTTCCTTCCATGGCAGTGACTCGAGGAAGCATCATGAACCTGGGATTTGGGGGAAACTTTAGTGTGTTATGCAGGGGATCTGAATGGCTGGAGTGTGGACACAGGAGCCATATTTGATCTTCTTTGAGTCACAGACCCCAAACTGTTTCTGTTTCTTAAGGATATCTAAAGAAAAATGCGGGTTAATCACCCCAGTTAATCATGGGTTGTAGAAGAATCTATGCTCCTTGAATAGAGAGAAGATGGACATGGCGTATGGTCTGGGTAGACGTGGGCAGACAAAAAGCACAGGCACAGTGTAGAGGGCTGGAGAGAGGGAAGCGTGTGAAGGACTGATTTCGATGACAGCGACCGTTCCTCAAGAGGACAGAAAGCGGTCAGAAACGGGCAGTTTGGGTCACAGCAAGAAACCTGTGATTTGCTAGAAGTCGCTGGCATGCCCACTGTAAATGGGTGAAACTGCACATGAAATGCCAGCCTATACCTTTCCCACGGAACCACTTTCCCTCCCGAGATAGGAGAGAGGAGCCTTGGGCAGGCTCTGCTCCTGATGGGATGTCTCTCACAGAAGTTGTTCTGGAAGCAGGGAGAGGAACTAATCATTTTGCTACATGTACACTTGGGCCTTCTAGGTGCCTGTCTGCTTCTCTCCCCCCCCCCCCCTACAGTGCACTTTGACCCTTCTTCTCTGGTCAAATGCAAATGGACTCATAAACCCTCTCACACAAGGTTGTTTCCTGGTTTCCTCTTAATGTATTCTGCTGTGGTCTCTGGCTCTGCATTTCACTTTGTCTCAACTGAGAGAAGTGACCTTTGACACAGTTTTTTTTTTATTGTAGTCTTAAAGGAACAGAATCAACATTTATTTCGTTTCATTTTTTTTCTTGGTACTCATCTTTTCAGAAAGACCAGAGTTGGTTTTATTTCTTTTTAAAAAAAACATCCTGCAAGATGGTTTCTGTAAAAACAATATTTTTAACCCTAGGTTCTGCTGAGATATGCAGCCAGATCAAAGTATTTGAAAGTCAGTATCGTGGCCGGGAGCTGCCAGGGTTTGTGAACTACATGACATTTGAGAACATCATCAAAAAGCAAATAAAAGTCCTGGAGGAGCCAGCTGTGGACATGCTACACAAGGTCACTGGTGAGTGCACACAGCGTCCCTAAGGAACACTGTACAAGGCCAGGGAGGTTCGCTGTCAGAGGCCTCCCATTCTCTTGGTTGGTCCTCTCTAAAGCTGGGTTCTTGCAACCCCCTCAGACCATCACAGAACTTGGGGCCAGGCTTCCCTGACCTTGTGTACTGGGTGGAAATTACAGAGGAGGCAGAGGGTTTGTCACTGGGACTAGGGTGTAGCTCCCTCCCAGCACAGAGCTGCAGTGAAGAACCTGGTACCACAGTTGACACGGGGTGTACGCGAGGAAACGGAGGCAAATGGAAGTTTTATTTTTAAAGGCAAAAATGGGTAGGATTACGTAAGATTTCAGATTACAGTGACTGGAAAGGTGGCTCATTGAGCAAAATGCTTGTCTTGAAAGCATGAGGGCCTGAGTCCCAACCCTAGAACCCACATAAAAGCTGAGCGTAGCAACATGCACTTATGATCCCAGCACTGTGGAGCCAGAGATGGGGACGTCGGGGGGCAGGGGGGCGATCTGAGGCTAACCAGTCAGCCAACTTGTTCTACTTGCCAGCTTCAGGCCAGTTAGAGCCCTGCTTCATTTTTTTTTTTTTTAAAAAAAATGTTGGATAACACCTAAAGAGGGGCATCAGAAGCTGTGCCCTTGCTTCCGTCAGGTGATCATGTCTACGACCCATCCTGCATGACACCTAGGCTTTAGTGGCTTAGATGACAAATTCCACAGACAGAAGAGGATTCTCCAGGGTAAAGGGGCTAATGTTAACTTTCTGACTCCCGTAAGTGTCTCTTGGGTTTATTTCATGTAGATGGCTGGGCACTTAGGGCTCACAGACAGGAATGAGATAGAGGTGATAAGTTTTAGAGAAGGAATTTCTGTATTTATAATTTGCTAGAAACATCCTTTGACGCTAGTTTTGGTACAGGGTATAATCCATGCCAAGAGATAGCGAGGTTCAGATACTTGCAGAGTTCCTCAGCCACAGAGTGCACCCTCCTCTTTACAGGGGGAAAAGGATAATGCAGAGGGAACAGAAAGGAAACTTTGTAGCCACATTAACCTCATTCCCCCAGTCCCAGTCTATACAAAGTACAGACGGTTTTGTCAATATTAAACTTTTTTTTCCCTCTTTCATCAGACATGGTTCAAAAGGCCTTTATAAGTGTATCGTCAAACAATTTTGGTGACTTTTTTAACCTCTTCAGTGCTGCCGAGGTAAATCAAACTACATATTATTTTTAAAAGAATAATAGATAAGCACGATTTCTTTGTTTGAGACCATCCCAACCCCCTTGTATCTGTTCAGAGAAATGAAGACTCAAGTTTATGTGTGTTTGTGTCTTCAAGACAAGGTTACAGTTCTTCTGGTTAAAGCAGCCATGAGACGGGGAAGAAGGGGTGGGGGAATGAATTCAGAGGTGAGATATTGAAACCCACAAGTCCAAAGAGCATTGTTAGGCAGGAGCATCATTCTGTGCAGAGGAAATGAACCTATTCCTGATAGCCCACAGGCACATGAAATATAATAAAAACCCATCTGCCATTCACGGAATCCCTTGACAGATGTTTATCTGTGACCAGTGTGTAGCGAGGGCAGCTTCATGAAGGGCTGGCTTTGGCTTACAGTTTAAGGGAATACAGGCCATCATAGCAGGGATGCTGCTCAGCTCTTCCTCCTTTGTATTCAGTCCAGAACCGCAAGCCATGGGATGGTGCTGCCCTCAATAGGGTGGGCCTTCCAATCTCACTTAGTCAGACCTCTCTGGAAACACCCTCCACAGTGATTCTAAATCCAGTCAAGCTGACATTGAAGACTGACCATTACAGCAGGTGGCGACCCACGCCCGGCTCAGGCTTCCCCTGGTTTCCAGTCTCAGCTGGTAGAGTGGCATGAATGAGCTAGCAAGGGGGTACAGGGGCTGTTCCCAGCTGATACCTGTGTTTGTTCTGGGGGGTGGCCTGATACTTGTGGATGGACCAGGTGTCCTGTGATCTTATTCTGCATCATGTGTTTCTTGACGGCTGTTATAGTAAACTTCTAGTCAGACTATATCTGGATGACCAGCCCGCAAATAATGACACAGAGACTATTAATTATGAAAGCTTGGCCATTAGCTTAGAATTTTCTCCAACTAGCTCCTTTAACTTAAATTAATCGATTTATATTAATCTACAATCTGCCACCTTATCTCTGTACTGCCCATCCTGCTTCCTCAGAGTCTGACTGAAAATTCTGCCTTTCTTCTTCCTAGTGTTTTCTCTGTCCCCGGAAATCCCGCCTAACATCTTTCTGTCTAGCTATTGGTGATTCTGCTTGTTATTACACCGATCCTAGCAACGCATCTTCGCACAGTGTACAAATATCCCACAACAGGCTGGTGACTGTTTTTCTCTCCTTGCAGTCCAAAATTGAAGATATCAGATTAAAGCAAGAGAAACAAGCTGAAGCGCTGATCCGACTTCACTTCCAGATGGAGCAGATTGTCTACTGCCAGGACCAAGTTTACAAGGGAGCCTTGGAGGAGGTCCGAGAGAATGAAGCCAAGAAACAGAATAATAAAGTGTTAAACCAAAGTTTTTTTCAACATAATTCTCAACCTCCTGAAAAGGACTTGTCTGTCACTGAAATGACCCAGCACCTGAATGCCTACTACCAGGTAAGTGTGGGAATAGTCCAGAGCCACTAGGTTTCGAGGCCACTCCCTCTTCTCCAGTGTACTTTTCTGTGTAGTGTTTTGTGTGTGAATTAACACCAGCAGGGATTCCTTCTGCACAGGGAGTGTTAACTGACCTCCAGAAGCCTCGGCCACAGGGTCAGCTGGTAGTCTCCAAAAAACTGCTTCTCCAGTACCAGCCCCAGAAAGACCCAGCTCAGTCGTGAGAGGGCTATTTTCCCAGTCTTGTGTTTGTTGTGTTTTAAACAGGCATTGTCTTTCTGGAGTTTTAGCAAAGTTCCTAGGATTTTCTTGTACATCTAAAGTCACTTCAGATCTTTATTTATTTATTTCTTTAAAGGTGACATCTCATTTTGTAGCCTAGGCTGCTTTGGAACTTACAAGGTCCAGGATGGCCCCAAACTCCTGGGAGTCCTCCTGCCTCAGACTCCAAAGTGCTTCAGAATTTCACTACACTTCTGACCCCCTAGACTTCTTAACCTTCAGTATCAAGCAGGTTCAGGTATTGGCATAGATCCTGGAGACTGTTCTGGCCCTCACTCTGAAAGGCTCTGTGGCCATGTGCACCACTGAGCTGTACACTGGGTTTCCTAGGTTCTGTGCTGTTCCGTAGGTGGCCTTTCTGTATGTCAGGGACATACAGAAACCAACTTTCTTCAGGCAGCTAGCCCAGAACTCTGCCTGGCACAATCCTGCTCCCTGTCACTGAAAGCTCTGAGATTTGATGAAGACAGATGAGTGATTCTGTCAGCAGAGATCTGCCATTTGGAAATGGAGTTGGGCTTTCTGCGGACCATCTTCCAGCTCATTTTACCCCTTCCTATTGAAGGGAAGCTGGTAGGGCAGAATCCCAACAAACTGATATCTGTCCAGGTCATGTTCTACTTGCATGCTAACAGGTCTGAGACCAGGCCAGTTCTGCCCACCTGCTAGGGTCTTCCCCTTTGGAAACCTGGGTCTATCTGGCACTCACGGCTCTTTCCATTTTTAACCCTTCTGTGTCCTGTCCCTTCTTCTAGGAGTGCGGAAGGAGCATTGGGAGACAGATCCCCCTGATCATCCAGTTCTTCACCCTACAAACATTTGGGAAAGAGATGGAGAAAGCCATGCTTCAGCTCTTACAGGACAAGGCTAACTGCAACAGGCTCCTGGCTGAGCGGAAGGCTACCACAGAGAAGAGGAAGTTCCTGAAGAGGCGGCTCTCAAGGCTCGACCAGGCTCGGCACAAGCTTGTCAAATTCTCCTAATAGTGAGGCTTTCCCGTCTGCCCTGTATGTCTGTGGCATGGCATGGAGCGAGCAAGGGTTTCTTTGAGGGAGAAATACCTCAGCCCTGCATTCCATCAATGTTGTATAGTCTGAACCTTCTACTTGTTACCATTTGGAGTTAGCCAAAAAAGAAAAAGAAAAAAACCTAACAACGACAACAAACTCCAACAAATAAACAAACAAAAGCTCCAAAACCCTTAGATTTTCCATTTCTGTCACATAAAGGAAGCTGCAAGGGGTTAAGACAAGAGACCTAGCAATGTGACAAACTTTAGAAATAAATCTGTATCTGCTCATGTACATGCGTGCATGTGTTTCTCTCTGTGTATATCTGTGTTGTGTAGGTTGAAGACACAATCTTGGGTGTCGATCCTTAGGTGCCTTCTACTTTTTGAGCAGGATCTCTCTCTGGCCTGGATCTCTGCACCACCCTGCTTGCTAACCCCAGCCTCCAGGAGAACTCTAGTTTCTGCCTCCCATCTCACTGTTACTGGGATAACAGTTGGGGGCCACTGTGTCTGCATTTGTATGTGGGTTATGAGTATTTGAACGCAGGTCCTTATGTCTGTAACACTGATCCATCTCTCCAGTCCTACAAAAGGGTGTTTTTAAAAAAATTATGGACCACACCACTGAAAGTGAGAACCTAGAGACTTTAAGGCATCCTTCTGCGTCTCAATTTTCCTTCGAGCATGGCAGCCAAGCACAAATGTGCATAGAGAATTTAAACATGAAGCCTGATCTGGAAACCTGTATCAGCCTTGGCAAGACCTGTGAGCAGAGTGGAAGGATGGGCATTTGATAAAGCTGCCAGAGAAAGCTACATAAATTTACAGATGACTAAGAACAGCTCTGTCCACAAAGCTTCTCAACACCTCCACCTAGTGACAAAAATGTGAATCACACCTGCAAAGATACCCAAAAATAGCGGTGAATTCCAAAACAAAATCAAAGGCAAGTGTCTCCCTGGTTGTGATGTTAAGTTGGGAGCGTCACCCCAGTCCCTGGCATCCATCCCAGCCCTCCTTCCCCCGGACCTGGCAGTTGCATTGGTCTGGACTCCAAATCCCAGCATGCCAGGTTCTGATCCCTCCCCAGGGGAGGATCAGTACCACTCCCACAGGGTATTTAAATGGGTGCCCAGAGGCAGAACACGTGGTCCCGGGTTTTGCATATGCTCCCTGGTTTTTCTGTCTCCCCTGACATGCTCTCAGCCATCTAAGAGTGCTGTATTTATTAAAACATGGGCATTTTAATTTGGTTTGATTTGACCTGATTGGATTTCTTTGTGCCGGCGGAGCGGCTCGTCTTAGGATCTTTCCTAACACTGGTGATTAGAAAACAGCTTCCTGCGTGTTTCCAGGCTTGCTGCTGCCTCTCTTCCTAATGAAGGTTTTGCTTGTATCTTGAGACAGAGTCTCACAATGTAGCCTAGTGGGTCTTGAACTCACAATCCTCTTATCACACTCACTGCCTCTGCCCCGGTGAGTACTGAAGCATACTATTGTACTAGTTCAAATGGTGTTTGAATGCTTTGAAAAAATTTTCAATTCCTCCTCCTGTGGATACTGTTAACAAGAGTGTACTGTCATGGAAGAGCCTGTATTGTGTGCCTCAAGTCACATATAGGGTACAGGTGTGTGTGCCTGTGGCCAGGGCTCCACTTTGAGTATCTTTCTCTATTACTCCTCACCTTCCTTTTTGAGACAGTCTCTTACCAAACTTGGCATTTCCCTTCCAGTTAAACAGGCTGGCCAGCAAGCCCAGGGAATCCACTTGTCTCTGTGCCCACCTTCCCCCAGCCCTGGGGTTGGAGATGTTTGCATTTTCACACCTGGCTTTTTACCAGGGTGTTAGAGATTTAAACCCGGTCCTCCTGCTTGCTTAGCAAGTATTCCACCCACTGAGCCATCTCTCTAGCCCCTAAAGAGCCTATTTTAAAAACTAAAACACAGTTCTCAGAGGCTGTTGTTTGGCTTGCTGAGTATTTCAGCCGCTTCCCAGAGGGGCCTCCTCAGGCAGGACCACTAAGCCAGATCTTTACCACACAGGTAGTGCATGTGTGAGTGCTTCAGAGTGGACATGCCAGGGCACTTACTGCGGCTCTGCATCCCTGAGCAGTTCCCTGTGGCTGGCTGTCAGGTTCTATGAGGCCATCCTCTCCTCCCATCCTGGCATGTTCTACCTTTCCAACATTGATCCTGGGCCCTCCCCCACGCACACACTTTCTTTGTTATTTTCCCATATGGAAGGAGTAGAAATAATGGCTGTGACCAGCAGAAATGTCAGAGTTGAGACCCACAAGGCATAGCATGAGGTTAAAGAAACAGTTCTGAACCCAACAAGTAGAAAGTGGTATTTATTCAGACTGAGCCAGACGTCTCATTCCTTTTCAGTGGTGGACACCTTAGTGGGATGGGCAAATACAAAAATAAGATTATTCTAGAAAACTCCAGGTTTGGAGGGCCCAGCAGTCACGTGGGTGTTTGTCGGTAGCCAGGAAATCACTCGGTGGCACAAATGTCTCTCTGCTCCAGATATTATTCTAACCACAAGTTGATTTGTAATCAGTGCCCAGACTCAGAAAGATAAATGGAGAGTCCCAAAGAAAACAGCAGTCAATAAGAAACATCTTCAGAAATACAGGTTACTCCCTAGAACCGTGTATGAAAATGTGAAAATAATGAGGGCTACCTAAAATACATTTTGCAGAGCAACTACTTCCTGCCTCTTCTAGAATTCAGTAGAAAACTTGGATTATTTATTTGTTTTTTTTTTTATGTATAGACAAGGTCCTCACTATGTACACCAGGCTGGCATTGAACTCAGAGATCTGCTTGCCTCTGTCTCCCAAGTGCTGGGATGAAAGTCATGGACCACCATGCCTGCTGCACGACTCAGAGCTCTTGAACCACAACTCAAACCTTGTATGCCAAAGAACCAGGTGACACGAGTGGCTTTTCAGTGTATCTTAAACCTTAGGCTACTCAACTGTGCAGATGAACTGAGTAGCAGGAAACAACCTTTTTTATCCTCCAAACTCCAGCTTTCATTAGCATATGAGAACCTACTGTTGGGGAATATTAAGTTAAGGTGCGTTACTTTTGTTTATGTTGCATTTGTTTAACTCTGTGAAGCTGTGGTGCTTTGTTGGTCTAGAATACCTGATGGTCTAATAAAGATCTGAATGGCCAATAGCAAGGCAGGAGACAGCATAGGCAGGGCTGGCAGGCAGAGACAATATATAGAAGGAGAAATGAGGGAGGGAGAAGTAGCCAGAGGAGGAGGACATCAGGGGTCAGTCATCCGGCTAAACAGCAGTCCTGAGAGTAAAAATATGATTTACAAAAGTCAGAGAATGGGAAAGGCCCAGAGGCAAAAGGTAGATGGGAGAATATAAGCTAAGAAAAGCTGATAAGAAACAAGCCAAGCTAAGGCCAGACCTTCATACCTAAGAATAAACCTCTGTGTGATTTCATTTGGGAGCTGGGTGGTGGGCCCCCCAAAAAGGTAAGAAGAGTAAAAACCAGCATACCGCTACAACCTACTCTGTGTGGTTTTAACTGAGTCGTTGCTAGAGAGACCTTCAGCCCTTGCTGGTAAGAATGTGCAACACTGTAGCCACAAAGGGAAAATGAGGGGGAAGCGGCCTGATTTTATATTCCTAGGGACATTTCCTAAAACTATGAAGACATTTCTCTCCCTCCCTCCTTCCTTCTCAGTACCAGGGCTTGAACTCAGGGCTTTCTGGGTGCTAGGCAAGCACAATACTATTGAACTACAATCCCAACCCCAAGAAATTTTGTAACTTGTGGTTTTTATTATTGAACAATAGAGCCTTAATTAGCGATGTCTTTTTTTTTTAAATCTCAGAAGGGGGTCACTCAATGCTCTCACAATGCATTCTACACTCAGCAGAACCCACTCTGGCAATGTGGGGCCCCTGTGAGAGTTTTCTCGCCCAGGTAGGACGCCGCTGCATAATCATCTCGGAATGTAGCAATGTCCACAGCAAACAATGAGCAGAAAACAGCAAGCCCAGCTGGCTCCTCTGATCTGGACACTTGTGAATACAAACGATCTAATTTCCACCCCACCAAAGAAGACCATGCAGAGAGACTCCCTTGTTGAAGCAGGTGGTCTTATACACCCTTTACAGACACCAATGTGACCACAACTGCTCAGCTAAAGTGAGGGCTGATCCTGCCTCTCCTGGTTATAATTATGAAACCTATGGCTGTGTGCTCTACTCTGATTGATGTGTGGGGAGACACCATGTGCTCCAGTTTAGACCATCCTTGGTTGATCTCACACAAATATCCATTTATAAATGGTGGTGTGTGTGCCTCACCCTTCCATTCCTAAATGGATAACTTAGCATTCTCTTTCTGGCTGTCGCTGGGATACAAATACAATTGAGGGCTTGGTCAAGACACACACAAGCCCTGACAGGGATTTGAACTTATGGTCTAGCCTTCACCTACCATAGTCTCTGTAAGAGTAACTATTGTGAAAATTATAGGGCACAGCTAAATTTAGAAATAGAGAACATCTGGCTAAAACATTGGAAACAAAATCCAAAGGAAGCATGTGGGTTGTGAGGAAAAATCCCTGCCCTTTGTGGTTGACATAGTGAGTGCTCACCCACCCCACCCCTCATCAACTCCTCACTCGTGAGCTTTGTAGATGCACAGGTGTCACGAGGACTATTAATTTGGTTTTCAAAATCTTTAGCAACATGGCTACTGCTTCAGTTCACTCTCTGACCCAATGTGCTTGATCAGACTATAAGGCAGATGCCTGGGTTCTCTATGCTAACTATGCTAACTCTGAAGACTGGTACTTCTGCACCCATGAGACCAACTCTTGTAGAAAGACCAGGGACACTGTAGACAGGGCTCAGATACAAAGCTTACCGCAACAGGAGGGAGGCTCTGCCAACTCAAGCTCGTCTCTCTGGATATATCCCTGATGGAAGCCATCCCTGGAAGAATATGGTCATGGTCTGACAGCTTTTACAGTGGCTGGGTGACCCAATAAACTTGGCTATCATGGGACTGTCCAGCTTCAATTGTCAGGAGCCCTTCCTGGGTACACAGTCCCCCAAAGTAACTTGACCAAGTCGTGTAGCCTGAGTAACTTTGTCTTGCCCAGTGAATTCCCCAGCACATAGCCTTGAACCTGTAGCCTGAGGCCTGGGTCCCACTCCTGAACTCTAGCATTTCTGGTCTTTCTGAAAGAGACATCTTCTAAACAAATAAATTGTCCTCTGTTGAATGTCATTGGTTCAGTGCCCAATGATCAACTTGAGGAGTTTCCTTTGGAAATTCCTAAAATGGGTTGCCCACACTGTCTGGGGATATTCCGGCTCTCTAGATCACAGAGGAACTGCAGACTGAGGGGAGGCATGCCTCTCCATGATTCCTTCAGGCCTTGTCTCCGAAGAGTCTAGACTTTATCACCTCGCATGAATCCTTGACTCTTTGCTGATGGAATTGACCAATCTGTATTTGGTTTAGACAGCATGCAGACTACCGGCCTCCCAGGTACTTTCTTTGTGAAGGCTGACTTCAATGCCTCAGTGTTCTTGAAAATGGGGATGGGGGTTGTAGTTCCATAAAGTGAGACGGCTCAGACCAAGTAGGATAATTTGAGGGTGAAAGAAAGCATTTAATGCCTAGGACTGAAGCACATTTCCCCAAAGCATTAACCCTGCTTATTTTAATCACATCATGACTCTCTTACACCCCTTCTCTGAGAAACTGCTCCAAGTTCAGGTCTGTATTTCTTAAAACTTACTGGAGGTGTACATAATCATTTATCTGGACTTTTCCTGACAGTAAAAACTAGTTTTGTGGAGTATGGTGTTCAGCTGTTTTTCCTTAGAAAATAGTGGAGATTTTTCCCCCCAGTGGATTTGCCAATAATCAATTTTGGTAAGTTGATGCAAAAGAAAACACACTGGGATGCTGTCCAGCTATTTGGTTTCTACTAATAAAGATAAAATCTTTGAAATTCAATTATCCTTGTCTGTGGAACAGATTTCTGGGCAATGGTCTATTCCCAGGGAGGAAGTTGGAACTCAAAACCCAACCAGGCATAGCTATTTCACCAGGTAAGAGAGTGGTAAAATCAATTTAGCAAATCCCCGTTCTTAATTAAATCATTAAGTAGTCCCTCCCCTCCTCTAAAATGAGAGAATGGAATCTGCTTTAGAAAAAAAAAAACTTTCTCACATCTCCGTGGGGTCCTTACTGCTGCTTTCTGGAAATTACTTGACTTCCATAATTTTCTGACCCAAGTGTATCTCCAACTCAAATCTCTGGGTTTCAGGACCAGTTGGATAAATTCTCTCCAAAATGCTCAAAAGTAGGATGTTCCCAGGAGGAACACAACCCATGGTCAAGTGTAGCACACCCATCTCTCTAAGTCCAGGAACTTCTTTCTGACTCAAAAAGACACAAGAAGATGCAATTCATACCAAGAGACTGGACACAGATTCGAGATTCTTGCTTTGTTTTAAAAATAACTTCAGCTGCCTATGTAGATCAAGCTGGCCTTGAACTCACAGAGATGGACAGGGATCAGACTTCAGGAGTGCTAGGATCAAAGGGGTGCACCCCCCCCCCCCAGATAATTCCAGACTTCTAGATAATTTATCAGGAAGGAACATCAGCTTATTTAAGGTAATTGTTTACATCCAAGCGAAGCCCGGGTTCTCATCAGAGCTGGCAGGTTCATGACAAACTCCGGTTTCTCATCAGAGCTGGCAGGTTCATGACAAACTCCGGTTTCTCATCAGAGCTGGCAGGTTCATGACAAACTCCGGTTTCTCATCAGAGCTGGCAGGTTCATGATAAACTGAAGCAAAGTTGCATCTTGCAGGTAGGTGGGAGGCATCCCCATCTACCAGTGTGTTCTTCATCCTATTCGAAATAAAACTGCGACCCTCAAAAGGGTGCTACTTCAATTTCTGTTCAAGGTAAACCTTCCTGAAAGTCAGTTTGCAGAACTTGAGATGGTGGGCGTCACCACAGTTTTGAATTCAAAAGCAGTACATGCCAGGAAAATGTCCCCAATTCAACCATCTATTTCATTCTGGTTGCTAAGTTATGCTTTCATAACTTAAGCATACCCAGCAAAATGTCACATCCAGTGGCATCTGAGATACAAAGGTAGACACATCTGACACGAAATACAGAAAATAGTAGTACTCTCCTACCTGCCAGGACACCCTGCTTGTCAGCATCCTGTACTGTGATGTGAATACCCACTAACCTGGTGTGGCAGAAACGTTCACACTTCAGATATCCTGAGTGTGAAAACTGAGCAGCCCCCTTCTGTTTTAGGGACTGAGAGTCCCCACAGCACAGGGAAGCTGGGCAGAGTCTGTGAGAACCTGGTTCATTTCCATGCAGACCTGCCTAGCAGACAGGAATCAACAGAAAAGTCAACATGAAACCAGAAACCCACTTCTAGAGATTTCTAACCCTGTAGTGCATTTTGGAATTACTCATCCTCAGCCAGGGCAGGCCCGATACATCTGTGAGCATGTGAGAACACGGTGCTGTCCCCGCTTCTGCTTGATCTTTCTTCTGCCACAGCTCAATTCCTCTCCCACAAGAGTCTCACAGAAGGTTCCTCTGGCTACCGGGGAGTCTTCCAGTTCACTGCAACATGCTGGATGGCTCCTGCATATCCTTGGCATAGCCATGTATTTCTCAATATGGAGGTGACCGAGTGAGCAGCACAGATGGCTGAGATGTCCATACAAGGTCTGTTGTCAACACCAAAGACACTCCTGCTGAAGGGGACGCTTAGTACTCTGGGAGGAATGTCTTCTATCCAACCTGTCCCAGAGGCAGCACCACGTGACACTGAACTTGGCACAGGAATGTGGCTGGAAGCAAGATTCGCTCTGCATGCCAGCTATGTCCCACCATAAACAAGTGGCTGCATGGAGTTAGAGGTCTCACTTCTCTTTGACAGAGGCCTCAAATGGCAGTAAATACAGACACTGCTGATTCCCCCACTGCTAAGGCTTTAACTCCCCCAGAGGGAAGGACCACACCACGCAGGTCATCAGCCAGTCAGGTGCCTTCAAGCTGCTTTGGATGGCACACTAGGGCCCCAGGCGTTTTACGAAGGGAAGCGCATGGCTTCAAAGGACTCAGAAAAGTGGAAAAGCTCCAAGTCACGCGTCTTCCTTCCCCGACAGCTGGTCAGAAGCACGGGCATCTGGCCATGTCTCTATTTCCCAGATCAGTAATTACCAACTTAGTTCCAGAGAAGATTCGGAGAAAAGAAACAATTACGGTGGTAGACAGAAGTGGGGGGGGGGGGGGGGAGTTTGTTTTCCTCATTAAAACATGATTAATTAACTTAAAATCTGAGTTAGTGTATGTGACTGTGATCAGCTTGGAGACAATGTCAAGAGTGGTATGCAACCCTGCATCTGTTCTGTCTCACCGTATGGGCCAGGGCAATGATGGGAATGAGGTTGCCTGTATCCCACCCAAGTCACATAAGAGACGTCTTTACCTTCATGCGAAAGATACCACAGGCACTTCATCAGAACTCCATCCTACTCTAGATGGTCAGAAGACCTTCCCCTGGCAAGGACTTGTGTGGGGTGTGACCTGTGTGTCAATTCTCATTCTGCGTGGAGCCCAAGACCCACCCAAGGGCCTGTAGGCAGTCGGGCTCGGTAGAAGGCTGAGTGATTTTTCAGGCACAGGGCTAGAATATTGAAAGCTTTTTCATTTGTTCTAGACCAGGCAGTGGTCTGGCAAACACCCTCTAACATGATCAAAATTAAAACTAGTAACTAAATGTACTCATTTTTCCTGAGGTTGAAGAAGGGATGATGACTAACCATGAATGTTCTAGTTCAACTTGTTTGGGTTGTTTTTTGTTTTTTGAGGTACACTGGGCAGTTTGGCATAACCAGTCCCATAAAGCTGGAAGCCCAATGCACCATTTTGGTTCACAATGAACTGTTTTTATTATCATTCCCCTCTGAAGTAGAAAAGATTTGGAAGCTTGGAAATCAAGAATAATCAAGATACAGTGAGTCTGGAAGGCATTGAGATGCACAGCCGAGATTCCAGACAAACAGACAGAAAAGTCGACTGGAGACATCCCTCTTGGAAGAGTGAGTTCAAGGCTGCTGGAGTTCAGGTGGGGTTCTTCATTTCCAGCGATGTCTGACCAGTGAAGACTCATCATTTACGACCTCGGGGTCACGGGGAGCATGTCGGCATCGCACCGGGAGCAGCAGGAGGAGAATCAGAACCAGGAGGATGGCTCCGCACACACTCATCAGGGCGTAGGACACAATCCACAAGATGGGCTCATTCAGAGCCTGTGCTGGGACACAGTTGCTGGCTATGTCTTCCGTGGAAAAGGGCCCAGAAATTTCAGACACTGTGGTCCCTGCGATCTCTGAGGAGACAGAAGAGAAAAGGTCACAGTTGTGAGTCAAGAAGCCCCCACTGGCAGTGGGCACTGAGTTCATGGCTGGTGACACTCAGGTCCCAGTGGCTTGGATATTGAGTATGCACTTCAGGACATCTCAGAGGCAGTGTGCCCTCTGGGGTTCAGGTTCCTTAGTAAGATGGAGAACTGGGCAGAAGTAAGCACAGTTGGGGCTCCCTATGAACGCTAACACTGTGGGTGACAGCACATTGGCCAGCGCCTTGAGGTACCACCCAGGGCTGTGGTGTTAGTCAGGAGTGAAGGGGAAGGAGGAGCAGAAAGAGCCTCCTGGGATGGTTGGGGGAGGGGTCTCTTGGCAAAGATAATTTGACCCCATGTAACACTTAGTGAGACCATCCTAGTCTTTTTGATATTTGTTTATTTGGTTTTCTTCAGGCTGGGCTGAAACTTGCTATGTGGTTCAGGCTACCCTTGAAGTTATGGTAGTTCTCCTACGTCAGCTTCCAGAGTGCTGGTGTTACTGGTGAATTACCACACCCAGCCCAACTCATTCTTAGTGGCTCCAAGACTTTCCTAGCCACACTGGCTTAGAAGGACCCATTTCCTCCTTCCTATATCAGATCTGAAGGACCATGAAGTAAAAGTGGCCAGCTAGCAAACATGTGACTTGTGGTATAAATGGTGACATAGAGGTACAGACCATCATGGTGGCTTCTGCTCAAGATCTTGGTGTCAGAACAGCACCTGCCCTTGTGTGATGTGGGACAATGCCCTTGTACCCTGTAAAGATCTGTCACTCATATTGGTTTAATAAAATGCTGATTGGCCAGTAGCCAGGCAGGAAGTAGAGGCAGGGTGACCAGACTAGGAGAATTCTGGGAAGAGGAAAGGCTCAGTCTGTAGTTGCCACCCAGACACAGAGGAAGCAAGATGAAAATGCTGCAATGATAAAAGGTACCAAGCTAAGTGGCTAAACACAGATAAGAATTACAGAGTAATTTAAGTTATAAGAGCTAGTTAATAATAAGCCCAAGCTAGCAGGCCAAACAGTTTATAATTAATATAAGCCTCTATGTGTTTCTTTAGGACTGAACGGCTGTGGAACCAGGCAGGACAGAAATTTCCATCCACACTTGTGACTACACAATTTGAACTCAAGTGAACTCTGCTCATGTGACCTTGCTTAATCCTCAGAATACCCTCAGCATATAAATTGATGCCCTGAATAAAGTTAGTTATTGCATGAGACTTTAGTCTTCTTCATTTTTAGGCTCCACTCTCCCAGGTTCACTCTGCCAAATAGAGCAACAACACCCTGGGAGAAGCTGGAAGGAATTCTGGAAGCAGGCGTAAAGGTGAGGCAAGGTAACTGGGCTTGCCTCTCCTTCTGGGACTATAGCATCCTAACTTTTTACTTCCTAAGTTTTTACTTGGGGCCGAGGAAAGTGGGTTAGAAAATCCTCCTGACCACTCTCTCAATTTTTGACCCAAGTACCAAGACTTCCAGTTTTGCCAAATATGAACTTTTTCACTTGAGGAAGAGAAGAAAACAGAGTCAAAAATGACACTAAGATAATGGTCTTTAAAAGAACACCTTTTAAGGAGGAAGAAGTGACTTGGCTCCTTTGCAAAGGCCATACCCTTTCTGGCCTGTGTGGACTACATAATAACAGCTTTTTATTAAGCACCTTAGAAGAGGAAAAGTCAGTGAACACAGCTCCCTGACAACTCCCAAGCATGGTGGGATGGAGGCTCAGTTGACCCACACCCTCAGAAGCCCATGTGGGGAGGGATAGAAGGGAGTGTCAACACACAACACCCAGGGGCAAAGTCAACCCGCCACTTCCTTGTGAAAGTATCTCCTGGCACTCAGCCACACCACTGTCCTGGGTCACTCTTGGTTGGCCTACAGTGCTGGACTGGTGACTCAGCCCCTGATCTGGTATGCAAAAGATGAAGCATTTCCTGTCCAGTCCTTTATGGAGGAGTGCCAAGCTCTGCTCTATAGCGTCCAAAGGCAAATGGCCCCACTCCATAGCAGGAAAGTCATGCATTTTACAATAGAAATCTTGCAAACAGAGGGAAGTAAGACAGTAGTAGATTCACCAGTCAGAACAATCAATACTATTATTGTTGAGTGTAAACTTTTTCTATGATAAAAAGCATTATCACTAAAACTCAAGTCCAGCTATTTTGATGACTACACAAGAAGCTGTTTTACAGACATGTCAATTGATGTTTAATTTTGATTTTCAACTATACTACTTCTGAGAGGGATAACTATTAGGGACTGGAGATACTAGGTCAGTGGTAGTGGGCTTGCTGAGCCTGCAGGAAGCCCTGGGTTCAATCCTCAGGATTGGGGAAGGGAAAGAGAAGGGAAAAGAAAGGAAAAAAAAAAACTTTACTGGCCATTTTTATTTTCACTCCTCTGTTTCACAGATTTATACAAATCTTTCAGAGAGTAAAACCTTTCTGATAGTAAAATTTTTCTTAGGTTGTGAATGCCTTTGCAAAGCAGGTCATTTGTCTTTCTTCAAATTTACTTTGTAAATGAGATGTGTCAGCTAGTACACAGAAGAAAGGGAACCCACTCAGTGCACAGATGGCTATGCAGCAAGGCAGGAAGCAATCCAAAACCCCTTGAAACCACTTTGGCTTCCAGCCAAGATGGGGTCACAGGAACTAGCTTGACCTCCCACTTGAAACAAATGCAACACTGGATATGGGTGAGAAAAGATGAAAGACAAAGGAAGATTGCCCCAGAGCATCGCTTCCATCAGAAGCAGTAGGCAGAAGTCCAGGGAACAATGGCTGTAGGGTTTGCAGTGCAGGGTCATGATGAGGAGACAGCCTCACCCAGAGACCAAGTGCCTCCAGAGGGTTAAGGCCTCCTGGAGCCTTCAGCAGGGAGTTCATCCAGCTCTTCATATCCAGGGGTCTTGCATCCATATTCAACCAACCACAGACTGTTTCAGAAGAATAATGGCATACAGACTAAAAACGTGTAGACTTTTTCTCTTGTCATTACTTCGTGAACAACACAGTGTTCAGGAACACCAACTATTTACACGGTGCTGACACCGTGAGAAGTATGACATCATCCATAAATGACTGAGTGCAGGGTGGTGCATGGGTTCTACAGGGACACCACGCCATGTCATAGAGGAACCTGACACTGTGTAAGGTGTGATGTCATCTATACATGATGCTCATAGTCTGTTGAGACACTGTGCCTTATTACATAAGACCTGATACTGTTCGGTGTGACATCATCTAGAGATGTGATGTGAGAGTCTCCTCTGTTTGCTGTGAATACCACTGGTGAATAAAAAAAAAAAACTGCCTTGGCCTGTTGATAGGGCAGAACTTAGCTAGGTGGGAAAACTGTACTGAATGTTGGGAGAAAGGAGGCAGAGTCAGGGAGAAGCCATGGAGCCGCCGCCAGACACAGACAAGCTGAAACTTTGCTGGTAAGCCACTGCCACATGGTGATACACAGATTAATGGAAATGGGTTAAATTAATATGTAAGAGTTAGCCAATAAGAAGCCAGAGCTAATGGGGCCAAGCTGTGATTTAGTTAATACAGTTTCTGTGTGGTTATTTTGTGAGTCTGGGTAGCCAGGAAACGAACAAGTGGCCTCCTACAGTAGAGATGATGCAGGCACTGGACAGTGCTTGGAGTCTGTGGAGACAGCGGGTTATCTTACAGAGGGGCTTGAGCATCCTTGGATCCTTGGCTCCATGCCCAGCTGAGCTGGTATGGTTGTACACATCTACAACCCCAGCATTAGCGGAAGCAGGGAGTTGTAGGTCATCCTAGGCCACATAGGGAGGTTGGAGTTAGCCTTCTCAAAAATAATAACAAAAGCTATTTTTTGAATGTTATTTTCTGGAACGGCCCTTCACTCGGTGTGTGTGCCTTTATTAGATACACTAATGATGCCGTGAAACTGTCTTGACTTGGCTATGTTGGACTTATATTTGAGAGGACACTGTCCACCGCGGGGAAAGAAAAGGACATGGGACCTGGGAGTGGACTCTGACTTCAGATCCCCGCTCCTTGTTCGGAACTGTGTCATTTGGCTTAACAGCCCTGTCTCTCTATGTTCTCAGTTAATTGCTTTGACTCTCACTTTTCTCATCTGTAAAATGGGGGCATAACTACCCCTGAAAGTGGCACTGTTGGAAGAATAGGTACGTTAGTAGATGTTGAATGTGTACACGGTGCCTGGGGCACATGTCAGTTCTAGCTTTACTAATTGTTTTTATGAATGTCTTGGGTTAAATTGTTAGTTGTGTAATTTCTCTCTTGTTCTCAGAAAGTCACGACCTGGTGGATAATGAAAGCCTGAGATGACATATCATTTTACTAAGGATAATGATTATGCTATTCAGATCCCCTCCCCTGCAGCACGAGACACAGAATGAAACTAAGTGCCCTACCAAATGGAAGATCTATGACCAAGACATTCTGTGCAAATGCCTGTTTCACTTGGAAGAATACTCTGCAGTTAGAAGGTTCTGGATCCAAGGCCAGTCTCTCTGTTTCTCTCTTGCTTCCTCCCTTCCTTCTTTCTCTCTTTTTCCCTGTCCTTTCATTCAGTGTGTGTGTGTGTGTGTGGTGTGAAGGTCGGAAGTCAATCTCAAGTGTCACTCATTCCTCATTCCTCAAGACCTTTCATTTCGTGTGTGTGTGTGTGTGTGTGTGTGTGTGTGTGGTGTGTGAGACTTGAAAAGTCAATCTCGAGTGTCACTCACTCCTCAAGAACCCTCCACACCTTGTCTCTCACTGGGGTCTTTGCCTCTCCAGTGTCACTAGGCTGACTGGCCACTACACCTAAGGAGTTCTTCTATCCTTCCGCCACTCCCCAGAGCTGGGATTACGGGTGCACGCTACCACCATATCTACTTTTTACGTAGGTGCTGAGGATTGAACTTGCGTCCTCGTGCTTGTGTGGGAAGCACTTTCCTGGATAAGCCGTCCCCTGAGCCCCAGGGCCAGGACTCTGTAGTAGGTGTGAAACGCACAGACTCTCCACAGGGTTCAGGGCTCTCATCCGCACAATGTGGAGCCGAGGAGCCTGGGCTTCATGGTTCTCAGCTTTGGTGACTTTGACAGTATTCTAACTAGATAAGCACAGGCACGTCTCTGCAGCTCCTCTTCACACTACTCTCCCTATTTTTAAACATAAGCTGTACCAGATGATCCACTTTCAACCTGCAGCAAGAAAAATTTCATGGAATTACTGCCACAATCCACGATGTGTTTCAAGTTGTATGAGCTGCAATCTATATAGCTCTTGGGTGCTAAATGTCTCAGTCTATAAAAAGGGATGGATGGTATTTCAGAAGCCCCGGAGGCATTAAGACACCAAAGCCGTCAATTTAACCCTATCATTATTATCTGCTTAGCTGGCGATGTCTGGACAAGACAACATGGAGGTAGCTGAAGGGGCCCCCATACCCAGAGTATCTGTCCAGGGATATGGCAAAGACTTGGGAGGGTGGGTTCCACATTGCCCCACAGACTCACAGACTATGTGTAATTTGCAAAGCTCTGTTTGAGATCCATACTGGGGTTCCCAGCAGGATGGGGGGTTGGAATTGGCACAGACAGCAGAAGAAAGCTGTCTGGGGGAAAAGCTCAGATGGCAAAGTGTTGGCTGAGCAAGCATAAGAACCCGAATTTGATTCCTAGAACCAAAGAAACAAAAAGGCCCTGTGTGGCGGCCGCCTGCCGTTGGAATCACAGTGCTGGGGAGACAGAGATGAGTGGATCCCTGGGGCTTGCTGCCAGTCCAGCCTACTTGGTGAGTTCCAGGCCAGTGAAATACCCTGTCTCAAAGAACAAGACGGAGAAGCTGACCTCTGGCGTCCACATGCACATGAACCCATGTACACACACACACACACACACACACACACACACACACACACTCACATACAACCTCCAGGCTACACTCACACTAACAGAAAAGGAGACTGTCTGGGCACTTTCCTCCAAATCACCTGCACCATGGCCACACTGATGGACTCCAGGTAAACAAGCCAGGAAGTTCACAGAGTCAGGCTTAGAAAAGTTCTTGGAGCCCCAGGAATTCTAGCAAAGGGCTTCTGCTCACTGCTCCCCTGCTGCAACCCTCAGTGAACCCTATAAACTAAGAGCTGCCCGAAATTATAAAGCCAAATAAAGGTATGGGGAAATAGTAGAAGCGTCTATACGTTTTAACGCCACCAATTTGGTTGGTTCTGTGGGGGAATTAACTCCTGTTCTGACAGACAGGAGGCTAAGGTGCAGTTAGTTCGCACTATTTATTCATCTAGTTGGTTCCTGAGGGTTGGACACTGGGCCTCGGGTTTGCCAAGCACACACTCTATCCCTGAGCTAAATTGTCAGTGTTGGTTTTTTGAAGAGGCAGTCTTACAATGTTAAGGAGGCTAGCTCCAAAATCCTGGCTTGAGGGATGCCCCTGCCTCAGCTTTTCAAATATCAGAGTCTATAGGTGGAGGTACTCAGATCACCCCCCCAGATTTTAAACATTCAGCAGTGTGCAGAAGAGCCATTCCATGACCTGAAGTTCTCACGAGGGTTAGAGTCTCCATGCCCAGGAAAGGTGGGCAATGCTGTGGTTGTTTCCCCAGGGCTTTCTGTGACCATCATCACTGTGGAGCAGGGTGGCCATGGTGACAGACCTTGTCCAGCAATCATGGCAGCAAACAGACCTCTAGGAAGGTAGGTCAAGGAACACAGTCTGCAAACACGTGAGGAGGAACCATAGGACCTCACAAGCCCTTCGTCAAACCCTCCCGACCTTTCCCCAAGATTTCAAACCCCACTCCATTCTACACAGCCATAGGGGATCTTACGAGTGCAAAAATACATAGAAGGTAAAAGATAAATTAGGGTTGTGGCTTCTCCCTTTTTCTTTTTGATTTATATCATTGCCCCTCCCTCTTTTCCCTGCAATACGCCCCCTTCTCTCCTGCTTCTCAGATTCATGGTCTATTTTTAAAAAATTATCATTGTTACATGTATAATAAACAAATACACATATGAACACAACTTGCTGAGTTCATTTAGTGTTGTTCCTATGTGTTAGGGCTGACCTCTTGGGAGTGGATAACCAATCAAAGAGCTCATCTCTGGGGAAGACTGATTCTCTCTCTCTCAGCAGTCGCTTATCTCCTGGAACTCTTCATCTAGGGCTGCAGCCTTGTGGGGTTTTCCCCACCCACACTAGCTCTCCAGTGGTGCCTCTCCCATGGGTGGTCCATGCTGCTGGGAGCAGCACCAATAAGCTCACTAATGTGCCGCATCAGACTTGTGAGCTCTCTTTGGTTTATTTGGCATTGACATTTTTGTTTTTACATCTCCCCTGGAAAGTCACACTGCAAGAAATCTGACCCCAAACACCACGGAAACAGGAGCTAGAACCACAGTGCTGTATAGGTCTGGTTTATCAGTCAGAGTCCAAAAACTGACCATCGAGGGAGCCTGGCTGCCTGTGGTCTGAGGAAGGGTTGAGAACAAAAGGAGGATCTTCCTGTAAGACACTGAACCCTCAGGTTTCCACCTTCACCAAGTCTGACTGGACTCTGAATCGCCACAGTCAGGGGCAGAGACCCTCAAGTTCACAAGAAGCATTTTATGCTAAAATGCACCACAAGCAAAGTTTAAAAAAAAAACAACTTATAACTGAGACATGAATCAGCATTTTAGAAAATAATCACCTTTTGAGACTTTAAGCAGGGAAACCGTTTATAGATGAGAGAACATGACTATGCAACAAGCTGTTCACCCATGTTCCTCTTGGGTTTGCATACTTGGATGATGATAGAAATTTAATAAGATTATGCAATTGTTCAGTGATATGTTATTTTAATTTGTGGGCATGTGTGTGGGTTTGTGTTTATGTACACACAGGTGCACATGAGCACTGCACACATTTGTGTGTGTGTGAGTGTGTGTGTATGAGTGTGTGCGTGTACAGATACCTATGGAAGCCAGAAGAGGGCATCAAAGCCTCCAGAGCTGAAATCACAGTTAAGTGTAAGTCACCCAATGTGGGAACCAAACCCCAGTCTTCTGATAGAGTAGTAACTGCTTTTAAATTCTGTGCTATCTCAATATAAAGTTTGCTAACTGGGTGGAATAGTCAGAAAATAATCATTTTTGGGGACTTTTATCAGGGAAACGGTTTATAGAGGAGAGAACACGGCTATGCAACAAGCTGTTCACCCATTTTCCTCTTGGGTTTGCATACTTGGATGATGATGGAAGTTTAACGAGATTGTGTAATTGTTTACATAATCTGGTGTGATGCAGTAGTTAAAATGAATATTAACACAGAATATTTAAAATATATAGTATTTAGCAAAGAGATCAAGCTGACAAAGATCACGCATCGTTCCACAACAATAACATAAATTGAAAATAAGAAAACAGATCAACTAAGAAAAGTCTTTTTTGTTACAAGCCTGTCTCACTTTTACTTCTGTTGTGTGAAAGTATTGTGTTCAAAAGCAGCTTAGTGGGGAAAGGTTTCTTCTGCCACTGTTTAGGGTCACAGGCCATCATTTTAGGGGGTTGAGGCAGAAACTTGAAGCATTTGGTCACATCATGTCCACAGTCCAGAGCAGAGAGAGAATGAATCCATGTGTGTCTGTTTTATGTAATCCCCTTTCTACATTTACACAGTCCAGCACGGAAACCAAGGGAATGCTACCACCCACAATGGGTGGCCTTCCCACCTGAATTAATAGCATCCAAACAATCTCCCACAGACTTGCCCACTAAACTCTCTTGTATATGCTCTCTCCTCTGGTGACTGAAGGTTGTGTTCAAGTTGACAATGAACACGAAACATCAACAATTCTACAGCAGACAGAACTCAAGACAAGGTGCTTTTCCATTTGAGATCCATTTCCCTATATCTAACCCACGCATTCCCCTCCTCCACACTGCAGAACGATAGCACTGCTGCTGAAACTGGGCTACAGAAAGTCTTCAACTCATGTCTTAAGGGTTTTGTGGTACCCTCTCTTGGGCAACTCATTCAGAGAGAACCACGTGCTATTTTGAGGTCACTCAGGCAAGTTGTGGCGATGCCCTTATGGCAATGAATGGGGGACTCTTGCCAACAAGAGCTTGGGAGCAGCATCTGCAGACGCCAGATGGCTGCAGGTGATGATCAGATTCAAAGCCAGACCCATTCAGCTCCACCAGCCTCCATGCCTGACCCTAAAAACCTGCAGGAGGAACAACAGCAGAGAGTAGCAACGTTCCGGCAAAGCTGTTAGGCAGAAACAGATGTCTAATGTAACCTGCTTACACCTGTCTGACAAAATAATACATGTGCGGCAATCCTAAGAAGAATCCATATCAACTGAGGAGGGGTACTAGCTACATCTAAAACAAACTTTTCAAGAAAATATGATTAGAAAATCTATTAGCTTGGACTTTCTAAGTAAGTGTGCACACCTTATGCGCAGTTAGCCCTCTGGGTCTATGGGTCCTACATCTGTGAATTCAAGCAACCTTAGATGGAAAATATTTGACAAGATGTTCCTGGATGCAGTCAGCTGTGTCCTCATTGTTCCCTGAACAAGCAAAACAGGAACCATTAATATGGTATTTGCACTGTATCAAATTACTAGAGATACAGAAATGGTTTAAAGTATCTGGGTGGTGAGCACGGGCCACCTGTCCACACAGCACCATTTTACACAGAGCTCAAGTATCCATGGATACTGACACTTGAGAGGGGTCCCTGGGAAGCTTTCTCACAGGTTAAAGTATTACATAACTAAGAAGGAAAATCATAAAGATAGAATGTCGAGTCCATTTCTCACAGGGCTTCAGAGCTTGGCTGCTATCACTGCAGTCTCCAGGGAAGGAATCACTCTGGTAGCTAAATAATTTGTATTGAAGAGGAGACAGACACCAGGATGCCTTCTCACAGCTGGCGAAATCAAGTGTGTAAGTGCCAAGGCCTTAAATAGAGTTTTAAACACCATTAAGAAAAAAAAAATGTGTATTACAGCATCAAACACAGTTCAGAGTAAATCAGTACAGTTGTGCTGCCCCAATGTGAAACAATATGAATTCATATGCAGCGGTGGTCCATTCGGACAATATACAACATACGGTTATCATACTCCTGCCACTGTTATGTGCACACAATGCCAGCTGCTGCAAAGGAAGCCCCTTGTTTAATAACATTTAATATGGGAACAAGATTTGTGGGAAAAACAGTTTGGTTCATAAGGTTACCTTAAAAGGGGTAAAATATTCAGAGTTAAGAATACTGTGACATATCAGTGTTGAGGGACAATGCTTTTGTACCCTGTAAAGATTTGTCACTTGTATTGGTTCAATAAAATGCTGATTGGCCAGTACCCAGGCAGGAAGTAAAGGCGGGGCAACCAGACTAAGAATTCTAGGAAGAGAAAAGGCAGAGACCAGTCACCAGCCAGACACACAGGAAGCAAGATGAGAGTGCCTCACTAATAAAAAGATACCAAGCCACGTGGTTGAATGTAGACAAGAATTATGGGTTTAAGAGCTAGTTAATAATAAACCCAAGTTAATAGGCCAAATAGTTTATAATTAATATAAGTCTCTGTCTGTTTCTTTGGGAGTGAATGACTGCAGGACAGACAGGCAGGACAGAAACTTCTGTCTACATTTTAGGCTACAGTCTCACATATGAGGCAGGGAAAGGTTTTGGTGGCAACAGAATAAGACAGGTTATACATGCCCCAAAGCTTAAAACTCATGGTAAGATTAAAAACACGATGGAAGGGGGGGGGGGTGTGCAGCTTGAACTAGTAAAGTATTCACCATGCATGCATGGTTTGATTTTTCAGAGCCCATGTAAAGAAGCTGGGTACAGTGGTAGCACATGCAATCCTAGCACCATAGGGTGGGAACAGGTCGGTCTAGGGATTTGCAGGTCAGGCAGGCCAGCTGAATTGGTCAGGGCCTGGTCAACAAGAGGCTTTGCCATAGGAAGAAAGATAGACAGAAGCCTGAAGAATGAGAGCTTAGGTTGTTTTCTGGTCTCTACATGTATGCACACATGTATACACTACACATGTGCACCTGTATACACAGGAACACACACACACAAACTTGCTCTCTCTTGCTCCACTACCACTACCAGGATAAGCGATGAATTCCAAATTTCATACAAAGTCAGATAAGAAGTCACATGGTACATTCACACATGTCTGGGCTGCGTGGCTGTGTAGACTGATTTATCCTTATAGACCAGACGTAGTTTTTCCTTTGAACGTGGTCCTTCCACTCTCCAGATGTCTACCACACCTCCGCAGATGCTGGTGCTGACAGCAGCTCACCTCAAACTTACCTTGATGGCTCTTCCCTCAGAAGAGTCTCAGCGAGGGATGGCCTAAATCAGCTTGGCCTGCGGGCATGTCTGTGGGAGACTGTCTTGGTCATCTCAGTCGAGACGGGAAAACCTGCCCACTGAGGGTCACACCATTCTCTAGAAAGGGGATTCTGAACTGTGCTTGTGTGCATTAATTCATCCACACTCACGACTGTGGATGTGATGAGACTATCTGCTTCACGCTTCTGCCGCCTTGATTTCCCCTCCATGGTGAACTATAACCGGGAACAGGGACTCAAATAGCCCTTTTGCCTTAAGATGGTTTTGTCAGGCTGTTTCTGACAGCAACAGGAAAGAAAGCAAAGATAGCCTTAAACTCCTGATCTTCCTGCCTTTATCTTCCGAGAGCTGAAACCATAAACATGTACTACTGCATCTATTTTAAGCTGGGCACTGTGGTCAGGCTTGAACCAGGGCTTCCTGCATTCTAGGCAGGCACTTTACCCCTGAGTTACATATCACATCCAACCCTCAAAACTTTTCATTTTCTGAGACAGGTTCTTACTCAGACTCACTCAAGGCAATCCTTCTGCCTCAGCCTTCTGAGTTCTGGGATTATAGGCATGACCCACTGACATTCACAGTCCCCTGAAAGGCTATTTTGAAACCCTGCAGCCATCCTGACCACCATCCCTGATACAGACTCTCCTTCCTCTCTCTCCACCAACCAAACCACATGCCTACATGTGGGTTGCCTCCTCTTGGGCCCTTTGGGTTGCTTGTCACCAGCACCTAGTCTTGGATGGTACCAGGTGCTATGTGAGCCCCACCTGGAGCAGCTGCCAATCTGAGGTTGCTTCCCTATTCTAGCAGCTTCCTTGTGGAGTTCCACCCAGGCCTCAGCTGGACTCTGCAGGATAACTGCTGTGGCTTCTCACACAACTCCACCCAACATGTTCTGAGACAATTATTCCTTGGCCTTGTTATTTTAGGATTTTAAGAAACAGCTTCCACAGACCTCTACTTACTTCTTACTTCCTAACTAAGACCCAGATTTTCATGAATTCTTTCCTTTATTAATTTTGCATCAACTGTCAAAACATTGTAATTCATGGCCTCGGAACACAGTTTCATGGCGGACATGTGCTTAGTCTGCTTTAGCCTCTGGGTTTCATTCCCAGAACCCCCAGAATAAAATCAAAATGTAATTCAGCTGCAAGGCTCATGGGCATTTTTATTTCTTGCGTGGGAAGCGATTTCAGTGCAACTACAATGACTAGCGCTCTCCAAGAACCTGCTGTGTGCCTGAGCTAGAAAGCTGTGTGTGTGCTGAGCCTGGTGGTGTGGCTGTAATCTCAGCTCAGTGGGAGGCAGAAGGATCTCAAGTTCAAAGCCTGCCTGAACAACTTATGAGACACAGTTTTGAAATTTAAAAAGTTAAGAAGTAAAGGACAGAAGATATAGTTCAGTGGTAGGTACTACCCTAGCACGTGTACATGTCTGGGTTCAACCCCTGGTACTACATGCATAAGCAACTATTTGGATCACCTCATTTTATTATTCAACAAACCCAAGAGCCATTTCAGTGGTAAGTTCTGGTCACTAGAAATGAGCATTTGCCAAATGGTTCAACAGCACCTGGAAAGCCACGCTGACTGTTCCAGGTGGGCACATTTACCAAGGCCCTCTTCTTAGAGTGCTCCTGTGTTATGCAAGCCACACTTACCTGCACAGGGACTTGCTGCAAAGCCCACCCTCTTCCGAGCTCTGTCAAAGACCACGTAGAACCCCTCCATCACGGTGGCACCAATTACCAGTGCGTTTGTGGAGGAGGAGATACCAAAGCGATAGCATTCATAATTGAAACCAGCTCCCATCATGGGCTGAATGTAGAGCTGTTAGTTGAAGAACCGAGGGAAAGACACAGGACAAAGCATGGATTAGACAAGAGAATAAAACTGGAGGTCACACCCTGCTCAGAATCTCTCCACCCCCAAGGGTCAAGGGAGATAAAGACAATGATATCACCCCACGCATCTGGGACATGAGATCAAAAGTATCTCAAAGCAGGCCCTGTACCCCACCACCCGCAACACTTAGGAGAGCAGGCCGTGTACCTCACCAAGGCAACACAATAGAACCAACACTGTTAGCACAGGTGTAGGTGAGCCAGCCCCAAAACTGTGACCATGGGAGAGCTTTCTCTATTTCCTATCTGGTGGACCAGCCCTACAGATGCCTAGGCCCAGATATCCACCCCATCTATGATCTGCTGGAGCACCTGAAATGACCTGACCTGCTGGCCCAAGCTGCAAGATCTCCAGAACACAGGGAAGCAGAAGGATGTCCAGGAAGTATTCTACTGGGGGCCCAGTATCAAATGTATACTGGGGACCAGGGGCCTCAAACCAGACCAACCAATGACTCTTTGTAATGAACACTAGCAAGCAGAGATATATGGACAAAGGGGTTTACAGTAACACTTGGGTCACACTGCAGCTTCCATGATGAGATTTTTAATTCCTTCCCATTTTTTATTTCCTTTTTTCCCTCTTAAATTTGTTTTATTTGGGGGGCTGTGGTGGCAGAGGGTGGGTGTGAAGGGATGGGGAATGAATGGGATCGAGATATATGATGTAAAAGACACACAGAATAAATAAAAGTGTCTCAATAAACTTTAGTTTTTAAAGATTCTTATTCTCAATTTCAACCGAGCATATATGTGCACGTGTCTGAGTGTGGGTTTGCATGCATGAACGCAGGGCTCCACTCCAGTGGGCTGACTCTGCAGTTACCGTCTTGCATTGTTAGGCTACCTGTCAGCAAGCATTGTCTCCAAGCACGGAGTTAACCACCATTCCCTGGAGTCTGGGGACCTCAGCCTAGAGCCCAGGCCTGGAAAATGCATGTTAAATGAATGTGTGGGCTGAAGCTTGGCTGGTGAAATGGGGCACACAACTTCTGGAGAGGATCTACTTAAGTCAGGAAGAGCTGTGGGATCATATGTAGTTTCCACAGTAACACCTGGATCTAAGGTTTTAGAGGTTGCCTAAGTACGTGTAGAATGTACCGCTCACTGCCTCTGGAAGAACAAACTACAGAGAAGCAGAAGACTATGTATCAGATATGAAGACACGAGTAAGTGGTCAGATGCCATGCAGAGTGTTTGCATCTTTTAGTTGGTCCTTTCGGGTGTCTCTTCCAGCAAGAACTCCAGATAATGGACTTGGAGACAAAAGCAGGCAAACTTGAGTATAAGGCTCATCTGGCATGCATAGTGAGACACGGCCTAAATAAATATGAAAGATCTAGACCATACACTTTGTAACTTATGAGAACACTTAATCTTGCTGAATCTCAGCAAACAAAAACAACTTGCCTACTTTAAATCAAAGTAGCACAAACGAACAACTGGCAGTATCTCAGGTGAGAGTAAGCACATTTTCATGGGTGTATGAAGAAACTCAGAATTTCCTGTTGGGCTAGAGGATGTTTTAAATAAAAAAAAAAAGTGTGTGTGTGTGTGTATATGAGAGAGAGAGAGAGAGAGAGAGAGAGAGAGAGAGAGAGAGAGAGAGAGAGAGAGAGAGATGCGCGTGCCCAAAGTCCCATTCTAAGATTCTGGTGTCTGACTTCCCTAGACTTTAAGGGAGGGTTAGGCAGAGGCCTGTTGCAGGGAAATGGCTCCACAGTGCCACCTCTGGTGAGATCAGGAAGGACAGCTAACTGGGGTTTTTCTGTACTAGGTTTGTTTTTCTTTTTTTTCTTTTTTTGTTTTTAGAGATTTATCTTTATTTTTTTTTAAATTTAAATTTATTTATTTATTAAGGATTTCTGCCTCGTCCCTGCAACCGCTTCCCATTCCCCCCCCTCCCCCGATCAAGTCCCCCTCCCTCATCTGCTCGAAGAGCAATCAGGGTTCCCTGACCTGTGGGAAGCCCAAGGACCCCTATCATACAACAAAAGTATATGCTCAACTATGTTCATAGGTTTGTTTTTCTTGATAACAAAGCCAGGGCCCAGGGGAAGAGGATTGGGAGAGCGGACAGGGGAACATGGCCCAGGAAGACAGAACTTTATCTGCTGAGCCCCTTGGGAGAAAAAGTTCCTGCTGTTACAGTATGAGGCCTTCACTTCTGACAGTCCAGTGTGCTGATACAAAGACAAAGCAGAAATGGAGCCTTGGCAGATGTCATCAATATCCTCAAGTTCTTCACCTTTCCCTGCGGCTATGCCTTGAGGCTACGTGACTCCCTGCAGGGAGAGGGGGAGGTTGTGTCCCTAGCTCTAGAATCTAGGTCCACTGCAGGCTCCTCTTGGTGACAACAGGGAGGGAAAAGGGCCAGTGCTCCGGGACTGTATGGGGCTCTTTCCTCTCAGAACCCCACTGTCACCCGTGCTCTCTGGTGGTTGAAAGACACACGGGATTGTCATGTCACTAACCTGACCCTAGACATGTGAGCTGAGCCCATACCATCCCAGGCTCCAGCCGATACCGGTCCACTCCCTCCTGACCAGGACCATTTGAAGCAAACTGTCAGAGACCAGAAGACCTGTAGGCTCATGAACAAGCAACAGTGTGGTGGCGTCATTGTGGCCACAGGTGCCTAGTCATGCGTGAAATCTGCTTTTGTGAGTTGCACGTGAAAATAAGGAGAAGACCACGGATCCAAGTTCGTACCTGTGGCAGGATGGTGATTCGGAAGGAGCGACTAGAGTTCTCATCTCTCAGGTAGATAGAGATCTTGGGGAAATATGCCCATGGCGTTTCAGAATTTGTCCAGCATGCCAGCTGGGCCCCTGTCCAGAAGCCATCAGAAAACTCTGGAATCTAGACAAAACAGATCCTGTGAGAAGCAGGGACTAGCCTGGTACAAAAGAGGAAATGGTTCTCTACTTTCCTGGTCCGGTCCCAGCACTAGACGCCCACGGGAATAAACAACGTCTCATCAGGACAGAATGACAGGGACATCAGTCTTCTGGAAGTGATGCTGATGACATGATAATTATTATTAAAACGCTAAGACACCAGATCACTTCCTGGGATTAGGCACTGTTAAAACACTTGGCAGACGAGGACCTCAGCCTTCCAACACTCCAACCCTTGTGGCAACGTTCCCTTTCACAACACTAGGGAGGGAACCAAAGCAGAGATTAGTGTGACAACTTCCCCAAGGCCACACAGCAACGTGCCTTTAGAAGACAGAAGTTCTGAACGTATCTATTCTAGTTCCGTTTCTGTTGCTGTGATAAAATACCCTGACCAAAAAGCAGCTTAGGCTTTTGTGTGAACTGTGGACCACTCCTCTTACAGTTCAGGTCAGGATTGAGAAGCAGCTAGAGGCATTGTAGTCACAGCTGAGAGCAGAAAGAAACTCACTTGTGCTGTCTGCCTGCCTTCTCCCAGTTTTCTCTTCTCTTACACAGTCAGGCCCCGGCTGGAGAATAGTGCCACCCACAATGGGCTGGGTATTTCATATCAATGAACAATCTAGATAATCCTCACAGACATGCTCACAAGCCAACCTCATCTAGCTAATTCTTCAACTGTAATTCTCTTCCTGCGTCTACTTTGTACCAATATGACAGTTAAAACTTCCCATCACGGCGGCCTCTTAGGCTCTCTGGGGCATTGCCTGAATCGGGACTCCAGGGATTCAGGACATTAGTTGCTTCCTAATGCAGTGTTCTTCTTAAACACCCCCCTGAAGACCTCAGCCCAGAAAGCCTCCCTGACTCCTGCCTTAACACTAGCCCTCTCACTCGGCCTTTCCCTGGGGAGGTCATGGTAACAAATCTTGCTTCTTGGTGATGAATGATCCTGGACTTGAACCTAGAACATCTCAGGACAGTGTCCCCTGCAGTGCTTGTGTGTGTATCACTATGTGGGCCCAATGCCTACACAAAGACAACACTGAGGACATGTGGGAAAAATGAGTGACACTCAGGATCAAAAGGCCACCCGTATTTCCCATCAAGAACAGGAAAGGCAATGCCACCCACTCACCCACTTCTACCTGCAGGGAAATGAGCAGCTTCCTTAGACTTGTGCTATCTCAGTTACAGGTGCTGGGCTGTGCCTAAGCCACACGTTGGTGGAAGGAATGTGTCTGACAGAGCTATGGGGACATGTGGCCAAGGGTGGGGGTGGACTGCCACCAGTGGAGCTTCCCAGGGAGTGAGAGAAAGGCGGTAGGCAGAGCCGCAGCAAAGGTGTTGACAGGAACCTGCCCACTGGGTGCCGTGGCAGGAAGAAAGGCCAGGGGAGTCTGGGAGAGACTCAGGGCTGATGTGAAACAGTCAAAGTCTACACTCCATTTACTCAGGTCTGCGTTCAGCAGCAATACAGTGTCATTAAGAGGACATGTGTGCAGTTCATCTGTGTCCTGAGTTCCCTGATCTCTAGGGGACGGCCAGGATAGATATGTTCTCTAGAGTCACTAGCAGATGGTGATGGGGGATGAGAGACTCTTCGTGAGATCGGGAGAAGCTAGGGCCAGGAAGCCAGTCCTGAGAAAGAGGTGACACCTACATCCTGAATGCCAGGTAAGTGCTGTGTGCAACAATGACCCCTGCTAGGTACCACCACCCACTCTCTGGGGGTGTGAAGTCACCTGCACAGTCATGGTAGACTTGTTAGGTTTCTAATGCAGGTGTTAATATATTTTTGTCTCTTAGAGAAGTGATGGATCACCAGTATGTATCATAGGGCCCTTCCCCTGATGAGGTAATCAGGACAGAGGATTTATCATCTTGCTGGACTTGACTGAGGTAAGAGCCTGGGCCTCCCGGGAGTGCCCAGTATTCCAGTGAAGCACATGGCCAGCTCCCATAAAGAGTGAGTCCCAGACAGACCAGGCGTGTATTTTCTGTTCCTGAAAACATCCCCAGGGGCTGCTGTATTCCGACCTCAGATCAGTTTTTAGATTGGGAGGCACTTTGTGTAGATCCCACTTTGATGGCGGGCTCTACAGCCAAGGAGGTGCTGGGCTGACCATGGCTGGGATGCAACAGCTGGGATGTGGATCTTAGGGCTCCAGAAGATCCCTTTCATGCACAGATCTAGAACCATTTCTTTCTACATCCTGCCTGAAAACACACACACTGAGGGACAGAGCTCAGGCCTTATAGTACCTTCTAGTCTAGATCTAACCCAGGCCAAGAGCATGGGCTTCCATGAGGCCTGCAGGTAAAGGGAACTGACGTCCAGAGGCCCTACACTGTAAGGCAAAGGACACTCACACTACAAGAATAAGCCCTGCCCAAGGTTGGCAATCTCCTGCCTTTCCTCCCTGGTGCAGGTGCCGAGTGAAATCAGAGGATAATTTTAGACACAGAAAACAAATGCCGTAATCTCCTTGCCTCTTCCTCGTGGTTTGCTTAAGTCATCAGATGCTGAGACGAACTCAAGGTATGAACCCCTCGCCCCTCCACTAACCCACACAGGCTCGTGTGTGGCTTGCTGGCTGCACACCTGACACCCATGTGGTCCCCGTGACTCTTGAAAATATCCTTCAGAGCTCAGAAATATAAAGCCTGAAGGCGCTCACACTACTCCCTCAGAGGACAGACTTATATTTAAGCACAGGGCATATGCTCCTTATTTTAAGTAGGGTCTGATTTTAAGCAAGCATTCTAACTTTACAGCATGGAAAGACTGACTTGGCATTTTTTTGGGTGTAGCAGCTGTTGGCAGAGATATGGATTTGCTCTGATTTTGGCAGGGCTGTTCAGGACCACTGCCCGACACTGGAAACCAAAACCTGTGACACTTTCCTGCTGGGTGTTCTTCCTATATAGATCCAGGTTTCTGCAATTTGGGGAGAGAATAACTGATACCTCTCTCATCCCAGATTTCTGCTGGAATATAACACACAGACATGGTTATATGCTTTCCTGCCAGTAGCTGGGATTTGGCCATTTTTGGTCTCACTCCAGCCCCTTGCCAGTATCCCATGCAGACCCTGGGCACAATATGTTCATGTTTAGTTCTCTAGTGAGGACCGTGAGTAGGCATGAGAAAGACAAGGGACACTCAGCTCTCTCTGGGCACAGGATGGAGCCAGCACTGCACAAACCAGTTACAAAATCAATCAATGTTAAGCTTTTAATTTAACTACACCTCTGATGCTCATTTTTCCTGTAAATAAGCATAGATCTGGGCACAGAGCGATTTGATTCCTTAGTTAGCAGCTGGTGGACTACCCCTTGCTGCTCTGCCTGTCTTGAGCAAAGCAACTATCAGCCTAGCAGACAGCCTGACTGCTCTTCACTGGTATTGGCCACACAGAACATTCCAGAGATGCCTTCAGACTATGCAAAGATGGCAGGGGCTGCTTGAAATATTTACTACAAGACTTTTTGTTGTGACAAGCCCAGATGAACTCCAGATGATTCTGTAACCATGTCCACCCTGGCCAAGCAGGGAGCAATTCTCCTGTAGTCTAGAAAAGGTATTGTTTGGAGAGGTGCTAAGAGGCAAGGCTATAATTGGTCCCAAATGAATGGCTGTGATTGGTTCAGAGCAAATGTCTGTTAGTGGTCACACAAATGCTGCGATTGGCTTAGACACCCCTTCTTGAGCTGTACAAACAGGCTGTTCCTGTTCAGGTTCACACAGTAGTCGGCTGGGAGACCTACTCTGGGGCTCGTCCCCTGGTGTTGCAGCCTTGGTCCTAATAAAAGGCTTCTCTCTAGAGGGTCTTTTCTTTCAGACTTTCAGAAGTGTGGAGCAAGCTGACATGGAGAAATAGCAGCAGAGGGCAGCACCAGAGACATGGCAGAGTAAGGGAGGCAGCAGACGGCCCAACAGTTGGTCAGCCACGCTGACATGGAAGAAATGCTGGGCACCCTGGCCTCCCAAGTAGCCCTTGATGGGTCACCCAGCCTAACAGCCAAGCTATGAGAGAAGTCACGATGGAAGAAGGGATAGGGATGCACCCAGGTGGTAGATAAAGATGACAGAGGGAACTATATAGAAACAGTCTCAACAAACCCAGATGGAAGCGGGGGTCCTCTCTAAGGGTTCCCTGCTACCAAACAGAGGAAACTGGAGGGGATTTAGTCTTACTTGGTATGTATTGAATATGGAGTGTCCCCCCATTTGCTGGGCTTCTGGGAAGTGATTCAGTACTGGGGATCTGACCTGACGTTATTTCCTTGAGGGATTCAGAAAATCATGGCATTGTGGGGGAGAACATTAAGGTGGGAGGTGCAGTCCAGCTAGCAGAGGGTACTGGGGAAGGGTCTAGAGCTTTGTCTTGCCCTGGCCCTCTCCTGTATTCCCTTTATCTGCGTCCTGGATAGTACGACACGTGCTTCTCTGCTCTGCCTCAACTTCCCCACCACAATGAGCTGACACCTCTGAAACCATGAAGAACACAAATCTTTCTGTGAGGTGTCGTGTCCCAGCCATGAGCAAGCCACTAATAAATACACACCCTTTGACGCCCGCTGCTGCACAGACTGATGTTTTCATGTGTGTATGTGATAGGAATGTTTTCATGTGTGCATGCCTACATGTGTGTGCTCATATATGCAGGTACGATTGCAAGTGTGTATATGTGCGGTTGCTGGCTAGTTTTACGTCAACTTTACACAAACCTAAACATATCTGAGAAGACCTTTAATTGATTGGCTTGTGGGGAAACCTGTGGTACATTTTCTCGGTTGATGACTGATACAGAAAGGCCAATTTCACCATCAGTAGGACCACCCCAGGGAAGGTGGTCCTGGGTGCTATAAGAAAGTAGGCTAGGCTGAGCAAACCATGGGGAACAAGTCAGTAAGCAGCACCCCTCCTTGGCCTCTGTATCAGCTCCTGCTTCTCGGTTCCTGATGGAAGTTCCTGCCCTGACTTCCTTCAGCGATGGATCGTAACATGAAAGATGTGAGCTGAAATAAACTCTTTCTTCCCCAGGTTTCTTTTGGTCTTGCAGCAACAAAAACCCTAACTATGATATATGTGGAGGCCTGAAGTTAACATGAGTGCCTTCCTCAGTGTCTCTTCACTCTACTGGGGTAAGGTCTCTTGCTGACCCAGAGCTCACCAATTCCAGCTTGTCTAGCGAGCCAGCCTGCCATGAGAATCCTGCCCCTGCCTCCCGAGTGCAGAATTCCGGGAAGCCACCACACTTGCCTGCTCTGACATGGATTCTGAGGCTCGGAATCCCAGTCCTCATGCTCACACAGCAAGTGCCCCAGACACGGAGCCATCTCCCCTGCCCCGGACAGGCGTTTGTGGTCCATACTATTGGTCTGCACTGACTGGAAAGTTGAGATGGTGCTGGCAGAAACAGTAGGCAAGCATTAGAAGCTATGCTGGTTTTGACAGCTAGTCTTGGCTATCAGCTGGCAGTCACTGTTGGCTTATCATGAGTCAATCTAATAAATCAATTATATTCATTCTACCAGTTCTGTTTCTTTAGAGGACCCTGACTAATAATACACTGTTCTCAATCAGGATATATTTATATTTCAGGATATGGCCATGAAACAACGTTACTTTGGCCAACTGGCTTGTCTCCTATATAATGTTTAGACGCCATTCCAGTTTGGATGAAGACCGAAGAGGGAGCAGATTTGGGGCTTATTTCTTTCGTTTTAAAGGACACGAATACAACTGTGCTTCCCTGTAACTTTAGCACACGGTCATGCTAGGTAAGTTTTCATACCCGTGAAAGCATGAGGAAACAGTGGTGGTCCCCAGACCAAAATGGAGGGGACCATTCCTCTCTCTGGACACATCATAGCCATGTGTCGTCACAGCCCAGCGCTTCCCTCACAGGTCAACAGTGGTGCTGGTGTGAGCATACCTACGCACTGATGGCTGTGGAGAGGCAGAGCGACAGCAAACAGCCGTGTAACTGTCTTACACACTGACACACCACACTTTTCAAGGTCATTTTGTGTACGAAGCTTACGGAAAGGCCATGTGCTGTGTAACACAGAAGCAGCTGTAAACTGTCGTGTTTTTAAAGTTTCATTTATTTTTTAGATTTTATTGTGTATTGTTACTGTGGGAGGGAAGACACCTGTGGCACAGCATCCATGTGGAGGACAACTTTGTGGAGCCGGTTCTTTCCTTCCACCTTCCCACTGGTTCTGGGGATCCCACTCAGGATGTCAGACTTGATTGGTAAGCACCTTTACCCAATGAGCTATCTTATCCAGGTGAGTCTGGTTATTAGTATACCCCATAATGTCTGCATAAGAAGCGTATCACTTGGCAATACTGTCCCCAGACCATATTATTTCTGTAAGAAGCATATGACGTAATCATGCTGCAGATAATTTTTTTACCCCAGATTAAAAAAAAAAAACCTCTTGTGTAAACTCAACTATTAGTTAAAACACTGGAAATATTGCACACTCAGAACCAAACCCTCTGAAGTTGACATGAAGATATTGTTTTTTTTTTTTGTTGTTGTTGTTGTTTTTCGAGACAGGGTATTGTTTATGGATAGATTCACATCAAAAGGTAACTCTATAAGCGACAATTTACAAAACAACCACTCTTTAAAATCCTCAGAACACCGAGCAATAGTCCAGAGACTGAAAACACACAGCTGTGTTCTGGAACACTCCCAAACACCTGGGGACTCACCAGAGATGTGCGTGCCACGGCTTCCACCACCGCATCGAACACCTTCTGGGGCAGGCGCAGGAGCGTGGTGCCACTGTCCACGATGGCCTTGTCCGCATTATACTAAAACAAGAAGGGGAAAGCACTGAGCACGGCTGCAAATCTCATCCATTGTGATCCCGTTTCCATCACTGTGTCTGTCACTGACAACTTCATGCAGCCACAGTAGCTCAGTGGTGACTACGAGTCATTTTATCTCCAGAGCTCAGGAGTCAGGGGGCACCCATGCCGCTGCTTTCCCTCCGTAGATGAACTATCTGAGGCACAAGAAAGGAACGGAGCCACAGCCCTGAGTTCCTAGGCAGAGCCTTTTGCCTTCTTGGAGCTGCCCAAGTTGCCCTTCCCTCATGACGGGCAGAGGGATGGGCCACTGGACTTTAGAGATTAAAATGATTCTTTTAAAAGTTACTTACAAACTATTCAAAATTTACTTCTCTATTATTTGACCAGCAGAAAAAGAAGGACAACTCTGGTTGGACACCTCTATTTGCTTTTGTTTTAATAACAACACACACATAACACACACTTTGTACTCTATTTTATTTGCTATGAGCCTGGAGACTTCAGTGGTAACTAAGGACCTTTGACAGTGCAGAAATGTAGACGTGGGACCCAACTCAACAGCACTGGGGTAGACCAACATTTATTACAGGTGTTTGTAATCATGAGCAATGCAGGGCAGTGTGGACACATGTGGAGTCAACAGGAGGGGAAGTGCTACAAGGAGCTGTATAGTCACTGAGTAGTAAGCTTCAGAAGCCATTTGAACACTGGCACACAGGACTGAGGCTTCCTCAAATTGTCATAATTTTAATAACACAACACAAAAGAAGTCAAAGGCAGTGTGAGACAGGTGTGTGGCCAATGCGAGATGCCTGCGGGTCTTCCTGGTGGCACTGTTAAGCAGCTGTACCTTTGGGGCCTTAAATTGTGTGTGTGTGTGTGTGTGTGTGTGTGTGTGTGTGTTGTTCAAGGAGGATAAAGCTAATGACAGTTCAATCTCCATTTTCTATCCTGATAAAGGTTCTTTTCAACACAGTTGAGGAACCATCTGGCCAAGATGACCAGAAGATGAAAATGAAGTTGGTCACTCTCTTCAATATTCAGCACCTATATTAAGGCTATATAGTGTGTGTGTGTGTGTGTACACATGCATATAATTTACTGATTTGTACTCATCATGGATAAAGGCTGTGTCTTCTTGTAAGGATCTTCTGAGCTACCCTGTAATATGACGACACACCTTATGAGTTCATGCCCAGGTCCTGGTTAAATACTGAAGTCTTCTCCAGCACCTACAGGCAGAATCCAACAGGATTGGAAGGTTCTCACCTCTCTGCAGTCCAGGTTGAGGCTCTGGCCTCCGATTTCCAATTTCAGGATCTCTATCTGATAGTACCATTCCTCTTTAATTGGGGTATACCAGATGTCTCCTTTATACAAACTTGGTTCAATCCCACCCAGGACCTGGGAAGAAAAGCAGGTACAAATGTAAGAGGTAAAAACTATGTGGCTACACCAATAGCTTCCACAGAGAAGCATTTACTCAGGGTAAAACCCATTCAAAACAGTACCTGCACTTTATTCTGATGCTCTACAGCTAATAGCGATGCTTCAAAATTCCCCATTTATTGAAGATCTTGGGAGGGTATTAGTCATGTCCCACAATACTTTGCCCTAGTCTGACAAAGATGTTCCACTGGTATCCCAGGCATTCAGATTCACCTCCATGATGCTGAGAGTTCCCTCAAACAAATGCAGCAGAGTAGTTAAACCACCCTGACTGGCACTGATTTACGGCCTCAGAAGCCAGAGATAAGGGCAACAGACCATAAGATTTCCTAATCAAGACACTGTTTTTGCAAAAACAATGTTACCCCACAATCCTAGGCCTCCCTGCCCCTTCAGAAAGAGACGATAAAAGTGTTCGGGGCAGGTGGGCTGTTAGCAGAAGGCAATGATTGGTGCTGATCCTGCTGCCATGAGAACAGGGACTAGAAACACCTCCCAAAGTGGGGTCCTTCTTATCTTCCTCTGTACTCTCCCTTCCTCTGCAGGGAAGGTTGGCCTGCACCATCCCAATGGGCAACACTGCCCTGATTTCATTTCCTTCTAAACATTTTTTTCTGGGTGCTATGCGCTTGTGTGTGGGTCGAATGAAGAGGAGGAAGAGAAGTGGGAGGAAGATGGGAGAGTGGCTCTGCTTCCCATTAAGTGCATGGAAATCCTAGGTGTGTATGCCCTACTTAGAAGAGGACCACTTGCTGTACCTCCCCACTATCCCTTACTTGCTGGTACATCTTCTCATAGAAAACCAGCTGCTTTGTGTATTTTCAAAGGACAATAAGAAAAAACTTATTGTCTTGGTGGAGTTTCGAGAAGCAATGAGAATCATATTTTTAGATGGCTGGACCATTATCCATCTTCTAAAGGTTGTATGACAAAGTTATTAAATTACCATTAAATCCTGCTATGGTACCTAATATTTAGCAGTAGTTAACCATTTCCTATATGGTGTCTGACCAGTACCTATATGAGACTGTGTGTCTAATAGTTCTGATTTGTTTTTAATAAAACAGAAACCCCATCAATTTGTGATTTTTTTTTCATCCCTTTAAGACTGAGAGATACCCACAAGACTACCTCCGTTGGTACCAGATCCAGCTACTGGCAATCCAGCCCCGCACATCTGCATGGAGAAAATGTCCGGAATCTTTGCTTGGACCACCAGGGAATCAAAGAAGGTCTCCAGAGAACTTGATGGCTGCAGAAAGGTGGAGGAGACAGTTACTGCTTTGTGACCACTGAGTGTAGTCAACATGGCTCTCCTTTGATATTCTTGGACTTTCTACTTCAGAGTCTTCATGGTTAGGAGGGGGTAGAAGGGGAGGGGAGACGAAGGGAGGGGGTGGAGAAAAATATATAGCTCAATAAAAACAATTTTTAAAAAAGGACATCTGAGAGGAGTTTGGATGAGGGACAAGTAACGATGGTTTGCCAGAGACCTTGAACCAAACCAACATCTCATTGCGATGGACATTGTGTGTCTGGATGTTAGGGCAAAAGGGTATATTGTGTGACACACAACAGCTTATGGTACTACTAGGATGAATGAAGAGGTGTTGGAAAGGTGGAGGAGTGAATTGGTTTTTTAAAAATTAATTTGGAAGGCATACTGCAGGGATGAGGAGCGGATAGGGAGGGACTGGGAGGTGAGTGGGACTGGTATACATGATATGAAATTTCCAAAGAATCAATAAAAAATTATGTTAAAAAAAGAATCTTCATGGTAATCAACACACATGCTTGAAACAGGGTGTGATCACTCATAAGTCTCCCACATTGCTTCCTTCTAGCTGGCATTTGAGGTTATACCACTAAAGTATTATATGTCCAGAAGCTATTGGGATGCTACCAAGCTGTTTATCACCGTATCAAGATAGAAGGTATGTGAACCTGTGGTAGTGGGTTACTGATTTGGGCTTAGATACTTGGAGCAGGAGAACACAGTTACTCTAAGAGTCCCACCTAGCCCCAAAGCCATCCAACATACAAATAACCATTGACCTACAAGGACCAGGGACCCACATCCCAGTCCCTGGTATTCCAGTCATCACGGGCTTCAACAGTCAGGTCATTCCTCAATGCAGGATTACAGACTTCCTTTGCCCTGTGCCTCTCCTGCATGGAGCTACGTGTTTGAAGGACATTTCACAAGAGTGTCCATGGTGAAGGAGGCATTTTGTAAAGAGCTTTGGGCTAGGATAGACTAGCAGGTGCCATGAAGGAAGTTAGTTTAGACTTTGGCAATGGAGAGATACCAGGGCTGGCTACCATGAGTTGCCAGAATTTTACTGTTTGCTTTCACCTGAGACAGAATTTCACTATGTGGCCTAGGTTGCTCTTCAACTCAGCAATCTTCTTGATTTGATCTTGAGAACAGCTGGGGTCACCGGCATGCAGCACCACGCCTTGCTTGGGTTGCCAGTTTCTCCAGACAAATGCAATGCTCAGCTGTGGTACAGAAACCCTGTTCCTGGTCACTCTGAAGGAATAGCTGCTTACTAGTCATGAGAATTCTAAGCTCCAGCACGAATGAGGAGCCTCCCACCTCCTCAGTCCACTCTCTGGCTACCTCCTCCTTCTGTCTCTGTTCCTGTAATCCTGCTCTGGATTTAGCACCATCTCCCATGTGATTTCTGCAGAAAGGCTGGGTGTCTGGATGGACTGAGAGCCAGAGTTCACCAAGGGGTGGCTGGGGTCTGGTTCCCCTTCCTAAGAGGCAGCAGAGGATGAGTGTTTGCTTCACGTCTGGCCAATTCTTGAACTGGTCCTGACTAGTTTGACTAGTTCTTTGTTCCCTTTATCTGGCAACTGTGACCACAGTTGCCTGTCAGACTTGTTCTGGGGGTTAAGAGGCCCAAGGTCTCTGCATGGAAAGAGCCTGATATTACAAATATTTGACTACATTGTATAAAGATATGTCATTGTGATTGGTTTAATAAAAAGTTAAATAGCCAATAGCTAGGCAGAAGGTATAGGTGGGACTTTTGGACAAAGAGAGCTCTGGAAAGAAGAAAGGGGACGTCTTCGGCTGGATGTAGAGGAAGCAGGACATAGAAGAAGAAAGGTAAAAGTCACAAGTCCTGCAGCAGCATGTAGATTAATTGAAACGGGTTAATTAAAGTTATACGAGCTAGTTAGAAACAAGCCTAAGCTAAGGCCGGGCTTTCAAAATTAATTATAAGTCTCTGTGTCATGATTTGGGAGCTGGTTGGTGGGAAAGAGAAAGTCTCGTTACAACCCGACACATGCATAGTTCATGGTGTTATTTTATGAGTCATTTTGTCCTTAAGTCTTAGGCCTCAGAATCCCTCAAGGACTGAAAAATCTAGAGTTGTTCAGAACCAACCCTGAAAAATCCAGATCTAAGGGGTGTACAATCGGGGCTGGAATCTGCAACATAAGGTGCCCCCTAGTGGTTGTGATGCCTGCCTTACCCACCAGGGCACCCACACGAGGACCACCACCCAGTCCTCAGCCAGCCCCACTGTTTCAGGGGTAAGAACCTGATCTAGGCTACCCAGCTGGTCGTTCTAGATGCACCCCACACCCTACAGAGATTATGAAACTAACCATCAGAAATCTTGGGATTTCACAGATGAAAAGATAAAAAGGTCATGGGGAAGAGTCTGGAGCCTCCCCAGAAACCCCAAGGTAGTCTCTTCTCATGAAGGCTTTATACATTATTAATTCCACTTAATTGAGGCTTGTTCTTCAGAATAATTAGCATTAAAATCATCTTCTCCTTCATTTCCACCCAAAGATATGATTTACCCAAGGTCAGGGTCACGCTGTCAGCAGAAGGGGACTTAGGAACCCAGGTTCTATGCCAGTCTTCACATCTACGAAGTCTGTCCACAATGCCAAGAACAAAGGGGCTTTTGAGCCAGTCCTAGCTCTACCACAGAGCGAGAGTGGCCTGGGGCTCATGCTTCAGTCAATGCTAAAGCTCTTCATTGAAGCGACCACATGTGTAAAAGGAATGCAAGAGCCTCACAGGGTCTGCCTCATGGAAACATGAGGTACATGAATGGCTGTCTTGTGATGTCCTCTGCCTGGCATCTGACAAGCACTCGGTAAGCCACTTCTCCAGGAGACTCAAAGGGCTTGTGATTCCCCATTTGCTGTCCACACACACCATTGTTGAAAGGCTGGAACTGAGCACTTGTTCCACAGGGTGGATGAACAATCTTTTCTATATTGTCCCGGGCCAAACAGGTCCACTGCCCATGTGGCTACGCTATTCCCTGCACTAAAATAGGGTTCAACGTTTAGGCCTAAGCCACTGAGCTAGGGAGTGGTACCCAGCAGCAGGGCCAGGACAGGTGACCCCTTTTGCTTTTCTCATGGGCATAATACCTGCCTGTCTCCCATATACAGCCCTTTTGGGAATCCGCCTGCCTCTGGCAACTGCCCCAGGTAGATCCTCCCCTGCCTACCCCCTTCTAGCAAAGCATCGTTTCTTTGGATTGATCCAAGCACAAACATTGGCTATGACCCAATCCTGTCTTGGGAAGGCTCTGATTTTGTAAGCATAGCATTCCGGTGTTTCTCCCTGGTCATTCCTACAGGGGCTGGCTTTCCACAGGGCACTTGATCACATACCAGTTTCTGGTGTCTCCCCAAGGGTCCCCAGGGGTGATAGGACAGCACTGCCCTCAGCCCTGAGAGAGCACCTCTACCATTGTGATGGTTGAGTGTCACTCATAGGCCTTGTCTTCATACGATCCTAAGAGATTAATTACATGTATGTTTTCCTTTAATGTCACCCTCAACATTTCTAAGCAAACTCCACAATCTATAAGACTCACATTCTGATAAATTAAAAAAAAACAACAGAAATTAAGTAAACAAAAACAGTAACCAAACAACGAAACGGAGCTGGAACTATGGCTCAACTGGTAAAGGGCTTGCTATATAAGCAGGATCATGAAGATCTAAGGTTGATTCCCCAGAACTCATGTAAAAAGTCAGATATAGCAGAACAAGCCTATAATGCCAGCTCTGGGGAGGAGGAAAAAGGGGTTCCCTGGGGTGTGCTGACTGGTCAGCCTCACTGAATTGGCAAGTTTCAGGTTCACTGAGAGACAGTCTTTTTTTTTGTTTTGTTTTGTTTTTCAAGACAGGGTTTTTCTGTGGCTTTGGAGCCTGTCCTGGAACTTGCTCTGTAGACCAGGCTGGTCTTGAACTCACAGAGATCCGCCTGTCTCTGCCTCCCGAGTGCTGGGATTAAAGGCGTGTGCCACCATCGCCCGGCTCTGAGAGACAGTCTTATAAAAATAAGGCGAAGAGTAACTGATGAAGACACCTGATACCAACTTCTGGCCTCTATTCATTTGTTTGATGTTTACCCCACAACACATATACACGTGTACACTCACGTGCACACACACACACACACACACACACACACACCAAAACAAAAGTAACAGAAAACTAGCATTATGTCTTAAAGAATGTTACCCCCGAGCTGCAGACATGCCTGGAAACTTCATTGTGTGAACACGCGTCTCATTAGCTTTGCAATTTTTAGTAGCTACCACCCAGGACAGCCCAGGAGTCCTGTTCCAGTCCCTTTAATAACAAGTTTTCATAAACCCATCAGCTCATCTAATTAACTTGAACGGACAGACCTGCCTTACCTTGGCCAAGGCAGCGTAAGCAAGTCCGAGAATTCCATTCCATTTAATCCCAGGCAAAAAGAAATTCTCAGATTCAAAAATCGTGGCAATGTTGACCAGGAAAGAGCTGTTGAAGCCTTTTGGGATGGTGACAAGGTCCTCACCCACGAAGCCAGTCCAGCTTCCCTGTGTGTACTTCACAGTGACATCAAAGCCCTTGGGGTGGTATGTGCTGGATCTGCAGAAGAAGAAAAGAAAAGTTTGTGGCGTTCTGTCTCTAGGCCTATGCTCTTTGAGCCACAGCTGTGGCCCAGCTGGTCATCATGGTTCACAGTGCTCCTTTACAGTCTATAGGAAGTGATGCGCAGGAGAAAGCGGTGTCCATGCTCCACAGACACAAGCATGGACAATTTGGAAGGGATGTCATGAGGTCGGCATGCACCCTTGGAGTTGAATTCCCCCCCCATGCTCGAGTCAAAGCCCTGAGTCAAGGGATTAATCTAGCCATCTCATTTTCTGAAGGACCCCCAGATCTGGGCACACCCTGGGCTATCTGGCTTTGCAGGGTCACTGGGCTTGAACTCTGCAACACAGGAAGGGCAGGAGGTTCCACCAGCGTGTCTCGTTGTGTGGGACTGAGATCCAACGATCCCATGTGAAGGGACAAAAACCAAGCCTCTCCCAAACCCAGGCTTTTGTGAGTCCCCTAATGTCACAGCCCTTCCCTGATGCCTCAGAGTTGATAATGCTATCATAATACAGTAGACAAAACTGACGGCGTGCTGTGGGGCAGAGCACACTGTGGTGCGACCTAGAGCCTTGGATGTGTGCAGCCCTGAGGTACTGAGTCACAGAAGCACAGTCAGGCAGTGGAGAGGTGGATGGGAGTGCTCCCTCTCCAGGTTCTCTGTGAGGAGAGACAGCATGTAAGGACATAAAATATCAGGTCACCACGAGTGAATCTGAAGAGCTGGGGAATAAGCCGAGTGGCCGTGGAGCAACTTGAGGTGACCACCTGTTGGAGACCGTAGTGGAGACCAAGGACTGAAAGGCTGACTGGGAGAGGACACCCAGTGCCAGGCTCTGCAGTCTCTGACCATGAAAGGTCACTCTTACACTGTATTAGTCTGCCGTTTCTGTGGGGTATGGGAAGAGACCCAAGGAAGACAATGAGCATTCAAACCAGGTTCCCTGAAGAAAATCACCAAATTCCTAGTGGTGTGCCAAATCACTGAGCATTTCCCAAGACTTCTGTTTGCTCACAATCTTATTCCACCGAGTTTTGACATTAAAACTGCAACAGAACCTCAAGTTAATACGTCTCTGCTTTCTGCACAAATACCTTTTATAATCAAGAAAAGAGACATGAAGTGAACACTGTGTGCACAAGTCTGACAGTTAATCTCCACAATCGATAGGGCCAGGCGGGGAATCACCTAGGAGACACACCTCCCACCTGTGAGGGTTTTCTAAAGAGGGTTAGCTGAGGCTGGACAACCTACTCCAATGTGGGTGGCACATCCCATGGGCTGGGGTCGCAAGGGTTAACAGAGAGACATGAACAGCAGCATTCACCTCTCTCTGCCTCCTGTCTACGGTTGCAATGTGACCAGCTGCCTCGTGTTCCCGCTGCCACGTCTTCCCCACCACAATGGCCAGTGTGACTTGACAGATCTAGAATCACACTTGGGAGATGGGTCTCTCTATATGCCTGTAGGTGGATTGATTACTCTGATTATGTAAACTGAGGTGAGAAGATTCGCCTATTATGGGTGGAACCAGTCCTTGAACAGGGGGATCTCGGAGCATACAAATTGGGAAGGTGAGACAGACAGGTATTGTTCTCTTCTTTACTATGGAAAGGATGTGAGCAGCTATTTCACAGTCCTGCTGCCTCGTCTTCCCCTCCATGACTGAGCTAAAACAAACCCTGCTTCCCTCCCTTAAGTTGCTTTTGTGCACAGATGTCATCATAACAAATCCAAGACAGGAAAGCAGACTATATCCTCACACTGTGAAACAAAATAAATCTTCCTTCTTTTTTAAAAATCATAATTGACTATTTAATTTTAAAATGTCAGGAAGCAATTTTCAGCATATTTTCTAGAACTATTGTAATAGCAAATGTTTTATATCAGTTAATTCCAATGAAGCAATCCCCCCCTTTTTTTCTTTTAAGGCACTATTTCCAACTGATGGGACATGTGTTCTTAAAATAGAAAGTTTTCATCATTTATTCAAATGTCAACATTAATATTTTTGAGAAGTTTATTGCTTTGCTGGTGAGCAAGATGCTACTAGCACATTTTGGGTAAATAAACTTCTTTATTATGAGGTCATTTATGTTTAAGAGTTTCAGGATAATTCACAGAAGATAGATATTTTTATTCAGTGCACAGACCGAAGGACTGGCCACCTAGCTATGGACATTTAAAGGTGTAGCAGCTATGTAAAGAAATGGCACACAGTGGTTCTGCTTGGTGCACCATACATAACTGAAGTGAGTAAAACTGAAAGACTGGCATTGTTATGCTAGGTTCTGTGAGGATCTTTTTTAAAAAATCACTTTCTTATCTTAGCAGTTCATTTGTGCTTAAAATATTCATATGCATGAGAAACTTAAAGAAAAGACATCTGTACATGTTCATCAAAAGAAGGTTATACATTTTTTTTTGAAATTGCACTGTTATTTAAATCACTTGTCTAAAGTCAGGGCCTTTTAGCAGCTGGCATGGCTTTCCAGGTCTAATTAGCTACGTGGGGAGGCTGCTCTGGGATTAGTGAAGTAAAAGAGGCGGCAACAGAAGTCCAAGCTGATGCTGTTAACCCGGCCTTTGAGCTGCACAGCCGTCTTCACCTACAACTGTCTCCACTCCCATCTTCAAGGCCATCATCACGAGGTGCTTGTTTCTTCCAGTTCTAGTTTGTTTACTTTCTGTCCACCATTGTTAATGTCAACACTGTTGGGAGCCTCGTACTGACCACCTCCTTCCCTGAAGGGAAGCCGTCCAGCCTGGCGTAAATCAGCCAGCAGCATGCATGGCTCCATCGCCATGATAAATGGACTAACGGAAGACTAGAAACACATGGTGCTGAGGAGAGCTGCGGCTTGTGAGAATGTGTACACCTAGGCTAGCCAGTTGTGGCTGAAGTCTCCCTACACTTTCCTTCTAATACTGTCAGGCAGTTTGCCAGGGCAACAAGAAAAACTAATTCAAACCTCCTGAGAATGGGCAGATACGGACAGAAAGGTGGTTGTCAGCAGGGGCAGACATGCGATATTCATGGTAAGGCCTTCGGGACTTGAGTTTCTGAGCATGGGTCAAATGGGAAGATCGGTGCTGAGGCAAGCTCAGGTGTTGGCAGCACACAGGAGGAAACAAAAGTGTCTATAGTGAAAGGCAGCAAGAAAAATAAATGCTGAGCAAGGAGGTCAAGTTCAGAAATGCTGGCAGAATGACTTAGCACGGGAGTCGGGGCACCTTTTCTATGAAGGGTGTACAAAAGGATATTCTTGGATTTGCTCATCTTATAATCTAGGCAGCAGGTACTGAACTGTGGTGCTGTATCAAGGGAATGGTCATAGACGACTGTACAGAAGCAAATGTGTGTGGCTGTGCCCCAATAAAACTTTATTTATACAACCAGCAGCCGTCAGATTTGGTCCACTGTCTACAACTGTGGATTCTTTGAGCTAACTGGAACATCAACTGTCTTCCCCCATCACTTCTCCAAGCTGGGCTTTGAGTGGTGTTTTATTTTCATCTCCTCTAGGCTCTAGCATGTTCCCTAGAATAAGAAGCTGAGCTGGTGTGATATCTACACAGCATGTCTTTGGGATTCCTGCTGCTGCCGTACATGGATAGTTCTGGATGATGTCATCTCATTTGCAGAGAACAAAAAGGCAGTGGGAATCACAGTACCACAGTTCACATCCAAGCTCCCACACTCACTAGCTGGGACAAGCTATTGAGTTGTGTGCTTCAGTTCCCTACTATTCCAGGATAAACAGAACTGTACCTCCTGAGACCACCCATGCAGACCAGAAAGGTTAGTGTGTGACAAAATAAGAATGAAATCCTGGCTCCCAACCAGTCTGCAACAAAACAGCTATGATTCTCCAATCTGTGAGCTACCACGAGAAAACTCAAGGTTGTTCTAGAAAATACACCTTTAAGATGATATCACCAAACACCCTAAACTTACAGTCTGACTGCCTCTGGAAAAGGAGAGACCATTCCTGATGCGGACGATAACGACTATGGAGGGAGAGGTAGAAGGTGTTGCCTGGGGCAACAGTCTTCTAAACGGTCCAGTGCTGTGATCTGGACCAGGGCAGAACCTGCTCTGATGATGGAGCTGATCCACGTCTCTCTCCTCCATTATGAAAGCCACACGCAGCTACTGGAATGTGACGGTGCCAGAAGGCTGAACTTTTATTTCCTTTCATTTAGCAGTGATTAATTCAAACAGCTCCACATGATCAATCGGTGGCCGCCCCTGTAGAAAACATTTTCTGAGAGAACGTAGGAAACCTCTAATTGTAAGCGCACCCTCTTTGGGACTCCTTTGCTGGATCTGAGAGACTAAGGTGAAGCCTGGGTAGCACCATGAGCAGCCCTGAGGTTACTAGCATGTCCTCTCCACACTTTAAAGTGAGCTCCACATCTCCGTTTGCTAAACCTTTACTTTTCTGACACTGGGTTTCTGCTCTGGCTTGCTTTCCACGTCAATTACATTAGGAGAAAACCCTGGATGGGCTTCTCACTTGCAAGGCCTCCATGCCAGATGCTCAGGCATGGCAAACAGTCAGGGATGTGGGTGGCTAGGAATGAGTCTGCGTACAGCAATAAAAACACTTTGAACAAGATTTGGAAGGCATTCTGCCTCTGTTCAGAGAGTTCAGGGAAAGCAGGACTAAAGGAGGGATCAGTCGAAGCCAAGAACAGAACTTCAGGTCATCTTGTTTCAAGAGAAAGTCACCATTGTTTCTAGAGAACATGGAAGAGGCTGAGCTGCTGATTTCAAAGGTGAGCCCTTGTCAGCTCTAGTTCTCCTGAGCCACCCCGCCCAGGGAATGCTGAGGCTTCTTCACTAGACTTCCGTGCTCATGGCAAAGTTTGGCACCAGTGGGCTTGGTGATTTGTACCTTGTGACTTGTCTATGATTTCAGAAGTCACCAGAGCTGAATGAATGGGAGCCTTGGTTCAAGCTCTCAGGCTCCAAAGGAGCCAGCTCCTGATAGGCAGGACAACCACAGGCAGTCTTGAAAAATTATCTGAGCAACCAAGAGAAAGAATTGCCCCCTACTGCATGGAAAGACAACCATGTGTCCCTTTGATATCCTCAAAGCCATCCCAGCTGGTCCCTTGGTTTTTTAATCCACTTATAGGCATCCTTGCATAAAATGTATCAGTTCATTGCTTCAATGTTTCTGTTGGTTTCTCCCCAGTGGAGTATAGGAGTAAGGCAACATTAACAGACAAGCATGCTCGGGCTCCTAACTGGATCTTTTACCGAGCCAGTTTGTTGGAGGCCATTTTATTGGCTGAGAATAAAATGCACTTGAAAAGCTGTAGCCCTTTCTCTCTTGCTGCAGAGTTACACTAGGGCATCCAGCGACTGCAAAGAGGACTCATGATGGGGACAAGTCACAAATGACTCACAGTGTCTATCACCTTCCACAAATCAAAGAGATCTTCTCAAAGAACCCCGAGCCAAATCTCCAATTACTGCACAACGTTTCAGGAAGTACAAGACCTGAACGTCTGAAGGTTGGGGGCTTGGATCAGAGGCTGCCATGCCCGACCAGGAGCCCTATTATAACGAAGAAATCAGAGGGCCAAGTTGATACTCAAACATAGAAGGGCAGGGGGCCACATCTCCATAAAGGCACCTTTGTCAGAGATCCAGAAGGAACGAGGCTGTTCTCTGGCTTCCATCAGATACAGCGGTGGAAAAACCTCACCATGGCCAACATCAGCAAACATACTAGACAAAAGATAATTTACATGGAGAGCAAATATTCTGTATAATAGTTATGTCTCCACTGACTCTAAGTCCACAAACAAGTTCCCTCCGATCTCAGTCCTCACCAAGGAGAAGGCAGAAACGGCAAAGAGAGCACAGACAGAAGTCATGCTTTTCTTAGACCTGGGTGTGTTCTGCTGTCCTTCTTTTATTTACTTAAAAGCAGAGGGAAATACATCAGGGCTGAGGGGGTGTCTATGTTCCTTTGCCGGCTTAGCAGGAAGGAAGGCTGAAGGGTCACAGCAACAGTGGAAAGCCCAGGAGTTCCCACTGACTCAGATGAAGGGAGGCCTGAGAAGCCCAGCTTACAGGATGAAGAGGAATTTCTGCCCACCTCTCATACATCTGGCTAGAGGCACAAAGTTCACCTGAAGGAGGAACACAAAGCAAGGAAAAAAGATTTGAGACCTGTGGGAGCCGGAGTGGGAATCACGGTTCAGACTAACGACAACACAGCAGGAGGTCCCTGAGAAAGCTACATGCTGTCTACAGTTGACTAACACTGAGTGATGAAGCACACAGCATCAGCAACAGTGACTTACCCTGGCACATTTCAACAACTGCATCGTCTCTCTTGTCAAAAGACGCCTCTGACCCTGAAGGAGCTGAGAATGAAGCAGCCAAGGGGCTGCCAGATGGCTGTCTCCTGGCCGGACATTGTCCTTCAACGTATCATACACACCCATATGTCCACATCACCCTGGCCAGCTCCAGCCTTACAGCTTCCGTCTCGTCAATGATATGCCAACAGATGTGTGATAAGGACAGAATTACCACACTGCTGGGAGGGTGGGCTACGCACCGGCTTCAGGTTTGTGAGTTGGGACTTCCTGGTATGCAAGGGAAGTGGGTGTTGGATCAAATATGGAACAGCTGCACTATCTCAGACTCCTAAGAATTATGCATGTGGTAGTTACAAGGTCTTTGATCTCATGTAGGAACATTTCAAGGCATGTTACAAGGTGCTGGTACTGGGCTAAGGTCTGGAAGCTGGAATTGAGGAAGACTCCTTGCTCGTGCATCTCCTAGGTTACAGGGTTAAACATGAGAGGTCTGTCCTTCTCCAGGGCAGCAGTCCAGCAGTGTGATGAGCGGGTTTGGGGGCTGTATAGAGACAGAGGCCTGGATGAACCACAGAAAAATAACCAGAACCCAACCTACTGGCACAAGCATAACCCAACCCCACAGGCACCCACACAGGTTCACAGTATAACAATAACTTCTGGGCATGTCTTAATCTCCTCGGGTCCAAGATAATCACTGGCCAGGTGCTGTGCCTGGACTATCGATGTGATATTTGATCGCTATGTGGAGTCATACAGAAGGTCTATGTTTTTGGAGGGAGGGACCGGCAGTATTGTCCTGAGGTGCTGTGAGGTGCCAACTGGCACAGGCCGTCACTGGCCTCTCTTCAGCTGTGCAAACAGGAGACCTTGACATTCCTGGCGCCTGAGTGGAGCCTGATAAGCAGGGGGTGGGACGCACACGGGTGGGCTCACCCTGCAACCACGTTCCCCCACTGTGAAATGCAGTGCCCGTGTAACCAAGGAACACGTCACAAATGAAATTCCACAAGGCTATCAGGGAAACCCGATATATATTCCCCAGAAGGAGAAGTGCACATACTGTGCGCATTCATTTACACACATGTGCACGTGCACACACACATACAGATACACGTATGTGCAACTATGCACACAGCTCCCTTGAGATGAGATAGATGGTCTGGCTGTTTTGTTCTAATACATTCTCAAAGATATCGACCCAGGACCCCCCACCCCAAGGCCAGCCACTGAAGCCGTGGCCAAACCACTCACCTCTCTGAATCAAAGTAGGAGTTTATATAGGAATGTGGGGCGCCCGCCACAGCGAAGTTACTGCTTCCCGTGTCCACAAGAATCTGCAGCTTTTGTTTTTTAAGGAAAAAAAGAAATGGAAAGTTCCAAGTTATTTGAAGAAGCGTCAAGTACAACAATTTATTGATTGGCAAAAACCAATCTCCCCACTGATTTAGGGTGAAATGTTGTTTAAAAAATGATATATAAAATTATATGGAAATAATAGAGCCATGTGAGATTTGCCTCGGATACTCAGGAGCCTTCCAAACAGGTCTGTTAAACAAGGGGTGGAGGGATTTTGAGTCACTAATACTCACTAACATGGTCAGTTCCTCAGTCACTCATAGGATTTTGCTCAGGTCCATCCCTGGCTGGGAAATTCCTGCTTCCTAACTATTTCTTGGCGTATCAGAACCACCATGGTCTCTGTTCCCCAGGAACCTTCTTCACTGTTAGTTTTTCCTTCGTCTCCCTGTTGAGTCCCCGAAGACACTTTTCACACTATCCCCTTACTAAGAATTTTATTTTCATTTCATGGGTGTTTTGCCAGCATGTATGTAAATGCACCACATGTGTGCCTAGTGCTTATGGAGTTCAGAAGACGGAGTCAGAGCCCCTGGAACTGGAGTTACAGATGGTTGTGAACGGCAGTGTGGGTGCTGGGAATGGAATATGGGTTCTCCGCAAAAGGAGCCTGTGCTGTTAACCACTGAGCGTTGGCTCCAGCAAACAGGTGATGGCAGATGTCTGCAATCCCAGGACTAGAGGCAGGAGGAGGAAGACAGTGGGGTGGAAGTTAGCTGTCAGAAGTCTGACGGTGAGTTTGGGCAGGATCTACACCAACTACGACATTCCTAAAACCTCGATTATCCCCAAATGTCCTACTTGCTCTCTTTGCCTTCTTCCCCGGGAGATGCTACTCTGTCTTCTATTAGAACGGGCTGGTTTCGTCAACATTCTCTAACCGTGTGGTTTTCTTCTATTTTGGCTCAGTTGCTTCTGAGATTCATACTCTCTGTGGAGTATCTGCTCTTTCTTTCTACGACGGGCCGTAGTCCATCACTTGTCTCTGCTTCTCCTGATGGGCAGTTGGGGTACCTCTAGCCTCAGGCTATTAGATAAAGCTGCCTGGACATTCCTGTCTGTGGATGTGTTTCTGTTTCTCTTGGGAATAAAACCTGCTGGGTCAGACGTTAACTAAAAAGTCACGGGAACAGTTCCCAAGCCTAGATGTCCGAGTTGCACCCACGCAGCAATGCACTGTGGTCCCCTGGGCTCATCTGCTCCATGCCCCCCCCACACACACACACAAAGTTAGTGGTCCTGCTATCTAGTGGATGTGGAATGCTATCTGGTATTTGCAGCTACCTGGTGGCTAATGACACTGAGATGTTGCCCTGTGTGTTAACTGTTTGACTCATCTGTCCAGTAAACACGGGTCCCCAGGGGGTGGAGTATGTTATTTACCCTTTCATACCTACCATCTATCCTTAGTCCAGACAGGAACCAACTGTTTAATGAATAAACACAGGCTTTAGACACAAGCTCAGAAAAAGCAGTTAAAGTCTTAAAGGTTTTAACACTGGAATTAAACAAACTGCAGACAATGCTATTAGTTTAGGCAGGTGAGTTTTTAATCCAACATTTTTATTCCTGCCAGCAACCTCAGCTTGGTTAGGTGCAGGACTTTCCTTCACTTGACTCAGAATCCTTTCCTTCTCCTGGACCCCAGGATACCACCCTTCCTGGGTTTTCCTCCTACTGACCCTCTCTCTGCCTCACTCTCTGGCTTCCTTCCAGGTCTGCTGCCTCTCAGGCCCTCAGGGGCCCTGTGGAGTTTTCACTTGTTTGCAGTGTGCTGATGACCCCCAGTCTTGCCTGCCCTGGCTTGGAGTTTACCTGTCCAATATATCTACCTGAATTCTCTCAACAAATTGTGTGAGTCTAAACCCTTGCCCCTGTGAGAGGTCAGAGGTGATCAAATTAAAACAAAATCATTAGGTAGGGCCCTAATGCAGCCTGACTGCGGTTCTCTGTGCGAGGAAAACTCACACAGACAGGGGCACAGCAATGCCATGTGACAGCAGAGACGAGGCAGGCCAGGAGCTAGAAGAGGCAGGTCAGAGGCACCCTTCGCCTCGGAAGGAGTGGTCTTGTCAACAACTTGATTTCAGACTCTATTCTCTTGAACCCAGAACATAATACTGGTGTTTTAAGCCACATAGTTTGTGGTACTGTGTGGTAAGCACCCAGGAAATAAATTATTTTCGGCCAAAAAGGAATCTGCCAGATTCACAGGACTTTGCCATCTCAGTTAACATCGTCCTGTAACATTGGCTCAGGGTGAACCTCCAGTGTCCTTCCTCTTCCTCCCTTCTCCCCACCCAGCACCAAGACCTATTGGATCCACTTTCTAGTTCTACCTGGCACCTGCTCACTTTGTAACACCGCCATGGGGACCATGGTGGTCCAGTTCATCACCACCCCTTGTCCTTTCCTAACTGGTCTCTCCACCTTCTTCCTCTGCTCCCAGCCAGATGACCTCGGGCCTGTTAAGTTAGAGCCTGTCGGTTCTCTGTTCTTCCATCATTTTTCAGCATATCAGAGTCTCAGTCAAAGCCCTATCGTGGTCTGCAAGTTTACCTCCTGCCACTCCAGCCCTGATGACAACCTGGTTGTCTGTGTATCCATACGACATCACGCTGCTTCTCCCAAGGTGTTGATGACACCTTCTTAATGATGTGGCCCTGACCACCCCTTTGAGCTTCTATCCCTGCCCCTGCACCCCACGCTGTTCCTTTCCCTCATTCCTGCTCCTGGGACAACACTGGGCATGTCCAGCCTGATAGCTATAGAGAGAGGTTCTATAGTATCCACAGCGTGTCCAGTGTACTGCAATAACACGTCGTTCTCCCTGAGAACTGTGCCATCTTCACCCTCATGTCACAGATGGGGAGACTGAGGCAGAGAGGCTGACCTCAGATATATGAGGGTAGTGGCAGAACTGATGTTAGAACCTGGTGTAGGAGGCCCTTCTGTATTTGTGTTGCTTTCATTGGTTATTAAAGAAACCGCCTTGGCCTAGTTGATAGGGCGGAACTCAGGTAGGCGGGGAAGACAGAACTGAATTCTGGGAGGAAGAAGGGCAGTGTGGCAGATGCCATGAAGCTCCGGCCTGAGGCTGACGCTGGTTAGAATCTTTCCCGGTAAGCCACGACCTCGTGGTGAACACAGATTAATAGAAATGGGTTAGATCAGATGTGAGAGTTAGCCAATAAGAAGCTAGAGATAATGGGCCAGGCAGTAATTTAATTAATACAATTTCTGTGTGGTTAGTTTGGGTGTAGGCTAGTCAGGCGGGACAGAACAAGGGGCCCACGCCTGCTACAACAAAAGCCCATTCAGCGTGACCCCAAATGTAACCTCAACCAGCCAACTTCTCTCTAGGCACAGGAGACGTGTGACTCCTCCATCCTGACATTCTCATCGGCCTTCCATCTCAGGGCTTCCCCTCAACGATGAGGACTTTTGACATTTCCTCCCATTATGTCTCTAGTGCACGGGGAAGAGCGAGGCACACAGTAGGCACTTGAACAGTTATTGAATGCACAGTTAATTTATTCTCAAAGACACTGGCTTTGCCGCTGGTCCCGAGGTGATATGGGCTGAGAGAAATAAGCACACAGGCCATGGGAATAATCTAAGCATAGAAGGCTGTCGAGCTCAAACTCTGCAGGGATGGTTTGGGGCTGCTGGCTTCTCTCGCCTCTATGGGTGGTTTCGATTGATTCCAGATAGAAAAGAATACAAAATAGATGAAATTCAATTCTTCAAGCAAAAACTTGATGTTCATCAGCCCCAAGTTCTAAAATTACAATATGGATCGTATCTGAGTATCTCATAAGCATACAATTGTCATCAAATAAATATCCATTTATTGTCAGTCCTTGGCATCTGAGGCACTTGGTTCCAGGACCCTCTGTAGATATCCAAAATCCAGAGAGGTTCAAATTCTGACATAAAATGCTGTAGAACTGGTATGGGACCTACACACACTGGTATGGGACCTACACACACCCTCCCATACACTTTATTTATTCACATTTTATTTATTTATTTAGAAACAGGGTCTCACTATGTAGCCCTCACTAGCCTGGAACTCACTATGTAAGCCGGGTTGGTCTCAAACTCGCAGATATCCACCTGCTTCTGCCTCCTGAATGCTGAGCTAAAAGGCATGCGTCACGATACCTGGCCTCAAACACTTCAAATGACCTCCCAATTAGTTACCGTATCTAGAACAATGAAATTTCTATAAAAATAGGTATATTGTTTATGAAATAATGGCAAGAAGTCTGTGTGTGGTCAATGCAAACTAAATCTGAGTATACATGTAAATATATGTGATCATGTGTACAAGTATATATGAACACGTGTGTGTGTGCATGTATATATGTATGAACATATGTGACGGTCAGAGGTTGATGCTTGGTGTCTTCCTCAATTGAGACAGGGTCTCTCACTGAACCTGAAGTATCCTGATTCAGCTAGGCTGTCTGAGCAATCCGTTCCAGGGATTGCCTGTTTCCACTACCCATTTTCTAAGGGCTGCAGTTATGAATGTACACTACTGTGCCCAGATTTTTACGTGGGTGTGATGGATCCAAACGTAGGTCCTCATGCCTGCATGGGACTTTATTAATCCAGCCATCTCCTTAGTCCTACATTAAAAACAGCTCTGTGTGTGTGTGTGTGTGTGTGTGTGTGTGTGTACATGCACACATGTGGGTACCCACAGAAAACAGAAGATGGTGGTGGATCCCCTGGAGCTGTTGTGAGCTACCTGACATGGTGCTAAAAATTGAATTTAGGTCTCTGGATGAGCAGTGAGCACTCTTAACTGCTAAGCCAGCATATCATGCCATATATATCGTGTGTGTGTGTGTGTGTGTGTGTGTGTGTGTGTGTGCGCGCGCGAGCGCACATATACTTGGTGGCGATTGGAATAGGAATGGCTCCTGTAGGTTCATAGATTTGAATGCTTGGTCATCAGGGAGTGATGCTAACTGACAGGGATTAGGAGGTGTGGCCCTGTTGGAGTAGGTGTAGCTTGGTTGAAGAAGTATGTCAATGGAAGTGGACTTTGGGGTTTCAAATGCTCAAGCCAAGCCTAGTATCTCTGCTGTCTGAGGTTTCTGTCTTGCCCAGTTCTCACAGTCGTTAAGTCCCAAGGAAATCACACAGAGGTCTTTATTAGTTATAAACTGATTGGCCTAGTAGCCCTGTGTTGGGGGGTGACTTACTTGTGGGGCCCTACCTCTGAACTGACCTGTGCTAAACTTGCTGGGAAAGCATGGTAACACAGAAGTGGTTGGTGTCACACAAGTTTTGGGTTGAATTGGTTTCCTCTATACTTGTGTTCTCAGCTTCTGCAGAGGAGGACAGAGAGCAGAGGGGCAGAAGCAAGGATGGGTATGAAAGAGTTGTGTTCATGGGAGCCCTGCGGAGGCTAGGAGGAATTCCAGACCCTGGAGAAGGGATGGAATGGCAACTGAGAATGCCCCCGTCACTGGGGCCATTGTGTGGAAGACAATGCTCTTACTGCTGCCCTGCCTGAGCCTACACTTGCAGGAGTAGTCAGGGTGAATACAGAATGCCAGGCTGCCTGGCAGCACACAGAAAGAGCAGGACTCGGGGATAGACTGGCATTTTACAGGCTTCCTGCCTGCTGTCAGGGGCATGGTTGCCAGTGAGACCCCAGAGATATTTGTGCTGTGGCCTAACAATGGCCATGAGAGACAGCCATTCTTGTTCAAGAATCTGTGACTTTTATTGTCTACAACTTTTAATGATCAACAGACAGTATTTCTCACTGCTTGCAGCTGGTTACTGTTTTTAGGTATCTGGTCCTTTGCCTGACAGGCTCTCCTTTTTCAGAGCTCTGACATTTCCTGGTTGCCTCAAGAGACAATGCCAAGTACTCAGAGGCTCTGTTGCTTACTCTCAGTCCTCTCTCAGTCCTTCAGCTCTCTATCCCTTCTATCCAAGCAGCTTTGAGCAGGAGCCAGAAGCTCTTGGGTCTGTTGGTTACATATATCAGCTGGGTCAGAGTTGATGAGCGTCTGTTGGTCATTTGATGGTCAGAGAGATGCTCTGATGGGGAGAGAGGGAGGGAGGGAGAGAGAGAGAGAGAGAGAGAGAGAGAGAGAGAGAGAGAGAGAGAGAGAGCTACAAATAGGTGATAAAAACAACAAACTTCTGGCTTCTTCCTCATACTTTTCACGGGAAACAAAGACCTAATGATCTGGAGGAGTTTTTCTAATACCAGTAGAGCTCTTCTACCAATAAACCCCTCTGACAAGTTCAAGGCCAGACTGGCACAAGTTTATCTCAAAGTTGTGAGCCTGTGTGCCTCCCTGTCTTTGTTCAAATTGACGAACTCTGGATTAGGGGAAGAAGACTTCTCAAAGACCCTTAGATTCCCCAACCCTCAAGTAAAAATATTCTAGGCTCCCAAGTCTCCCCTCTGTGGAGTCCTTCCGTGTTTCCTCACCCCTAATAAAAGCCTTTCTTTACCAACTGATTCTGTCTATTGTGTCTGAGATTTCCCCTACTGTTACCTATTGTGCTTGAGATCTTCCCTTCCTTTCAATTTCTTAACTGACAGCAAAACCCAATCAAGACCCCTAGGTGGTAGCAAGTAGCCTTGGAGCTGGGCAGGCTTTATTTCAAAGCCCCTTCCACACGCACCATGATTTTGCTCCTCTACTGTCCTTAAGCTGGCAAAGAATGGATCCTAGCAGCCAGTTCTGCAGACAGTGAGCAGACGCAAACACCCACCTTGAAGATGGACTATATGATGGAGTCGCAGGTGTCTAAAGCAAGTCAGGTGGGTGTCACAACAAAGTGAATGGGAGATCTGGAAAACATTGTCTAGCAGCCCGAGGTTTGGGAGTACTGAGCAGAGGCCAAAGAATCAGGAAGGACCCTTTTCCCGGGAGCTTCTTTGGGGAGCTCTGCCTACACCTGACTTTGGTTGTCTGGCTTTCAGCACTGTAAGAATGAGCTTATGCTGTTTCATACCACACAGTTTCTGGGAAGTTGTTACGGCTGACAGTGGAAATTTAAGCCCCATGAATTAGGAAAATTGAATCAAGCCTGTCTGTATTAAGATGCATCAATAGAGCTATGGAGCTTTGCAACTAAGGGAAGAATTTTTCAGGTATTCAAGGGAGAAAAGAAAATCACTGTTTAATAAGGAGAAGTAAGAGAGGCCTTGGATTTCTCATCAGGTGCTGGGTGTTGAAAAACACTGGAAAAATATCCATAAAGTGGGGAGTCCACAAAAGTTACCCATGTCTACAAAACCCAAGCAAGCCATCATTCCTGTGTGAAGACCTCAGCGAGGCGTCTGGGAATGTGGAAGAGCCTGGAGAAGGTGGCACTCATCCTGGGGCACGGGCTGAGAGAACCTCAGGACACAGCACAGAAGCCGATCATTTGAGAGCTGAGTGAACAGAGTGTGCACCCATGGCTGGCAGGAGGTGGTGAACTGATTGCTCAGCCAGCCTAGCTGAATCAAGGCACTCCAGGTTCAGTGAGAGCCTATGCCTAGGATGGAGAAGTAGTACATTTTGAATAGGCTCATGTGTCTAGAACTTGGTTTCCATCTGGTGGCCCTATCTTGGGAAAATAAGTCCTTCACTGGGTGACCTAGGCCAATGGAGGTCTTGAGAATTTACAGCATATCCCAGTTTCTGACCTGAGTTTTCTGCTTCCACTGTCATGTGACTGACTAGTTGCCACATGTTCCCACCAACAGGGACCAAGCTACTCTAGGCTCCAGGCCTCTCTGCACAACACACACACACACACACACACACACACACACACACACACCAGAAAAACTCACCAATACTTCAGAGCTCCAAATTCATGCATACTTTGAAGCCTTTGCTCATGCGGCTGGCAAAAATCATGATGCTTCAGAAATATTCCAACATCATCCTGTCTGTCTGCCACAGGTATTCCTTCTCCTATCATGTCATGGTGAGAATTCTGTTCCCTGGGCCTGGCCCATTGTTACTACACTGAAGTGTGACCCAAGGCCCATGTGAGGATCAAGAGAAGCAAGTAGGAGGTTGACTCAAACAGACTTTATCTTACATTCCATTAGAGTCTGAAGGTTTTGGACCCCTTCTCCATTTCATGTATTGAAACTTAGCCCTAATTACTGAAGGAGCAAGCAGTGGGTGGGTGAGTAAGTGGGTAAGTAGCCAGGCAGGTGAGTGCCGAGCCCACAGCAGGGAGCCTCACAATGGGATTAGTGTTGTTATAAAGTACTCAGAGAGTGTCTCCCCTTCTTCTGTTGCCTCAGGAAGGTAAGGCCTCTATAACCAGGAACCAGACACCGTGACCTTGGTTGAACTTCCAGAACATCAGAAATGAATGTGTGCTGCTAAGAAGCGCCCAGCCTGGGTATTTGTTGTTGCAGCCTCAGATGAGAACAAATGTTCCTTAATCAGAAGACCCAAATGGAAAAAATAAGGACAGTTATGAAAAGCATGTGATAAAGCACAGGCCTGCCTCCTGCTGCAAGCCAGCATGTATCTTCCCGCCTGCACCCCTCCTAATCTTCAGTGATGCATTGGGCAATAACCCCACAGAGAGCCATTTGCTAATTGCTGCAATAAGGTAAAATGTGGCATTAAAGGGAAAAACTGGGTGATTCATCCAATTAGTGATGAGCCCAGGATCTCTCAGATACCACTGTCTCTTTCCCAGCAGGTTAATAGATATGGAAAGCAGCAGACAATTTAAATAATGGCTCATTTAACACATTGGTTCCTAATTGTATTACTAGCCCATCTGCTGGAGTCTGCCAGCCAGCCTAGCCCACAATACCCACCTTGGCTTCCTACTCTGCCACTGGGGGCTGTTTGCCCACATTCATTTATGGGGGGGGGGGGGGCGATTGTAGGCACCGATTTCCTTAGTCAGGTTCTTCTAGGCTCTCATTTTAGAAATGAATCACACAGACCTAAACAACCTAGATAAAGAAAACAAAAATAATTGCCACGTGCCATTTTGGCACAACCCCAGATGATGATGATTTGGAAAAAAAGATCATTTTCAAAGAGTGCCATTTAACAAACAGATGTTGCTGAACTTGGCTGAGAGGAGACTGGCTAGGTTACACAGTTTATTCCGGCTGTGATGCGCACGCATGGATTTCACTCTTGTGGAACCGGGTCCCTACTAGAAAGACACAGGTTGAGGGACTTGCAGGACCCTAGCTGTTACCAACTGTCATGTGGGCGGGGGCTCTGCTGCAGCATCTTTACCTGGGCCCCACTTTCCCAAGGAATATCTGAAATCAGCAGGGGAAGACCGGCTGAAAAGGTTGGAAATAATAGCAGCACTCAGGGTGCATAAGGCACTTGCTCTCAGACCTAAGAAGTCACTCAAATGCTGAACCCCAAGCCCCATCCTGGTCCTGGAGCTGCTGCTAGTCTTGCAGAGGAGCCAAGACCTCCACAGCCCTTTGCCGGTGGTCAGGGAGCTATGGGAGTCTGGAAACTTTGGGAACAACTGTTCCTGGTTATTTGGAGCACAAAAGACAAATTTCTAGGGTGGAGAAAGAGTCTATCCCAAATCCACAGCCAATGTCCAGAAACATGTTATCAATGAGCTTGCTTTGAAGGATCCACTGATTGACAGATTCACGTTTATTTTACAGCTCTGAACTCAACGCATACCTTCCGAGTCTTCTCTAAAAGAAAGCATTGATGTGGAGGCTATAGGGCCTAGATTTGAACCCCAGCTTAACCCGCTACTGGCTGTGTAATCTCTGAGGTCTACAGTCCCTCTTCAAGCCTTGGTATGTAAGGATCACATGAGTGTCTAGTCTCTAGAAGTGCTTGGCTGCACTTTGTTTTCTCAAAGACATTAAACGATAATGTGAGGAATTTCTACAGAATTGATCTCACTGCCCAAACTGTATCAGGAAGTCCACTACACCTCCTCTTCCCTGCTGAGAGGCTGGAGCAGGAAAGAAGTTCTGGGCTAGCTGTGACTGTTATACTCAGCAGTTTTCCCACAGGACACAGGGTCTGGTCTTGTGGCAGACAGTAGTGGAATGGGGGGGCAGTGCCTGGAACCTCTGGAAGTGACCTGTGTCAGGGGAAGCACTCGCCCATGGAGGACTACAGCCGAACCTCCTAGAATATCTACCAAAGAACAAAGAAGACTGTACTCAGAACACCTCCTCTTAACTTCACTACCCTGGCCAGGGCCCCCACCCCCACCACATCACCCAAATTCCCTACCATTCTAGTTCCTTTGATCTGTCCCCTCTCTCAGCCAACACTTGTGTTAAGTCTGTTGTATTGTAATTCCAGCACCTTCATGAAAGGGTCTCTTGTCCCGCTTCTGCTCCCCACTGAGTACCAAATGGCATCTTCCTGAGCTCTGGACACAGCAAGCGCTCCATAGCGATTGGTGAGTGAATGGACTGAGGGAGGGAGGGGGTGGATGAGAGAATGGAAGGATGGGTAAATGGGTGGATGGATAGAAGATGGGTGGTAACCTCCTCTCTGAGGCCACCTGCCCAAGAGACTCGCGACGGCTAATGAGTCTGAACTCTAGATCTAAGCATGTCTCAGGCCAGATACGGTCCCATGGTTTTGGTGAGCTCTGGGATCTTGCAGCCACAATGACTTTCTGATTTGGGATGCTTCTCCCATTGAGTTCCTTCTTGCTTCACACAGCTCCTGTGGCTTTCCCCTGCTGGGTTCTGCTTGGACACGGAACCCACTCCTCTGATGGTAGGTGGTTAGGGGGTATGTAGGATAGGGTCGCAGGACACACCATCCTTAACAGCCTCACTGCCACCTGCCCTCCTGTGATCATGTCCCCCTCCCAACCTACCCACTGTACCCCTTACGTGCCCCCGTCCTCAGCACACACACCAGGTTGGCTCTTCTTGGGAAAGAGAGGAGTTACTACTAATGGCTATGGAATTTATTTTCTGAGGGATAAAACTGCTCTAAAGCTGAGCTGGTGGCTATACAGTAGTGTTATACACTAAATACCACTGGCGCGTAGACGTAAATGAATACGCTGGATAATGTGTAATTAAAACGTGTAATTACATGTGTAATTAAAATCAGTTTTTAAAATATAAAAAAATAAAGTAAAACACAAAATAAGCCACAACTCTTCTCTGCTGCGGGATACCCAGGTCCACTGGGTAACTAGAACCTATGAAACCTCTTCCCCATGAGTGGGAGTAGAAGATTCATTTCCTATTGATGGCGAATTACACAAGCCCAACTCCTGCCTTAGAGAGCCTGTGATGGCTAATTTCGGCTGTCACCTTGACACATCTAGGAAGAGGAAACCCCAGCTGGAGAATTGCTTCCATCATAAAGGCCTGTGGGTATCTATGGGGCATTTCCTAATTGATCTAGCAGAGCTTAACCTCTGTGAGTGGTACCATCCTTAGGCGGGTAGGCCTGAGCTATGTATCAAAGGCAGCTGAGAAATTCAGGGGAACCAGCCAATAAGCACCTCCCTCCATCGTCCCTATATCTGTCCTTACTTGTGGTTCTGCCCCGACTTTCTCTAAGGCAGCGGTTCTCAACCTTCCTAAAGCTACAACCCTTTAATACAGTTCCTCATGTTGTGGTGACCTCCAACCATAAAATTATTTCATTGCTATTTCATACCTATAATTTTGCTACTGTCCCGTGTAATGGAAAAATATCTGAAATGAAGGATATCTGATATGAAACCCCTGTGGGTCATGACCCATAGGTTGAGAACCACTGCTCTAGTGGCTTATAACCTATAAGATGAAATAAAACCTTCCCTCCAAAAGTTGCCTTCAGTAAGTGTTTTATCATAGCAAACGAGAAAACATCAACAGGACTTTGAACCCTTTCCATCCTCAGAGATGGGTTTTGTGTGGGCTCTTCAGAAATGCCTGGGTGGAGACTGTGCCAGCCTTCACCAGTGGTGCATAGAAACAGATAACAGCCCTTTGAGCCTACTGCCCTTAAATGTACCCAAAGGCTCCATTCAGCAACTCAGGATGCTGAGAATGGAGACAATGACCACAGGCTCCCTCTGCAACAGGCAAGACATGGCAGCTTATGGCTGCCCACCCAACCAGGCAGGCTAAGTCCAAAAGCCCTTTCACCAATGGGCTAAATGTTGTCACTGCCTCGTAGACACAGAAAGGAAGCATGGCGTGGAAGGGGAGATGTTACGAGCAGCCTCGCGTCCACCCAGTTTCCCAGGTGATCCCTTCTGTGATGTGTCCCTCTACTTAGTCTGTCCCTTCTACTCCTAGACAACCTTCCCTGGGGAGAGAGGACATGAGGGCACGTGGCTCTGCAGAACACAACAAAGGGCCCTCTCTCCAGAGGACCCCCTGGGGCTGCAAAGCTTCCCTGAGCCTCTGAGGTTACACCCAGCCTCCTTTGCAGGGTGTGAGTCTACTAATAAAAAAAGAATGCGGACAGACAGACGTTTCCAGTCATGAGTCTGTCACAAGGCTGGGCTCCATTCACCTCTGCCAACAACAGCAAGGATCCATTTCCCACAGAAAAGAAAGGTCTCACTAAACCACTGTAAAGAAAGTATTAAAAAGACAAAGGACACTCTGTCCTCAGATTGGTAGCACTGGGGACAGACACAGTGGTTTCTTGAGCCTTTTCTTTCCAAGAAGACAAGCCAGCACCTCCCAAGCCTCCAAGAACCTACTAGACATTTCCAGAGGTTTAGAAGCTGGCATTTATGCCTAGAAATGACCTCTCCTGTCCAATTTTCAGGGCCTTTCCTCCACGCTCTGACTCTTTGTTTCCAGGTGTCCCTTTCACTTTAGAGCTGGTGAGTTAGACAGAAAAGCCACTTGGCTTTGGAGCCTGTCTTGGAACTAGCTCTGTAGACCAGGCTGGTCTCGAACTCACAGAGATCCGCCTGCCTCTGCCTCCCGAGTGCTGGGATTCAAGGCATGCACCACCATCGCCCGGCCAGAAAAGCCACTTGGGAGACAAACTTTCTCTAGGACACACTTAACTTTCTCCAGTTCCCAACATTCAAATATTGTCACGGTTTTCGGTAAATGTCACAAAAGAGAGACAGGGTATATATGCCCCACTTCTGCAGCAGAAAAATTCAAGTTCCTTTTAAAATATTATACCTTGAAATTATCTTAGGGATTAATTTTTATTACAACAAAATACACAGAACATGAAGTGTTCAGCTCAGTGCCAGGGAGCATTCCGCACTGTGGTGTATGCAAGCATCCCTTCAGCTCTCTCTATGGAAGGTTTAATCCTGCAAAACTGAAGCTCCCCCCCATCAAGCCTCCTCCCACCCACCCCACTCCTGCCAGGAGCCTCCTTTATGAGTGGGACTCTTCTAGGGACCATACATATGAATGAAATGCCTTTGGAGACTGGCTGACTGCACTGAGCACAACGCCCTTGAGCCTTGAGGCTCACGTATTCACCCACAGTGCAGCAAGCGTCTGCTCATGCTCAGTTTGGTGACCTTCATATGTGTGGCTGTATGTCTATGTTGCAGTGTTGAAATGTTAGTCCTCACAATGAACGGTGTGAGGAGGGGGCACCTGTGGGCAGTTATTATAACCCATGACGAGACCATCTTCCTTGTAAGACGACGAGAGAGCTCTCTTGACGTCTTCTTGCTACTCAAGGGTATGGGAAATTAGCAGGCAATGACCTGAATTTAAACTCACATCAGAACCTGACCACACTGGCACCTTGATCTTGGATCTGAGCCTCCAGAACACTGAGACCTGAATTTACTTTTAGTAAGAACCCCGGTCTGTAGCATTTTGTTACAGCAGCCTGATCCAAGGCATGTTGAACAGACATTCTTCAATCCACTCATCTGTCTGTTAGTGGACTCTTCAATGGCTTCCAGCCCTTTGCTACCGTGAAAGATACCACTGTGGGCATGGATATTTAAATAAATAACCTCGGAGACCCCACTTTCAACTCTTTGGTGGAGGTTCAATGGTTCCTCAATGGTTCAATAGAAAGTGAGCAAGCTACCATGTCCTCATATCATAGTGATGATGGGGGTCTGGGTCCCTCTTCTTAGGAGTCACACCTTTTATGAAGATAAAGGACCAGTCTTCTCTTCAGTTAATTTTGAATTAGCTATGGGAAGGGGAAGAACCCAAACATACTAGACTGCATATTATACACCAACACACAGGTACAACCTTGGCTATCATTCCTTAGACACTGTTCACACTGGTGTTTTTGTTTGTTTGAGACAGGGTCTCTTACTGACCTGGATATTCCAAGTTGGCTAGACTGACTGCCATGGGTCCCAAGCGTCCTTCTGTTATGTCTCCTAAAGCTAGGACTATAGGTGTGCACCACCATGGTCTGTCTCTTCTGTTATTTCCTTCTATACTTAAGACAAACTTGCTGATTGGCCTGTAGGGTCAGCCTTTTGGAATTTGATTTTATCTGTAAAAGTACATTAAAAAATATGAACTATCCCTAAGTGCCTTGAAATCACGGAATGGCTGCAGGTTCTAAGTGTCACAAATGAACAGACACCTCTTGCTGCACTGCTGATTTATTCCAGAATGCTAATGGTGGCTGCTAATCCAAAGTCCGGGCTCCTCTGCGTGGGGATTGCTGACCCTGCTTACAGTGGAATCTGCCCCCTCTTGCATCCATCTTTCCTCACGACTCTGCTCCGCCGAACTTGGAATGAGTAACACCAATAGGCTGCTCTTTGCGATCTGCCTCCCTCTGCCAAGTCCGAGCCAGCTACTTAAGAAACAGACTATTTCTATGCGGTGCACAAAAGCCCTTTTTCCTTTCTTTCTTTTCCCTTTTTGGTTAAGCTCACAAGAAAAGAAAAAACAATTTTAATGGGCATATGGTGATCAAAGATGCCATTTCTCTGCTCAAAGAGATGCTTTTATTAAAAGGCCTTCCAAGTGAATTCTTTTCAGGATAGGTACGAGGGTCCCATAGGCATCTACATATCTTTGTGACATCCAGATACTTTGAAAGAACACAAACCCAGAAGAGAAACAACAGATGTGTCCCTCTTTTGCACCCATGCAGTCTAAATACAGAGGTCTTCCTAATTACGGTAAAGAAAAATTACATGGAGATCTTCTAGAACATTATAGAAATGGAAGAAGCAAAGATGATTTGGAGAAAACATTACAACATATAAACATTGGCAACCTCAACCACACACCCTAGAGAACTCCTGCACCATTGGTACACACATCTGAAGAGCCACTCCCCAGCTGCACCCTAACTCCAGGCCTTCTCTTAGATGTTGGCCCCTCCTTCCTGCTTCCCATCCTTCTCCTCATCTTCATACCCCACTTCATCAGGAGAATTCTAACTGCTTATAAGAAGGATGCAATATTCCCCATCTTTACATGTTTTCTCCCATGACATGTCCTGGCCCCATTTCTCTGCTCTCCTTGACAGCAACTCCCTGGAGAGAGCTGATTGGGCTCCTAGGCGCCAGATCCTTTCCCTGTCCCTTCACTTGAGCCCAACACCCCGTATGAAAACAGCTCTTTCTACCACAATGACCATCAGAGTGTTACACAAGGCACAGGACTCTCTCTCCCTCTGCCCACCATGGGACTGGCATCTCCAAGGGCTCTTTTCTTCCCTGTTCTCCAGGACACTGTGACACTGGTTTTCTTCCTGCCTCTGACTGTTCTTTCTCGGGGTGTAAGGTGACCCCAACTCACCACCACTACATCTGTGTTTGGGATGTCCCAGGGATCATACTATGCCCCCATATCCTCTCTGTCTAGGCTTGTTTCACGGGGGAGTGTGTGTGTGTGTGTGTGTGTGTGTGTGTGTGTGTGTGTGTACACATCTCTACACAGAGAATTCCTGAACTTGGAGTCTACCTGAGGCATTTGGCTTGGGTCCCAGAAGCAGATCCAGCTGCCCATAGACTCTCAAGTGTCTCAAAAGGAGGGCATCTCCCTTTTGTATTTCTAAAACTACCCACAGTAATCACGCCCTCTTTTTCCAATCTTCTTCCCACAATTCACCCACCATGAGGTCCAATGGCCTTCCTGGAATCCTCTGACATGTAAGCTCATGTCTGCTTCAGGGCCTTCTCACCAGCTGTTCCTTCTGCTTATCTTCCCTACCATCTTCTTCAGGCCTGACTCCAGGGGCCCTCAATGGACATCATCTTGCTTGGCCATCTGTACAAATTGTGACACATCTCTCTTCCTTTATTCCTCTGTTATATCTTAGTGTTCCATCACCCTCACACAATATGTCAGCACAGGCTGTTTTGTCTGCCCTACCCACTGACAGGTAAGCTCCAGGAAGTCAGGACTTCTGCTCACCTGCTCACTGATGTGCGCTCCCTGCCCTGCACAGGCCAGGCCAATGCAAGTGCATACTGGATATCCATTGACTATATAGTGTTATAGCAACTGCCTGGTCCAATTTAATTAGAGTTTATTAAGAATCAAAGTAAAAGAACTGAAGGGAATATCAGGGGCCACTGTTTTATCCTGGCTAACCACTATGATCACCCCAGGAATTTACAAGAGAGGTATGGAATCTCTAACACGAGAACACAGGTGGCAATTCATCCCTCCAGCATCTGTGGCAGTGGTGGTATAAACAGATCTACCAAATGCATGCAATGTTGTACAGCACAGCACAGACTGTGCTAATAAGCAACTATGGACTAGTTTCTATAGTCACGTATTCTACTTTTTAAAAAAAAAAAAGGATTCATTATTTAATTATTTAACATTATTTTGTAAAGGTTTATTTTTGTTTTAGGTATATGGGTTTTCTGCCTGTGTGTATGTCTGTGTATCAGATGCATGCCCATTGCCCTTGGAGACCAGAGGAAGGCTTCAAGTCCCCTGGAACTACAGTTACAGGGTGATTGTGAGCCACCATGTTGAGTGCTGGGAATTGAATTTGGAAAAGTAGCCAGTGTTCTTACTTACTGAGCTATTTCTTCAGACCCTATTAGTTATTTTAATTAGATGTATATGTGTTTCTGTGTGGATATGCTCACATGGGGGCAGGTATTCATAAAAGCCTGAAGGTGTTGGAACCTGTGGAACTGGAGCTGCAGGTGATTTTGAGCCCCATGCTACAGGTGCTGGGAATTGAACTTGGACCCCCTGCAAGAGCAGCTAATGCTCTTAACTACTGAGGCATCTCCCTAGCTCCACATACACCCCCTTTAAGTCGCTGTTTCAGAGTCTACTCCTTTGTAACAACAAGAGTTTGCTGTACCATGTCAACAGCAGTTTCATGCATCTAATGCTCACTTCAGGAAGCTGACATACACCGTGCAGGTCTGAGTGAGGATACTATTGCATGTTCTTACGAGAATGAAATTGCCTAGCAACTGTTACTATCCATGGTCCAACTGTGCTTTGCTGACATCCTCAGTAACAGAGTTTATTCAGTAAGGAGTAAGGAATAAATTTCTCAGAACATATCCCCACTTCAAGTGACACATGATGGTACTGATTTTCATACATGTTATCTAAACATGATCCATACCATGACACACATCCATCAAAGTCATGGCTGAGCAACATGAAGATTTTGACAGCACTCATTGTGAAGACAGTGTTTTACAATTTCCTAAAACTCTGACATTTTTATCAAAGCTCATGTCAGACAATGACGGAATTTCCTCTTAAACTTTTCTTAGCACAAAGGTCTTGGAAGAAGGCTCAGTCAGTAAAGCGCTCACCATGCAAGCATGAAGATGTGAGTTCAACCCCCAGAACCCATTAAAAAAAGCTGGTGTAGTACTGTGTACTTAAAATCCCAGAACTGGAAAGGCCGAGGCCTCTGGGGCTTGCTGACTGGTCAGCTTGGCCTATTTGGTGAGTTCCAAGCGATTTCAAGACCCCATCTCAATGAAAGACAAAACAAAAAGATGGAAAGAGCCTTTACGGTGATATCCAAGGTTGTCCTCTGGCCTCTACATGCGCACGCGAGCGCACACACACACACACACACACACACACACACAAGCATGTATACCTGCATAGACACATGTACACTTACCACCCCCAGCACACACAATAATTTCTTAGCACTCCAATATTCTTACCCCATTTCATCCAGAGCTGCCAGCAGTCAGCATTCACCCAAAGACATAAAAACAACTGAATTTTAGTTTGAAGCATTGATAATTATCCTAAAAGTCTTTGTGGCTGCTAGTTTAAAACTACTGGTTACCGTTTGACAGGACCAAAATTGACTCAAACTTTATCTCCTTTGCTGCCAAACAGATTTCTCTTAGGAAAGGCCATAGGTGCAGACTTAGAGGCTAAGATTTAGCCACCCAGTCTTCTGCACTCTGATTTATACACAGAAGAACCTTGCAGGCTGCAGGTGGGGAGAGCGGGATGCTCCTAGCCAGTTCCCTTCTTATGCCTTTTAGCTCCTGGACAAAGTGAAGATCTGAGCCAGCTGCCTTGTCCCTGTAAATCTTCTCTTCCTGGAGGAGGCTGCTGGGCTTGGAGATCAATGAGCTGCTAAGACGCAGGCGACATTCGGAACGTCACATCTAAAAGCCTGATGCTTTTAAGTGCCGGGTTTTGTACCAAACACTCCAATCCTTTTTGTTTCAAGTGCTTAGAGCTCAGGCAGCCAGACAGCCCTGGCTCCTGGATAATTGGCTATAAAAGAAGCCGTAAATTTCAGATTCACCAGAATGTCACGATTTTGCCCCAAGTAGATGAATCTTGATTCGTAAAAAACAAATAACTTTAACTCTATTAAGTTTCTCTTAAAACTTTGCCTGGTGCGGTGGGAGCTAAATGACTTCCGGTGCCTGGTGGCTGATGGGTAAGCTTCTGTGATGTTTAACATGCAGAACAAAGACATCCTCGTAACACAGAAGGCTAGAGGGAGGCTAGAGCATAGGGAACATGGATCTTAAGGTCCTGGGAGACGCCCTTCCTACTCCTGTCAAGGTGAAATGGTGTGGTGGTGGGTAACACTGGGAACCAGGTAGCTCCTTCAGTGGAGGGCATAAGGCTACAAAGATGGGGACATAGCTGGAGGGGTCGCCATGAAACCAAGAGCTGAGTCAGAAGTGGGCATGAGTCTGCTGGTGCCACTGTAACTAGATGCCACAGACCTGGGCTCATACCATAGCTGAAATCCAAGGTTAAGCGGTGAGCAGGTGGCTCCCCTTGGCTTGCACATGGCAGTCTTGTATATGCGGGTGTCAGGGTGGTGTCCTGATTATTTCTGATAAGGACACCAGGCAGACGAGATCAGAGCCGTCCCACTGACTTCCTTTTACTTAATCACCTCTTTAAAGACCCTGTCTCTCAACAGTGATGCTCTGAGGCAGTGCTGGTTAGGACTCCTGAATTTAGGGGCCATAAATTGCCTCCAGGTTAGGGGGTAGTTAACAGAGATGTGACCCTGAGATCCGGCTAACAGCATAGTTTCAATCAATCTAAGACCTCATATACACAGGTACACAGCCAGCCACAAACAAATGCAGCAAGAGATGGTGGCCGTGAGGAGAGAGGACACAAAACCCTTGAGTTCTCTGCTTGTCTGAGACTGCGCAATTTCTGAGATTTGAATTTATGTGGCCCCAAATCTTAGATTTAACTTAGAAGCTGAATCAAGTTTATTCTCATTGTTACTAGGACAGAGAGAATTCTACCAGAGGCTTCCTGGGAAGCCATTTTAACGGAAGGGATGTTCAAGGAAGTATATGCAGTGTATGGATGTCTGCACCAGAGGGACATCAGGGACCTACTGCTGTTGGTACCATCCCATATACCTCAAGGGGCAGTGTGCACCGGGCAAGGAGAGAGTTCAGAGACAGAGGGTGGAGTAAACCTATCCTCATGGAATTAACTGTATGTTATGAAGTCAGGAAAGAAGGCAATTGGAATCTACTACACACAAGCTTCTCTCTCACACTGCTGAGCCCAATCAGAGGCCATAAAGAAAGGGGGTACCCTAGCTGTTCCTCTGGGGCTTAGGGGAAGTTTTTAGAATGTAGCTTCCTTTGTCCAGATGGGAAGGAAACTGTCTCAAGGGATTCCTTTCTCCTTTGGACAGCCACAGGTAGAGGCCACATGAGGGTGACATTTCCATCCAGATATCAAAATAAGATGCTTCAAGCCAGGTGTGACGTGGAGACCTGAACTCTACTTGCAGGACTTGGCAATAGCTGCTAGCGGCCTTCACCTCCTCGCCATCCTCTCACCTGGCTTTCCCGAGGCAGAGGTTAAGGAAGACAGGGAGGGCTGCCTAGGGAAGGAGATGAATTAGTAGGTGGGAGAGGCAAGCTCACCTCCCCCATTAGCAGAAATAGCTTAAGCAGTCCTTTCTAGAGACTTCCTGAGGCAGCGGGCACTCTTCAAAGTCAAGGATGCTTGATTCATCCGATCTAATAGGGCAAAATACATTGCTTTGATGCTGCACATGGGATCACTGTTAGAAGCCATTATTTCTACAGAGGAAAGTCTTTCAAAGATGGCTTGGTTTTCTCTGGGACTGATTGGTAGAGAATGTCACTCAAAAAGAAACAGGTGTGTCCTCCAAGGGCCATGCCTGAGGACCTCATCGGTCAAAGAGCTCATGAATAATTATTTATTGAGTGTCCACAACAGCTTAGCACCGTGACTGGAACCAAGACACAATAACGGCAGTAGGCACCAGGCATTTTCACTGTAATCAGACGAGGCCTCCAGAACCTTCACAGGTGAGACACTTTGGAAATGTACCTTAGTGGAAACAATTTTGCATATTCATCTCCTCGGTGTGTACACCTGTGACTCATGTACGTCTTCATCTGACTTATGCTGGCCAGGTGTGAAATTCACCAAACGTGTGACAGCACACTGGTCCAGAGCACACACTCTGGGACCAGCTAACCTGTTTTAAGCTCTTGTCACTACCATCATGAACCCATACCTCAGCAAGGCATCTAGTTGGTGCCTCAGTTTCTTTATATTTACAGTGGAAATGTTGACTAGGAAGTTGTCACTCAGCAAGGTCAATCCATCATGAGGCATGCAGAGCAGCAGGTAATGTTTCTTCTAGTATTTAATTGTTTTATTACATTTACTTAATGCGTGTGTTTGTGTGCCACATGCATGTGTGGAGGTCGGAGAACAACTTGCAGGAACTGGTTTCTCTTTCTACCTTGTGGGTCCCAGTGATCAAACTCAGGTCATCAGGCTTGACATCAAGAGCCCTTGCCCACTAAACTATCTCGCTGACTTTCTAGTGTTGTTTCTTTTTTTTTTTAACAACCGAAATCATTGGGAGTTTTTATGTATGTAGAAAATTCTGTTTCCAGGTGAAGAGTTTTGATACGTAGTAAAATGACATCATTTTGTAATAATGGAAACATTTACAGATAATGGCTCAAGACTGCCCACAGCAGAAGATTCTTAGAAAAGCAGTTTCTCAGGGTGTTAAAATACCAGCTCATAGGAACCTGACTTAATTGTGTTTATAAGGCCTCCTAGCAACTTCTTTTTTTTTTTTTTTTTTTTGATTTTTCGAGACAGGGTTTCTCCGTAGCTTTTGGTTCCTGTCCTGGAACTAGCTCTTGTAGACCAGGCTGGCCTCGAACTCCCAGAGATCCGCCTGCCTCTGCCTCCCGAGTGCTGGGATTAAAGGCGTGCGCCACCACCGCCCGGCAGCAACTTCTAAATAGAACATCATTGCTTTGAAAAGAGCAGGCAGCAAATCCACAATCCTGACTTTCTAGGAGGGAAAACACAGAACTCCTCTTTCTCCAGAGATCTTATTTTTCAAAGCACAAAACAACAGGTCTGCTATACAAGGAGGACTGCTCACTGTGGCCAGCAATGAGCTGCGGGACTTGGTGGACCACAGACACCAGTGACCTGCACAGCTGGCAGGTGACTCCATTTGAGTTTATCACAAACTCAGAAATGCCCATTCCTCTTTCTCCCATGCAAAAGCCAAAGCAAGCCTTCTCTAATTTACTTCCTGTCCCCCAAGGGGTCACCATAGGCTCCTTGGACTGTGTACATTCCAGTTTTGGAGACTTTTATCCTGAGTGAGTTCTTGAACAAGGCTCCTATACGTGCTAGATGCTGCTCTCGGAGGAGCAGCAGGATGCTCTTCTGGCTTTTCTTCTGGGCACTCACATACATTCTTGCCCAATACTGTGGGGTTCTGGTGTATTAGTAATGCAGACTGCTAACGGGTCCCCTCATGAGGGATGCGAGACTCTTTCTTACCACTTGTCATTGCCACATGAGGTGCAACATGGGGCCCTCATGAATTGCTTTTCGTGTTTTCCCCTAGCATAACCTCTGCATAAAAGTGCCAGAAATAGATGTCTGAGGATCTATTCGAAGATAAATGCATATGCAGGTTTTGTAGACACTTCCAAGTTACTTTCCATGGAGTTTGCACAATGGGACATTGCAACAGAAGTTTCTTTTACCATGCATCTCTCTTCAAACACGTGCTATAAAATCTTCTACAGGGCTTATACGCCCCTCCTTAGCTTTGTAGAAATATACCAAGTTTAGGCATTACAGGTACAGTCCTGTCAACTGCCAAAGCTTCTGCTTGCTGTGGTCTTGCCCATTTTGTGTTCCTATAATAGAACCGAGGCTGAGTAATGTGGAAAGAAAAGAGGTTCGTTATGGTCATGGTTCTGGAGGCTGGAAATCTCTAACAAACGATGTCAACACCTGGCTTCTTGATAACATGGTGGAAAAGGAAACAAGCTGTGTAGCCGCCTTTCTCTTCCTCCATGGGGATGCTCTTTTCTAAGGACCTTTCCAGGAATTAAATCCATTGCTGGGAAACCCACCTCACTTAGTGGGACAAGTATCAGTTTCTTCATAAGGCCAGTACCAATCCAATCATAGTCCAATAGAATTCATCTTTGAAGACACTGGGAACCAGCTTCCACCATATGCTCTTCTGGGGGCAAGTCACATCCAGAGAGCGACAGGCTTCTCATAAAATGGACCTGATCTACACTGCAGCCTATAGCTGGAGGTGGTACAGTTAGCTCGGGATTCCTTTACAACTTCACCCCTTTGCTTAGGACTCTGTCCTGGTGTCTCCAGCCCTGAAACAGGGAGAATGGAGGTACAGGGTGAGGGCAGCCTTTATGTGACTTGCAAGGGCTGTATCCTGTGTCCTGGGTGTGGTTTCCTTCCTCTGCGGGGCACTCTGGGTTCTTCAGAGCTACAGTTTCCTTTTCCCCAACACTTGCTGCTGGCTGCCTCCCATCTGAGGTTTCCTTTTGGAGACAAAGCCTTCTTTTCCAGGTATCTCCTTACTACTCCCTCCTTTGGTCACTAGCAACTATCAGTTTAATCTAGAGTCTGCAAATCCTTCCTGCACCATTCCAAATCAAGAATATTTCAGGTTTGGTAATAAGACACCTGCTGCAATCTCTCTACTCTGCGACCCACTGGGGTTGGTTGTGGCCCTGGAAATTCAGATGTTAGAAACATAATCTCAAACTTCTATGTGTATGTGTGAATGGTGTTTGGAGTTGGGAAGCAATTAGAATAAAATGAGGTCATCAGGTCTCAGTGAGACTTTATGATAAGCAGAGATTTTGGCTGGCATACCTGCCCTGTATTTACATGTGACCTCCTCTGCCATGTCACGCCACAGAGTGAGGTCTTCGAGAGATGCCAGTACGCTGACCTTGGAGTTCTCAGACTCCAGAACCAGGAACTACATCAAACTCTACCCTCCACAAATTACCCATCCCATAAAATTCAGTTAAAGCTCATGAACTACCTGCAGCCTCAGGCAATGTGTAAGCCAAACAAACAAAAATGCCTGTGTTCCAATAAACCTTCCTTATTTATAAAATCAGGCCATAGGCAAGAACTGCCTATGGATACTATTTTGCACATCATTTGAAAGTCTGGGCAATCTTCTCATGGTGTCCATAGTCTAGATTCTCAACAGGGCCCACAACATCTCTGCTAGAAATAAGTATCTTGCTATTAGCATCACCACAACAGTACTGAAGTGGCTTTGGGAGTCATATTTAGACTATAATATCAGCATTCAGGAGGCTGATGCAGGGGGATCACCACGAGCTAGAGGCCAACCATGGCTACATAGTAGGTTCTGCCATAGCCTGAGCTACAGAGTGAGATTCCTACACACACACACACACACACACACACACACACACACACACAGGCATGCACGCACGCACACATCAAATCAAAGTTTGCCTATTTAGAGGAAATGGAAAAGAATGGGGATTTTCCTGCTTTCCAAAAAAGTGATGAGGGTGAACCATTTGGAATATTCTTGGTTGAAAGTAAACATAAAATTAGATTTGTAGTGATCTGAGCAAGCGGGGATTATTTTTCTTCAAGTGGAAAAGATTCCCGAGACAGCTGGAATTGGATCACTATCTCAGAGATGTGTCCACCTCAAAATCCTGATGTCTCCTGGCCTCTGTCTATAGGTTGAACCTTGGCTGTCTCTGATGAAGGTCTTGTACTTTCATTAAAGGCAGAAGGGCTGAGATGTGAGAGACAGGTCAGCAGGAAAAGGCACTGGCCACCAAGTCTGAAGATCTACATTCAATCCCAGGCTTCACACGGTAGAAGAAAAGGACTTCTGAAGGCTCAGCCCTCCACTCACTTGCTGACTATGGCACATACCACACACAATAAATTAGAAGTATAAAAGAATTAAAAATGATATAAAGGGCCACACCCATATCTTGACCAAGAAAACAGACTTTTATTTCCCTAAGTCCTTCATGGAAGCTCTGGCCTGCATCACAAAGGAAGGTAGGATGAAATGTTTTGGGTCTGAAGAAGAGATGGGAAGGTATTTGAGTTCAGACTAATGATGCACATGGTTACATCACAGAGTCTCTGTCACTGCATATGTCTAACATTACGCACGTGTGTCAAAGATGGAAATATGTTCTAGATCCTACATGTGCATTGCTGAGCTCCCAAGAAGCCCCCTCCTGCTTTCTCCTTCAAATGGGAATGGAAAGGCAATGGTGGGAATACATTAAGAGTCCCTCGACTGAGAAAAGGCTCTCAGAGGAGAAACAAAAGGCAGGAAGAACATGTCAAACAAAATCATTATTAATTTCCCCTGAGAAAAAAAGACAACTGCAGCTGGAACACAAATAAGATCCCACAGAAAGCATTCGGGGAAACAGAACGTGCAACTGGAAGTTAAAATCATGGTGCCAAGTAAAAGCAGAGGACACAATAGACAGAATTAGTGAGTCAGGGCCACCAGACTAGATGGTTCAATATCTAGACCATAGGAGGGTCAAGAGGCACAGAGATCATCATCTCTGGAGAGTTCCAAGACTGAAGATATCCAGCAACTTTTCTTACTGCTGTGACAAAACCCAACAAGAAGCAACTTAAGGGAGGTGGCTTGGTTTGGGCTCACAATTTAAGGGGGGCACAGTCCATAGTGGTAGGGAAGCCATGTTTGGTCAAACTGTATCTAGTCAGGAAGCATAGAGATGAATGCCTGTGCCCAGCTTGTTCTCTCATTCATTTAGTCTCTGACCTCAGCCCATGAAATGACACCACCTATAGCTAAGGCTAGCTTTCCACCTCAACTAGCCAAATCTAGCCACTCCCTGGAAACATGCCCAGTGGTGTGTTTCCTCAGTGAGTCTAGATCCTGTCACGCTGACAATCAGTACTGAACATCACACTAAGTCTAGAATTTAAGAAAAAAAAAAAAGAAGACCTGACCTAGATCATGCTATATTAGTTACTTTTCTTATTTCTGGGACCAAGTGTTTGACAAAAGCAACTTAAAGAAGAAAGCATCATAGGGAAGTTGAGGGGACAGAGGATCTGGTCACACTGCATCAATAATCAGGAACAATAGTTAGGAATCAGGGGGACAGGAAGTGATGCTCAGTTCACTTTCTCCTTTTTATTCATGTTCTCTAGCCCATGGAATCGAGGTGCTCACACTTAAGCTGAGTTTTCCCACCTCAGTTAGGCTAACCTACAGATTCCCTCACAGGCACGTGTAGGGGCTTCTTCCTAGATGATTCAAAATCCTTTCAGTTTAGCAATATTAACCATCACTCATACTATCATAAATACTAGGTCTAAGATTGTCTCAGAAGTTTCCAGAAGGTGAGGAGGCAGTTCATGTACAAAGACCCAGGAATCATGAATACATCATACCTGTCCACAGCATCAGTCTGGACCATTTAAGAAGAGTTTCAAATCCAAATGTCATTTGGCCAGAGTAGTTACTCTGGGCCCCTACAATCCATCCACTCTCCTACGGAGCGAAGACCTGAGGTACTTACAGATGAGGAGAAGTGGGAAAGGGTTAACCCTTGTATCCCTGGGTGTGCGGAGGCTCAGTAGATCAACCCTCCCCCCAGTCCTGGGAATGCTGGGTTGGAGAGCGAGTAGGCTTACAGTCATAGGTCTACAGGCCTGACTCACTACATCTGACGCAAAGACTGGATCTTCAGTCCAGGCAGCCAGCTTCCTGAGTCATAAGCTCAGGACAATGAAAAACATGTCTGCACAGACACAAGAAGGCCCCCGGTGATGCATCAGCTCATACATGGAGAAAAAGATGAAAGCCATTCTTAGGTGCAAGGTGAAGCTGCTTTCTATAAATACAGTCCAGTACATTGTCTGCAATCTGACTACCAATGGGGTAGAGAGAAACCAGAAAGAGAGACAACAGGAATTACCTCTGTAGAAGTAGTATAGTTAAGCCAAAACGTGGATATATTTACTAATCAAAAGTGATTTAAATAGTACATACCTCGATATTTGGAACCTAACATTAAGAATGCGTTCGGTGGTTGTGTGTTGGGGAAACATCACACAGAGTGTATCTACACAAACCCACACAACGCAACATACTGCACACCTAGGCTCTTTGGTGTAGCCATTGGTTCTGGGTACAGATCTATCAGACCCTATCACTGTTTTGAGCACTGTACCAAGAAATGGCTGTGTAAAAACACAGCATAGTGACCGGGCGGTGGTGGCACACGCCTTTAATCCCAGCACTCAGGAGGCAGAGGCAGGCGGATCTCTGTGAGTTCGAGACCAGCCTGGTCTACAAGAGCTAGTTCCAGGACAGGCTCCAAAACCACAGAGAAACCCTGTCTCAAAAAAAAAAAAAAAAACAGCATAGTGGATAAACAAGGGTACTTTCTATGAATCGAGTTTGGAGAACCAAAGTGTGTGTGGATGAGCCAGAGAGTGAGCAAGCAAGCAGGCATGAAGGCCTACCATGTACCACTTCAAGAAACCCCATTAATGCACTGCTTCGGTACGCCTCTTCAGTGAACCACCACCTCTGAGAACAGCTTAAGAGCACTTAACGAATCACTAGAGAAACACCTGGGTGGACTGCCTCGGGGAACTTAGTGTTTACACGTTTTCACTTTAAAGATTTTCTTGTGTATGTGTATATTGCATGCATGTTTGTATGCATATGAGTGTAGTGCATGTGTGTGGTGTTTGTGTTCATGTGTGCATATGCAATATGGAGGCCCAAGATTGCTGTATAAAACCATTTCTTAATTGCTCTTCCACTGTATTCACTGAGGCAGGGTGTCTCAATCAAACCCAAAGCTGATCAATACACCTAGTCTTTCTAGCCAGTATGTTCTGAGGATCCTCTGCCTCTCCTTTCAAGGCAGGAATTATATCAGAATTGGCCACCTAGAATTTATGTGAATTTTGCATATCAAGCACTTTAACCACTGAACAATCTCCCGGCCTGTTTTTAGACTAAAATTTAAAACCCTTGTAAACCTTTCTGTTAAAAACTAAGACATAAATAGACTACGCTAGACTTCTATAGGGCCAAGTTCATTCATATCACAACCTTGCTCCTACAAACTGGTTCCTCTAGAAGACCCTGAGGGTTACCACATCAGGATGGTATGCCTTCTTCTGGAATCCCAGATGAAGAGCAAGCCTGAGGCTGGGTATTATTATCTTTCTATTATATTTTTATTATTAGCAACCTCCACAGAACAATAAGAACACAGTACACAGATAAACCAGTATTAGTGTTTACCACGGCACTTCTCCAGTATGATGTACTTGCCCTAACTACACTGCTACACCTTTATGATGGGAGTATACTGTTTCAGATTTACCTTCAATATGAGAGCAACGCCTTGTGCTGGGATCCCACAATGCCTGCAGCGTCAAAGCAATCAGAGCTGCTCAACCCCATCATGGTCTAAGCAATCACCCCTGTATGTGTGCACATGTCTATCTGTTGAGCAAAGTGTCCTATATGGCATGGGTATACTTAAGAATTTATGTTGATAAGAATACAATTGTGCAAAAGCTGCTAGAAATGTCTTTTGCTAAATATGGTTATGGGTCACAGGAAGTCAGTGGATTAGACACCTTTGGTATCCCGAGCTTTTCCTGGGCTACTATTCTGCACTGTGAGGCACCCACTATTCCAAAGTCTCTGAATGTCTTTACTTGCAGAATGCTCTTCTTTCAAAGGTGGGCTTGTCATTGTCTTTAAACTCAAACAAAATCTCCCTTCAGCCCCAGCACCTTACACATTGTACTGTCATCTTCCAGAAAAAAGTTCAAAGAGAAGCCTGACCTTGAGCCCACTCCAGTCTGACTCACAGAGGCATTCGGAAATGGGTTCCAGTTAATGTAGAACCGTGGGCTGATTTGTACTCTGTGCATTTGGTGGTAGGCAAAATAAGTCCCAGCATTTGAGTGACAGGAGTGGGTGATGACACCATTGGCGCCCTTGTCCTCAGTCCAGCCTGATGTACTCACTTGACATCATCTCTCAGAGACTCCCCGTGGTAGTCTGAGTGAGAAAGTCCCGTTAGTTCAGGGATCTAAACTCCCCGACCCCAGTTGGTAAACCATTTGGGGAGGTTTAGGAGATGGAGCCTTTTTAGAGGAGATGTGTCAACCAAGGTGGGCTTTGAGAGTTTAAAGATTTCAGCACTCAGTTTGCGCTTTCTGCTCTCTCCACTTGCCGCTCCAGCCAACACGCCTGCCTGCGGCCATGCCTTCCCCTACACTGATGGCGACAGACTCATGTTTTTATGGACCATGAACCCAAATAAACCCTTCCTTCTATAAGCTGCCTTGGTCAAGGTGTTCTATCACAGCAACAGAAATAACTAATATATCTCCTATCAGGGAATAGGTTCTAGCTATCCGCTCTTGGTACTGTCTCCTGCACACACAGCTTTCTCAGGATCTCCCGGGATCATGTCCTAAGTAAACCAGGCACACTCATTCCCTCGTTCCAAGCCTGTCCTGGGGGCCCCAAATGAAGAGATTGCCAAATAACACACATATGGGATAAATGGTCTCTACCATACTGCCTCCCTGGTACCCAGAGTTTAACTTTCCTTTGTAAATGAGAAACTACCCAGGCCATCCATATTTAACTATACCCTCCACAGCTTAGTCCCCACATATGCACAATGGCCATAAGTGATACAGGATAATGTATGCATTATACCATATAATGTAAGGCATTTTTTTCTCTTTATAAACCAAACCCCAAAGCATGTTTATAAAGGAGATGAAAGAGGATCTCCTGCTGAAGCAGGGTCGGGGAACACATGCAAGCACACACAAACATACATACATACACACGTGAACATATGGGCATGTACACACACGTACATATATGCACAATACAAAGGCACACACTCAGGCATATGAGTACACATGGGCATGCACACACATATGAACATATACGCACATACACAAAGGCACATACACTCAGGCATATGAGTACATGTGGGCATGCACACACATATGTACACACATATGTACACACACTCAGGCATGAGTACACATGGGCATGCACACACATATGAACATATATGCACATACACAAAGGCACACACACTCAGGCAGATGAATTCATGTGGGCATGCACACACATATGTGCATATACATACATACACAAAGGCACACACACTCAGGCATATGAGTCCATGTGGGCGTGCACACACATATGTACACACACACATAAAGGCACACACACTCAGGCATATGAGTCCATGTGGGCGTGCACACGCATATGTACACACACACTCAGGCATATGAGTACACGTGGCATGCACACACATATGTACACACACTCAGCATATGAGTACACATGGCATGCACACACATATGTACACACACTCAGGCATATGAGTACACGTGGCATGCACACACATATGTACACACACACTCAGGCATATGAGTACACGTGGCATGCACACACATATGTACACACACACTCAGGCATATGAGAACGTGGCATGCACACACATATGTACACACACATATGTATGCACACACTCAGACATATGAGTACACGTGGCATGCACACACATATGTACACACACACTCAGGCATATGAGTACACGTGGCATGCACACACATATGTACACACACACTCAGGCATATGAGAACGTGGCATGCACACACATATGTACACACACATATGTATGCACACACTCAGACATATGAGTACACGTGGCATGCACACACATATGTACACACACATATGTACACACACTCAGGCATATGAGTACACGTGGCATGCACACACATATGTACACACACACACTTGCAATCCCTTCTCCCCACATGCACAGCATGAGGAGGCCATGTGTACCTGCTGGATCACCCTGGGACACTCACGCCATTTTCTCCCAGCATGTCCCTCTCAGCACACCAGTTCAGCTCCATGTGCACCTGCTCAGCAGTGTCTTCCCCAGAGCCTTTGCTGGCAGTCTTCTTTCCCCCACATGGGCTCCCCGGCTGCACCTTGGCACAGCATTCTCAAAAACACTGTTTGCTTTCTTTACAATCTGTCTTCCTAAGGCGAACGCTGCGTGTGTAAAAACAAGGGCCTTCTCTGTGTAGTTAACTGTCAATCCCAGGGCTTAGAATAGGCTTAGTGCATGGGAGGGGCTTAATAAATATAGCAGGAGTAGAAGAACACTCATCTTGAGTCTAGCCCAATATCCCTTTCCCTCTTTGACCCCTATGGGTTTGGGTAGAAGTGACTTTTAACCTTCCTAGCGGCTTCCTGCATCTGTGATAAGCCCAATTCAAGGAACACTAAAGACAGCAACAATGGTGGTCACTGGCTGGGCATGGAGTACTTCTGCCATGCCCCCGAGTCTACACATGTCTCTTGACTGCTCTGGGCAGCTGCTCCAGGATAGCCCTTGAGCCACACCTTAACCAGCATCCCTTGCTCTCGGACCAGATTCTTCTGTATGAGGTGGCCATCGGGTGTATTGTAGGATGATGACCAACATCTGACCTCACCTAGTAGACGCCAGTGACACTAGCTCATTTCCAACATCCTCAACACTCCCTGAGCAGAAGACAATCAACCAAGATAATTGGTCCTAAGAATATCATAGAGGTAACAAGGCCTTTAATTCCAGCACTTGGTAGGCAGAGGCAGGCAGATCTCTGTGAGTTCAAGGCCAGCCTGGTCTACAGAGTGAGTTCTAGGATAGGCTCCAAAGCTTCACGGGAAAACCCTGTCTTGAAAAACAATAACAAACAAACAAACAAAAAAGAACTAGTGGGTGGCTTCTCTGCTTCTCTGATCTTTTAGCTTTCACTCCCTAAAAAACAAAAATCTCCTGTATGGACCTCTCTAACTCTCTAAGGTAGGAAGTCTTCCTATTTCCTACGGAGACAGAGAGGAAAGTGTTGCCCTGGTGACAGAAGCCCTGGCTTTGGGTGGGAGAAAGGGTTTAGGTTCCTTTGGGATGCAGATCCACTCTGTCAGGCTTCTAGCTATCTTTGTTTTGTGCTCACTAGAACTCAGATTTCTGGAACTCTTACTCCCACGGCTGACGCTGCACTCAGATCTCAGAACATCTGGCCACAGCTGCTTTTCCCAATGAACAGGAAACAATGTGCTTTATCTGCATGTCCCTGTCTTCCCGGACATGTATTAATAGTGGATTAGCTCCCGTGAGAGAAAGAGAGAGAGAGAGAGAGAGAGAGAGAGCGAGCGAGCATGTGCATGCATGCATGTGTGTATGTCTTTTTTTAACTTTTGTTTTAGTTATTCTATGTGTCTTTTATATCATGCATCTTGATCCATTCATTTCCCTATCCCTTCACCTCTGTTTTCTGTCCCTGCACCCCCCCCCCCAATGAAACAAAATTTAAGAGGAAAATGGAAAAGGGGGGAGGGCTAAAAACATCTCATCATGGAAGCTGCAGTGTGACGCAATGAGTCACGCAGTAAACCTCTCTGTTTATGTATCTTTACTTGCAAGTGGTCACTGCAAAGAGTCATTGATCTGGTTTGAGGCCTCTGGTCTCTGCTACACTATTGATCCTGGGTCCTCACGAGGACCCCTGGATACCCTGCTGCTGCCCTGTGTTGTGGAGATCCTGCAGCTTTGGGCCAGCAGGTCAGGTCACTTCATGTGCTTCAGCAGATCACAGATGGGGTGGATGCTGGGGCAGGCAGGCCAAGTCATAACCCTGGGTCTGGACCTGGGCAGCTGCAGGGTTGGTTTGTTCACGACTTCTCCCCTGTCCTCACCACCGGGGTGAGCTCTCTCCAGCATTGCCTCCACTAATTCACCTCCTGCAGCAATAAGCAAAAGATGGGACCAGTTCTGCTTCCAAGCCCTCAGGGTTGGTTCTCCCACAACTACAACAGGAACAGCGCTATAGTATTGCCTAGGCAACGTATAGGGACCACTCTCCCAAGTGCTGCATTTGCTGAGGGGCAGGGACAGCTCCTCCACCTGTCTGAGGCACTGATGGGCTGAGGGGACATCTCTCATGTCCGCCCATGGCTCATGTCACCACGTGTCAGATGAGTAAGTGTGTCTGTGTGCGTTACACGCTAAGAGGCCAGAACAAAACCCTGGGTGTTATTCCTCAGGTGTTGTCACTTTTTTTGAGACGATCTCTGTATTAGTTTGCTTTCTATTACTGTGATAAATAATTAATTGATGAGAAGCAACTTGTGGAAGAAAGGGTTTGTTTGACTTACAACACCCCATCACAATCCATCATTGGGAAACGTTGGGCAGGAACCAGGAGGCAAGAGCTGAAGCAGAGACCACAAAGGAACACTACTCACTGGTTTGCTCCTCATGGCTTGCTCAGCCTGCTTTCTCACAGAACCTAGGACCACCTGCCTAGGGGTGGCCCTTCCCACATCAATCATTAATCGAGAAAATTCCACACAGACTTGCTCCACAAGTCAATCTTTTGGAGCCATTTTTCTCAGTTAAGGTTCTCTCTTTCCAAATGACGGTAGCTTGTGTCAACTGGATGAAAACAAACCAGCATAGACTCTCATTGACTTGAGGTTTATTCGTAGACTGGGCTGGCTCATCAGTGAGGACGGCCATAGTTTAGAATACAGATGTTTGGGACAGCTGCTTTGTCAGGCTAGATTCCCTATCCTTTCCCATGGTGTCTCACACAGGTGGGCACTAAAGCCAGGAGTGACGGGGTGTCAGTGATCCATCTAGCTATTCTCCAGCCCAGACAGCTCATTTAGAGGAAGCTATGAGCTGGACAGCAGAGGCAGGTGGATCTCTGTGAGTTCATGGTCAGCCTGGTCAACAGAGACTGCCAGGATAGCCAGGGCTACACAGAGAAACCCTGTCTCAAAAAAAAAAAAAAGCAAATAATAAAATAAAGGAAGCTGCTAGGCTGGGGAGATGGCTCAGTGGTCAAGACATGTAATTCTGTTCACAGAACTCACATCAGGACACCAAGGGACCTGATGCCCTTTTCTGGACTCTACCAGGACTCACACGATCATACATGCATGTGGATACACACATATACATATGAAAAATTAAAAGTGAATCTTAAGGAAAATAAAATAAAAAAGGACTCTGCATATGTGACAAAATTGGAAGGGGGGCTTGATTTTCCCAGAGGACAGCTCTGGGGAGTACAACAAAGCTCAACAGTTAGCTTGCGCCCTTTCTGCTTTAGCACTGAGAGAATGGGGAGCTTAGACCACTACCCCACCATAGGCAGCATATGGACCAGAGTTCAGTCTCCAGAGCCCATGTGAAAAGGTCAGGCATGGTGGGATGTGGTTATAAATCCAAAGTTGGAGAGGTAGAGACAGGCCAGATAACTAGGGCTCACTGATGGGCCAGCCCAGTCTACTGATAAGTTGTAGGGCGATAGAGTCTAGGCTGGCTAGTTTTCTGCCATCTACACGGCCTCTGTGCAGCTCCCTGAGTAGGTACGAGAGTGGGTCACAATCACGTGGGGAGGAGCAAAGTGACCACAGGTGACAGCGCTCCTTTAAGTCGACATGGACATCATGGAGGCACAGGACATCTGCTGGGTTCTAAATAGCCTTTTCTCTCTCTCTTTGCCTTATTAATGGCACACTGAAGTCTCAAGCTTTCTGGATTTACAGCAAAGGCTCTGTGCAGACCGGACATTTCAAAAGGTTGCCTTCAGCACAGATCTGAGCAGCGCATTGAAAGGACTTGCATTTCAGGCTTCCCAATGGTCCAACACAAGGAAGCTTCTGGAACACAATCTGCCTAAGGCAGAGGGATTCCTAAAGAGAACAAAAAAAAAGGGGGGGGGAGGCCCAAGGCCTTGTCTAGGAAAACGAGGAACAGGCACTCTGCATAGGATGGCAAAGGTGCTAGCCTTTGCAGTGACCTTCAGATGGAGTCTAAGGACAGAATCCAGCAAGGCTGAGGGGTACGAGGCGTGGCAGAATCTCGGGACTGGTGCGGCATTTCACTTAGGAAGTGTGAACCCAGGACTCTGCACTGTAGCCAGCTCTGGTGGAGCCAGTGGACTCCAGTCAGCAGTGATTCCTGATGTAGCCTGTGAGCCAGCAGCAGCTCTTGCCCCTGCTGACTGGGACACTAGATCCTGCCTTTCTGCAGCTCCCCAAATGACTCATCAAAGGTTCTGGCCAACCGAGGAGGGTCCAAACTTCCATGAAACCTCAGATAACTGGGTAAAATTCCCCAATTTATAAGTTGGGAAACTAAGGCTCAGCCAAGTTAATTAACTTCCTCCCAACACCCACTATCCAGAAAACAACAGATCTGGGCTCAGCACTCAAAGTGTTAGGCATACCATACCACAGAGACACACTTTCTGCCCAGAGGGTTTTCCAATGGGAAAAACTCTTTGGCACCAAATAGGGTGGAAAGGTTCTAATATTCCTCAGAAACTTCTAGAAGCTATGTCCACCTTCAGCAAGGTGTGGCTTTATATCTACCTACAAGTCTCTGTCAACCAGGTCCGACCCCAGGTGATTCAGGGTTGCCACAGACTGTCCCAACACATCCACACACAGAACTTCCTGTCTTGTGGCTTTGGCTTCTGGTAGGGGTGCACATGGCTGACACACAGAACCTGTCTCCTTCCCATTGCCAAAGCCATGTCTAAAGTGGAACCAGGGGTGATCTGTAGTGGGACCAGGAGACTATGCTTAGTTCCTCGGCATTCTCAAGCTAGCGTGGAATGGAAAGAGGTGCTTTCCCCCTCTGCAGTCATGGCTCCCTGGAATGACGGAGCTGATGCAGGGGCATTACCTGATTTCCCACCCCAGACAGTCCTCTCCATCCTCCTAACACAGCAGAACTGACATTGTGTGTTTCCCAGTGCATGTATAAAATGTACCAGGTAATAAAACCCCAGCATCCACTCAGGGTCTTGCGTTGGATGGCCAGTCATTAACTCAAAAGCACTGCTTTTATTCCAGCCTGGCATGTCAGCATGACCAGGCATTTTTTCTTCTTCAGGGAATTCTAAAACATGACTGTGTTGGGCAGCAATAGTGTCAAGCATGAACTAAGAGGAGCTGAGTGATGTCCAGTTCACCTGTGTCTCATATATATAGATTCACAGGGTCAGAAAAGTGACACAGAATGCGCAACACTCACACGTCCCCACACTCCACCCACAACCAGAAGGCAGAAAAGCCCGGAGAGGCCTTTTCCCCTCATAGAAGCTTTCTGCCGATTCCACAACTTAACCACTGGCTGGCGAGGACTGGATGGCAGAACAGGCAGACTAGAAGGAAGCCATGCAGAAAGCAAGACCTCCAAAGGGGCAGAAATCCCACCGTGGGTCAAAAAGATTGGGTTGGCAAAGAAAAACATATAGCTATCCTCTTGGGTAGGGGAAGTAGACAAGATTGCCAGGCAAAAATCGGGATCTTAAGGGGGGGGAGGGGGTAAGGGGAGATGGGGAGAGAAAAGTGAGAAGGGTAGGATGGGGAGAACTTGGGGCAACGGGATGATTGGGATAAAGGAAGGTTGGATAGGGGAGCAGGGAAGCACATATCTTAATTAAGGGAGCCATCTTAGGGTTGGGAAGAGACTTGGACCTAGAGGGGCTTCCAGGTGCCCAAGGCGAGGTCCCCAGTTAGTTCCTGGGGCAGCTGAGGATAGGGAACCTGAAATGATCCTATCCTATAGCTATACTGATGAATATTTTGCATATCACCATAGAACCTTCATCTGGCGATGGATGGAGATAGAGACAGAGACCCACACTGGAGTACTGGACTGAGCTCCCAAAGTCCCAATGAGGAACATAAGGAGGGAGAAGACGAGCAAGGAAGTCAGGACCAAGAGGGGTGCACCCACCCACGGAGACAGTGGGGCTGATCTATTGGGAGCTCACCAAGCCCAGCTGGACTGTGACTGAAAAAGCAGGGGATAAAACCGGACTCTCTGAATATGGCGGACAAGAAGGGCTGCTGAGAAGCCAAGGACAATGGCACTGGGCTTTGATCCTACTCCATGTTCTGGCTGTGTGGGAGCCTAGCCAGTTTGGATGTTCACCTTCCTAGACCAGGATGGGGGAGGGGGAGGACTTTGGACTTTCCACAGTGCAAGGAACCCTGACTGCTCTTCAGACTTGAGAGGGAGGGGGAGAGGAGTGGGGGGAGAGGGCGAGGAGTGGAGGGACGGGGAGAGGAGTGGGGGGGGGGGGAGTGGGAGGCTGGGAGGAGGCGGAAATTGTTTTTTTCTCAATAAAACAAAAAGAAAGTTAAAAAAAAAAGATTGGGTTGGGAACATGGCTCAACAGGGGCTAACAGTGTTTGTCTTCAAGCCGTGGTGACTTGAGTTTGATCCCTGGGACCCGCGCTACAGAAGGAAACAAGTAACTGTGACAGGTGGTCCTGACCTCCACAAATGCCCCATGGCACACGCGTGCCCCTCCTACAAGGGGTGACATCTTGCTCATGCACATATAGGGACTCTCTGATTCTGCTGGACTCTGTGTGGTGAGGCGGCAGGCATTAGCAGTTCCAAGCCTGGGTAAACCCTGCACCTAAAGCCAAAGACTTGGCCTCAGGAACCAAAAGCTAAAGAAAATAAGTCCCACAGAAGGTGACCAGACCCTACAGAGATGGAGAAATCCATCAGATCAGAGCACTCAGGGCTAAGCCAGTACGTAAAAAAAATGATGATGGTTTAACATGGTGGGTTACCTCCAACCTCCATGCTCACATGTAGTCTCTATTATGATACAGAAGAGGTATGCCATTTACGAGTTGATCTAGGCTCTGTTGTTGTGAGTGTATGAATCCATTCAGGTGGCAAGAGAATGGCTGGGGAAAAAGTACCTTGAGAGTAGGTCAGCTCCAAAAGCCAATTTGGTCAGCCCTCTCCATGTGACATGTGACGTCTCCCTGGGACTTTGCCAGCAAGAAGACAGTCCCAGACACAGGCCTTCAACTTTAGACCAGAAATACAAGCCAAACTAAACTCCATAACTTACCCAATCTGTGGCATTTTGTTATGAGCAACAGAAAGCAAACAAAGATTGTGACGGCTAATCTTACTCTTGTCTGGTGTTTAGTTAGTGAGGACTCCAAACATCCTGAAGGAAACAGGAAGACTGGGCAGCTAACCTCAAACAACAGGTTAGGCTGACCCACCTCTGACTCAAAGCAAATACTCAGGGTGTGTCAGGAAAGTCCATGGACAGACTCCTCGATAAACACGTCCTGATTCTTGAGGGGTGGCTGGTGCCTGATAAAGGCTTTAGAATGCAAACTTCAAGAAGAGTATTTAAATACCGCTGATCTGACCTTGCAGAAGCTGGGTGGCTTCAACCAAAACACACAAATGTCAGCCATTCTAGAATTAGGCACCTGACCAGAGATTTGCTAAATACTTACGTGACCATTCTCTAAGGAGAACAACACAAGAAGGCAGAGGAGCATCAGAAACCTCCTCCCACTGTACCCTCTCCAGCTCACTGTCAAACCACAGGGCCTCTTACTAATAGAACCAAACCACCATCTGCTCATCAAATTTAAGAAATTTAAGAACTTCAACTTGGAATTGTTGACACTAACAAGAGGGATCTATAAAATTGTAAGTGTAGAAAGGATTTGTAAAGAATATTGCATGCCCCTGAGTAGACACAGGCACTATTTGTGGATGGGGATGTGTTCTGAGACATGACATTAGATAATTTTGTCATTGTGTAGAGATCACAGGGTATGAGACACATGTAGATGGTGTAATTGTTAGTGTTAACTGTCAACTTGACAGGGTCTAGAATCACCTGGGAGACAGGCCTCTAAGCAAACCTGTGGATTGCCTTGATTTACCAACTGAGGTGGAAAGACCTGCCCACTACGACTGGCACCATTCCCTGGATGGGGCACTGGACTATATAAAATCGAGAGGGAGAGCTAAGTAGCAGCATGCATACCTTGTTTGCTGCATTCTGGTTGTGGGAGCAAAACGATCGGCTGCTTCGAGCGCTCGCTACCTTGGTTTTCCTGCCATGATGGACCACCCTTGGGCCCTGAGACAGAATAAACCCTTTCTTCTTCAGTTTGCTTTTATCGGTTTTTATGTCACAGCAACAGGAAAAGTGACCAAGATAGATGGCTAATAGCATCAAAGACCGTGCAGTTTTACAGGACCACCACTGTCTGTACAGTCCAGTGCTGATGAAAATTGCTATGTGGAGCATGACTGTATGAGTTGAAAACCTAAGCCCAGAACCTTGTAAGTCACCTGAGTCTTTGCAGCTATACAGTTCAGGTAAGGCATTCCAATGACTGGTGTCTTTATAATGACTGTACTCTGTGCAGACACACACAGAAGGAAGTCAGCAAAGATGGAGGCAGAAGCTGAACTAATACAGCTACACATGAAGGACATAAGAAGCATCCTCCCCTGGAGCCTCCAGAGGTCGGATGTTCCTGGCACTGACACCCTAGTTTTGGGCTTCAAGCCTCTAGAACCATGAAGGAATAGATTTCAATTGTTATAAGCTTCTGGGTCGTGGAGGTTTGATAGGGAAGTGAAGGAACTAATGCAGAGGTAACAACATCAACTCTGGGGGATGGAGGTCTCAGAGAGGGGAACCACTTGTCCCTGGTCATCTATGACGCAAAAGCACCTCGGTGTCCTCCACACCAAACCACTCAGAAAGTGGAAGATGACTCTTTTCTAAAGTCACTACAACTGAGTCAGGGGACTTAGACGACAGTGCCTGATGGATGAACGGACCCGCCCCTTCACAGAGTGGCTGTGGAGATGTGACTGACTCAGCACAAGTCCAGTAATCTTAAAATTAAGCCAAACGATTGTACAATGTCCACGAGAAGGCGTGAAAATCCAATGAGGTGAACTGAGCAAACTGTTGAGCCTGAGGATTGGGGGTGGGTGCAGGGGACAGCACTTGATGGTGAGATACTTTTCTAGTTTGGGTTTGATCCCACACCCCACAAAACAAATGTTTAGCATGACACCCTGCACTGGATATGCAAGAAATAAAATCAGGTGCTGCTGCTGTGTCTCCTTGAGCTCTATCTGCCTTTTACATCCTCTGATGAGTTGCTTTCCCTGTGCCCAGGGACTCCACATCTAGCCTGAAGATCTAAGGGGCAACTAGCCGAGTTCCAGTGTTCTTTCTTCATCTTTAACAGTTAGAGTCTTAGTGTCTCCTACTTGGATTCCTCTCATCTGGCTGCCTCCCTTTTTTCCAGCCTCACTGTGAGCTTAATGTGACTGGGACACCCCAGGTGACTTACTCAAAAAGAAAAAGGAAAGAAAAAAAAACCTCTTAAATGATACAGAGAAGCTCATTCTGTAGTACTTGATCAACGCAGCACATGTGCCAAAGTAAATTTGTTAAATGTTTACATTTGAAAGCTTAAATGTGAAAACAGTGTGCTAGCTGTTTCGTTCATATCAATGTCCATGACAGAAAAACCTTCCAACAGAAAGCCCCCGAAGCCCCTTTCAAGTCATCATAAAACACATAGTTGCAGACCTTTGCGATCTTCGGTTGGATTGATTGTGTTAGCATGAAAGTATACTTTAATAATGGAGATTGCTATAATTATAATCGCTTTTGAACATCCTTATTATTATTAAGACCAAATTGCATGGATCCAGGGGATGCTGGTTCTCCTGTTAGATAGGAGTCACACAATGGTATCAGTGTGCAACCCTGACTGTCATCTCCATGCCAACGTGGGCCTGCCTGTCTGTACAGGGCTCTGAGGTTCTCCCAGGCTGTTGGGCCTGTGACTCCACGCAGTGTCGGTGGGCAGGGCAATGGAGCCCAGCTCTTGTATGAGAGCATGCAGGGCAGGGGTAAGCACACTCCCAATGGCTGGCCTTCCCACAGGACTGTGGGAGTTGGCTAGCTCTGGTTCACATCGTGGTCCCATGAGCCTCTTGTCCAACATTCTCTCACAGCTCATTCCATAAAACAGTCCTTAAGCGTGGTCTTAAGAAGGAGAATGGTCACGTGTGGGAAAGACTCTCAGTACAGTCAGGCGTAGAGTACCTAATGCCCCAGGGGCAGGGAATACTGCCTAGGAAAGGCACTTTGGTTTTTGTTTGTTTGTTTGTTTTCTTTTGTTTTTGTTTTGTTTTTTTCAAGACAGGATTTCTCTGCAGCTTCGGAGCCTGTCCTGGAACTGACTCTGGTAGATCAGGTTGGCCTTGAACTCACAGAGATCAGGTGTGCCTCTGATTAAAGGAGTGTGTCCTGTCTAGGAAGGATACTTTGTTTCACAAACCAAGGAAAAGCAGGCAGAAAATGTGCAGGAGTGAGCACAATCTGCCTGCAGCTCAAACCTTAGCTTTTTCAGTCTAATGACCTGAGCTCCATCCCTTCCCTCCCTCTTTCTTCCCCCATTGCCCTAAAGTCATTTGAGGATTCTAAGCCTCACCTCTGGCACCCTCAAGGCATGCAGTAATGCTAGCACAATAACACAACAATGGGTAAACATTGAGGTGAATGTTACAATACCAGCACAGGAGGTCAGTTTAACCCCACCAAAAGAGCCTATCTCAAAAATCAAGGTGAACAGCCCCCTAAGGAATAACACCCAATCCCAGGGCGTGCCTGCACACACACACACACACACACACACACACACACACACACACACACACATCAATATAAACCCTCCCACAAGACTGTTAGGATATAAGGAATGGGTATGAGAAAGAACACATCTGTCAAAATGGTCACCATGCTTGGAGGCTGAAGCTATCTACAGCTATTAACACCTGAAGAACTTTTGGTAATTTACTGCTTCTCTACGAAATTTTATCTGAAATGTTAGAGAACAAAGAAAAGACACGCATGACCCTTTGCCCACTACTAGTGCAGGGTCTGTCTCTGGGGTTCAGGGGACACCTCCCTACTGCCTTCCCTAACCAGCTACAAACCCCCGTTGGTGCCAGAGACAGTACAGGTCAGACTGCAAAGCAGATCACCAACACCTAGGGTTTACAGTGGGATTATCAGATGCAGATTCTGCCCTGAAGTAGCATGTCCATGATACAGAACAATTAAATGATACTTGTGTTTGTCACAAAACAGCCTTCTTTACAAGCTCGCTACAGTCTAACTGATAACAACCTTGGAGGAACTATGTACTTGGCAGTGCTGATACAAGCCTGGGTGCTTGTTACATCCCAGCTAACTTAATTAATTAAACTTCATCACCGAGTTTAAAGTAAAGGTCACTGAATTATCAACAAAGGCAGGCAATGGTTGAGGAGAGCTTTGTGTGAGGTGTCTTCTCCTCCTCAAAGCCTTTTCTGGGTCTCCTTTCCTCAGCCCTGGAACTGCCAGAGCCCGCTTCAATTCAAAAGAGAGCGTTTCTTTCTGCCCTAAAACCAACAAGAATTTTCATCTTTCAAGGCAGAAGTCTCCCAAATGGGGAGACAGTTTGGCCCCTGTGTATGGAAGATTTTTCTATCGCTTAGAAGAGGCCCACTTCCACCCGGGTACTGTGCCGTCCTGTTAAAGGCAGTTCACAGGATGCTCACGTGGTGGTGTGGTGGTCCGACTGTTCACGGGGCCTCTAAGCTTCCTCAGCTGACACAGGGGCCACCTCAGTCTGCCCTGCAGTCACTCCTGGGCTGGACACACAAGGATCCTGCACAGCAACCACAGCCAAAATTTTGAGCAGAATAATGCACTCTTAAATTTTTCTTTTTTAACCAAACAAATTAGCATGGAGTGTGTCTTCTTAAAGTCTTGAATAATTTAATTAGAATTATACAAAAGTCATGAGCATGTTCTATTTTGGGGCAATCACATCAGCATGAAAACCCCAACGACAATGTTAAAAATAAAAATAAAGTATCCTCATACGGTGCATTCAACGCATGAGAGAACTCGAACTCGAGTGGGTAGATCAGAGAAGGTCGGATCACTTCTGGGAGGCTTTTTCTTTTCCTAGCCAGATTCGGTGCTTCGGAGCCCGTGTTCCTCCATACACTAAGTGTTAAATGAACATCGTCGGAACAAGCGGGAGAAAGAAAGCTGTTTGGACTGCGTTTTGTTTTGTCTTTGCCTTGCTATGCGCCTGGTACGGTTCCCCCATAGCTAATGGCATTCACACTCTTCAACCCCGCGGGGTGCTCGTCTTGGCGGGTGCTCGGCGTCTAGAGGCTGGGCAACCGGACAACTAAGAGGAAGCCAGCAAACCAACTCCGAGGAAGGCAGGCGGCTCAGTGGGGCAAAGAAACAGTTCGGAACCGGGTATTTTTTAGCTGAGCTCATGGAGAAATCTCTTTTAAAGGGTACTGCGCCTTGGATGCCGGCCAAGAGTCTCTTTAGCAATGAGACAGCAGGGAGGGAGGCTATCTACTCCAGAGATTTCCCTCCACCTAACAGCACCTTCTTCCAAGACTCCCTCCCCTCATCCACCCACCTAGGAGGTACCGCTCCTGCTGGAAGGAGGTGTCGCTTTTGGAGAGGAAGAGCGTACAGGTCTCTTCAGCTGCTAGGCCCACGGGGTGGGGGAGGGCCACCAAGTTCTGAAACATTCGCTCACACCCCCTGAGCTGTGCTGGAGCAGAGGCTGCGCTCCCAGGCGCGTCCCTAGCGCGCGACTCCGCTTCCTATCCAAGCCATGCTCCCCATAGCCCTTTCCTTTTTAGGGTGAAAGCTGCTACTTTAGGGACAACACTAAACCACGCGCAAACAGTTCTCAAAAGACCCTGACCCCAAGTCCTACCTTCTGCGGCGGGGTCCCGATAAGCATCTCCAGGTAGTAGCCGCGGCCGGAGTCTCCCTGCAGGTTGTCCACCATAGCCAAGAAGTTGGCGGCAGCCCCGGCTGGCTCCAGAGCTAGCGCCAGGCCATCTGCACGGGGTATCTCAGGAGTCCCGAGCCCAGGAATAGCCGAGGCTCCGTGGCTCGTGGCTGCGGCCACCTGGAGGGGTAGCGTGAAGGGAGCCGGGGCCAGCGCGGGGGCTGCGCGCAAGAGCCACTGCGCCAACAGCGGGAGCAGGAGCGCTCGGAGCAGCGCGCCCATCCCCGCAGCGGGGGCTCGGCGAGTCAGCGAACACGCGGGGCTGCGGGGCCGGGCGGGACGGGGCGGGGCGGACGGGGAGGAGGCAGGAGAGGGCGGTGCCGAGTTAAGCAAGTTCACTGCCGCTGCCCCCTCTGGCGGCCGCGGCCCCGCCCTCCCCTCCCCCCCCCTCCCGTGGCCAAGGTCAAGGATGGGCGCGGGGCGCACGAGACTCGGGCCGCGCCTCTTCCCGGGGAAACTAGAGTGCAGAATTTCCTCGGAACGTGCCCGGGAGGCCACGGCTAACGGATGTGACGAGGCTCAGCCGAAAGCTACGGGAAAGTTTCGGGAACCCTTAAAGGCGCAGCCAAGGCGCTAACTGGCTTCCTGGCCATGCGCGCGAGGGGTCCGCGGGGGTCCCCTGGCCCCACAGAGGTTGAAATGCCCAGATGAGACACGGGTCAGAGCGCGGAGCCGGTTATTGAGAAAGACCTCACGTCTCTGCGTGCCGAGCGCACGTCGTGGGTGGTAGGGGGAGTGCTGTCAGCCTCTCAGAGCTTTTCCCCTTTAGGATCTTCCCTTCCAATTCCTTAGGAGTAAGGGATTCTCTGAGAAAGGATGAAGTTTGAATAGAGTCTGGGAACACTGGGGTTAGAGAAGGCAGGTTGTGTGTGTGTGGGGGGGGGTGTCTTTGGATTTCTGAGAAAGGGTCTTGGTTGCTGCTACTGCTCCAGCCTGCTTGGACTCCCCTGAACTCTTAGCCACAAGCAAGCTGGGCCTGGTGTTCCCCGCCCTCCTCTAGTCCTTAATGCAGATTCCACCTTGCTAGGGGCTGAGCTCAGTCTGCTAAGAATCCAGTCGGTCCACCTACTTAGTAAATCGCTTACTACCAGGGTCCCAAATGAGGGCCTCGGAATCAGCTGCCATCCAGCCCTCCCCTTCTCTCATTCACCCGCCAGCTCTCCGTGGATTATCTAATACATACCTGTTTAGTCACAGAAACAGAAGCCACAGAGCTGTGTTAGGAGAGCTATTTTATTTCAGATACTGAACACGGGGACAGTCACACCAGCTAAACTCATCGATTTCTGCTGAAACAAGAAATAGAAGGAATCTTTGTGTCTCCTATAGCCGAATTATGCAGGCTGTTTTTATTTATATTCATTTATTTTTGTTTTGTTTTAACAAAAATAAACCCATCTTCCAACAGTGAGGAATAGAAATCAAGCTTCCTTATTTCCTGACTGGAACTTCCAGATACGTCTATTCTAGTGTCCGTGTTTATTCTCGCCTTTCCAGTCAGAATCCCATCTTGCTGTACCAGGGACCTTTCTGTCTAAGACCGTCAGCTACACTGCTTTCTAAATGACTTTGGTTATAAGCTGCGTTTCCCCTGAATTGCATCTGAGCTCCAAGGAATCTCCATGAAAGAAGGCCTGATTGAATCCCAGGATAGGACCTAAATTGTTATTCCCCATAAATCTGCATAGTTATTGAGAGTTCTTACATTCATATACTCACATCTCAAATCCAAGATTGTAAGGGAAGGGCAATTTTAAAGAGATGATTATTATGTTCCCTGATGTCCAGTATTGAAGGGTTAAAATACAAACAACAGAAATCCACCAGAGAGCTCTCGGAAGGATAGCAGCCTTGTGGAAGTAGACAGAATGTGCTATGTGATGTATAAGTTATAAGGTCAATAATAAAGATATTTGCTCAAGAGTTAATAAACACACAAGGGAAATCTGTAAAACTCAAGTTTAATTAAAGTTTGTATTTGAAACTATTCCATGTACCACGACTATCCCAAGCTTTTCTTGGTAAAAGGGAGGCATATAAACCGCGCAAAGACACAGGACCAGGAGCACACGCAGTTTTAATGAGTGGTAGGGCCGTCTTGCCAGGCACAGAAGTGGCAACTCTGGACACCTTGTCTTTATTCTGAGAGCTCTTAGAGTCCTCCATCCTCACTGAGTTGCCCACTGGATTAGAGAAACAATAGTTTAACCTCCAACTGTTGTCTGGAAAGTGGATTTGCTGTCCCCTCATGAGGTGCCCTTTGTTTTCCTTCCCATTAACTTTTCAACCTTGAAGCACTTCCAGGTAAAAGCCTTCTTCCCACAGGGCTCAGGAGCAATGCCAGGCAGGAAGGGGTGAGCCCTAAATGCATAGTATCCCTTGGGAGGAGCTGTCTCACTGACACCTCTTGGAGATCGCTGGCTCTGCCCGTTCTGAGATACTTACATGTCAGAAGTTCTCCAACATCTGGTCTAAGGATCTAGTGACCCTGCTACAAATGATTGGGGGGTCTCAATAGGTTGATCTCTATTTACCAAACTGCAAATTCAAAATAAGCACATTAGCAATTAAAGTGACAACCCACCTGCTCCAAATTGGTAAAATGCTTGAATTTAATCCCAAGCATCCACCTAAAAAGTGAGACATGGTGGCATTTCCCTGTAATCCTGGCACCGGGGAGGCAGAGATAGGCAAATCCCCAGGGCTCACTGGACAGCCAGTCTAGTCTAATTGGCAAGCTCCAGGTTCCAGTGAGAGCCCCGTCTCAAATAATAAGAAAAGTGGACAGTGCCTGTTGGTTTGAATAGGAATGGCCCCCATAGGCTCCTGTGTTTGAATGCTTGGTTCCAAGCTGTTGAAGATGTTTGGTAAGGATTAGGTGTGGTCTTGTTGGATGAGATTGTGTCACTGGGGGTGCGTAGTTGGTTGTTTTTTACTCTTATTATTCTTTTGTCTTTTGGGGGGGCCACCAACCAGCTCCCAAATAAATCACACATGTAGTATTATTACTTTTAAATGTCCGGACTTAGCTTGGCTTGTTTCTTGCCAGCCTTTCTTAAATTATCCCATCTACCTTTGCCTCTGGGCTTTTTCCTTTTCCTCTGTAAATCTTACTTTGCCTCTTACTCCATTGCTGGTTGTGTGGCTGGGTGGCTGTCCCCCTCTCCTTGTGTGGCTGGGTGGCTGTCCCCCTCTCCTTGTGTGGCTGGGTGGCTGTCCCCTCTCCTTGCTCTCTCATGCTCCTTCTTTTCCTCAGACTTCTTCTATTTATTCTCTCTACCCCCACCCTCACCAATCCTTTCTCCTGTCTCACTTTTGGCCATTCAGTGCTTCAGTAGACCATCGGGGGTTTTAGACAGGCAATGAATCACAGCTTCATAGACTTAAACAAATGCAGCATAAACAAAAGCAACACATCTTTACATCGTTAAACAAATGTTCCAGAGCATAAATATACATATAACACACCTTAAAATAATATTCTACAAGGGGTGGGCTTTGTGGTTTCAAAAGCTTGCTCCAGCCCCTCCCCCACAGTGCCTGCTGCCTGTGGATCTGGTGTAAGCTCTCAGCTATTGCTTCCAAGTAGTGCGTGCCTGCTGCCTTACTTCCTGCCTTGATAATCATGGATTAACTCTTTGAAATTGTAGGCAAGCCCCTAATTAAAATGCTTTCTCTTACAAGTTGTCATGGTCATGGTGCCTCTTTATAGCTGTAGAACAGTAACTAAAATCACTCCTGATGACTGTTTCCAAGGTTGACCTCTGGCCTCCACAAGTACATATAGGCATGCATATGTCCCATGAATTTACCTGTACAGACACAAAATAAACAAAATAACAAATAACCAACTTACTCTCTTTTTTGGTGTGTAATGCATATGCATGTTTGCATGTATGGGTACTTGTGATGAGTGTGCATGCTTCTGTGTGCACATACATGTGGAAGTCCCAGGTTAATGTTCATCACTATCTACCTTATTCATTGAAGTAGGATCTCTCAATCAAGCCCAGAGTCCAGCTAGCCAGCATGCTCTGGAGATGCCATCCCTTTAGCTTGAAAGGCTAGAATGCCAGGCAGGCTGCCATGTACACCCTCTATTTACTTGGGTTCTAGAGATCCAAGATATGGTCTTCACATGTGTCATGTGTGTAGCAAGTGCTTTGACCACTGCCCTGTCTCCCTGGCCCCAATTCAACATTTTAATGAAGACTGTCTCATCTGTGGGGAACAAAATTACTGCAAGGAGTGGCATTACTTTACACGGTGAAATTTCTTTTAATATCTGGATAAATAGAACACAGTCAGGTCTTCCCCCAGTGTGTCTGTGTTTAGTCTGTCTGCAGCTTACATGTCCTGTAGCTCCTGGGAGACGCAGTCTGTAAAAGGGCAAAGTATATTTAGTGCTTTCGCGAAGCAGCTTTGACTAAAGAGCCCACGATTTTGAGACCAACCATCATCTGCTGAGTCTTGGTTCATCGTCAACATAACACAACATAACAACATTGGCCTTATAAATCACATGCTTTGTCCTCAGCTGGAGGAAAAGGTTAAACAGGACCTGGACATTTTGGATCTGCTACCTGGACCAAGGGGGCACCTTTCTCCTCTATCACAGGGCTTCCAGAAGGCTGCAAATGGGTCCAGTCACCTGCAGTCCAGGGCAAGCCTGCATCTCTGCTTTCTTCTGGAGCCCGCTCTGTTCCTGCCACCTGGATCCTCCCCACCCATGTGTAAACAAGCTAAAACTTCGTCTTGTTTAAGCATTTGTCAATCTTACTCTGTCTTCTTATCTTTAAGTCACGGTTCTTTGTGTATGTTTGCACATGTGTGTAAGGGGGCAAAGGCCAATGCTTGTTGACGTATTTGGTCAGTGCAATAAATAACCAGACCAGCTCAAGAACAACAGTTATATTTTTAATAATTGAAAAAGGGGGAACTCACACCACCAGAGTGGGAGGTTCTAAATCCGAAATGGTCCAGCGAGCATGCACCTACCTCTCCGGGTTTTTCTACCTGGGCTCCAGGCGGCCACACCCTAAGCAGATGTGATTGGTTGAGCTTCCCCATCAAATGCTTGCATCTTTTAAAATTTTTCTCCACCTGATATTTTTTGAGACAGAGTCTCTCACTTAGAACTTGTTGATCAGTCTAGACTGGATGGCCAGTAAGTCTCAAGAATCTTCTTGTCTCCATTTCTCTAGAGACAGGGTTACAAGTGTGGGCTGCTATATCCTGCTTTTTAAGTGGGTGCTGGGGATAGAACTCAGGACTTGCTTACAAGGTAAGCCCTTTACCAAATGAGTGTCTCCCTGTCTCTATATGTTGCAGAATATTTGTTTAACTATGTAAAGATGTGTTGTATTTGTTTAATTATGTAAAGATATATTGCTGTTTTACCTTGCTTGTCTAAGGTACTGATCGGTCTAGTAAAAATGGCCAATAGGGAGGGAGGAGGTAGAAGCAGGACTTCTGGGCAGGGAGAATAAGTAGGAGAAGGAATTCAGGCTGGGGGAAGAAAGAAAAGGAAGCCAGGGAGACACGAAGGGCCAGCCAGCCAGCCACAGAGGAAGCAGGAAAATGGGACATACAGAATGAAAGAAAGGTAAAGGCCCTGAGGCAAAACGTAGATGAAGAGAAACAGGATAAATTAAGATCTAGTGAGACAAGCCTAAACTAAGGCTTGTTCAAGATTAATAAGTATCCATGTCTTTATTTGGGAGTTGGCTGGTGACCCAAAGAAAATTCCAGCTGCACCTATATTTTTGTCTTAACTTTATCTTTCTTCCCTCTTCAACTTACAAGTGCCTCTATACCCCCCCTCCCCCAAAAAACATGTGGGTTGCCCTAGATAGTTCTCAGCCTGTATTTTCATGAGTCAGTCCGGGGCAGCACCCCACACCAATAACTGTCTATTCCTTGTAGCTTTGTGTTTATCAGAATCACCCAGGTGATCTTGCCTTCAACTCTTTACCCTACCATCCCATTCATGTGGTTTGGGGCAGCGGGGGAGGGGGTGGGTTACCCAGACTGTCAGAATTTAAACAACCTGGCTGAAAGTGAGATTTGAACCTAGAAGAAATGACATGAGATACAACTGTCAACTAAAGTACTGGACTGGTTCCCAATTCCAGTGTGTAGTTCCAGGGTCCTCTATTCTGAAAAAGCAGAAACCAAACAACAAACCCTCTTTTAGGGTGTCCACGGGGAGTTTCCAGAAGCTGAGAGCTCCTTCTGCTCAGATTAAGTTGTTTAAACACCACTTTCTCCAGAAGATACTAGAGAAAAAGACTAACTTCATAAAGTGAATGAGCCTACCTAGAACACTCTGTCACAGCGGAAGGCAGGGCTGCTATCAAAGAGTTCTCAAGCCCCATCGCGAGCAGGGTGAAGCCGGGACATTTAAATGTCATGAGAAACAGTGACTGCAGTTGCTCCAAACACTTCAATTATGCTAAAATCTGTTTGCTCGGAATGTTCTTTTTAAAGGTACATTGATTAGCTTTGGAGAATGCTAAGGAACCCAACTCATTACATTTAAAAGCTGGCAGAGAAAAGACAAGAATCAAACATTTGTTTTCTTGACTCCTGTATAAGCTATGCCTCCTCACAGACAAATAATTGATGATGGCAAGCCTCTCTTTACGGGCACATATTGCCCATCAAACATGAGGAAGGGAGGATATAATTAGAATATTGCAATTTGTATGCCCCTGTGATGTCTAACTTTAATTGTCACCACGACGGAACCTAGAGTCACCTGGGAGGAGAATCTCAATGCGAGATTGTCTACATTGCGTTGGCCTGTGGGAGTGTCTGTGGACTTATCTAAGTTAACTGATGTGAGAAGACACAGCCCACTGTAGGTGGCTTCGTTCCTTAGGCAGGGTGCGGTGAACAAGTGGGCATGCCTGTGTTTATTTCTTTCTGATTCTCATTACAGATGTGTTGTGCATAGTTGTTTTAAGTTTTTGCTCTGCCTCCCTATGATCATGGACTTTAACTTGGAAAGTTCCTTTTCAAACTTTTTTATTATATATATTAAAAATACATATATTGGTAGGATGTGTGCATACATGTGAGTGATGTGCTTGAAGAGGTCAGAAGAAGGTTTTAGATCTGGAGCTGAAGTTGGGAGTCTGGGTGCTGGGAACTGAAGTAAGGTCCTTTGTGAGAGCAGAACACAGCCTTAAACATTGAACTGTCTCCCCAGCACCCCTACACGTGGTTTCTTGTCAGGCTAGTTTATTATAACATTGAAAATGAAGTTAGAACACCTCCTATGAATTCCATATGTATATATGAATGATATATCCATAAATGATATATATTATACATACATAAATAATCCATATATTCATATATACACATATATATGGAGAGAGAGCGCAAAACTGAACATATGCAATATTACACTTGGCTTATTCTTGCCCAAAGAAGAAAGTTTGAATGTGACCATACCCATTTGCTATAAGTTGGCAGGTGACTTCCTGGGGCCAGAATCTGGCCTTTTATCCTTAAATAAAGTCAGGCACACACACCCATACTTGTTTGCTTAAGTACTTGCATCAGAGACTAGACAGCCTAGAAAGCCTCAAGTATTTTCTGTTTGCTAATCCATTTTATTGAAGATTTGTTATCGCTTGCTATCAATTAAACCGTTCTCATGCTCTGTCAATCAATTGCAATGTGTGGACATTATTTAAACCATCATTGGAACAAAATGACAGTTAACTATGACACAGAAATTTAAACACTGGTAGGAATATAGTATGACATTTTTATTAATGATTTCAACTATAATAATGGTTTGGGGTGTGTGTGTGTGTGTGTGTGTGTGTGTCTAAAGGAGTCTTATCAAGTATAAACACCTATGCATTGAGATGGTATGTAGCATGAATAATAAAAACCCAGAAACAGATATTGGGGTTCAACCTGAAGATCAGAAAAGCAAAGCAGCCAGTCACTGGCTCCTCCCTCTACCTCAGACTGAAAATGGGCGATCCTGCCTCCACAAATCCTCATATAGAGACTGAGACTGTGTTTGAGACTTGTCTCCTCCTGTCTTATATTGCTCTCTAGTGCTGGGATTTAAGGCCTGCACCACCACTGTCCAGCCTCTGTGGCTAACTAGTGTGACTGCTTGGACTAAAGGAGCATGCTATCACTGCCTGGCCTGTACGGCTGACTAGTATGGCTCCTTTACCCTGATCTTCAGGCAACTTTTACTTAATAAAACACAAATAATATAGCACTATATTTCCCCTTATTTTGTCTAACATAAAAAGACTATAACCAATAATAGAAAACTATATACAATAAGTAAATAACCATATACAATATGAACATGAACTAATTACATCAACAATGTGTAGTCCATTTTCATTTAATAAATTCAGAGAAAATACTCCATATCTATCCTACACTGGTAAGTCCAAAGTCTTGTACCTAATTTACTTCAATCATAACTTGCTTTTTATGTTTGGTAAACAAAACTATAACTATAATGATCTAGTCTTCAGCTACCTCAGAGACCCAAGAAGAAAATAATATTAACTGAGTAAGCAGGAAGTGTGTGCAAGCGATTTCCAAAGAAAGTGAGAAATGACAGAAATAGCTGGCTTCCTGGACAGTCATACAAAGTTCCTCTGCAGTATTATATCATCCATCTTTGGCCTACAGGCCTAGCTTATCAGACAGACTTTTCTGTGAAGCAGGATATTCTGAAGGGCTGTCCCACCTTGTCTTGACAATGTTTGGCAGTCACTTTCTTTTCTGTCCTGTTTGTCCAATTAAGACAGCATACCATCAGCAGTCAAAGCAAGGACATTCTCTTGCCCAGTGGCTTACTTTTGCCACAAAGAAAGTAAACTCCTTGTGGAGTTTCTTCAACGCCCATTATTTTCTCTGATGCAGATTGGTGCAGTCAGGAGCAGACATGTCTCATTGTCATAAAAAAAGAACCTATATTATTAAAACATTTTAAATGCTATATTCTGTAAATCTCTGAAGTGTTTGAAGATGATCTGTCTATCTAAAATATATCTTTGTTTGATCTTGAAAGCACACCTAATGTGTCCTTAAATTTGATTATAATATGTGATTAACTACTAACCTTCATTTCCTTATTATCCTAAACAGTTGGTAATAATAATTTTCAAGGACTAGAAATTTTCATTACATTGTTAAATGAGTTGTATGGGTACAATACTTTGAACAAGCATAGAAAATATATGTATGTACAGCATGCTCTAAAAATGAATCTCAAGTTTGTACCAATAAACAAAATCTGTATACATATATAAAAATCCAATCCAATGTAAAATATTTAAAACTAGTAGTTGCTTTTATCTTATCATATCTAAATCCTCCCTTTTTTCCTCTTCAGAGTAGATCAATAATCTACCCTTTTTACCTTATTATACCTATAGTCCCCTTTTTCTTTTTCAAAACAAGAACTCTGTATCTAATTTCTTTGTTCAAATTTCCTCCTTAAGATAACCAATAACAACTTGTAACTGAGCCCCCTAAATGATGACAAATATTCATAACCCATTGAATGACCAAAACCCACCAACCCCACCTCTTGGGAATGTGGGTATCGTATTCTTAAAAGTACTTCCTGTTCTCTGGGGACAATGGTATTTTTAGGGGGATCCTGAAAAGAAAAATTTGAGTTAATTGTTAAGTCCTGGGAGAGGTAGCTGTATCATTTGCTGTCTAGACTCTGTGTAATGGGAAAGTTCCTGCCGAGAGTAGTCTGTTAGGCTGGATCATCTCAGCTAGCCACCTCAAAATTGTTCTGAGCAGTTTGTAGTCCAAATCTGATCTTTAGGTGGTGTTTTTCAGCTTAGTGGTGTTACCATAGTCCTGGAGGAATTGATGCTGTGGAGCCCCATCCTCCTTTTAGAGACTTCAAAGGTCTCTGTTAGGCGTGCTTGTGGTTCACTGCAGAAAATTTATAGAAGCTTAAACCCGAAATCATGTACAGGAAGGTAGATAAAACCTTTTTCTAGAATTAGTTAGAACTCTGTATGACCATTAATATCATGGTGAAAAGTTTAATATATATATTACATATGCATATATATATTAATCTTGTAAATCTTATACCTTAGGAAAAGTTAGTAAAGAGTCAATATAAAGCCAAAGGATTATGAGATCAGTGACAATAAATAGTCCTTAAATATTTGTTTTCTTCTGTCCCATAGCAGGTGATTCTTCTGACATGGACAGAGATTTTGAATTTTACTTTAACAAGCATACTTGGATTTAGAGAAGGAGAGAGCCACACTCCAACCCCAAAGCCAGCTTTAATCTTTAATTGGACTAGGACTATAAAAAGACCATTTATATTATATGTCTGTAGAGAATAGCAGAAACAAACATTTGGGAAGATTTATGAACTTTTATCCTGTTGAAAATGTAATTTATTAATAGGCCAATTTATTCCTTTTCTTGAGACTTTTTTTCTGGATGGTTTGTCCTTTTTCTTTTTCTTTAGATGTCTCATTTGTCCAGGAGTCTTCAGATTCCTTAGCTGGATGTCTTCATTCTCCTGAAAAGACTTGAGTCAAATCCTTCCCTTCTAACTTTGGGAAGGTTCTCTTTTTGGCAAGTCATATCTGATTAGTTAGTTTATTGGTCAGGTTAGATTAAATGATCACTATCATCTCTTCTAATTAAGAGGTGTCTCTTGTTGAAATAAAATATCTATTTTCAATGTATCCATAGCTTTTCTTCTCTTATGGAAACAAAATAAAAATGCCTTTCCTAACGTGACACTTACCCTGGTTTCCATTCCGAGGTTAGTATATCTTTAAAGTACATCAAGTGATTTATGTTGCGGGAGGTCCTCCCACTCCTCCAGCCTATCACCGCTGAGGTACCAGCCCACTGGGGCGTGGTTTCTCTCCCTTTAAAAAAGCGGCCACTTCCCTCTCCTCGCTCTCTTCACTTCCTGCTCCGCCTGCGACTAGACTCCTTTCCTGGTTGCATAGAGGGCTGTTGCCTGGGACAGTGATCTGTAAGTTTTTTCCCCTTTAAATAAATACCACCCTAATAATCATAACCCCGAATTGGTGTGGCATTGTTTGTGACTTACGCCTTCATTTTGGCGCCCAACGTTTGGTTTTAGAACCTCTCCTTTCCCCACTCGCAGCCGCGAGTTCGGCTTGGCGGCCCCAAGTTCGGCTTGGCAGCTGCGGGCTTGGCGGGCGCAAGTTCAGCTTGGCGGCCGTGGGCTTGGCGGGCTCTAGTTCGGCTTGGCGGGAGCCCTCCCCTTCCTCAGCCGCCAACGGCCTTGGACTCCCCACGTGGATTTAAACTCCACAGGCCCGCGTAGTCTCTGGCCGCGTGGTTTGCTCTTTTCTGAGTCATTTTTAAATCTCCCTTGCAAGTACAGCTCTTAAGTGGCACGAACCAGAGCACGTGGTTGCTGAAAGCTGCAACCCCTCAGGGTGACTCTGTCACGTGGAGGCATAAGCGGCTTCCAGATTGCTCTTCTCTACCCCTGGATTCTGGGTTTCTGGTTCCGTCTCAGGAATTGATTTAATTACATTTACTTTGTTGAGAAACTTGCATTTTCCAGTTTTTAACATCTACTAAGGCACTGAAACAGGACCATGTTTTCACCGCGACTCTGCAACAGCGCCACCTGCTGGATAATAGGTAATATTGCAGTTTTTGTTTCTAACGCAAATTTTACTGCTTTGTTTTCACTAATACAATGGATTAGTAAATTTATATTTACTAATGCAATGAATTACATCATACAAGGTTTATATGATTATGGGGATACCTTAATTTGCTTGTTACTAGCCTTCAGTTTTCTTTTCCATATTCTATCATTAAGGAAGAATATGGCACTACTAAGAACGATTGAATCTTTACGTACTAATAATGAACAGAAGAATATGGCACTCCTAAGAATGATAGAACCTTTACGAACTAATAATGAACAACTAATTGACAGGATTAAAATTATTGAAAATCAGAGGTTATCTGAACAAGTGGATACTATGACAGACAAAATTGATTCCATATCCAAGGGTATTAGAAAGTTACCTGAAAGGGTTCAGGCTGTTGAATTTGACGTTCAGACTTTATCACAAAGTTTTGATAAGGTAACAGACAGAATGTACCTCCAAGATGGGAATCTACATGATATACAAGAAAAGTTTAAGGAGGACATGTTATCTTTGAAGGAAAAAATTAAAGCTTTGGAATCACAGGTGCAGAATGGGGACCAAAAAATTGATACCTCAGTGAAATCACTGGAAATATATACAGGTCAGGAGATTCAGGATTTAAGAGAGACAATGATAAAAAGATTTGAAAAGATTGGGGAAATTATTGCAGCTGGTGAACAGAGTAAGGAGGCACAAGGACAGGATACAAGGCCTCCACCAGCTATTAGAACTGGCTTACCCAGGGTTCTAGCGACATACCCTATACTTAATTCTGAAAAAGCATCAACTTCTAAAGGCTCAAAGGGAGTCAGAGAAGCTAGATGGACGCCAATAGCAATGAATGATCTGAAAGAAATTAAGCAAGCTGTTGTTAATTTTGGCTTGCACAATGCATATGTAAAGGAAATGATAAGGACTTGGGCTTCTAATGCTAGAGCTACTCCCCATGATTTCCATCAGTTAGTGTCTGCAGTTTTAGATAATGGACCTTCCTTGATGTTTGGAATTTATTTCAGAGAAGAATCCAAACATATGGAACAGCAAGGAAGAGCAAAAGGTATTGAGGTTTCCCAAGATCAAATTCTTGGTGCAGGAGAATATGCTGATCCACAGGTCCAAGCTCTTTATGACGATGAAGTACTGTGTCTATGTCACCAAGCAGCTTTAAATGCTTGGAATAGGATACAAGATCCAGCAAAAAGGGTTGAATCATATACCAGAATTAGGCAGGGACAGAGAGAACCCTTTATTGACTTTTTGCAAAGATTAATTAAGGCTCTGGACATAGGGGTAACAGACCCAGAAGCTAGACTAATATTTCTTGAATCTCTAGCTTTTGAGAATGCAAACATAGAATGCAAAAAGATAATTGGGCCTTTAAAGTCTAGATCAGCACCTATGGATGAATGGATTCAGCATACGATGAATGTTGAGACGTTTAGCTATAATGATGAATCTTGGGTAGGAGAAGCGATTTCCAAAGCAATGAGGAGACATCAAACTGCCAGGTGTTTTAATTGTGGTAAATTAGGACATTTGCAAAGGAATTGCAGGCAAAGAATTTCTAGGAATATCTCTTCTGGGAATGACAAAAATAGGAGACCGCGGCCTTCAGGTATATGTAGGAGATGCGGTAAAGGCAGGCATTGGTCCAATGAATGTAGGTCAACAACAGACAGACGGGGCAATCCGATATCATCGGGAAACTCCTTGGGGGGCCTCTCGCAGGCCCCCAAGCCAACAGTGGCCCAGTCATTCCCAGTCACAGTGGAGAACGTGCCTCACCAAGAAAATTAAAAGCTCCAATTTCTGCTGTAAAAAGTAATACTGGTCTAAATGAAGAATTACGTGTGGAGGATGAGTCAAAAAACCCAATAGGACAGAGTAAACGTATATTTTGGCAGACTTCTATTAATGATCAAAGACCAAAGCTAAGAGTCTGTATAAATGGCACTTTTATTGAAGGCTTATTAGACACAGGTGCGGATGTAAGTATCATTACCCCAGAATCTTGGCATCCGAATTGGCCTCTTCAAGAGGTAGATGTTCAGTTCCTGGGAATTGGAACCCTATCTCGTGTAAAACAAAGCACAAGATGGGTTGAATGCATAGGGCCCGAAGGGCAAATAGGAAGACTAAGGCCATATATAGCCAATATTGCCATAAATTTATGGGGCCGTGACCTGCTACAGCAATGGAATACCCAGATTAACATTCCTGTATTTCCAGGAACTCATAATTCTGGGAAGGATATGATGAGGTATTATGGAAAAAGGTCACCAGCCATTCAGGCTGTACAAGAACATACAGCAAATACCAAACCTTTAGAGGTACCAACGGCCCTACCTTTAAAATGGCTAACTGAGAAGCCAATATGGACCAAACAATGGCCTCTAGCTGAAGATAAACTACAGGCATTGGAACAGCTGGTGCAAGAGCAACTAGATGCTCACCATATTGAAGAATCAACCAGCCCTTGGAATTCTCCTGTGTTTGTTGTAAAAAAGAAATCTGGTAAATGGAGAATGGTGACAGATCTAAGAGCTGTCAACAAAGTAATTCAACCTATGGGCCCACTACAATCTGGAATTCCTTTGCCTTCTCTGTTACCAAAAGGATGGCCTCTTATAGTTATTGATTTGAAAGATTGTTTTTTCACTATACCATTACAAGAAAAGGATAGAGAAAAATTTGCCTTCACAGTGCCTACTTATAATAATTCTCAGCCTAATAGGAGATATCAGTGGACTGTCCTCCCACAGGGTATGCTCAATAGTCCTACACTGTGCCAATATTTTGTAAGTAAGCCATTGGAAATAATTCGTAAACAATTCCCCAAGTCCATCATTTATCATTACATGGATGACATCTTATTATCTGATTCAAATAAAGATACTTTAGAAAGGATGTTTGAAGAAGTAAAGAAAGTCTTGCCTAGGTGGGGATTACAAATTGCCCCTGAAAAGATTCAAAGAGGAAATTCTATTAATTACCTAGGTTACAGAATAGGGTTAGAGAAAATTAAAACGCAAAAGGCACAAATTAGGAGAGACCGGTTAAAGACTCTTAATGACTTCCAAAGATTGTTAGGAGACATTTCCAGTCTACGACCAGCTATTGGGATAACACCTGATCTAATAGTTCATTTAAACAAAACCTTAGATGGTGATAAAGATTTGAATAGTCCAAGAGAACTGACAGCTGAAGCAGAAAAGGAACTGACAATGATTGAGGAAAAATTACAGGAGGCACATGTGGATAGGGTGAACCCAAATCTTAGCTGCATCCTAGTCATATTGCCTTCCAGAATTTCTCCTACAGGGATTCTAATGCAGAGGGAAGATATTATTTTAGAGTGGATATTTATACCTAATAAACCAAGTAAAAAATTAAAAACTTATGTGGAAAAGGTCTCTGAATTAATTATAAAAGGTAAGCTGAGACTTCGTCAACTAGCAGGTATAGACCCAGCAGAAATTATAGTGCCTTTTACTACTGAAGAAATAAAAAAGTTATGGGAAGACAATGAACCGTGGCAAAGAGCTTGTGCTAACTTTTTGGGAGAAATTAATAGCAACTATCCCAAAAGTGATAGACTTAATCTCATAAAAAGAACTTCTTGGATTCTTCCTAGAATTGTACGTGATGCTCCAATAACTGGAGCCCGTACGTTCTATACTGATGCAAATAAATCAGGGAAAGCAGGTTACAAGTCAGATGAATTGAGCAAGGTGGAACAAAGCCCTTATAATTCTGTCCAGAAGGCAGAATTATATGCCATTCTTATGGTGCTAAGGGATTTTAAAGAACCTCTTAATATAGTTACAGATTCACAATATGCAGAAAGAGTTATCTTGCATATTGAAACCGCTGAATTTATACCAGATGACACAGAGTTGACTTCATTGTTTATCCAGGTACAAGACATAATCAGGAACAGGCTTTGTCCGATGTACATAACACACATCCGGTCCCATACAGGTCTGCCTGGTCCTCTAGCCCAAGGCAATGCTGAGATTGATCAATTATTGATTGGAAGTGTGTTGCAGGCCTCGGAATTTCATAAGAAGCATCATGTCAATAGTAAAGGCCTAAAGAAAGAATTTTCCATTACTTGGCAACAAGCTAAGGACATTATAAAGAGATGCCCTACTTGTTCTTTCTATAACCAAACACCGTTGCCTGCAGGGAGTAACCCAAAGGGTACTAAGAGAAATGAAATCTGGCAGATGGATGTGTTCCACTTTATGGAATTTGGTAAATTAAAATATGTACACCACACCATAGACACATATTCAGGTTTTCAATGGGCTACTGCCCTGAGCTCAGAAAAGGCTGATTCAGTAATCACACATTTATTGGAAGTTATGGCCATCATGGGTATACCTGCACAAATAAAGACAGATAATGGTCCAGCATATGTATCTAAGAAAATGAAACGCTTTTTTGATTATTATAATATAAAACACATTACAGGTATACCAAATAATCCTACAGGTCAGGCAGTTATAGAAAGATCAAATCGTACTATAAAGGATATGCTGAACAAACAGAAAGGGACTGAAAATACCCCCAGAAATAGATTACATAATGCTTTATTAACCTTGAATTTTCTTAACGCTAATGAGAAAGGAACGACAGCAGCAGAAAGACATTGGATAATGGAAAAGTCTGCTGAACTAAATCAACCGATTTATTTCAAAGATGTGCTGACCTCTCAGTGGAAGCCAGGAGATGTGCTACGTTGGGGAAGGGGTTTTGCTCTTGTTTCCACAGGAGAAGAAAAATTGTGGATACCATCAAAATTAATAAAGTTTCGATTTGAAGAGGAGAAACCTCTTGGAAAGGAGAAATGACAACTCATCCACAATGATGATATTCATACAGGTGGTAAGAAAAACATAGAATGGGGGCAGGGTTCTGTTCTTATCTCCACAGGAAAACACTCATCTTTGAGAAATTCAAGGGACCCTGGATGTTTGGATACTGACAGATGGAAAAATACCTGCCCAATAGGAAATATCAAGACAACTGAATGGATTGTGTAAGTAATATTAAACCATATTTCTAAATTTATAAAGCTGGTTTTGAAGTTGGACTCTGGCTCAGTCCCTCTCCAATTCCAAGCCTGTTAGTAAGAGAAAAACCCAGAGTTTCTGGAGTTTCTGTCTCATGTCAAGAGCCATGATATGGGACAGAAAGAAATATGAGTTTAGAAAACATCTTTGCTTTTCTTCATATCTATCATACTTTTCATTGAATATATCTATCATGTCTTTCATTGAATATATATATATATGTTTATATATGTCTATATGATTAATGTTTAAGT